>NC_091999.1:5334292-6022767 GCF_044704955.1 Pristiophorus japonicus
ATTGAATGGCGGTGCAGGCTAGAAGGGGCTGAATGGCCTGCTCCTGCACCTATTTTCTATGTTTCTATGTTTCTATGTTTCTATGGGAGAGGGAGCCCTCACTGGGAGAGTGAGGGGAGAGGGAGCCCTCACTGGGGGAGAGGGAGGGAGAGGGAACCCTCACTGGGGGAGAGGGAGGGAGAGGGAACCCTCACTGGGGGAGAGGGAGGGAGAGGGAACCCTCACTTGGAGAGAGGGAGGGAGAGGGAACCCTCACTGGGGGAGAGGGAGCCCTCACTGGGAGAGGGGGAGGGAGCCCTCACAGGGAGAGGGAGGGGGAGGGAGCCCTCACTGGGAGAGTGAGGGAGATGGAGCCCTCACTGTGACAGTGATGGAGGGGGAGCCCTCATTGGGGGATAGGAAGGGGGAGGGATCCCTCACTGGGGGATAGGGAGGGGGAGGGAGCCTTCACTTGGGGGAGAGTGAGGGGGAGGGAACCCTCATTGGGGTATAGGGAGGGAGAGGGAGACCTCACTGGGGGAGAGTGAGGGGGAGGGAGCCCTCACTGGGAGAGGGAGTGAGGGAGGGTGAGCCCTCATTGGGTGAGAGGGAGGGAGAGGGGCCCTCACTGGGGGAGAGTGAGGGGAGAGGGAGCCCTCACTGGGAGAGTGAGGGGAGAGGGAGCCCTCACTGGGAGAGTGAGGGGAGAGGGAGACCTCACTGGGAGAGTGAGGCGAGAGGGAGACCTCACTGGGGGAGAGGGAGGGAGAGGGAACCCTCACTGGAGGAGAGGGAGCCCTCACTGGGAGAGTGAGGGGAGAGGGAGCCCTCACTGGGAGAGTGAGGGAGAGGGAGCCCTCACTGGGGGAGAGGGAGGGAGAGGGAACCCTCACTGGGGGAGAGGGAGGGAGAGGGAACCCTCACTGGAGGAGAGGAAGGGAGAGGGAACCCTCACTGGGGGAGAGGGAGGGAGAGGGAACCCTCACTTGGAGAGAGGGAGGGAGAGGGAACCCTCACTTGGAGAGAGAGTGAGGGAGGGGGAGCCCTCATTGGGTGAGAGGGAGGGAGAGGGGCCCTCACTCGGTGAGAGGGAGCCCTCACTGGGAGAGGGAGAGGGAGCCCTCACTGGGAGAGGGAGGGGAGAGAGAGCCCTCACGGGGAGAGGGAGCCCTCACTGGGAGAGTGAGGGGGAGGGAGCCCTCACTGGGAGAGTGAGGGGGAGGGAGCCCTCACTGGGAGAGTGAGGGAGATGGAGCCCTCACTGTGAGAGTGAGGGAGGGGGAGTCCTCACTGGGGAAGAGGGAGGGAGATGAGACCTCACTAGGGGAGAGGGAGGGCGATGGAGCCCTCACTGGGCGTGAGTGGGGAGAGGTAGCCCTCACTGGGATAGGGAGGGAGAGGGAGTCCTCATTGGGGGATAGGGAGGGGGAGGGAGCCCTCACTGGGGGATAGGGAGGGGGAGGGAGCCTTCACTGGGGGAGAGGGAGGGGGAGGGAACACTCACTGGAGGAGAGGGAGGGAGAGGGAACCCCCTCTTGGAGAGAGGGAGGCAGAGGGAACCCTCACTTGGAGAGGGAGTGAGGGAGGGGGAGCCCTCATTGGGTGAGAGGGAGGGAAAGGGGCCCTCACTGGGGGAGAGGGAGCTCTCACTGGGAGAGGGAGGGGAGAGAGAGCCCTCACGGGGAGAGGGAGCCCTCACTGGGAGAGTGAGGGGGAGGGAACCCTCACTGGGGGAGAGGGAGGGAGAGGGAGCCCTCACTGGGAGAGTGACGGGAGAGGGAGACCTCACTGGGGGAGAGGGAGCCCTCACTGGGAGAGTGAGGGAGAGGGAGCCCTCACTGGGAGAGTGACGGGAGAGGGAGCCCTCACTGGGGGAGAGGGAGGGAGAGGGAACCCTCACTGGAGGAGAGGAAGGGAGAGGGAACCCAGACTGGGAGAGAGGGAGGGAGAGGGAACCCTCACTTGGAGAGGGAGGGAGAGGGAACCCTCACTTGGAGAGGGAGTGAGGGAGGGGGAGCC
Source organism: Pristiophorus japonicus (assembly GCF_044704955.1). Classification (NCBI taxonomy): domain Eukaryota; kingdom Metazoa; phylum Chordata; class Chondrichthyes; family Pristiophoridae; genus Pristiophorus; species Pristiophorus japonicus. The sequence goes on from NC_091999.1 coordinate 5,336,291, forward strand.
CTCATTGGGAGGGAGGGAGAGGGACCCTCACTAGGGGAGAGTGAGGGGAGAGGGAGCCCTCACTGGGAGAGTGAGGGGAGAGGGAGCCCTCACTGGGAGTGGGAGGGAGAGGGAGCCCTCACTGGGGGAGAGGGAGGGAGAGGGAACGCTCACTGGGGGAGAGAGGGGAGAGAGAGTCCTCACGGGGAGAGGGAGCCCTTACTGGGAGAGGGAGGGAGAGGGAACCCTCACTGGGGGAGAGGGAAGGAGAGGGAACCCTCACTGGGGGAGAGGGAGGGAGAGGGAACCCTCACTGGGGGAGAGGGAGGGAGAGGGAACCCTCACTGGGGGAGAGTGAGGGGAGAGGTAGCCCTCACTGGGAGAGTGAGGGGGAGCGGTAGCCCTCAGTGGGGGAGAGGGAGGGAGCGGGAACCCTCACTGGGGGAGAGGGAGGGAGAGGGAACCCTCACTGGGGGAGAGGGAGGGAGAGGGAACCCTCACTGGGGGAGAGGGAGGGAGAGGGAATCCCCACTGGGGGACAGGGAGGGAGCGGGAACCCTCACTGGGAGAGAGAGTGAGGGAGGGGGAGCTCTCACTAGGTGAGAGGGAGGGAGGGGGGCCCACACTGGGGGAGAGTGAGGGGAGAGGGAGCCCTCACTGGGAGAGTGAGGGGAGAGGGAGCCCTCACTGGGAGAGTGAGGGGAGAGGGAGCCCTCACTGGGAGAGTGAGGCGAGAGGGAGACCTCACTGGGGGAGAGGGAGGGAGAGGGAACCCTCACTGCAGGAGAGGGAAGGGAGAGGGAACCCTCACTTGGAGAGGGAGTGAGGGAGGGGGAGCCCTCATTCTGTGAGAGGGAGGGAGAGGGAGCTCTCACTGGGAGAGAGGGAGCCCTCACTGGGAGAGAGGGAGCCCTCACTGGGAGAGGGAGAGAGGGAGAGGGAGCCCTCACTGGGAGAGGGAGGGGAGAGAGAGCCCTCACGGGGAGAGGGAGCCCTCACTGGGAGAGTGAGGGGGAGGGAGCACTCACTGGGAGAGTGAGGGAGGGGGAGCCCTCACTGGGAAGAGGGAGGGAGATGAGCCCTCACTAGGGGAGAGGTAGGGAGAGGGAACCCTCACTGGGGGAGAGGGAGGGAGAGGGAGCCCTCACTTGGAGAGAGGGAGGGAGAGGGAACCCTCACTTGGAGAGGGAGTGAGGGAGGGTGAGCCCTCATTGGGTGAGAGGGAGGGAGAGGGGCCCTCACTGGGGGAGAGTGAGGGGAGAGGGAGCCCTCACTGGGAGAGTGAGGGGAGAGGGAGCCCTCACTGGGAGAGTGAGGGGAGAGGGAGACCTCACTGGGAGAGTGAGGCGAGAGGGAGACCTCACTGGGGGAGAGGGAGGGAGAGGGAACCCTCACTGGAGGAGAGGGAGCCCTCACTGGGAGAGTGAGGGGAGAGGGAGCCCTCACTGGGAGAGTGAGGGGAGAGGGAGCCCTCACTGGGGGAGAGGGAGGGAGAGGGAACCCTCACTGGGGGAGAGGGAGGGAGAGGGAACCCTCACTGGAGGAGAGGAAGGGAGAGGGAACCCTCACTGGAGGAGAGGAAGGGAGAGGGAACCCTCACTGGGGGAGAGGGAGGGAGAGGGAACCCTCACTTGGAGAGAGGGAGGGAGAGGGAACCCTCACTTGGAGAGAGAGTGAGGGAGGGGGAGCCCTCATTGGGTGAGAGGGAGGGAGAGGGGCCCTCACTCGGTGAGAGGGAGCCCTCACTGGGAGAGGGAGGGGAGAGAGAGCCCTCACGGGGAGAGGGAGCCCTCACTGGGAGAGTGAGGGGGAGGGAGCCCTCACTGGGAGAGTGAGGGGGAGGGAGCCCTCACTGGGAGAGTGAGGGAGATGGAGCCCTCACTGTGAGAGTGAGGGAGGGGGAGTCCTCACTGGGGAAGAGGGAGGGAGATGAGACCTCACTAGGGGAGAGGGAGGGCGATGGAGCCCTCCCTGGGCGTGAGTGGGGAGAGGTAGCCCTCACTGGGATAGGGAGGGAGAGGGAGTCCTCATTGGGGGATAGGGAGGGGGAGGGAGCCCTCACTGGGGGATAGGGAGGGGGAGGGAGCCTTCACTGGGGGAGAGGGAGGGGGAGGGAACACTCACTGGAGGAGAGGGAGGGAGAGGGAACCCCCTCTTGGAGAGAGGGAGGCAGAGGGAACCCTCACTTGGAGAGGGAGTGATGGAGGGGGAGCCCTCATTGGGTGAGAGGGAGGGAAAGGGGCCCTCACTGGGGGAGAGGGAGCTCTCACTGGGAGAGGGAGGGGAGAGAGAGCCCTCACGGGGAGAGGGAGCCCTCACTGGGAGAGTGAGGGGGAGGGAACCCTCACTGGGGGAGAGGGAGGGAGAGGGAGCCCTCACTGGGAGAGTGACGGGAGAGAGAGACCTCACTGGGGGAGAGGGAGCCCTCACTGGGAGAGTTAGGGGAGAGGGAGCCCTCACTGGGAGAGTGACGGGAGAGGGAGCCCTCACTGGGGGAGAGGGAGGGAGAGGTAACCCTCACTGGAGGAGAGGAAGGGAGAGGGAACCCAGACTGGGAGAGAGGGAGGGAGAGGGAACCCTCACTTGGAGAGGGAGGGAGAGGGAACCCTCACTTGGAGAGGGAGTGAGGGAGGGGGAGCCCTCATTGGGTGGGAGGGAGGGAGAGGGACCCTCACTAGGGGAGAGTGAGGGGAGAGGGAGCCCTCACTGGGAGAGTGAGGGGAGAGGGAGCCCTCACTGGGAGTGGGAGGGAGAGGGAGCCCTCACTGGGGGAGAGGGAGGGAGAGGGAACGCTCACTGGGGGAGAGAGGGGAGAGAGAGTCCTCACGGGGAGAGGGAGCCCTTACTGGGAGAGGGAGGGAGAGGGAACCCTCACTGGGGGAGAGGGAACCCTCACTGGGGGAGAGGGAGGGAGAGGGAACCCTCACTGGGGGAGAGGGAGCCCTCACTGGGAGAGTGAGGGGAGAGGGAGCCCTCACTGGGAGAGTGAGGGGAGAGGGAGCCCTCACTGGGGGAGAGGGAGGGAGAGGGAACCCTCACTGGAGGAGAGGAAGGGAGAGGGAACCCTCACTTGGCGAGAGGGAGGGAGAGGGAACCCTCACTTGGAGAGGGAGTGAGGGAGGGGGAGCCCTCATTCTGTGAGAGGGAGGGAGAGGGGCCCTCACTGGGGGAGAGGGAGCCCTCACTGAGAGAGGGAGAGGGAGCCCTCACTGGGAGAGGGAGGGGAGAGAGAGCCCTCACGGGGAGAGTTAGGGGAGAGGGAGCCCTCACTGGGAGAGTGAGGGGACAGGGAGACCTCACTGGGGGAGAGGGAGGGAGAGGGAACCCTCACTGGAGGAGAGGAAGGGAGAGGGAACCCTCACTGGGGGAGAGGGAGGGAGAGGGAACCCTCACTTGGAGAGAGGGAGGGAGAGGGAACCCTCACTTGGAGAGGGAGTGAGGGAGGGGGAGCCCTCATTGGGTGAGAGGGAGGGAGAGGGGCCCTCACTGGGGGAGAGGGAGCCCTCACTGGGAGAGAGGGAGAGGGAGCCCTCACTGGGAGAGGGAGGGGAGAGAGAGCCCTCATGGGGAGAGGGAGCCCTCACTGGGAGAGTGAGGGGGAGGGAGCCCTCACAGGGAGAGTGAGGGAGATGGAGCCCTCAGTGTGAGAGTGAGGGAGGGGGAGCCCTCACTGGGGAAGAGGGAGGGAGATGAGCCCTCACTAGGGGAGAGGGAGTGCGATGGAGCCCTCACTGGGCGTGAGTGTGGGAGAAGTAGCCCTCACTGGGATAGCGAGGGAGAGGGAGTCCTCATTGGGGGATAGGGAGGGGGAGCCCTCACTGGGGATAGGGAGGGGGAGGGAGCCTTCACTGGGGGAGAGGGAGGGGGAGGGAACCCTCACTGGAGGAGAGGGAGGGAGAGGGAACCCTCACTTGGAGAGAGGGAGGCAGAGGGAACCCTCAATTGGAGAGGGAGTGAGGGAGGGGGAGCCCTCATTGGGTGAGAGGGAGGGACAGGGGCCCTCACTGGGGGAGGGGGAGCTCTCACTGGGAGAGGGAGCCCTCACTGGGAGAGTGAGGGGGAGGGAACCCTCACTGGGCGAGAGGGAGGGAGAGGGAACCCTCACTGGGGGAGAGGGAGGGAGAGGGAACCCTCACTGGGGGAGAGGGAGCCCTCACTGGGAGAGTGAGGGGAGAGGGAGCCCTCACTGGGGGAGAGTGAGGGGAGAGGGAGCCCTCACTGGGAGAGAGGGAGGGAGGTAGAGCGAGCCCTCACTGGGAGCGAGAGGGAGCCCTCGCTGGGGGAGAGTGAGGGAGGGGGAGCCCTCGCTGGGGGAGAGGGAGGGAGCTGGAACCCTCACTGGGGGAGAGGGAGGGAGAGGGAGCCCTTACTGGGGGAGAGGGACGTGGAGGGAGACCTCACTGGGGAATAGGGAGTGAGAGGGAGCCCTCACTGGGGGAGAGTGGGGAGAGGGAGCCCTCACTGGTGCAGAGGGAGGGAGAGGGGCCCTCACTGGGGGAGTGTGGGAGAGGGAGCCCTCACTGGGGCCAGGGAGCCCTCACTGGGAGAGTGAGGGAGAGAGAATCCTCGCTGGCAGAGTGAGGGAGGGGGAAGCCCTCACTGGGGGAGAGGTAGCCCTCACTGGGGGAGAGTGAGGGGAGAGGGAGCCCTCACTAGGGGAGAGTGAGGGGAGAGGGAGCCCTCACTGGGAGAGAGAGAGGGAGAGGGAGCCCTCACTGGGAGAGTGAGGGAGGGGGAGTCCTTGCTGAGAAAATGAGGGGAGCGGGAGCCCTCACTTGGGGAGACGGGGGGGGGGGGAGAGGGAGGGAGAGGGAACCCTCACTGGGGGAGAGGGAGCCCTCACTAGGGCAGAGGGAGCCCTTACTGGGAGTGGGAGGGAGAGGGAACCCTCACTGGGAGAGGGAGTGAGGGAGGGAGGGGGAGCCCTCACTGGGGGAGAGGGAGGGAGGGGGGCCCTCACTGGGGGCGAGGGAGGGAGAGGGAGCCCCAACTGGGGGAGAGGGAGCCCTCACACTGAGAGTGAGGGGAGTGGGAGCCCTTGCTGGGAGAGGGAGCCCTCACTGGGGTAGAGGGAGGCAGAGGGGCCCTCACTGGCGGAGAGGGAGCCCTCACTTTGAGAGTGGGAGCCCTCGCTGGGAGATGGAGCCCTCACTGGGGTAGAGGGAGGGAGAGGGAACCCTCACTGGGAGAGGGAGGGAGGGAGAGGGAACCCTCACTGGGAGAGGGAGGGAGGGAGAGTGAACCCTCACTGGGAGAGGGAGGGAGGGAGAGGGAACCCTCATTGGGAGAGGGAGGGAGGGAGGGAGAGTGAACCCTCACTGGGAGAGGGAGGGAGGGAGGCGGGAACCCTCACTGGGGGAGAGGGAGGGAGAGGGAACCCTCACTGGGGGAGAGGGAGGGTGGCGGGAACCCTCACTGGGGGAGAGGGAGGGAGAGGGAACCCTCACTGGGGGAGAGGGAGGGAGAGGGAACCCTCACTGGGGGAGAGGGAGCCCTCACTGGGAGAGTGAGGGGAGTGGGAGCCCTCGCTGGGAGATTGGGGCGGAGGAGAGGAAGCCCTCACAGGGAAAGGGAGGGAGGGGGAGTGTGGGAGAGAGGGTGCCCTCACTGGGAGAGGGAAGGGGGGGGTGCGTGAGAGGCAAGGGGTGGGGTGCGTGAGAGGGAAGGGGGGGGGTGCGTGAGAGAGAAGGGGGGTGCGAGAGAAAGGGGGAACCGAAGGAGAGAGTGGGAGGGTGTGAGAGACAGAAGGAGGGTGTGTGAGAGAGGATGTGAGGGAGGGGAGGTGAGAGTGGGAGGATAGGGCAGAGGGCGAGTGTGTGAGAGAGGGAGTGTGAGGGGTGGAGGGAAAGGTTGGGAGAGGAGGAAGGAGGGAGTGAGAAGGGAGATGGAGGGTGTGAGAGAGGCGGGTGGGGTGGAGATCGTGAGGAGAGGGGGGGAGGGTGTGAGAGGGAAGGGGAGATGGAGAATGTGGGAGAGAGGGTTTAAGTTCGGAGCCCAGGGGTAGCACGGGCCCAGCCCACACTGTGCGATATGTGTGCGCACTAGGTCCGTGCAGGGGAGCTGGTCTCCAGTCGTCCTGGTTAACCCTTGCCACTGGACCAAGGCCTCGCTCTGTCAAGCCCGTGTGGTGGGCTGGTGTGCAACGGCCACCCCACGTTAAACAAACCCACCCACAGGCATCTTCCACCCTTCAACATGTGGTTCGGGATCCTTCGTTGAAACACCTGCCAACTCATCCCTTTTTGACGTGGAAGCAAGTCATCCTCGATACGAGGGAGTGCCTATGATGATGATGATGCGGTCATGCCCACAACAACTTGACGTTGTGTAGCACCTTTCAAACCACTGAAACGTCACAAATGACGCAGCACTGGCAGGCAACATTTGAGCCCAGCCACATACGGGGATATCCGGGCAGCCGACCAAAAGCTTGGTCAAAGAGGTCCGTTTTTAGGCAACGGGTTAAAGGAGGTGCAGGCAGGTTCAGGGAGGGAGATCCAGAACTCGGGGCCCAGGCAGCTGAAGCCCCAGAGAGCTGTGGCGGGGGCTGGGTCATTGAATATATACAAGGCTGAGATAGACAGACTTTTGAATGATAAGGGAGTCGAGGGTTATGGGGAGTGGGCACTTGCTTTGCAGGCAGTTCAGAGAACGTTCACGAGGTTGATTCCTGGGATGAAGGGGATTGTCTCGTGAAGAAAGGTTGAGCAGGTTGGGCTTATATACATTGGAGTTTAGAAGCGAGAGGTGATCTTATTGAAACGTGTAACATTCTGAGGGGGCTCGACAGGGTAAATGCAAAGAGGATGTTTCCCCTCGTGGGGGAATCTAGAACTAGGGGCCATAGTTTCAGAATAAGGAGTTGCCCATTGAGAACTGAGATGAGGAGGAATTTCTTCTCTGAGGGTTGTAAATCTGGAATTCTCTGCCCCAGAGAGCTGTGGAGGCTGGGTCATTGAATATATTTAAGGCGGAGATAGACAAATTTTTGAGCGATAAGGGAGTAAAGGGCTATGGGAAGTGGAGCTGAGTTCATGATCGGATCAGCCATGATCTTATTGAATGGCGGAGCAGGCTCGAGTGGCCGAATGGCCGACTCTTGCTCCTGATTGCCTTAATATCCAAAAATCTATCGATCTCTGTCTTGAATATACTCAAAGACTGAGCCTCCACTGCCCTCTGGGGTAGAGAATTCCAAAAATTCACCTCCCTCTGAGTGAAGAAGTTTCTCCGCATCTCAGTCCTAAATGGCCGCCCCTTATTCTGAGACTCTGTGATCCCTGGTTCTGGACACCCCAGCCCGGGGGAAACATCCTCCCTGCATCCACCCTGTCCAGCCCTGTAGGAGTTGTATATGTTGAGGTCAGATCACCTCTCATTCTTCTAAACTCGAGAGAATATCGGCCTAGTCTACGCTATCTCTCCTCATAGGACAATCCCCCCCCCCATCCCAGGAATCAGTCTGGTGAACCTTCGCTGCACTCCCTCTATGGCAGGTATATCCTTCCTTAGGTAAGGAGACCCAAACTGTGCACAATACTCCAGGTGCGGTCTCACCAGGGACCCCCGACTGTGAGAGAACAGCTCCACGGGTCGGCTACAAAAGAGCAAGATTGGCGGACCCTGGAACATCGTAGCCCCCTTGAACTGTGAAGGAATTTGAAGAACGCAGATATCACAGTCGGGGGGAGGGAGGGGTTGGGGTGGAGGGAGTTGTGGGGCTGGAGGAGATTACAGAGACGGGGAGGGGCGAGGCCCATGAAGGGATTTGAAAACAAGGATGAGAACTCTGAAATCGAAGCATTGCTTATTTACGGAGGGATTGTCGTCTTAGGCGGTCCCTCGAAGCGAGGGTGACTTGCTTCCACGCCAAAAAGGGCTGAGTTCACAGGTGTTTCAATGACTGACCTGATATTCCAGGCCCCGAACAACATGTTGAAGGGTGGAAGATGCCTGTGCGTGGATTTTTTTAACGTCGGGTGACCGTTGCACACCAGCCACCACACGGGCTTGACAGAGCGAGGTCTTGGTCCAGTGGCAAGGGTTAACCAAGACGACTGGAGACCTGCTCTGCTGCACGGACCCAGTGCGCACACCTATCGCAGGAGGGATATACTTGCATTGGAGGCAGTTCAGAGAAGGTTCACTACATTCATTCCTGGGATGAAGGGGTTGTCTTATGAAGAAAGGTTGAGCAGGTTGGCCCTATGCCCATTGCAGTTCAGAAGAATGAGAGGTGATCTTATTGAAACATACACGTTTCTGAGGGGGCTTGACAGGGTAGATGCAGAGGGGATGTTTTCCCTTGGGGAATCTAGAACTAAGGGGCATAGTCTCAGAATAAGGGGTCGCCCATTTAGAACTGAGATGAGAAAGAATTTCTTCTCTGGGGGTCGTGAATCTGTGGAATTCTCTGCCCCAGAGAGCTGTGGAGGCTGGGTGATTGAATACATTTAAGGCGGAGATTTGTGAGCGATAAGGGAGTCGAGGGTTATGGGGAGCGGGCAGGGAAGTGGAGCTGAGTCCATGATCGGATCAGCCATGACCTTATTGAATGGCGGAGCAGGCTCGAAGGGCCAGGTGGCCAACTCCTGCTCCTATTTCTCATGTTCTTATGTTCACGGCCACCAATGGTTGGGCGATTATAATGAATGAAGTTCAGGAGGGCAGAATTAGAGGAGTGCAGATACCTCGGGGGATTGGTGGGACTGGAGGAGATTACAGAGCTAGGGAGGGGCGAGGGCCATGGAGGGATTTGAAGACGAGGGTGAGAATTTTGAAATCGAGGTGTTGCTTAACCGGGGGCCAATGTAGGTCAGCGAGCACAGGGGGTGATGGGTGAGTGGGACTGGGTGCGAGTTAGGACACGGGGCAAAGAGCACGGGGTGATAGGTGAGCGGTACTCGGTGCGAGTTAGGACATGGGGGCAGCGAGCACAGGGAGTGATGGGTGAGTGGGACTTGGTGCGAGTTAGGACATGGGACAGTGAGCACACGGGGTGATAGGTGAGCGGTACTCGGTGCGAGTTAGGACACGGGGCAGCGAGCACAGGGGGTGATGGGTGAGCGGGACTCGGTGCGAGTTAGGACACGGGGCAGCGAGCACATGGGGTGATGGGTGAGCGGGACTGGGTGCGAGTTAGGACACGGGGCAGCGAGCACAGGGGGTGATGGGTGAGCGGGACTGGGTGCGAGTTAGGACACGGGGCAGCGAGCACGGGGTGATGGGTGAGCGGGACTTGGTGTGAGTTAGGACACGGGGGCAGCGAGCACAGGGGGTGATGGGTGAGCGGGACTTGGTGCGAGTTAGGACACGGGGCAGTGAGCACAGGGGGTGATGGGTGAGCGGGACTGGGTGTGAGTTAGGACACGGGCAGTGAGCACAGGGGGTGATGGGTGAGTGGGACTTGGTGCGAGTTAGGACACGGGGCAGCGAGCACAGAGGGTGATGGTGAGCGGGACTCGGTGTGAGTTAGGACACGGGGCAGCAAGCACAGGGGGTGATGGGTGAGCGGGACTGGGTGTGAGTTAGGACACGGGGGCAGCGAGCACAGGGGGTGATGGGTGAGCAGGACTCGGTGCGAGTTAGGACACGGGGCAGCAAGCACAGGGGGTGATGGGTGAGCGGGACTCGGTGCGAGTTAGGACACGGGTCAGTGAGCACAGGGGGTGATGGGTGAGTGGGACTGGGTGTGAGTTAGGACACGGGGGCAGCGAGCACAGGGGGTGATGGGTGAGCGGGACTCGGTGCGAGTTAGGACACGGGGCAGTGAGCACAGGGGGTGATGGGTGAGTGGGACTGGGTGTGAGTTAGGACACGGGGGCAGCGAGCACAGGGGGTGATGGGTGAGCGGGACTCGGTGCGAGTTAGGACACGGGGCAGCCGAGTTTTGGATCGCCTCTGGTGAATCCGCACCCCTCGGCGACCCTTCCCCGACCCTGACTGCCTTTTGACTTGCTGTTTGAGGCAAAATTAGCCGCCAAAAACAAACATTCTCTCTCGCTCGCTTCGCAGGCTTTTTAAGACATGGAGGATTCGCCGACGGGGAGCTCCGAGCAAGCGGCGCGGCAAGATCCGCCGGAATCGCTGGGCTCGCCGGCGGGAGGAGGGAGCGGCGAGCGCCACATCGGTGGAACAGACAAGGCCTTCGTCTGCCCCGTGTGTGGCCGCGGCTTCACCCAGTCGTCCAACCTGTCGCGGCACAAGCGGGCCCACGGGGCGGAGCGGCCCTGCCGGTGCGCGGCCTGCGGCAAGGGCTTCCTGTACCCCTCGCAGCTCAAGACCCACATGCTGGGCCACAGCGGCGAGAAGCCCTACCGTTGCCCCAGCTGCGGCAAGTCCTTCGCCCGGGCCTCGGGCCTGGTCACCCACCAGTGGGTGCACACCGGCGAGCGGCCCTTCGCCTGCCCGGTGTGCGGCCGGGCCTTCACCGACCCCTCGGGCCTGGCCGTGCACCGGCGGGGCCACACCGGCGAGCGCCCCTACGTCTGCGCCGAGTGCGGCAAAGGCTTCGCCCACTCCTCCTCGCTGCTGGCCCACCAGCGGGTGCACACCGGCGAGCGGCCCTTCCCCTGCGCCGTCTGCGGCAAGCGCTTCACCCAGGCCTCGGTGCTGGTGGCCCACCGGCGGCTGCACACCCGCGAGCGGCCCTACGTGTGCGGCGACTGCGGCCGGGCCTTCGCCCAGTCCTCCTCGCTGCTGACCCACCAGCGGGTGCACACCGAGGAGCGGCCCTTCGCCTGCCCCGCCTGCCCCAAGCGCTTCCGCTGGCTCTGCAACCTGCGGGCCCACCGCCGGGTGCACACCGGCGAGCGGCCCTTCCCCTGCCCCCTGTGCCCCAAGCGCTTCGTGGACGCCGGCAACCTGCGGGCCCACGGCCGTGTCCACGCCGGCCACCGGGCCTTCGCCTGCTCGCTGTGCGGCCGGCGCTTCGTGCAGCGGGCGGCCCTGCTGGCCCACCACCGCACCCACACCGGCGACCGCCCCTACCTCTGCGCGCTGTGCGGCCGCGGCTTTGCCCTGGCCTCCACCCTGGCCGTCCACCGGCGCGTCCACACCGGCGAGCGGCCCTTCCCCTGCGCCGTCTGCGGCAAGGGCTTCTCGCAGTCCTCCGCCCGCCTCAAGCACCAGCGGCTTCACGCCGCCGAGGCGGGGGCGGCGGCGGCGACGGAGGGCCGGCAGCCCGCCTCCTGATCCGCCGCCGGCTGCCGGCCGCCGGCGCTCCGACTCCGCCGCTTCCCGATCGCACCCCGCGGCCAAACCTTGTTAACGGGCGTCGTTGGATGCTGATAATCTCTTGTCAAGACATTTAAGGCAGGCTGGGGGAAGCAGGGTGGGGTGGGGCGGGGGGGAGATAATTCTAGGAAAGAGAAGGTGGAGAGGCGTTTCAAACGACACTGACTGCTGCCAACGACCCGGAAGCTGATGCCGGTCAGTGACCAAAGGCCGGGCAGTAGCGTTCCCCCGTTAATCTGGAGTCATCGGCGATGTCTCTACTTTTTCTTACAGAGCCCGTGAGATCCGAAGGCCTGCTCGGTATTCCCGACGTTTCTCCCCACCCCCCCCCCCCAGGCTCAGTCGGCTTTCCCGACATTTTTCTCCCAGGCTCGCTCCGTGTTCCTCACATTTTTTTAACCCCCCCCCTCAGGCTTGGTGTTCCCGGCAATTTTTCCTCAGGCTCGGTGTTCCCAGCAGTTTTCCCTCGGTCTCGGTGTTCCCGACATTTTTCCTCCAGGCTCGGTCCGTGTTCCTCACATTTTTTTCCACCAGGCTTGGCGTTCCCGGCAATTTTTCCTCGGGCTCGGTGTTCCCAGCAGTTTTCCCTCGGGCTCGGTGTTCCCGACATTTTTCCTCCAGGCTCGGTCCGTGTTCCTCACATTTTTTTCCACCAGGCTTGGCGTTCCCGGCAATTTTTCCTCGGGCTCGGTGTTCCCAGCAGTTTTCCCTCGGTCTCGGTGTTCCCGACATTTTTCCTCCAGGCTCGGTCCGTGTTCCTCACACTTTTTCCCCCCCAGGCTCGGTGTCCCCGGCAATTTTCCCTCGGGCTCAGTGTTCCCGACATTTTTCCCCCCAGGCTCGGTCCGTGTTCCCGACATTTTTCCCCCCAGGCTCGGTCCCTGTTCCCGACATTTTTCCCCCCAGGCTCGGTCCCTGTTCCTGACATTTTTCCCCCCCAGTCTCGGTCCCTGTTCCTGACATTTTTCCCCCCCAGTCTCGGTCCCTGTTCCCGACATTTTTCCCCCCAGGCTCGGTCCCTGTTCCCGACATTTTTCCCCCCCAGTCTCGGTCCCTGTTCCCGACATTTTTCCCCCCAGGCTAGGCACCATGCTCCCGACATTTTTCTCCCCAGGCCCCTTGTGTCCTGAAGCGAGCAACCAAAATAACACGGAGTGCGCACGCGCATCAGCTTGTGCTTTGTTGTCAGCAGTAGTGTATTGTGGAAAGGGGTTCGGTAGGGTAGACGTAGAGAAGATGTTTCCACTGGCGGAGGAGACCAGAACTGGGGGGGGGTGGTGGGGGGGTCAGTTAATAAATCCAATAGGGAATTCAGGAGGAGCCTCTTTACCCAGAGAGTGGTTAGAAATGTGGAGCTCGCTACCACAAATAGTGTTTTTTTTTAAGAAATTTACAGCAGGGAAGGAGGCCATTTCAGCCCATCGTGTCCGTGCCGGCTGACAAAGAGCTACCCGACCTAATCCCACTTTCCAGCTCTCGGTCCGTAGCCCTGTAGGTTGCAGCTCTTCAAGTGCACGTCCAAGTAGTTTTTTTTAATATGAAGAGGGTTTCTGCCTCTACTGCCCTTTCAGGCAGTGAGTTCCAGACCCCCACCCCCCTTCTAGTTGAGGTGAACAGCAGAGATGCAATTCGGGGGAAGCTAGAAAAGTACACGAGGGAGAAAGGGATAGAAGAATATGCTGTTGGGGGTGAGATGAAGTCTGGGTGAGAGGAGGCTCGTGTGGAACATGGACCTGTTGGGCCCAATGGCCTGCTTCTGTCCTGTACGTTCAATATAATGTAATAATCGAACTCACAGAGGATAAAACTCATATATAGCCTTGACTAAATTCCCCGGAGCTTCCTGTGGTCTGATAGTTCTGCCTTCACAGGCGCGATACTTCTAAGCCTAGCTGTGTGGGTATAGGCTGGGGCCAGAAGTTTGCCGGCTTCGAATCGTAGACTCTTACGGCACAGAAAGAGGCCATTTGGCCCACCGTGCCTGTGCCAGCTCTTTTGAAGGGCAACGCAACTAGTCCCTTTCTCCGTAGAACCTGGAGTTTCTTTTCTCCTTCATCGAAGCACAAAATAGCACCGCACGTAAGGAGGCCGTTTGGCCCATGGAGCCTGTGACACTCACCCAATTCTCCTTTGAAATTTGCTGTTGAATCTGCCTGCCCGTTCAAGTCAGCGCGATCCAGAACGCAACAGCTCACAACAAAAGAATTCTCCTCATCTGCCTTCTTTTGCAAATGACCTTCAAGCTGTGTCTTCTGGTTACCCTTATCAGGACCCGCTCTATTCAGAATGAGGAGGTCCATTTCAAATCTGGAGGTGACATTCTTTGAGGAAGGCTGTGCAAAAGATCACGCAAACGACACCTTGGCAAGGGTGGCATTCCTGGTGTGGGTACGCTGGTGTGCGACGGGGGTCTTGAGGAACTTTGACCTTTCCGTTCCCCCCCCCCCCCCCCAGCGTGCAGATGGGAATGGACCTGACCTCAAAATGGAGACTGATGTAAACAATGCTTCAACATGGGAGGTCCAGGGGACGACGCCAGTTCCACGCGCCGACGTCTGTGAAAGTCTCGTTAACGGACTTGTGGTGACGTGAGCACATGAAGCTCTTTTGGCATGATTTGTGATCGAGATTACTCGTACTGTTTAAATAGAAATTCTGTGTTTTTGCCTGTCCGATCGATGTAATGATGTGTGTGTGTGTGTGTGTATAGAGATGTTGTAATCGTGCAACGCTAAGAGAAATTTTACTTGCCGGTATTCGAGATGTTATCAGAACCAGGACAGCCCCTGGTTTCAGTAAAAGAACTGGAAAGAAGGGTTAGGGCAGGTTCGGCATAGAGTTGAAAGACAGACTGGCATTTATATAGCCGCCTTTCACGACCACTGGATGTCTCAAAGCGCTTTGCAGCCAATGAAGTACACTTAGAGTGCAGTCGCTGTTGTAATGTGGGAAACGCGGCAGCCAATTTGTGCACAGCAAGCTCCCACACACAGCAATGTGACAATGATCAGATAATCTGGTTTTGTTATTTTGATTGAGGGATAAATATTGGCCCCCGGGATAACTCCCCTGCTCTTCTTCGAAATAGTGCCCATGGAATCTTTTACATCCACCTGAGAGAGCAGTCGGGGCCTTCGGTTTAATGTCTCATCCAAAAGACGGCACACCTCCGACAATGCGGCACTCCCTCAGCACTGCACTGGGCGTGTCAGCCTAGATTTTTGTGCTCAAGTTCCTGGAGTGGGACTTGAACCCACAACCTTCTGACGCAGAAGTGACTGTGCTCCCCACTGAGCCACAGCTGGCACTTAATACCACAACTTGCATTTATACAGTGTCTTTAACATGGTAAAATATCCCAAGGCACTTATCAGGAGCGTTATCAAACAGAATGTGGCACCGAACCACCTCATGAGATGTTTGGGCAGAGTTGGGTCAAAGAGGTCGGTTTCAAGGAGCGTCTTAAAGGAGGAGAGAGGGAACGGTTTTATGGGGGGAGTTCCAGAGCTTGGGGCCTCGGGGGCTGAAGACACAGCCGTCAATGATGAGGCCAGAATTGGAGGAACGCAGAGATCTTGGATGGTTGAGGGGCTGGCGGAGGTTACAAAGATAGAGCGGGGCCACGGAGGGGGTTTGAAAACAACGATGAGAATTTTAAAGTACAGTAATCAATTCAGACTATCAGGGAAAACTGGTCTCAAAGGGAGTCACTTGCAGGAATGGAGGATATGTGCTGAATCAGGTTCATAAAGAGTTGAATGATAGAGCAAACAATAGGATCCCAAATGTTATATTAGACAAGAAAATTAAAATAAAGGGAATATGAATTGGTGTAAGGAACTCTTTATTACGACAGGAAGCCTTTAAAACAGCGGCATTTTGGGACTGATCCTTGTGAAAGTGGTGATACCATTGATGCAAAACCGATAGAAATATTTATAGTGGAGGCCATAGGCTAGCTGGAGGGAGATATATAGGTGTCAGTTGTGGCTCAATGGGCAACACTCTTGTGTCTTTGAGTCCAAAGGTTATGAGTTCGTGCCCCACTCCAGAGACTCAAGGCTGATAATTCAATGCAGTACTGAGGGAGCCCTCTGCTTCACTGTCGGAAGTTAAACCGACGCCCCGTCTGTTATCTCTTTTGGATGTGAAAGGTCCCATGACCACGATTTCGAAGACGAGCCAGGGGAGTTCTCCCCGGCGTTTTGGCTAATATTCATCCCTCAACCACCATCACTAAAACAGCAAGGTTCTGGCGGAGCAGGCTCGAGGGGCTAGATGGCCTAACCCTGTTCCTAATTCTTATTCTTATAGTGGGACCTTGCTGTGAGCAAATTGGCTGTTGCGTTTCTGACATTAGGTCAGTGACCACATTTTAAAAAGTACTTTGTTGGCAGTGAAACGCTTTGGGGTGGTCCTGAGGTGGTTAAAGGCACCAGAGAAAATTCTGCCTGTACATATAAACTTGTGGGCCATAATTTCCTTGACGCTGTGCTGCTCTTTGCCACATTCCCACAGCCGGGCTCACTGGCTCTTAAACAGGAAAAACTGCACATGTGCGGCAACACTGATCCAAAGCTACTGGTAAATGGATGAAAGGTTTTAGATTGCAGCAGACACTTCATGCTGTTGCAGGAGAAGTGGGGGCCTGGTTAGGCAGATGTGACGTTTTTACAAAGCGCACACTTGCCTGCCTGTGGTTCGACCCTGGATGAAGACTCCCCGAATTGCGCCGTTCAAATCGCTCAGTGGGATTTGAAAAGAACCAGCCTTGTTTGTTCGGAGAGAGGACCACATTAAGGCGCAGCTAATGTGAAACACGACACACGGGGACACCATAATGTCCGGTTTGGTGGTCAACATTTGCCATACGCCAACCAACGTGACACAAACTGCGGTGAGGACTCAGTGCCTGTTAGGGCGCACAATGTTACAGGTGCTTTGCAGCCCAATGAAATACTTTAGAAGTGTCGCAAGGTCCCACGAACAGCAACGTGATGGTGACCCCGATAAACTGTTTTAATAATGTTGGTTGAGTGATAAATGTCGAACCCAGGACACCGGGCAGAACGCCCCCTGCTCTCCCAGTAGTGGCCGTGGGATATTTAACGCCCCAACTCGGAGGGCAGACGGGACCCCGGTTTAACGCTGCATCCCGAAAGACTGTGGCATTCCCTCAGTACTGGACTGGAGTGCTGGCGTGAGATTGTGTGCTGCACCCTCCACTGTCTGACTCGGAGCCGAGAATGCTACCAGTGAGCCAAGGCTGACTTGAGCAGGACACCTTGAGGAGCACTCCATGAGCTCCCTTACTTCATGTACCCTTGTTCTGATAACATCATCTCGGTAACTATACTGGCTGTTACACTCTTCTCCACCCATCGTGTCCTGAGGGAGGAACCCAAAGGCCGAGTGCAGTTTTAATTGGTCAAGCAGAAGAATTATTATCGTGGGGGGTGGGGTGGACGAGGAAACCCTTGTGTTTCTCTCGCCCTCAAGATGGGGACTGTATAATCTTGTGTTGCTTTTTGCCGGGGAGAGGCCGGAGAAGGGAGCCAGGGCGGACCGACACAAGGTCTGGAAAGCTGAAGAGCGGATGAACGGGCTACTCTGTCACAGACTGGCTCCAGAGAAAAGAAGGTGTTGTCATAGTCACATGATAGACAAGCGAGACCAGCGGTGGGGCAGGGATCCCGAGGAGGAATTGGACAAAGGAGAGCATTTGTGGTCACCTGCTCTCCAAAGGATCGGGGATCATAATTCGTCTTTTAAAATTACTGCTTGCAACTAATTGTACTTGATCATTAAAATTATGGATGCGTCTATTTGTACTAACTGAAATGCAGCCGTTTCTCTGATTGGCTCTCCAGACCCATTGCTGATTGGTCCCCATTGGAGGATAAGTCACACCCTGAAGTTCCTCTGCAATGTGTAACTGGAACCGCCCAACCCAAGTTCTGAGTGAATTTCCAATTTGTAATTCGATCCATTTTGACTTCAGAAGCCACAGAGGATAGATCTCCCCAAAAGCCACCAAGTGCCAGATGCAGTCCATTACCCCAGCGTAAGTGCATCCCTGCCCCAGCTGAAGACTTTCACCCCAGCATGTGCTGCCTCCATAGTTGAAGTCCATTACCCAGCGTAAGTGCATCCCTCCCTCAGCCGAAGTACATTACCCCAGCGTAAGTGAATCCCTCCCCAGCTGTAGTCCATTACCCTAATGTAAGTGCATCCCTCTGCCAGCTGAAGACCCTTACCCAAGCGCAAGCCTTTCCCCCCCCCCCCCATAAGTGGGGCATTGTGTGCAGATTGTTAAGATGTTTATTGGGTATGAAGTGAAAAGTGACAGTGACTTCTGGATTTCATCCACCCCAATGATACCCCTTGTAACACACGCACCAAGTTTGCCTGCACAAGGGGCTAGGACAAACGTGATCCATCTTCTTTGGGTTCCCTCTCTCCCCTCCGATACTCGACACTCGGCCCGATGGGGCCCACCGACACTTTGCCTGATGGGGCCCCCCTGGCATGCTGTCTGATGGGACCCCCCAACACTCTGTCCAATGAGGCCCACCGACACACTGCCCGATGGGGCCCCCTGACACTCTTCCCTCTGGGGTCGCCGACACTTGGCCCACCAAAATCCATACTGACCATTATATTATTGGCTTCTAGATGTTTTGTATTTTCTCCTTCAGCAAGAATTCCATTATTTTTCCTAACACCGATGTTAAACTGACTGGTCTATAGTTCTCTCATTGTGGCGAATTGCATAGATGCATTTAAGGGGAAGATGCATACGAACATGAGAGAAGAACGAAGAGTAGGATACACTGATAGAGTAAAAGCAGAGAAGTCCTGCTACAACTGTACAGGGTATTGGTGAGGCCACACCTGGAGTACTGCGTGCAGTTTTGGTCTCCATATTTAAGGAAGGATATACTTGCATTGGAGGCTGTTCAGAGAAGGTTCAGAGATGAGGGAGTTGACTTATCAAGTTAGCTGGAGTAGGTTAGGCCTATACACATTCGAGTTCAGAAGAATGAGAGGTGATCTTATCGAAACATATACGATAAACAAGGGACTCGACATGGTGGATGCAGAGAGGATATTTCCACTCATAGGCAAAACTAAAACTAGGGGACATAGTCTCAGAATAAGGGGCCGCCCATTTAAAACTGAGATGAGGAGGAATTTCTTCTTTCAGGGGGTTGTAAATCTGTGGAATTCTCTGCCCCAGAGAGCTGTGGAGGCTGGGTCATTGAATATATTTAAGGCAGAGATAGACAGATTTTTGAGCGATAAATGAGTAAAGGGTTATGGGGAGCGCGCGGGGAAGTGGAGCTGAGTCCATGATCAGATCAGCCATGATCTTATTGATCCTGGCGGAGCAGGCTCGAGGGGCCAAATGGCCTAATCCTGCTCCTATTTCTTATATTCTTAAGCTTTGAGTACTGACATTGGTCAGAATTTTAAAAAGAACAATTATTGATGTGATTATCTCATGTCTGGAACGAGCGAACGTTCACAAAATTTACATCAACCAGAATTTCACCATGACAATACAAGTCTGGGTTACACAATTGAATAGGTTTGTTAACCTCAGTGAAACCAATTTAATTCAGACTAATATCTTAAACTCAACACACATACCAGCATGAAAAACAAGGGAGCACTCACACATGCTTTGTAAGAAGTCATTAACATTCACACTGAAACAAAACAAAACTGTAGATAAGTAGAAAAGAGACATGAGCTTTTATTTTCTCCTGTATTCCATCAATAGCTGTTTATCCTTTTCCCCTTAAACCCATTTTTAATTTCAGATGTTTTCTATTGAATCCCACTCTGCAGTGATTCAAAATTTCAAGCTCACAGTCCGTGTGCTCACCCAAGCCAGCTACCTCCTGCACAGTTCTTAACACTTTCCTCTGGTATTTGGGAGGTGTGTAACAACATGAGTAAATGCTGAAGATTTAGCCGGGAATCCCCTTTTCTCAATCGCACCCTCCAGAACTGCTACAACTGGCCCTCTCAACACTCTCAGCATTCCATCTCCCATTCCACATCCCTTTAGAACATGCTTCTAACTCCCACATTATAGCTTTTCACTGAACATCTCATCAGTTCTGAGACAGCCCATTCCTCCAGGAATTGTCAAGTGCTTCTGAGAAAGCTTCTGCCATTCTTTTCATGTGAAACTGTTTCTGTATCAGTTTCCCACCCACAGAATTAATGAGCAACACCTCAGTCTGTTCTTTCAACAGCCCAAGGCCACTTTTTGTTTCTGCTTCTGATCCAGTTTTTGTGTTTGTTTCAGCTTCTGTAAGCACACTTTCTCCAGTGCCTTTTCCGACTGTAGTCTGTCCAGCTCAACTTCTAAGCTGCGTAATTTATCTTCCAATTCTTGTGTCTCATCACAGATTTTCACCACAGTATCGTGACTAGCCCGGGACAAATTTGTATCTTGCACAGTGTGGAGCCTGATTGCACCAAACTCCTCTTTGAGCTTAACATCTGCTCTGACGATGTCACCTTTCACACTAGTGCCTCTGTCATGTCTTCCTTTTTCCTCAACAGAGGATTCCCCTCCGCCGTGGTTAAAATGGCCCTCGACCGTGTCCGTTCTATTTGCTGCACCTCTGCGCTCACCCATTCCCCTCCCTCTCAGAACCATGACAGGGTTCCCTTTGTCCTCACCTTTCACCCCACCAGCCTCCACATTCAACGGACGCCATTTCAGCCACCTCCAGGTTGACCCCACCACCAATCTCATCTTCCCCTCCCCTCCCTGCTGTAAGGGGTGGTTTGCAGGGGGTCAGCTTTCCCTGCTGACCTTATATGAGCGGTTCCGAATCGCTCCCACACCCTTGGTTCTAGACACTGGAATTATGAAGGGACTGTGACAGACTTGGACAGACAATCGGTTTCAAGGTAAGAAGCAGGTATGGCTTTATTGTGTTTAAAAAGAAGTAAAAGGCACACCTTTAATAACACACAGACCAATACACACTGAAGGGTACAATACATTGAATAAAATGTCAAATTGCAGCCTGTGGGGAAAAGAATACAGCTTAAACTCTAAATGGGGTAAAGAGGAGAATGCAGATACATTTACACAAGTTATCCCAGCCTCCCTTCCCCAATTCCCCTAACTAACTAAGTTATAGCTCTGAGGGTTCAGGGGCTATGCTCACCAATCCCTTTAGACAGTTGCCGGTGAATCACGGTTTCGGGAGCCGTACCCCGGACGGAGGAGAGGACTTCGGACTGCGTAGTCTTCAGTTGGGGTGCGTCCGTTGATGCGGTAAGTTGCGTTTTGGATGTATGGGGTAAGTACCCACTTTCTTTGGTTTGGAATAGTTTTAGTTAGTCCCTTTTGGTAATTTCTCCCCCGTCGGGTCATTCAGAAGTAGATTGTAGAGTGGTTGTCAATTTGGTTCTTGACAATCTTCCGTTTCGTGGGCCTTGTGCTCGGTCAGTTCCTGAACAGTTCTGGTAGTTTCCTTCACTATTCCATTTCTTCACTGTAGAGCAAGCAGGCTGCTTGTCTGTGTCTGTGTTCCAGTCTGTGCGAGTTCCAGTCTGTGTTCTGTTTCTCTCCTGTGTTCTGCTAGTCTCCTGTGTTCTGCTAGTCTTCTGTGTTCTGCTAGTTTTTCCTTGTAAAACTGAGGGATAGATATATCCCAAAAAAAGGCTCCGTTACCTCCCATCAAATCTCTTGGGCTCTGTTTAAACTGTTCTGTCCATTGATTTTCAAATGTCTCCTTTGTCAGCAGTAACTCGATTAGGGTGTGAGAATGTGCTATCACTGGGTTTGCATTGTTTTAGGATTGTCCAGTTTCTTGACCATGATTTCCATTGTGCTTGATTGGGTAATTCGATTATCTCTTAGAGGGTGAATAGTTCCCCCAGACAGTCTGGGGTCTTTAATACATGAATTTGGCCCCACCTCCTGTATTTGGTAACTCTTTTTCGCAGCCAAAATGTTGTAGAATCTTAAAATTGATATGCTCCTTCCCATAGATGTTTAGGGGATCTCAAGCTTCTGTAATTTAGGTCCATTTTGAATTCCCTTTCCTATGAGTCCAAACACTGGGGTGGGTGGTCTCTATGAATGCAGCCCCTTTTATCCCCCGCAGGATTCGTCTGCCGCTTTAAACTCATTTTAAAAGCCCAGAAAGGGATTCTTCTCCTCTGCAGGGGAAAGGTACCTGGAATCTTTACGAGATATTGGTAAATTCTACACTGCTCAGCATTCCGAAGGGACCGCTCCCTTCGTGACACCCTGGTCCATTCCGCACTCACCCCCAGCACTTCTTCCCCAACCACGGTACCTTCCCGATCAAGTGCAGGAGGTGCAACACCTGCCATTTTGTCCTTTTTACCTGCTCCCTTCCCACTATCCAGGGCCCCAAATACTCCTTCCAGGTGAAACAGCGATTTACCTGTACGTCTTTCAATTTAGTATACTGTATTCACTGCTCACGATGTGGTCTCGCCTATATTGGGGGAGACCAAGAGTACATTAGGTGACCTCTTTGCAGAGCACCTCCGCTTCAGTCCGCAACTATGACCCTGAGCTTCCGGTCACCTGCCACTTTAGTTCTCCACTCTGACCTCTCCGTCCTCGGCCTCCTACACTGTTCCAACGAAGCTCAACGCAAGCTCGAGGAACAGCCTCGGCTCTTTACAGCCTTCTGCACTCAACGTCGAGTTCAACAATTTCAGAACATAGCTGCTGCTAATCTTTGGCTCACCCCCCTCCCCCCCCCCCCACCCCCAGAGCCTGTTGCTTTCTTTAATTTCTTCTCCTTGTCTCTAATGGTCATTACCCCACTATTTACACCCTATCTTGACTAATGTTTTTCGAACTCCTGCCATTACCATTTCAATTTGGGCCACCATCCCTTGTGTCTCTCTAATCTCGCCTGTCTTCCACCCTATCACAGACCTTCCCATTTGTACTTCCTTCCCCTCCCCCTTCAGTGCTTGTTAAGAATGTGTTGTTTCCGAACACTCTCCAGTTCTGGCGAAGAGTCATCGACCGGAAACGTTAACCCTGCTTCCTCTCCACGGATGTTGCCTGACCTGCTGAGATTTCCAGATTCCAGCACCCGCAGAGTTTTGCGTTTGTCCTCGTCAAGCTTCGCCGCTTGTGCCTTCAAGACCCCTATTTTCAGCCTGTGTCTGAGCATACCTTCTTCGCAAAGCACCTATAACCCAGACAAAGCCCTTGCAGGGGTACGTCCCGAAATAAGCACATTTTCTGTTTACCATGTTTGTGTCTCTGCAGACGCACATTCTGCAGTGCCTACTCAATCTGCTCCCAGGTCCCGTTTTAAATTTCCTTGGGAAAAACGGTAAGGTCACCCTTACTTTTAATCCAGTCAAAAATTTACAAAGGGACCGCCTTGGTCGAGAAACTGACTATTGTGTCCGATTCCATCCTATTCCCTTCATCGCGATTCCCAGGAGCTAGTTATACCCATTATCTGCATTACGTGGACTCACCGTCTGCGTATTCATTGGTCGAATTCATGGCACAAATTGTTCAGAATCTCCTTTTCTCCTCCGGTTCGCAACAACACGTTTCGAATAAGCAACAAATTTCGTAGTGGAGTCCATGCAACAGACTTTACTGATACACAGAAAGATGGTCGGCCTTTAACTGTATACAGAGAGTGACATTACCGGTTTGTGTATCTTTGGAGTACACTCTGAGATATTGTTGAAAACCGTGTTCCTTGACACACCATACTTTAACCACATCAAGTTAAAATGTGAAAAAGACGTATCTTTTTCCCAAATCCTCTGAAAACATATCATCTTTGTAAACAATTTGCACTTGTTTACCTGAGAACATAGAAACATAGAAAATAGGTGCTGGAGTAGGCCATTCGGCCCTTTGAGCCTGCACCGCCATTCAATAAGATCATAGAAACATAGAAAATAGGTGCAGGAGTAGGCCATTCGGCCCTTCTAGCCTGCACCGCCATTCAATGAGTTCATGGCTGAACATTCAACTTCAGTACCCCATTCCTGCTTTCTCGCCATACCCCTTGATCCCTTTAGCCGTAAGGGCCACATCTAACTCCCTCTTGAATATATCCAACGGACTGGCCTCAACAACTCTCTGCAGCAGAGAATTCCACAGGTTCACAACTCTCTGAGTGAAGAAGTTTCTCCTCATCTCGGTCCTAAATGGCTTACCCCTTACCCTTAGACTGTGTCCCCTGGACTTCCCCAACATCGGGAACATTCTTTCTGCATCTAACCTGTCCAGTCCCGTCAGTATTTCACATGTTTCTATGAGATCCCCTCTCACAGGCCCAGTCGATCCAGCCACTCCTCATATGTCAGTCCTGCCATCCCGGGAATCAGTCTGGTGAACCTTCGCTGATCTCCCTCAACAGCAAGAACGTCCTTCCTCAGATTAGGAGACCAAAACTGAACACAATATAGAAACATAGAAAATAGGTGCAGGAGTAGGCCATTCGGCCCTTCGAGCCTGCACCGCCATTCAATGAGTTCATGGCTGAACATGCAACTTCAGTACCCCATTCCTGCTTTCTCGCCATACCCCTTGATCCCCCTAGTAGTAAGGACTGCATCTAACTCCTTTTTGAATATATTTAGTGAATTGGCCTCAACTACGTTCTGTGGCAGAGAATTCCACAGGTTCACCACTCTCTGAGTGAAGAAGTTTCTCCTCATCTCGGTCCTAAATGGCTTACCCCTTATCCTTAGACTGTGACCCCTGGTTCTGGACTTCCCCAACATTGGGAACATTCTTCCTGCATCTAACCTGTCTAAACCTGTCAGAATTTTAAACGTTTCTATGAGATCCCCTCTCATTCTTCTGCACTCCAGTGAATACAAGCCCAGTTGGTCCAGTCTTCCCTTAAACAAAACTTCCCTTACCCCGTTATCTTTAGTAAAAGGGATCGCGACTCCTATTTTATTACCCACCACTTATTTCCTTACACAAGCACGTTGCATATCAAAAGCCACGCCATGCTTTCTCCTCACGACACTTCAATGTCGGCTTGTTTAGATCGGAAAACCTGTTGCTTTAAGATACTTTTTAACTTTTATCTCCCCAGGATGGCCAACATACATCTCCCTAGGATGTCTAACAGGCGGTAAGGATAAAGGCTTTTGACAAGGTCCCGCACAAGAGATTGGTGTGCAAAATCAAAGCGCATGGTATTGGGGGTAATGTACTGACATGGATAGAGAACTGGTTGGCAGACAGGAAGCAGAGAGTCGGGATAAACGGGTCCTTTTCAGAACGGCAGGCAGTGATTAGTGGGGTGCCGCAGGGCTCAGTGCTGGGACCCCAGATATTTACAATATAAATTAACGATTTAGATGAAGGAATTGAATGTAATCTCTCCAAGTTTGCAGATGACACTAAGCTGGGTGGCGGTGTGAGCTGTGAGGAGGATGCTAAGAGGCTGCAGGGTGACTTGGACAGGTTAGGTAAGTGGGCAAATGCATGGCAGATGCAGTATAATGTTTATAAATGTGAGGTTATCCATTTTGGGGGCAACAACACGAAGACAGAATATTATCTGGATGGTGGCAGATTAGGAAAAGGGGAGGTGCAACGAGACCTGGATGTCATGGTTCATCAGTCACTGAAAGTGGGCATGCAGGTACAGCAGGCGGTGAAGAAGGCAAATGGTATCTTGGCCTTCATAGCTAGGGGATTTTAGTATAGGAGCAGGGAAGTCTTACTGCAGTTGTACAGGGCCTTGGTGAGGCCTCACCTGGAATATTGTATACAGTTTTGGTCTCCTAATCTGAGGAAGGACGTTCTTGCTATTGAGGGAGTGCAGCGAAGGTTCACCAGACTGATTCCAGGGATGGCTGGACTGTCATATGAGGAGAGACTGGATCAACTGGGCCTTTATTCACTGGAGTTTCGAAGGATGAGAGGGGATCTCATAGAAACGTATAAAATTCTGATGGGACTGGACAGGTTAGATGCGGGAAGAATGTTCCCGATGTTGGGGAAGTCCAGAACCAGGGGACACAGTCTTAGGATAAGGGGTAGGCCATTTAGGACCGAGATGAGGAGAAACTTCTTCACTCAGAGAGTTGTTAACCTGTGAAATTCCCTGCCGCAGAGAGTTGTTGATGCCAGTTCATTGGATATATTCAAGAGGGAGTTAGATATGGCCCTTACGGCTAAGGGGATCAAGGGGTATGGAGAGAAAGCAGGAAAGGGTTTACTGAGGGAATGATCAGCCATGATCTTATTGAATGGTGGTGCAGGCTCGAAGGGCCGAATGGCCTACTCCTGCACCTATTTTCTATGTTTCTATGTTTCTAGGAGGACTGATAGTACAACAGTCAGTAAGGAAACATTGGGACTTGTTATGTTCAGAATAACTCCACAAGACTGAGTACTGTAAGCTCAAACTGATGTGACCTTAGTCTCTTTAATCAAATTCCAGAGTGCCAAAGCAGCATGGCAGACAACCCTTTATAATCCCTTGCACGAGGTGTGCAGGGGACCCTTGGGTCTCCAAGAGGCGTGCCCTCTGGTGGCAAGTCTTACACAATGATAAAGTTTACATACATAACATCACTCCCCTGCCCACCCCCCAAATTCTTAGATACAAGTTATTTACAAGTTGAGGCGATCCGGGTCCCTTCGCTCCAGGGTTGAGCGCCTGGGTTGAAGTCCTGGCATGCATGAGTCGGTCAGATCATTGCTGCACTGCAGCGCGGCTGGTCTGACCAGATTGTCGGGCACGGTGGGTTCATCCTCGTGATTGACAGCCAAGTCGATTGCTGGTTGGGTGTGTGTGGGTGGATCAATGATGGTCGTGTCCTCTTCAAACTGTTCTTGGTTGTCAGTGAACCGCAGTGTGGTCTGATCCAAATGCTTTCTGCACGTTTGTTCGTGCAAAAGTTTTACAACAAACACTCTATTCCCCCTCCTTGGCTAAGGCAGTGCCAGCAACCCATCTGGGACCATGACCGTAATTAAGAACAAACACGGGGTCGTTACCCTCAATGTTCCGTGATACAGCCGCGCGATCGCGGTACACGTCATGCTGGTGAGGCTGGGTTTCTACATGATCATTGAGATCCAGGTGGACTAATGAGAGCCTGGTTTTGCGTGCTCTCTTCATTAACAATTCTGCCGGGGGAACACCAGTAAGTGAATGGGGTCGCGTCCGGTAGCTGAGCAGAACTCGAAATAACCGAGTCTGCAGAGAACCGTCCGTCCCGCGTTTCAAGCTCTGCTTGATAGTTTGGACTGCCCGTTCTGCTTGACCATTGGATGCGGGCTTAAACAGGCAGACCTGGCATCTTTGATGCCATTGCGGGTCATGAACTCGTTGAATTCTGAGCTGGTGAAATATGGTCCATTGTCACTAACAAGGATGTCGGGCAAACCATGGGTGGCGAACATGGCCCTGAGGCTTTCAATGGTGGCAATGGACGTACATGATGGTATTGTTACACATTCAATCTATTTCGAGTAAGCGTCCACTGCTACTAAGAACATAGTTCCTAGAAAGGGGCTAGCAAAATCTACATGGACCCTGGACCAAGATTTGGAGGGCCATGACCACAGACTCAGTGGGGACTCCCTTGGAGCATTGGTCAACTGTGAGCTGTTGCATTGGTGTATGCATGACTCCAATTCCGAGTCAATGCTGGGCCACCAAACGTGTGACCTGGTGATAGCCTTCATCATGACTATGCCTGGGTGTAGGTCGCATATAAACATTTCCCTGCCTTTTTTTGGCAAAACCACGTGACTCCTCCGTAGGAGACAATCTGATTGGATGGACATTTCATCCTTACATCGGTAAAAGGGCTTAATTTCGTCTTGCATTTCCCCGGGAACAGCCGACCAGCTGCCATTAAGGACATAGTTTTTTTTACTAGTGATAGCACGGGGTCCTGGCTAGTCCAGGTCCTGATCTGGCGAGCCGTGACGGGTGACCCCCTCGCTCTCAAAAACATCCATTATAAGAAGCAAGTCTGTGGGTTGTGCCATTTCCACCCCGGTGGTGGGCAATGGTAGCCGACTGAGGACATCAGCACAGTTCTCGGTGCCTGGTCTGTGGCGGATTACATAGTCATACGCAGATAACGTTAGTGCCCATCTTTGGATTTGGGACGAAGCAGTGGTGCTGATACCTTTGCTTTCCGAAAACCACAAAATGAGCGGTTTGTGGTCAGTTTTGAGTTCGAACCGGAGTCCAAATAGGTATTGGTGCATTTTCTTAACCTCGTATAGGCATGCTAATACATCTTTCTCAACCATACTGTAAGCTCTTTCAGCCTTAGGTAAACCTCTGGATGCATATGCAACCAGTTGCAGTTTGCCTGACACTTTGGCTTGCTGTAACACACAACCGACCCCGCACGAAGATGCATCACAAGCTAGTACTAAACGTTTACACGGGTCATACAATACAAGTAACTTGTTAGAACATAGCAGGTTTCTGGCCTACTCAAAGGCTGTCTCTTGATATTTAACCCAAACCCAGTTGTCACCCTTATGTAGCAATAAATGCAAAGGTTCCAGCAAAGTGCTCAACCCCGGTAGAAAGTTATCAAAATAGTTGAGGAGTCCCAGGAACGAACGCAGCTCCATCACATTCTGTGGTCTGGGTGCAGTCTTGATGGCCTCCGTCTTGGAGTCCGTGGGTCTGATGCCGTCCGCCGCAATCTTTCTCCCCAGAAATTCAACCTCTGGCGCCAGGAAAACACACTTGGAGTGTTTAAGCCTGAGTCCCACTCTGTCCAGTCGCTTGAGAACCTCTTCCAGGTTTTGCAAGTGTTTGGTGGTGTCACCACCGGTGATCAAGATGTCGTCTTGAAACACCACGGTGCGCGGAACCGATTTCAGCAGACTCTCCATGTTCCTCTGGAAAATGGCTGCAGCCGAACAAATCCCAAAGGGGCATCTGTGGTATATGAACAGTCCTTTGTGTGTGTTGATGCACGTCAATCTTTTTGAAGATTCAGCCAGCTCCTGTGTCATGTAAGCAGAGGTTAGATCCAACTTGGTGAACGACTTCCCCCCTGCTAATATTGCGAACAGGTCATCCGCTTTGGGTAGCGGGTACTGGTCCTGTAACAAGGCATGGTTGATCATTACCTTGTAGTCTCCACAGATTCTGACCGTGCCATTGCTTTTCAACACCGGAACAATTGGACTGGCCCACTCGTTGAACTCGACTGGTGATATGATTCCCTCTCGTTGAAGTCTGTCCAGTTCGATCTCGACTTTTGCCTGCATCGTATATGGAACCGCACGGGCCTTGTGATGAACGGGCCATGCATCAGGGACTAGATGGATCTGCACTTTGGCGCCTGTGAAGTTGCCGATGCCTGGTTTGAATAACGACGGGAATTTGTTTAGCACTTGGGCGCACGAGGCGTCATCCTCCGAAGACAGTGCTTTGATGTTGTCCCAGTTCTATCGGATCTTTCCCAGCCAGCTTCTGCCGAACAGCATTGGGCCATCGCCTGGTACAATCCATAGTGCTAAATCATTTGCGGATGACACTAAGTTGGGTGGCAGTGTGAGCTGCAAGGAGGATTCTATGAGGCTGCAGAGCGACTTGGATAGGTTAGGCGAGTGGGCAAATGCATGGCAGATGAAGTATAATGTGGATAAATGTGAGGTTATCCACTTTGGTGGTAAAAACAGAGAGACAGACTATTATCTGAATGGTGACAGATTAGGAAAAGGGCAGGTGCAAAGAGACCTGGGTGTCATGGTACATCAGTCATTGAAGGTTGGCATGCAGGTACAGCAGGCGGTTAAGAAAGCAAATGGAATGTTGGCCTTCATAGCGAGGGGATTTGAATACAGGGGCAGGGAGGTGTTGCTACAATTGTACAGGGCCTTGGTGAGGCCACACCTGGAGTATTGTGTACAGTTTTGGTCTCCTAACCTGAGGAAGGACATTCTTGCTATTGAGGGAGTGCAGCGAAGGTTCACCAGACTGATTCCCGGGATGGCGGGACTGACCTATCAAGAAAGACTGGATCAACTGGGCTTGTATTCACTGGAGTTCAGAAGAATGAGAGGGGACCTCATAGAAACGTTTAAAATTCTGACGGGGTTAGACAGGTTAGATGCAGGAAGAATGTTCCCAATGTTGGGGAAGTCCAGAACCAGGGGACACAGTCTAAGGATAAGGGGGAAGCCATTTAGGACCGAGATGAGGAGGAATTTATTCACCTAGAGAGTGGTGAACCTGTGGAATTCTCTACCACAGAAAGTTGTTCAGGCCAATTCACTAAATATATTCAAAAAGGAGTTAGATGAAGTCCTTACTACTAGGGGGATCAAGGGGTATGGTGAGAAAGCAGGAATGGGGTACTGAAGTTGCATGTTCAGCCATGAACTCATTGAATGGCGGTGCAGGCTAGAAGGGCCGAATGGCCTACTCCTGCACCTATTTTCTATGTTTCTATGTTTCTATCATGTACAGCTCCATCGTACGATACCTTCACTGCCGCACTGCCGATGACTGGTATGAGCTCTTTGGTAAGTGTGTATAAATCGGGCTCAGTGTTGGCCTTTGTGCCTTGTTGCCCCAGTTTCTCAAAAGCCTTCTGGCTCATAATTGACTGACTCACCCCCGTGTCCTATTCCATGGAAACTGGAATGCCGTTTAATTTGACTTTCAACCTTATCGGAGGGCTTTTGGTGGTGAAGGTGTGTACACCATGCACTTCCTCTTCAGCCTCGGGTTGAGTTGCCTCTCCTGCTCGTTCAGCATGATCCACGCTGGATCGGTCATCTCCTGCCGACTCTGCCACGTGGTGAGTCACAGCATGTCTGCACATTCGCTGGAGGTGCCCCATTGTTCCACAGCCCTTGCACACGTAGTGCTTGCATCGACATTGATGGGCTCGATGATTACCTCCGCAGCGCCAACATGGTGCTTAATGGATTCACATTCATGCTCCACGGCGGGCTCTGAGTCACCCTAGGCCTGGCCTCTGCGGGCGTGTGGGCCCTGCCAAGGACAGTTCTGCCTGCTGAAGGCGCTATTTTACGCACAGTGCTTGCCGGTGAGTTTCGAAGCTGCAGCGATATCTGTTTAGTGTTATCGTTCATGGACTTGAAAGCCTGGGCTATCGTGATGGCCTTGCTCAGATCTGGGGATTCGGCAGACAGCAGCTTGCGAAGAATGAGCTCGTGGCCGACTCCAAGCACGAAAAAAAAGTCCCGCAACACCTCCCCCAAAGATCCGGTAAATTCGCACGGTCCCGCAAGGCGCCTTCGGTCGGCTATATATAGCTTGCCACATCCTGGCCCTCGGAGCGATGGTGTGTATAAAAGCGATACCTGGCCATTAAGATGTTCTCCTTCGGCTTGAGGTGTTCTCGGACCAGCGTGCACACTCTTTTCCGTTGGTTTTGTCGGTGCTAGCAGATTTTTGATGAGGCCATATATCGTAGACCCACAAACGGCGAGGAGAATCGCCCTGCACGTGACCTCTTCACTGATCAGACCTCAATATGCTGATATTATCTCATATATTAATACTTTACTGACCAATTCTGCACTTTACTGCTGGCAAGTATAGAATTGGATCTAAATTTTTAAAAGAAAAAAAAAGTCTTGCATTTCCGTAGCGCCTTTCACGACCTTAGGATGTCCCAAAGTGCTTTTCGGCCAAGGAAGTGCTGGTGAAGTGCAGTCACTGTGGTAATGTCGGAAACACGGCAACCGGCAGATCCACAAACAGCAATGTGATAACGACCACATACTTTGCTTTAGTGAAGTTGGTTGAAGGGTAAATGTTGGACAAGACACTGTTTCTAACTGAGCAGGTTTGTAATTATTGATTCAACCCATTAATTGCGCAGAATATTCATTTTTTTAATTCAGTCATAAGAACATAAGAAACAGGAACAGGAGTAGGCCATATGGCCCCTCGAGCCTGCTCTGCCATTCAATAAGATCATGGCTGATCTGATCATGGATCAGCTCCACTTCCCCGCCCGCTCCCCATAACCTCTTATCCCCTTATCGATTAATAAACCGTCTATTTCTGTCTTAAATGTATTCAATGACCCAGCTTCCACAGCTCTCTGAGGCAGCGAATTCCACAGATTTACAGCCCTCTGAGAGAAGAAATTCCTCCTCATCTCAGTTTTAAATGGGCGGCCCCTTATTCTAAGACCATGCCCTCTAGTTCTAATCTCCCCTATCAGTGGAATCATCCTCTCTGCATCCACCTTCTCGAGCCCCCTCATAATCTTGTACATTTCGATAAGATCACCTCTCATTCTTCTGAACTCCAATGAATAGAGGCCCAACCTGCTCAACCTTTCCTCATAAGTCAACCCCCTCATCTCCGGAATCAACCGAGTGAACCTTCTTTGAACTGCCTCCAAAGCAAGTATGTTCTTTCTTAAATATGGAAACCAAAACTGCACGCAGTACTCCAGGTGTGGCCTCACCAATACCCTGTATAACTGTAGCAGGACTTCCCTGCTTTTATATTCCATCCCTTTTGGAATGAAGGCCAAGGTTCCATTGGCCTTCCTGATCACTTGCTGTACCTGCATACTAACCTTTTGTGTTTCATGCATCTCATCGCCATGATCTCGCCCCATAGCAATTTAAAATTAGTCTCACTTCCCATGCTCTCCCCAGAGCCTTTTTATCAACCCAAACCAATACCACGACCCTGATACATCTCCATAACCCTGTATCTGTCCGAAACTGACCCACACTCTCTCCAAAGCCCTGGGCTAATGCTCCCACCCTCCCACTCTCTCCCAGTAGCACTCTTTCAATCTGAAAGCCCTTCTCGTCAGAAGGAGGATGATCTATGATGCTACAGAGAGATCAGAGAACAATGGACTCCTCAGTACCAGAAACGATGGACCATCAAATCAGCAACAGAAAAGTATCAGCTTTATTCCAGATTTAATAAACATCTACCATTTGATACAAGAAAAACAAATGATCACACTCTTTCCACTGTTGTAGGACGAGACATGGAATAACCTGGGATAGACGGTCTCCTGGGACCAACATTTATCCGTCAGTCAACATAACAAAAACAGATTATCGGGTCATAATCACATTCCTGTTTGTGGGAGCTTGCTGTGCGCAAATTGGCTGCCGCGTTTCCCACATTACAACAGTGGGACTGCACTCCAAAAGTACCTCATTGGCTGGAAAGCGCTTTGAGACATCCGGTGGTCGTGCAAGTCACTATGTAAAAGCAAGTCTTTCTTTCTCCTGAAGACTCCCGCCTGTAGCAGAGAAATTCAAGACCCAAAACTTGCAGAACTCATGTCAAGTGACTTTGAAGTTAATGCTCATCTGTTAGTAACTTGCAATGTTTTTTTTATCATTAATGCAGTCACGTAACCTGTCAGTAATTTAAGATGTTTGTGTCAGTGGTACAGGAGGGACACCTGTCAGTAAATTGGGATTTTTGTTGTACCTGGTAACCTGTCAGTAAAGTTGAATGTTTGTGTCTCTGGTACAGGAGGGACACCTGTCAGTAAATTGGGATTTTTGTTGTACCTGGTAACCTGTCAGTAAAGTTGAATGTTTGTGTCAGTGGTACAGGAGGGACACCTGTCAGTAAATTGGGATTTTTTTGGGTATCTGGTAACCTGTCAGTAAAGTTGAATGTTTGTGTCTCTGGTACAGGAGGGACACCTGTCAGTAAATTGGGATTTTTTTTGGTATCTGGTACAGGGAGATCGCCAGACCCACTCCGCAAACCTACACGCCTCATTCTGCTATTCAAAACTTATCCTTACACTAATATAGAAGGCGATTTGTCTTGCTACAGGCCACAATTTTAGAAATGTTTCCCGTTGACATTAATCCATATCCAGCGGTGGAAATTCTTTGTTTGCTAAATGTAACGCGGGATACGGCTATTCATATAAAGCAGTGTTATGGTTTGAATTTATTGTTGTCATGATGTAAATAATTTGCCTATTATTTTCAGCGGATATTGCACCATATTCTTTAACTGCTCCCTGAATTTGCTCTGAGTTGCTGCATAAATAAATGTATTTGTGCAACAGCTCAACAGCTGAAGCATATTTGCACTTTCAATGAAAATAAATTTGGGGTCTGTGAAACCGTTGACTTTATAATCATTTGTAATTCGCTCATATAGGAACTGAACAACATAGGTCATCCACAGCAGGATGAAACTGCCCGAGATGGCGAAGAGTAAAACGATAGACTTTCTCCGGCTCGCCATCTCTGGATCGCTCTGGCTCTCTCCATTACCGCGGGCACGGAGTCTCCTGCGCACTGTGCCGGCCGCTAGAATGTGACTGACCGTCAGCGCATTGAGCAAAAGGATCAGGAGGAATGGGAGACACGGGGTTACAAGATGGTCGAACCAATCAAAAGCTGTCCACACGGGAGAAGTGTAACGGATATCCTTCAGTCTGCAATACCACGGGACATTGTCTGTTATGTAGATGGGTTCGTGTATAAAATACCAGGGAACATTGGTCAGACAGCTCAGCGCGCCGACCGTCCCTATCACAACAGCCGCCGTTTCCTTGGTGCAGTATTTGGTTTTCAGCTTCTGGCCGCAAATGGCCACACATCGGTCAAAGGTAAAGGCGACCGTTAACCAGACAGAGCTGACTCTGGCTGCATAAGTTAGGGCAATGCTCGCACTGCACACCGGGGTGATGGACAGGAAACTGCCCGGGAAATAAATTCCACTGATTCGGTTCAATATCACAGCGGTGATAATGACCAGGAGGTCCGTTACCGCCATGGACACCAGGTAACGCGTGATACATCTGGAGAGACCGCACCTTCCTCGGGACAGGATCACTATCGCCACTAAATTAACTGTAAAAAAAAAAGACTTGCATTTACATTGCGCCTTTCATGACCACCGGACGTCCCAAAGCGCTTTACAGCCAATGAAGTCATTTTGGAGTGTAGTCACTGTTGTAATGTGGGAAACGCCACAGGCAATTTTGCGCACAGCAAGCTCCCACAAACAGCAATGTGATAATGACCCAGATAATCAGCTTTTTTGTTATGTTGATAAATATTGGGTGCAGAGGACACCGTTGATAACTCCCCTGCTCTACGCCTCTGGATGGTTACGTCCACCTGAGAGAGCAGGTTAACACCCTGGGCGGAGGCGAGCAGGCAGGTCCGAGGGGCCTCCCCGTAGGACTGCTCCTGGGCACGGCCAAGGTGGGCCATCAGCCGGTCCAGGCAGCGGGGGGTCGAGGGGGAAGTCGTTCAGCCCCGACCGCCCGCCTCTCTTCCGCGGGTTACATCCGCGCCAGGGGTGTCCCTGGAGATGGAGCACGCGGTGTCCACCGGTCACGCTCGCGGCCTTCCGCCAGAGGTGGGCGCCGGAGGGACTGGAGTGCATCATCACCCACCCCGGCAAACCAATTTTAATTTGATTTTATCTGTTTTAAAGTTTAATTTGTTTTATTGCCGGGTTTTAGTGTCCCCCGAGTTCAGGGGGCACTTGTATAATTTGCCTCTTGGTGCCTGAAAAAAACCCACAAAAAAAGTCACGCAAAAACTCACAAAAACCCCCCCCAAAAAAGGGCACCTGAAAAGAGTTTGTAGTGTTCCCCCCTTCCCCTCCACTCTTTAATAAGGGGGCACTTAATTTAACGTTTATTGTTGTTTTGCAACAAAAGAGTTGTCAAGCTGTTGGAGGTGTGGCCTGATCATTGGGAGCAGTGAGCTTGTGGGGGAAGGAGCTCTTGTTTTTGCTCCAGCCTGTGGCCCTGCGTGAGCACCCCAGAAAGAGGAGGAAGGGGCCGACTGCATTGCAACACCTTGAGGGAGGGGACGAGAGCCGAAAATACTGCTACTGCAACACTGCCACAGAGAGTTGGAGACAGGGGGAATTAATAATGTCAACGTCTCATCCGAATGACGGCAGCTCCGATAGTGCAGCAGTCCACCAGTACTGCAAGGAGTGTCAGCCGAGAGTTGTGATCTACTGTTTCCGGGGTGGATCATGAATCTATAACCTTCTGGCTCAGAAACGAGGGTGCTGGAAATTGAACCATGGCTGACTCTGTAAAGGAAAGAGAAAGAGAAAGAGAGAGAGAGAGAGAAAGAGAAAGAGAGAGAGAAAGAGAAAGAGAAAGAGAGGGGGAGAGCGAGGTTAAATAATAGACTCGCAGTAGAGGTATTACATTGACCGGAATTATTATCTATGTTGCTGATTTGATACTTGAAGCGATGGAAAATGACACAATCCTCCAGGGTGGGGGTGAGACAGTCTGGAGATGTCGGGTGAATGAAGCATAATGTTTGAAATGTCAGGGAGACAAAATCCATTTAATAAAGATGGAAATTTCAAATACATTCTAAATTGTCGAATGTGGAAACATGAATAAAACCAATCAATCAGTAATGTGTACAGATTTAAGGAAATGAATGAAAAAACACACAATCAACACGGTAACAAATAGAATAGCTATCAACACAAATTCGAAATGAATATTACAACTTTAATGTACGCACCTGTGAGTATGTTCACAGGTTGAAGATCTGTTGCTGCATTGGTACGCTCACTGCCTTCTGGAGGGACTGAAGTGCATCATCACCCCTGGCAACCAAATTTCAACCCGACCGTTTAATGTTCAAAAGTTTTATTTATTAATTCGTCGGTTCGAGTGTTCCTTTAATAAGGGGGCCCTTGGTTTAAAGT
Source organism: Pristiophorus japonicus (assembly GCF_044704955.1). Classification (NCBI taxonomy): domain Eukaryota; kingdom Metazoa; phylum Chordata; class Chondrichthyes; family Pristiophoridae; genus Pristiophorus; species Pristiophorus japonicus. The sequence goes on from NC_091999.1 coordinate 5,372,206, forward strand.
TCTACCTAAAATAGTTGTCGAGCTGTTGCATTGTGAATGGCTTCGCCGGTCACATGATGTTCACAAGACTCAATAAAACCCCAGCCCAGTTAGGTCTTGATCATCCGCGATGAGGTATGCAGTTGTGAACCTAGTGGATGAATTGGTGATGGTAATTGTGCCACCCCAACCTGCGAGAGAACACCTCCGCAGGCCAGGAAGTATAAGCACTGGAGCGGCACTATAACTTCCAGCGCAAGCTGTTCCAAGTGTGCGACGGCTTCGAGCTGGGCGATTGGGTGACGTCATCAGGAGCGTGGGCAGGAGCATCAGCGGAGCCCAGGCACAGCAGAGGAGCGGGAAGGCCGTGGCGGAGGAGCGGGAAAGATGTGGCGGAGGTGCGGCGAGTGATCGAGGCGGAGGAGCGATGAGGGATCGTGGCTGAGATTCGGTGGGTGATCATGGCGGAGGTCCGGCACATGGTTGGTGCGGTGGGAGATCCCTGGCGGAGGAGCGGCGAGTGTTTGTGGCGGAGGAGCGGTGAGAGATCCTGGCGGAGGTGCTGCAAATGAGGGTACGGGGCTCAGAAGAGGCGAGGGCCCAGCGGCAGCACGGGGCCCAGCCCACACTGTGCGATATGTGTGCGCGCACTAGGTCTGTGCAGCAGAGCAGGTCTCCAGTCGTCCTGGTTAACCGTTGCCACTGGATAAAGGCCTAGCTCTGTCAAGCCCGTGTGGTGGCTGGTGTGCAACGGTCACCATACATTAAACAAATCCACGCACAGGCATCAATTGGAGTTCAGGACTGGAACATTGGGTCCTTCATTGAAACATCTGTGAACTCATGTGGAAGCAAGTCATCCTTGTTTGAGAGACCGCCAGTGATGATGGTGGATGAACTCGTAATGTGTAGTGTGACTGTTGAATCATTGTTAATAAACTAACTAGTTCTTAATTGTAATGTGTTGCTATGAATTCTTAAGCAAGTTGCCATGAAGCAAATACATTACACCAAGCAATGAAATAAAGGTTGTGGAGCCTTGTATTGATGTGACCTCTGTTAGGTCCCTCAATATATTCGAACTGCTTCACACTGAGAGACCCAGCAGCCAGTCTGCTTGAGCCAGGCCCCACAAACAACAGAGAGACCATTAACCAGTTCATCTCGGGATGATGGCATTGTTTTATAAATCTTGTCCAGAACACCAGGAGATATACAGGCCCTTCTTCAATACTGCAATGAAATCCTTAACTTCCATCCCAACCACCTAACTGGGACTTCGGCTTAATGTCTCGTGGGACAACCACCGTTCCCACAATGCAGCGCTACCTCAATAATCCCTCGTGTCAACATAGACTGTGGACCGAGGTCCTGGAATGGGAAGTAAAACCGACAACTCTCGGACTAAGAGTTCTACTAACTGAACTCATATCATTCAGCTGGAAATAAATAGAATTAGAAGCATAGAAATCTCATCATCATCATAGGCAGTCCTTTGGAATTGAGGAAGACTTGCTTCCACTCCTGAAGTGAGTTCGTTGGTGGCTGAACAGTCCAATATGAGAGCCACAGACCCTGTCACAGGTGGGACAGACATTCGCCTAGGGAAGGGTTGGTTGGGACTGGTTTTCCGCGTGCTCCTTCCGCCGCCCGCGCTTGATCTCGTCACGCTCTTGGCGTTGAGATTCGAAGAGCCCTCCCGGATGCGCATTTTCCACCTAGGAGGGTCTTCGGCCAGGGACTCCCAGGTGTCAGTGGTGATGTCGCACTTTACTAAGGAGGCTTTAAGGGTGTCCTTGTAACGTCCTTGAAAACTACAGCGCAGAAGGAAGCCATTTCAGCAACATCGTGTCCGTGCCGGCTGACAAAGAGCCGCACGGCCCTCGGTCAGCAGCCCTGAAGGTTACATGTAAACCTGTGAACAATGAACAATGGCGGAAATGTAAAGAGCATCCAGCCTAACCAGCCCGTCCCGCACAACTGCAACACCCTTTACACTGAAACATTCTACACTCCACCTCAACCGGAGCCATGAGATCTCCTGGGTGAGGCAAAATAAAATCAGATAAAAAGCCCAGGCCAATTGAGGAAAAAAATCTAGTAAAATTCCTCTCCGACCCATCCAGATGACCAAAACTAGTCCAGGAGATCACCCTGGCTATATTTGATCCCCTGTAGTAGTAATCATCATACCTGTGCCAGCTAACAAGAAGATATCCAGTCGAATCACAATTACCAGCTCGAGGTCCGTAACGCCGAAGGTTACGACACTTCAAGTGCCCATCCAAGCACCTTTTAAAAGTGGTGAGGGTTTCTGCATCCACCACTCTTCCAGGCAGCGAGTTCCAGATCCCCACAACCCTCTGCATGAAAAAGCCTCCCCTCAACTCGCCTCTGAACCTTCCACCAACCACCTTAAATCCATGCCCCTCGTAACTGACCCCTCCACCAAGGGAAATAGGTCCTTGCTATCTACTATATCCAGGCCCCTCAAAATTTTATACACCTCAATGAGGTCTCCCCTCAGTCTCCTCTGTTCCACGGAGGACAAACACAGACTATGCTATCTTTCCTCATAGCTAAGATTCTCCATTCCAGGCAGCATCCTCTGCACCCTCTCTCGTGCAATCAGGTCCTTCCTATAAAACGGCGACCAGAACTGCATGCAGTACTCCAGCTGTGGCCTAATTCACTGGAAGGGCATGTCAAAGAGCATTCAGGGACACTTTGGAAGAGGCAAAGTGAGCCACAGTGAGGAACGGGTAAGGTAAACCTCTGCACTACATTCAGATATCCAAATGGATGATTGAGTAAAAGTGAGCAGGGTGATCATGTGGACAAGAATGGGTCTTGAATCTAACGAGGGATCCAACGGCCAGACCGGATGTTTGAGCATACGCAGTGGGTTAGAGGAAAGAGTATTAATTGGATGATCAGAAAGAGCGTTCGGAGTGAGTGGAGTTTACAGCAAGGAAACCCGGAGCAGGTGGATTGGGAGAGAAGTGACAATTCAGCTGAGCGGATGGGGAGAGCAGGGAGAGCTAAAGCGAATAGGTGGGAAGGGAGTGAGAGATAAACCGAATGGATGGGGAGAGAGTGATGGATCAACCGATCGGATGGGGAACGGTTGATGGATGAACGGATGGAGAAAGGTTGATGGATGAATGGATGGAGAAAGGTTGATGGATGTACGGATGGGGAACGGTTGATGGATGAACGGATGGGGAATGGTTGATTGATGAACGTATGGAGAAAGGTTGATGGATGAACGGATGGGGAACGGTTGATTAATGAACAGATGGGGAACGGTTGATCAATGAACGGATGGGGAACGGTTGATTAATGAACGGATGGGGAACGGTTGATTAATGAACAGATGGGGAACGGTTGATCAATGAACGGATGGGGAACGGTTGATTAATGAACAGATGGGGAACGGATGATTAATGAACGGATGAGGAACGGTTGATTAATGAACGGATGGGGAACGGTTGATTAACGAACGGATGGGGAATGGTTGATTGATGAACGGATGGGGAACGGTTGATGGATGAATGGATGGGGAATGGTTGATTAATGAACGGATGGGGAACGGTTGATTAATGAACGGATGGGGAACGGTTGATTAATGAACGGATGGGGAACGGTTGATTAATGAACAGATGGGGAACGGTTGATTAATGAACGGATGGGGAAAGGTTGATTAATGAACAGATGGGGAATGGTTGATTAATGAACGGATGGGGAACAGTTGATTAATGAACAGATGGGGAATGGTTGATTAATGAACGGATGGGGAACAGTTGATTAATGAACGGATGGGGAACGGTTGATTAATGAACGGATGGGGAAAGGTTGATTAATGAACAGATGGGGAATGGTTGATTAATGAACGGATGGGGAACAGTTGATTAATGAACAGATGGGGAACGGTTGATTAATGAACGGATGGGGAAAGGTTGATTAATGAACAGATGGGGAATGGTTGATTAATGAACGGATGGGGAACAGTTGATTAATGAACGGATGGGGAAAGGTTGATTAATGAACGGATGGGGAACGGTTGATTAATGAACAGATGGGGAACGGTTGATTAATGAACGGATGGGGAAAGGTTGATTAATGAACGGATGGGGAATGGTTGATTAATGAACGGATGGGGAACAGTTGATTAATGAACAGATGGGGAACGGTTGATTAATGAACGGATGGGGAAAGGTTGATTAATGAACAGATGGGGAATGGTTGATTAATGAACGGATGGGGAACAGTTGATTAATGAACGGATGGGGAACGGTTGATTAATGAACGGATGGGGAACGGTTGATTAATGAACAGATGGGGAACGGTTGATTAATGAACAGATGGGGAACGGTTGATTAATGAACGGATGGGGAATGGTTGATTAATGAACGGATGGGGAACGGTTGATTAATGAACAGATGGGGAACGGTTGATTAATGAACAGATGGGGAACGGTTGATTAATGAACAGATGGGGAATGGTTGATTAATGAACAGATGGGGAATGGTTGATTAATGAACAGATGGGGAACGGTTGATTAATGAACGGATGGGGAACGGTTGATTAATGAACGGATGGGGAACGGTTGATTAATGAACGGATGGGGAACGATTGATTAATGAACAGATGGGGAACGGTTGATTAATGAACGGATGGGGAACGGTTGATTAATGAACAGATGGGGAACGGTTGATTAATGAACAGATGGGGAACGATTGATTAATGAACAGATGGGGAACGGTTGATTAATGAACGGATGGGGAACGGTTGATTAATGAACGGATGGGGAACGGTTGATTAATGAATGGATGGGGAACGGTTGATTAATGAACGGATGGGGAACGGTTGATTAATGAACGGATGGGGAACGGTTGATTAATGAATGGATGGAGAACGGTTGATAAATGAATGGATGGGGAACGGTTGATTAATGAACAGATGGGGAACGGTTGATTAATGAACAGATGGGGAACGGTTGATTAATGAACGGATGGGGAACGGTTGATTAATGAACGGATGGGGAACGGTTGATTAATGAATGGATGGGGAACGGTTGATTAATGAACAGATGGGGAACGGTTGATTAATGAACAGATGGGGAACGGTTGATTAATGAACAGATGGGGAACGGTTGATTAATGAACGGATGGGGAACGGTTGATTAATGAACAGATGGGGAACGGTTGATTAATGAACAGATGGGGAACGGTTGATTAATGAATGGATGGGGAACGGTTGATTAATGAACAGATGGGGAACGGTTGATTAATGAACGGATGGGGAACGGTTGATTAATGAACGGATGGGGAACGGTTGATTAATGAACAGATGGGGAACGGTTGATTAATGAACAGATGGGGAACGGTTGATTAATGAACGGATGAGGAACGGTTGATAAATGAATGGATGGGGAATGGTTGATTAATGAACAGATGGGGAACGGTTGATTAATGAACGGATGGGGAATGGTTGATTAATGAACAGATGGGGAACGGTTGATTAATGAACGGATGGGGAATGGTTGATTAATGAACAGATGGGGAACGGTTGATTAATGAACGGATGAGGAACGGTTGATAAATGAATGGATGGGGAACGGTTGATTAATGAACAGATGGAGAACGGTTGATTAATGAACGGATGGGGAATGGTTGATTAATGAACAGATGGGGAACGGTTGATTAATGAACAGATGGGGAACGGTTGATTAATGAACAGATGGAGAACGGTTGATTAATGAACGGATGGGGTACGGTTGATTAATGAACAGATGGGGAACGGTTGATTAATGAACGGATGGGGAACGGTTGATTAATGAACGGATGGGGAACGGTTGATTAATGAACGGATGGAGAACGGTTGATTAATGAACAGATGGGGAACGGTTGATTAATGAACAGATGGAGAAAGGTTGATTAATGAACGGATGGGGAACGGTTGATTAATGAACGGATGGGGAACGGTTGATTAATGAACAGATGGGGAACGGTTGATTAATGAACGGATGGGGAGCGGTTGATTAATGAACGGATGAGGAACGGTTGATTAATGAACGGATGGAGAAAGGTTGATTAATGAACGGATGGAGAAAGGTTGATTAATGAACGGATGGGGAACGGTTGATTAATGAACGGATGGAGAAAGGTTGATTAATGAACGGATGGAGAAAGGTTGATGGATGAACGGATGGGGAACGGTTGATTAATGAATGGATGGGGAACGGTTGATTAATGAATGGATGGGGAACGGTTGATTAATGAACAGATGGGGAACGGTTGATTAATGAATGGATGGGGAACGGTTGATTAATGAACAGATGGGGAACGGTTGATTAATGAACGGATGGGGAACGGTTGATTAATGAACGGATGGGGAACGGTTGATTAATGAACGGATGGGGAACGGTTGATTAATGAACGGATGGGGAACGGTTGATTAATGAACAGATGGGGAACGGTTGATTAATGAACGGATGAGGAACGGTTGATTAATGAACGGATGGAGAAAGGTTGATTAATGAACGGATGGGGAACGGTTGATTAATGAACGGATGGGGAGCGGTTGATTAATGAACGGATGGGGAACGGTTGATTAATGAACGGATGGGGAACGGTTGATTAATGAACGGATGGGGAACGGTTGATTAATGAACGGATGGGGAACGGTTGATTAATGAACGGATGGGGAACGGTTGATTAATGAACGGATGGGGAACGGTTGATTAATGAACAGATGGGGAACGGTTGATTAATGAACGGATGGGGAACGGTTGATTAATGAACGGATGGGGAACGGTTGATTAATGAACGGATGGGGAACGGTTGATTAATGAACGGATGGGGAACGGTTGATTAATGAACGGATGGGGAACGGTTGATTAATGAACGGATGAGGAACGGTTGATAAATGAATGGATGGGGAATGGTTGATTAATGAACAGATGGGGAACGGTTGATTAATGAACGGATGGGGAACGGTTGATTAATGAACAGATGGGGAACGGTTGATTAATGAACAGATGGGGAACGGTTGATTAATGAACAGATGGGGAACGGTTGATTAATGAACGGATGGGGAACGGTTGATTAATGAACAGATGAGGAACGGTTGATAAATGAACGGATGGGGAACGGTTGATTAATGAACAGATGGGGAACGGTTGATTAATGAACAGATGGGGAACGGTTGATTAATGAACGGATGGGGAACGGTTGATTAATGAACAGATGGGGAACGGTTGATTAATGAACAGATGGGGAACGGTTGATTAATGAACAGATGGGGAACGGTTGATTAATGAACGGATGGGGAACGGTTGATAAATGAATGGATGGGGAATGGTTGATTAATGAACGGATGGGGAACGGTTGATTAATGAACGGATGGGGAACGGTTGATTAATGAACAGATGGGGAACGGTTGATTAATGAACGGATGAGGAACGGTTGATAAATGAATGGATGGGGAATGGTTGATTAATGAACAGATGGGGAACGGTTGATTAATGAACGGATGGGGAACGGTTGATTAATGAACGGATGGGGAACGGTTGATAAATGAACGGATGGGGAATGGTTGATTAATGAACAGATGGGGAACGGTTGATTAATGAACGGATGGGGAACGGTTGATAAATGAACGGATGGGGAATGGTTGATTAATGAACAGATGGGGAACGGTTGATTAATGAACGGATGGGGAACGGTTGATAAATGAACGGATGGGGAATGGTTGATTAATGAACAGATGGGGAACGGTTGATTAATGAACGGATGGGGAACGGTTGATAAATGAACGGATGGGGAATGGTTGATTAATGAACGGATGGGGAACGGTTGATTAATGAACAGATGGGGAACGGTTGATTAATGAACAGATGGGGAACGGTTGATTAATGAACGGATGGGGAGCGGTTGATTAATGAACGGATGGGGAACGGTTGATTAATGAACGGATGGGGAATGGTTGATTAATGAACGGATGGAGAACGGTTGATTAATGAACGGATGGGGAACGGTTGATTAATGAACGGATGGGGGATGGTTGATTAATGAACAGATGGGGAACGGTTGATTAATGAACAGATGGGGAACGGTTGATTAATGAATGGATGGAGAACGGTTGATTAATGAACGGATGGGGAACGGTTGATTAATGAACAGATGGGGAACGGTTGATTAATGAACGGATGGGGAACGGTTGATTAATGAACGGATGGGGAACGGTTGATTAATGAACGGATGAGGAACGGTTGATTAATGAACAGATGGGGAACGGTTGATTAATGAACGGATGGGGAACGGTTGATTAATGAACAGATGGGGAACGGTTGATTAATGAACGGATGAGGAACGGTTGATAAATGAATGGATGGGGAATGGTTGATTAATGAACAGATGGGGAACGGTTGATTAATGAACAGATGGGGGATGGTTGATTAATGAACAGATGGGGAACGGTTGATTAATGAACAGATGGGGAACGGTTGATTAATGAATGGATGGAGAACGGTTGATTAATGAACGGATGGGGAACGGTTGATTAATGAACAGATGGGGAACGGTTGATTAATGAACGGATGGGGAACGGTTGATTAATGAACGGATGGGGAACGGTTGATTAATGAACGGATGGGGAACGGTTGATTAATGAACAGATGGGGAACGGTTGATTAATGAACAGATGGGGAACGGTTGATTAATGAACAGATGGGGAACGGTTGATTAATGAACGGATGAGGAACGGTTGATAAATGAATGGATGGGGAATGGTTGATTAATGAACAGATGGGGAACGGTTGATTAATGAACAGATGGGGGATGGTTGATTAATGAACGGATGAGGAACGGTTGATAAATGAATGGATGGGGAATGGTTGATTAATGAACAGATGGGGAACGGTTGATTAATGAACAGATGGGGGATGGTTGATTAATGAACAGATGGGGAACGGTTGATTAATGAACAGATGGGGAACGGTTGATTAATGAATGGATGGAGAACGGTTGATTAATGAACAGATGGGGAATGGTTGATTAATGAACGGATGGGGAATGGTTGATTAATGAACAGATGGGGAATGGTTGATTAATGAACGGATGGGGAACGGTTGATTAATGAACAGATGGGGAACGGTTGATTAATGAACGGATGAGGAACGGTTGATTAATGAACAGATGGGGAATGGTTGATTAATGAACGGATGGGGAACGGTTGATTAATGAACAGATGGGGAACGGTTGATTAATGAACGGATGAGGAACGGTTGATAAATGAATGGATGGGGAATGGTTGATTAATGAACAGATGGGGAACGGTTGATTAATGAACAGATGGGGGATGGTTGATTAATGAACAGATGGGGAACGGTTGATTAATGAACAGATGGGGAACGGTTGATTAATGAATGGATGGAGAACGGTTGATTAATGAACGGATGGGGAACGGTTGATTAATGAACAGATGGGGAACGGTTGATTAATGAACGGATGGGGAACGGTTGATTAATGAACGGATGGGGAACGGTTGATTAATGAACGGATGGGGAACGGTTGATTAATGAACAGATGGGGAACGGTTGATTAATGAACAGATGGGGGATGGTTGATTAATGAACAGATGGGGAACGGTTGATTAATGAACAGATGGGGAACGATTGATTAATGAATGGATGGAGAACGGTTGATTAATGAACGGATGGGGAACGGTTGATTAATGAACAGATGGGGAACGGTTGATTAATGAACGGATGGGGAACGGTTGATTAATGAACGGATGGGGAACGGTTGATTAATGAACAGATGGGGAACGGTTGATTAATGAACGGATGAGGAACGGTTGATAAATGAATGGATGGGGAATGGTTGATTAATGAACAGATGGGGAACGGTTGATTAATGAATGGATGGGGAATGGTTGATTAATGAATGGATGGGGAATGGTTGATTAATGAACAGATGGGGAACGGTTGATTAATGAACGGATGAGGAACGGTTGATAAATGAATGGATGGGGAATGGTTGATTAATGAACGGATGAGGAACGGTTGATTAATGAACGGATGGGGAACGGTTGATTAATGAACGGATGGAGAACGGTTGATTAATGAACAGATGAGGAACGGTTGATTAATGAACGGATGGGGAACGGTTGATTAATGAACGGATGGGGAACGGTTGATTAATGAACGGATGGGGAACGGTTGATTAATGAACAGATGGAGAACGGTTGATTAATGAACAGATGAGGAACGGTTGATTAATGAACGGATGGGGAACGGTTGATTAATGAACGGATGGGGAACGGTTGATTAATGAACAGATGGGGAACGGTTGATTAATGAACAGATGGGGAACGGTTGATTAATGAACAGATGGGGAACGGTTGATTAATGAACGGATGGGGAACGGTTGATTAATGAACGGATGGGGAACGGTTGATTAATGAACAGATGGGGAACGGTTGATTAATGAACGGATGGGGAACGGTTGATTAATGAACAGATGGGGAACGGTTGATTAATGAACGGATGGGGAACGGTTGATTAATGAACGGATGGGGAACGGTTGATTAATGAACAGATGGGGAACGGTTGATTAATGAACGGATGGGGAACGGTTGATTAATGAACGGATGGTGAACGGTTGATTAATGAACGGATGGGGAACGGTTGATTAATGAACAGATGGGGAACGGTTGATTAATGAACGGATGGGGAACGGTTGATCAATGAACGGATGGGGAACGGTTGATTAATGAACGGATGAGGAACGGTTGATTAATGAACGGATGGGGAAAGGTTGATTAATGAACGGATGAGGAACGGTTGATTAATGAACAGATGAGGAACGGTTGATTAATGAACGGATGGGGAACGGTTGATTAATGAATGGATGGGGAATGGTTGATTAATGAACAGATGGGGAACGGTTGATTAATGAACAGATGGGGAACGGTTGATTAATGAACGGATGGGGAACGGTTGATTAATGAACGGATGAGGAACGGTTGATTAATGAACGGATGGGGAACGGTTGATTAATGAATGGATGGGGAATGGTTGATTAATGAACAGATGGGGAACGGTTGATTAATGAACAGATGGGGAACGGTTGATTAATGAACGGATGGGGAACGGTTGATTAATGAACGGATGGGGAACGGTTGATTAATGAACAGATGGGGAACGGTTGATTAATGAATGGATGGGGAATGGTTGATTAATGAACAGATGGGGAACGGTTGATTAATGAACAGATGGGGAACGGTTGATTAATGAACGGATGGGGAACGGTTGATTAATGAACGGATGGGGAACGGTTGATAAATGAATGGATGGGGAATGGTTGATTAATGAACGGATGGGGAACGGTTGATTAATGAATGGATGGGGAATGGTTGATTAATGAACAGATGGGGAACGGTTGATTAATGAACAGATGGGGAACGGTTGATTAATGAATGGATGGGGAATGGTTGATTAATGAACGGATGGGGAACGGTTGATTAATGAATGGATGGGGAATGGTTGATTAATGAACAGATGGGGAACGGTTGATTAATGAACAGATGGGGAACGGTTGATTAATGAACGGATGGGGAACGGTTGATTAATGAACAGATGGGGAACGGTTGATTAATGAACAGATGGGGAACGGTTGATTAATGAACAGATGGGGAACGGTTGATTAATGAACAGATGGGGAACGGTTGATTAATGAACGGATGGGGAACGGTTGATTAATGAACGGATGGGGAACGGTTGATTAATGAACGGATGGGGAACGGTTGATTAATGAACGGATGGGGAACGGTTGATTAATGAATGGATGGGGAATGGTTGATTAATGAACAGATGGGGAACGGTTGATTAATGAACAGATGGGGAACGGTTGATTAATGAACGGATGGGGAACGGTTGATTAATGAACGGATGGGGAACGGTTGATTAATGAACAGATGGGGAACGGTTGATTAATGAACAGATGGGGAACGGTTGATTAATGAACGGATGGGGAACGGTTGATTAATGAATGGATGGGGAATGGTTGATTAATGAACAGATGGGGAACGGTTGATTAATGAACAGATGGGGAACGGTTGATTAATGAACGGATGGGGAACGGTTGATTAATGAACGGATGGGGAACGGTTGATTAATGAACGGATGGGGAACGGTTGATTAATGAACGGATGGGGAACGGTTGATTAATGAATGGATGGGGAATGGTTGATTAATGAACAGATGGGGAACGGTTGATTAATGAACAGATGGGGAACGGTTGATTAATGAACGGATGGGGAACGGTTGATTAATGAACGGATGGGGAACGGTTGATAAATGAATGGATGGGGAATGGTTGATTAATGAACGGATGGGGAACGGTTGATTAATGAATGGATGGGGAATGGTTGATTAATGAACAGATGGGGAACGGTTGATTAATGAACAGATGGGGAACGGTTGATTAATGAATGGATGGGGAATGGTTGATTAATGAACGGATGGGGAACGGTTGATTAATGAACGGATGGGGAATGGTTGATTAATGAACAGATGGGGAACGGTTGATTAATGAACGGATGGGGAACGGTTGATTAATGAACGGATGGGGAACGGTTGATTAATGAACGGATGGGGAACGGTTGATTAATGAACAGATGGGGAATGGTTGATTAATGAACAGATGGGGAACGGTTGATTAATGAACAGATGGGGAACGGTTGATTAATGAACAGATGGGGAACGGTTGATTAATGAATGGATGGGGAACGGTTGATTAATGAACAGATGGGGAACGGTTGATTAATGAACAGATGGGGAACGGTTGATTAATGAACAGATGGGGAACGGTTGATTAATGAACAGATGGGGAACGGTTGATTAATGAACGGATGGGGAACGGTTGATTAATGAACAGATGGGGAACGGTTGATTAATGAACAGATGGGGAACGGTTGATTAATGAACGGATGGGGAACGGTTGATTAATGAACGGATGAGGAACGGTTGATTAATGAACGGATGGGGAACGGTTGATTAATGAATGGATGGGGAATGGTTGATTAATGAACAGATGGGGAACGGTTGATTAATGAACAGATGGGGAACGGTTGATTAATGAACAGATGGGGAACGGTTGATTAATGAATGGATGGGGAACGGTTGATTAATGAACGGATGGGGAACGGTTGATTAATGAACGGATGGGGAATGGTTGATTAATGAACAGATGGGGAAAGGTTGATTAATGAACGGATGGGGAACGGTTGATTAATGAACGGATGGGGAACGGTTGATTAATGAACGGATGGGGAACGGTTGATAAATGAATGGATGGGGAATGGTTGATTAATGAACGGATGGGGAGCGGTTGATTAATGAACGGATGGGGAGCGGTTGATTAATGAACGGATGGGGAGCGGTTGATTAATGAACGGATGGGGAGCGGTTGATTAATGAACGGATGGGGAACGGTTGATAAATGAATGGATGGGGAATGGTTGATTAATGAACGGATGGGGAGCGGTTGATTAATGAACAGATGGGGAACGGTTGATTAATGAACGGATGGGGAACGGTTGATTAATGAACGGATGGGGAACGGTTGATTAATGAACAGATGGGGAACGGTTGATTAATGAACAGATGAGGAACGGTTGATTAATGAACAGATGGGGAACGGTTGATTAATGAATGGATGGAGAACGGTTGATTAATGAACGGATGGGGAATGGTTGATTAATGAACGGATGGGGAACGGTTGATTAATGAACAGATGGGGAACGGTTGATTAATGAATGGATGGAGAACGGTTGATTAATGAACGGATGGGGAATGGTTGATTAATGAACGGATGGGGAACGGTTGATTAATGAACAGATGGGGAACGGTTGATTAATGAACAGATGAGGAACGGTTGATTAATGAACGGATGGGGAACGGTTGATTAATGAACGGATGGGGAACGGTTGATTAATGAACGGATGGGGAGCGGTTGATTAATGAACAGATGGGGAACGGTTGATTAATGAACGGATGGGGAACGGTTGATTAATGAACGGATGGGGAACGGTTGATTAATGAACGGATGGGGAACGGTTGATTAATGAACGGATGGGGAACGGTTGATTAATGAACGGATGGGGAACGGTTGATTAATGAACAGATGGGGAACGGTTGATTAATGAACGGATGGGGAACGGTTGATTAATGAACGGATGGGGAACGGTTGATTAATGAACAGATGGGGAACGGTTGATTAATGAACAGATGGAGAACGGTTGATTAATGAACGGATGGGGAACGGTTGATTAATGAATGGATGGGGAACGGTTGATTAATGAACGGATGAGGAACGGTTGATTAATGAATGGATGGGGAACGGTTGATTAATGAACGGATGGGGAACGGTTGATTAATGAACAGATGGGGAACGGTTGATTAATGAACGGATGGGGAACGGTTGATTAATGAACGGATGGGGAACGGTTGATTAATGAACGGATGGGGAACGGTTGATTAATGAACGGATGGGGAACGGTTGATTAATGAACAGATGGGGAACGGTTGATTAATGAATGGATGGGGAACGGTTGATTAATGAACAGATGGGGAACGGTTGATTAATGAACGGATGGGGAACGGTTGATTAATGAACGGATGGGGAACGGTTGATTAATGAACGGATGGGGAACGGTTGATTAATGAACGGATGGGGAACGGTTGATTAATGAACAGATGGGGAACGGTTGATTAATGAACAGATGGGGAACGGTTGATAAATGAATGGATGGGGAACGGTTGATTAATGAACGGATGGGGAACGGTTGATAAATGAACGGATGGGGAACGGTTGATTAATGAACAGATGGGGAACGGTTGATTAATGAACGGATGGTGAACGGTTGATTAATGAACGGATGGGGAACGGTTGATTAATGAACGGATGGGGAACGGTTGATTAATGAACGGATGGGGAACGGTTGATTAATGAACGGATGGGGAACGGTTGATAAATGAATGGATGGGGAACGGTTGATTAATGAACGGATGGGGAACGGTTGATTAATGAACGGATGGGGAACGGTTGATTAATGAACGGATGGGGAACGGTTGATTAATGAACAGATGGGGAACGGTTGATTAATGAACAGATGGGGAACGGTTGATTAATGAACAGATGGGGAACGGTTGATTAATGAACGGATGGAGAACGGTTGATTAATGAACGGATGGGGAACGGTTGATTAATGAACAGATGGGGAACGGTTGATTAATGAACGGATGGGGAACGGTTGATTAATGAACAGATGGGGAACGGTTGATTAATGAACAGATGGAGAACGGTTGATTAATGAACGGATGGGGAACGGTTGATTAATGAACAGATGGGGAACGGTTGATTAATGAACGGATGGGGAACGGTTGATTAATGAACAGATGGGGAACGGTTGATTAATGAACAGATGGAGAACGGTTGATTAATGAACGGATGGGGAACGGTTGATTAATGAACAGATGGGGAACGGTTGATTAATGAACGGATGGGGAACGGTTGATTAATGAACAGATGGGGAACGGTTGATTAATGAACAGATGGGGAACGGTTGATTAATGAACGGATGGGGAACGGTTGATTAATGAACAGATGGGGAACGGTTGATTAATGAACAGATGGAGAACGGTTGATTAATGAACGGATGGGGAACGGTTGATTAATGAACAGATGGGGAACGGTTGATTAATGAACGGATGGGGAACGGTTGATTAATGAACAGATGGGGAACGGTTGATTAATGAACAGATGGAGAACGGTTGATTAATGAACGGATGGGGAACGGTTGATTAATGAACAGATGGGGAACGGTTGATTAATGAACGGATGGGGAACGGTTGATTAATGAACAGATGGGGAACGGTTGATTAATGAACGGATGGGGAACGGTTGATTAATGAACAGATGGGGAACGGTTGATTAATGAACAGATGGGGAACGGTTGATTAATGAACAGATGGGGAACGGTTGATTAATGAACAGATGGGGAACGGTTGATTAATGAACGGATGGGGAACGGTTGATTAATGAACAGATGGGGAACGGTTGATTAATGAACAGATGGAGAACGGTTGATTAATGAACGGATGGGGAACGGTTGATTAATGAACAGATGGGGAACGGTTGATTAATGAACGGATGGGGAACGGTTGATTAATGAACGGATGGGGAACGGTTGATTAATGAACAGATGGGGAACGGTTGATTAATGAACGGATGGAGAACGGTTGATTAATGAACGGATGGGGAACGGTTGATTAATGAACAGATGGGGAACGGTTGATTAATGAACGGATGGGGAACGGTTGATTAATGAACGGATGGGGAACGGTTGATTAATGAACAGATGGGGAATGGTTGATTAATGAACGGATGAGGAACGGTTGATAAATGAATGGATGGGGAATGGTTGATTAATGAACAGATGGGGAACGGTTGATTAATGAACGGATGGGGAATGGTTGATTAATGAACGGATGGGGAACGGTTGATTAATGAACGGATGGGGAACGGTTGATTAATGAACGGATGGGGAACGGTTGATTAATGAACGGATGGGGAACGGTTGATTAATGAACGGATGGGGAACGCTTGATTAATGAACGGATGGGGAACGGTTGATTAATGAACGGATGGGGAATGGTTGATTAATGAACGGATGGGGAACGGTTGATTAATGAACAGATGGGGAACGGTTGATTAATGAACGGATGGGGAACGGTTGATTAATGAACGGATGGGGAACGGTTGATTAATGAATGGATGGGGAACGGTTGATTAATGAACAGATGGGGAACGGTTGATTAATGAACAGATGGGGAACGGTTGATTAATGAACGGATGGGGAACGGTTGATTAATGAACGGATGGGGAACGGTTGATTAATGAACGGATGGGGAACGGTTGATTAATGAACAGATGGGGAACGGTTGATTAATGAACGGATGGGGAACGGTTGATTAATGAACGGATGGGGAACGGTTGATTAATGAATGGATGGGGAACGGTTGATTAATGAATGGATGGGGAACGGTTGATTAATGAACGGATGAGGAACGGTTGATAAATGAATGGATGGGGAATGGTTGATTAATGAACAGATGGGGAACGGTTGATTAATGAACGGATGGGGAATGGTTGATTAATGAACGGATGGGGAACGGTTGATAAATGAATGGATGGGGAATGGTTGATTAATGAACAGATGGGGAACGGTTGATTAATGAACGGATGGGGAACGGTTGATTAATGAACAGATGGGGAACGGTTGATTAATGAACGGATGAGGAACGGTTGATAAATGAATGGATGGGGAATGGTTGATTAATGAACAGATGGGGAACGGTTGATTAATGAACGGATGGGGAACGGTTGATTAATGAACAGATGGGGAACGGTTGATTAATGAACGGATGGGGAACGGTTGATTAATGAATGGATGGGGAACGGTTGATTAATGAACGGATGAGGAACGGTTGATAAATGAATGGATGGGGAATGGTTGATTAATGAACAGATGGGGAACGGTTGATTAATGAACGGATGGGGAATGGTTGATTAATGAACGGATGAGGAACGGTTGATTAATGAACGGATGGGGAACGGTTGATTAATGAACGGATGGGGAACGGTTGATTAATGAACAGATGGGGAACGGTTGATTAATGAACGGATGGGGAACGGTTGATTAATGAACAGATGGGGAACGGTTGATTAATGAACAGATGGGGAACGGTTGATTAATGAACGGATGGGGAACGGTTGATTAATGAACAGATGGGGAACGGTTGATTAATGAACAGATGGGGAACGGTTGATTAATGAACGGATGGGGAACGGTTGATTAATGAACGGATGGGGAACGGTTGATTAATGAACGGATGGGGAACGGTTGATTAATGAACAGATGGGGAACGGTTGATTAATGAACAGATGGGGAATGGTTGATTAATGAACAGATGGGGAACGGTTGATTAATGAATGGATGGGGAACGGTTGATTAATGAATGGATGGGGAACGGTTGATTAATGAACGGATGGGGAACGGTTGATTAATGAACGGATGGGGAACGGTTGATTAATGAACAGATGGGGAATGGTTGATTAATGAACAGATGGGGAACGGTTGATTAATGAATGGATGGGGAACGGTTGATTAATGAACGGATGGGGAACGGTTGATTAATGAACGGATGGGGAACGGTTGATTAATGAACAGATGGGGAACGGTTGATTAATGAACAGATGGGGAATGGTTGATTAATGAACGGATGGGGAACGGTTGATTAATGAACGGATGGGGAACGGTTGATTAATGAACGGATGGGGAACGGTTGATTAATGAACGGATGGGGAACGGTTGATTAATGAACGGATGGGGAACGGTTGATTAATGAACGGATGGGGAACGGTTGATTAATGAACGGATGGGGAACGGTTGATTAATGAACAGATGGGGAACGGTTGATTAATGAACGGATGGGGAACGGTTGATTAATGAACGGATGGGGAACGGTTGATTAATGAACGGACGGGGAACGGTTGATTAATGAACGGATGGGGAACGGTTGATTAATGAACGGATGGGGAACGGTTGATTAATGAACGGATGGGGAACGGTTGATTAATGAACGGATGGGGAACGGTTGATTAATGAACAGATGGGGAACGGTTGATTAATGAACGGATGGGGAACGGTTGATTAATGAACGGATGGGGAACGGTTGATTAATGAACAGATGGGGAACGGTTGATTAATGAACGGATGGGGAACGGTTGATTAATGAACGGATGGGGAACGGTTGATTAATGAATGGATGGGGAACGGTTGTTTAATGAACAGATGGGGAACGGTTGATTAATGAACAGATGGGGAACGGTTGATTAATGAACAGATGGGGAACGGTTGATTAATGAACGGATGGGGAACGGTTGATTAATGAACAGATGGGGAACGGTTGATTAATGAACGGATGGGGAACGGTTGATTAATGAACAGATGGGGTACGGTTGATTAATGAACGGATGGGGAACGGTTGATTAATGAACAGATGGGGAACGGTTGATTAATGAACAGATGGGGAACGGTTGATTAATGAACAGATGGGGTACGGTTGATTAATGAACGGATGGGGAGCGGTTGATTAATGAATGGATGGGGAACGGTTGATTAATGAACAGATGGGGAACGGTTGATTAATGAACAGATGGGGAACGGTTGATTAATGAACAGATGGGGAACGGTTGATTAATGAACGGATGGGGAACGGTTGATTAATGAACGGATGGGGAACGGTTGATTAATGAACAGATGGGGAACGGTTGATTAATGAACGGATGGGGAACGGTTGATTAATGAACAGATGGGGAACGGTTGATTAATGAACGGATGGGGAACGGTTGATTAATGAACGGATGGTGAACGGTTGATTAATGAACGGATGGGGAACGGTTGATTAATGAACAGATGGGGAACGGTTGATTAATGAATGGATGGGGAACGGTTGATTAATGAACAGATGGGGAACGGTTGATTAATGAATGGATGGGGAACGGTTGATTAATGAACGGATGGGGAACGGTTGATTAATGAATGGATGGGGAACGGTTGATTAATGAACAGATGGGGAACGGTTGATTAATGAACAGATGAGGAACGGTTGATTAATGAACAGATGGGGAACGGTTGATTAATGAACAGATGGGGAACGGTTGATTAATGAACGGATGGGGAACGGTTGATTAATGAACGGATGGGGAACGGTTGATTAATGAACGGATGGGGAACGGTTGATTAATGAACGGATGGGGAACGGTTGATTAATGAACGGATGGGGAACGGTTGATTAATGAACGGATGGAGAACGGTTGATTAATGAACAGATGGGGAACGGTTGATTAATGAACAGATGGGGAACGGTTGATTAATGAACAGATGGGGAACGGTTGATTAATGAACGGATGGGGAACGGTTGATTAATGAACGGACGGGGAACGGTTGATTAATGAACGGATGGAGAACGGTTGATTAATGAACAGATGGGGAACGGTTGATTAATGAACGGATGGGGAACGGTTGATTAATGAACGGATGGAGAACGGTTGATTAATGAACGGATGGAGAACGGTTGATTAATGAACGGATGGGGAACGGTTGATTAATGAACGGACGGGGAACGGTTGATTAATGAACAGATGGGGAACGGTTGATTAATGAACAGATGGGGAACGGTTGATTAATGAACGGATGGGGAACGGTTGATTAATGAACGGACGGGGAATGGTTGATTAATGAACGGATGGAGAACGGTTGATTAATGAACAGATGGGGAACGGTTGATTAATGAACGGATGGGGAACGGTTGATTAATGAACGGATGGGGAACGGTTGATTAATGAACGGATGGGGAACGGTTGATTAATGAACGGATGGGGAACGGTTGATTAATGAACGGATGGGGAACGGTTGATTAATGAACGGATGGAGAACGGTTGATTAATGAACAGATGGGGAACGGTTGATTAATGAACGGATGGAGAACGGTTGATTAATGAACGGATGGGGAACGGTTGATTAATGAACGGATGGGGAACGGTTGATTAATGAACAGATGGGGAACGGTTGATTAATGAACGGATGGGGAACGGTTGATTAATGAACAGATGGGGAACGGTTGATTAATGAACGGATGGAGAACGGTTGATTAATGAACGGATGGGGAACGGTTGATTAATGAACGGATGGGGAACGGTTGATTAATGAACGGATGGAGAACGGTTGATTAATGAACAGATGGGGAACGGTTGATTAATGAACGGATGGGGAACGGTTGATTAATGAACGGATGGGGAACGGTTGATTAATGAACGGATGGAGAACGGTTGATTAATGAACAGATGGGGAACGGTTGATTAATGAACAGATGGGGAACGGTTGATTAATGAACGGATGGGGAACGGTTGATTAATGAACGGATGGAGAACGGTTGATTAATGAACGGATGGGGAACGGTTGATTAATGAACGGATGGGGAACGGTTGATTAATGAACGGATGGAGAACGGTTGATTAATGAACAGATGGGGAACGGTTGATTAATGAACAGATGGGGAACGGTTGATTAATGAACAGATGGGGAACGGTTGATTAATGAACGGATGGGGAACGGTTGATTAATGAACGGATGGGGAACGGTTGATTAATGAACGGATGGAGAACGGTTGATTAATGAACAGATGGGGAACGGTTGATTAATGAACGGATGGGGAACGGTTGATTAATGAACGGATGGGGAACGGTTGATTAATGAACGGATGGAGAACGGTTGATTAATGAACAGATGGGGAACGGTTGATTAATGAACGGATGGGGAACGGTTGATTAATGAACAGATGGGGAACGGTTGATTAATGAACGGATGGGGAACGGTTGATTAATGAACGGATGGGGAACGGTTGATTAATGAACGGATGGGGAACGGTTGATTAATGAACAGATGGGGAATGGTTGATTAATGAACGGATGGGGAACGGTTGATTAATGAACAGATGGGGAACGGTTGATTAATGAACGGATGGGGAACGGTTGATTAATGAACGGATGAGGAACGGTTGATTAATGAACGGATGGGGAATGGTTGATTAATGAACAGATGGGGAACGGTTGATTAATGAACGGATGGGGAACGGTTGATTAATGAACGGATGGGGAACGGTTGATTAATGAACAGATGGGGAACGGTTGATTAATGAACAGATGGGGAACGGTTGATTAATGAACAGATGGGGAACGGTTGATTAATGAACGGATGGGGAACGGTTGATTAATGAACAGATGGGGAACGGTTGATTAATGAACGGATGGGGAACGGTTGATTAATGAATGGATGGGGAACGGTTGATTAATGAACAGATGGGGAACGGTTGATTAATGAACAGATGGGGAACGGTTGATTAATGAACGGATGGGGAACGGTTGATTAATGAACAGATGGGGAACGGTTGATTAATGAACGGATGGGGAACGGTTGATTAATGAACGGACGGGGAACGGTTGATTAATGAACGGATGGGGAACGGTTGATTAATGAACAGATGGGGAATGGTTGATTAATGAACGGATGGGGAACGGTTGATTAATGAACGGATGGGGAACGGTTGATTAATGAACAGATGGGGAACGGTTGATTAATGAACAGATGGGGAACGGTTGATTAATGAACGGATGGGGAACGGTTGATTAATGAACAGATGGAGAACGGTTGATTAATGAACGGATGGGGAACGGTTGATTAATGAATGGATGGGGAACGGTTGATTAATGAACGGATGGGGAACGGTTGATTAATGAACAGATGAGGAACGGTTGATTAATGAACGGATGGGGAACGGTTGATTAATGAACAGATGGGGAACGGTTGATTAATGAACAGATGGGGAACGGTTGATTAATGAACAGATGGGGAACGGTTGATTAATGAACAGATGGAGAACGGTTGATTAATGAACAGATGAGGAACGGTTGATTAATGAACGGATGGGGAACGGTTGATTAATGAACAGATGGGGAACGGTTGATTAATGAACAGATGGGGAACGGTTGATTAATGAACGGATGGGGAACGGTTGATTAATGAACGGATGGGGAACGGTTGATTAATGAACGGATGGGGAACGGTTGATTAATGAATGGATGGGGAACGGTTGATTAATGAACAGATGGGGAACGGTTGATTAATGAACAGATGGGGAACGGTTGATTAATGAACGGATGGGGAACGGTTGATTAATGAACGGATGGAGAACGGTTGATTAATGAACGGATGGGGAACGGTTGATTAATGAACGGATGGGGAACGGTTGATTAATGAACGGATGGAGAACGGTTGATTAATGAACGGATGAGGAACGGTTGATTAATGAACAGATGGGGAACGGTTGATTAATGAACGGATGAGGAACGGTTGATAAATGAATGGATGGGGAATGGTTGATTAATGAACAGATGGGGAACGGTTGATTAATGAACGGATGGGGAATGGTTGATTAATGAACAGATGGGGAACGGTTGATTAATGAACGGATGGGGAACGGTTGATTAATGAACGGATGGGGAACGGTTGATTAATGAACGGATGGGGAATGGTTGATTAATGAACAGATGGGGAACGGTTGATTAATGAACGGATGGGGAATGGTTGATTAATGAACAGATGGGGAACGGTTGATTAATGAACGGATGGGGAACGGTTGATTAATGAACGGATGGGGAACGGTTGATTAATGAACGGATGGGGAACGGTTGATTAATGAACAGATGGGGAACGGTTGATTTATGAACAGATGGGGAACGGTTGATTAATGAATGGATGGGCAATGGTTGATTAATGAACGGATGGGGAACGGTTGATTAATGAACAGATGGGGAACGGTTGATTAATGAACGGATGGGGAACGGTTGATTAATGAACGGATGGGGAACGGTTGATTAATGAACAGATGGGGAACGGTTGATTAATGAATGGATGGGCAATGGTTGATTAATGAACGGATGGGGAACGGTTGATTAATGAACAGATGGGGAACGGTTGATTAATGAACAGATGGGGAACGGTTGATTAATGAATGGATGGGGAACGGTTGATTAATGAACGGATGGGGAACGGTTGATTAATGAACGGATGGGGAACGGTTGATTAATGAACGGATGGGGAACGGTTGATTAATGAACGGATGGGGAACGGTTGATTAATGAACGGATGGGGAACGGTTGATTAATGAACGGATGGGGAACGGTTGATTAATGAACGGATGGGGAACGGTTGATTAATGAACGGATGGGGAACGGTTGATTAATGAACAGATGGGGAACGGTTGATTAATGAACGGATGGGGAACGGTTGATTAATGAACGGATGGAGAACGGTTGATTAATGAACAGATGGGGAACGGTTGATTAATGAACGGATGGGGAACGGTTGATTAATGAATGGATGGGGAATGGTTGATTAATGAACAGATGGGGAACGGTTGATTAATGAACGGATGGGGAACGGTTGATTAATGAACGGATGGGGAACGGTTGATTAATGAACAGATGGGGAACGGTTGATTAATGAACGGATGGGGAACGGTTGATTAATGAATGGATGGGGAATGGTTGATTAATGAACAGATGGGGAACGGTTGATTAATGAACGGATGGGGAACGGTTGATTAATGAACGGATGGGGAACGGTTGATTAATGAACGGATGGGGAATGGTTGATTAATGAACAGATGGGGAACGGTTGATTAATGAACGGATGGGGAATGGTTGATTAATGAACAGATGGGGAACGGTTGATTAATGAACGGATGGAGAACGGTTGATTAATGAACGGATGAGGAACGGTTGATTAATGAACAGATGGGGAACGGTTGATTAATGAACGGATGGGGAACGGTTGATTAATGAACGGATGGAGAACGGTTGATTAATGAACGGATGGGGAACGGTTGATTAATGAACGGATGGGGAACGGTTGATTAATGAACGGATGGGGAACGGTTGATTAATGAACGGATGGGGAACGGTTGATTAATGAACGGATGGGGAATGGTTGATTAATGAACGGATGGGGAACGGTTGATTAATGAACGGATGGGGAACGGTTGATTAATGAACGGATGGAGAACGGTTGATTAATGAACGGATGGGGAACGGTTGATTAATGAACGGATGGGGAACGGTTGATTAATGAACGGATGGAGAACGGTTGATTAATGAACGGATGAGGAACGGTTGATTAATGAACAGATGGGGAACGGTTGATTAATGAACGGATGAGGAACGGTTGATAAATGAATGGATGGGGAATGGTTGATTAATGAACAGATGGGGAACGGTTGATTAATGAACGGATGGGGAATGGTTGATTAATGAACAGATGGGGAACGGTTGATTAATGAACGGATGGGGAACGGTTGATTAATGAACGGATGGGGAACGGTTGATTAATGAACGGATGGGGAATGGTTGATTAATGAACAGATGGGGAACGGTTGATTAATGAACGGATGGGGAATGGTTGATTAATGAACAGATGGGGAACGGTTGATTAATGAACGGATGGGGAACGGTTGATTAATGAACGGATGGGGAACGGTTGATTAATGAACAGATGGGGAACGGTTGATTAATGAACAGATGGGGAACGGTTGATTTATGAACAGATGGGGAACGGTTGATTAATGAACGGATGGGGAATGGTTGATTAATGAACGGATGGGGAACGGTTGATTAATGAACGGATGGGGAACGGTTGATTAATGAACGGATGGGGAATGGTTGATTAATGAACGGATGGGGAACGGTTGATTAATGAACGGATGGGGAACGGTTGATTAATGAACGGATGGGGAACGGTTGATTAATGAACAGATGGGGAACGGTTGATTAATGAATGGATGGGGAACGGTTGATTAATGAACGGATGGGGAACGGTTGATTAATGAACGGATGGGGAACGGTTGATTAATGAACGGATGGGGAACGGTTGATTAATGAACGGATGGGGAACGGTTGATTAATGAACAGATGGGGAACGGTTGATTAATGAACGGATGGGGAACGGTTGATTAATGAACGGATGGGGAACGGTTGATTAATGAACGGATGGGGAACGGTTGATTAATGAACGGATGGGGAACGGTTGATTAATGAACGGATGGGGAACGGTTGATTAATGAACGGATGGGGAACGGTTGATTAATGAACAGATGGGGAACGGTTGATTAATGAACGGATGGGGAACGGTTGATTAATGAACGGATGGGGAACGGTTGATTAATGAACGGATGGAGAACGGTTGATTAATGAACAGATGGGGAACGGTTGATTAATGAACGGATGGGGAACGGTTGATTAATGAATGGATGGGGAATGGTTGATTAATGAACAGATGGGGAACGGTTGATTAATGAACGGATGGGGAACGGTTGATTAATGAACGGATGGGGAACGGTTGATTAATGAACAGATGGGGAACGGTTGATTAATGAACGGATGGGGAACGGTTGATTAATGAATGGATGGGGAATGGTTGATTAATGAACAGATGGGGAACGGTTGATTAATGAACGGATGGGGAACGGTTGATTAATGAACGGATGGAGAACGGTTGATTAATGAACAGATGGGGAACGGTTGATTAATGAACGGATGGGGAACGGTTGATTAATGAATGGATGGGGAATGGTTGATTAATGAACAGATGGGGAACGGTTGATTAATGAACGGATGAGGAACGGTTGATTAATGAACGGATGGGGAACGGTTGATTAATGAACAGATGGGGAACGGTTGATTAATGAACGGATGGGGAACGGTTGATTAATGAACGGATGGGGAACGGTTGATTAATGAACGGATGAGGAACGGTTGATTAATGAACAGATGGGGAACGGTTGATTAATGAACGGATGGGGAACGGTTGATTAATGAACGGATGGGGAACGGTTGATTAATGAACAGATGGGGAACGGTTGATTAATGAATGGATGGGGAACGGTTGATTAATGAACAGATGGGGAACGGTTGATTAATGAACAGATGGGGAACGGTTGATTAATGAACGGATGGGGAACGGTTGATTAATGAACAGATGGGGAACGGTTGATTAATGAACAGATGGGGAACGGTTGATTAATGAACGGATGGGGAACGGTTGATTAATGAACAGATGGGGAACGGTTGATTAATGAACAGATGGGGAACGGTTGATTAATGAACGGATGGGGAACGGTTGATTAATGAACAGATGGGGAACGGTTGATTAATGAACAGATGGGGAACGGTTGATTAATGAACGGATGGGGAACGGTTGATTAATGAATGGATGGGGAACGGTTGATTAATGAACAGATGGGGAACGGTTGATTAATGAACGGATGAGGAACGGTTGATTAATGAACGGATGGGGAACGGTTGATTAATGAACAGATGGGGAACGGTTGATTAATGAACGGATGGGGAACGGTTGATTAATGAACGGATGGGGAACGGTTGATTAATGAACGGATGAGGAACGGTTGATTAATGAACAGATGGGGAACGGTTGATTAATGAACGGATGGGGAACGGTTGATTAATGAACGGATGGGGAACGGTTGATTAATGAACAGATGGGGAACGGTTGATTAATGAATGGATGGGGAACGGTTGATTAATGAACAGATGGGGAACGGTTGATTAATGAACAGATGGGGAACGGTTGATTAATGAACGGATGGGGAACGGTTGATTAATGAACAGATGGGGAACGGTTGATTAATGAACAGATGGGGAACGGTTGATTAATGAACAGATGGGGAACGGTTGATTAATGAACGGATGGGGAACGGTTGATTAATGAACAGATGGGGAACGGTTGATTAATGAACGGATGGGGAACGGTTGATTAATGAACGGATGGGGAACGGTTGATTAATGAACGGATGGGGAATGGTTGATTAATGAACGGATGGGGAACGGTTGATTAATGAACAGATGGGGAACGGTTGATTAATGAACAGATGGGGAACGGTTGATTAATGAACGGATGGGGAACGGTTGATTAATGAACGGATGGGGAATGGTTGATTAATGAACGGATGGGGAACGGTTGATTAATGAACGGATGGGGAATGGTTGATTAATGAACGGATGGGGAACGGTTGATTAATGAACGGATGGGGAACGGTTGATTAATGAACAGATGGGGAACGGTTGATTAATGAACGGATGGGGAACGGTTGATTAATGAACAGATGGGGAACGGTTGATTAATGAACGGATGGGGAACGGTTGATTAATGAACGGATGGGGAACGGTTGATTAATGAACGGATGGGGAACGGTTGATTAATGAACAGATGGGGAACGGTTGATTAATGAACAGATGGGGAACGGTTGATTAATGAACGGATGGGGAACGGTTGATTAATGAACGGATGGGGAACGGTTGATTAATGAACGGATGGGGAACGGTTGATTAATGAACAGATGGGGAACGGTTGATTAATGAATGGATGGGGAACGGTTGATTAATGAACAGATGGGGAATGGTTGATTAATGAACAGATGGGGAACGGTTGATTAATGAACGGATGGGGAACGGTTGATTAATGAACGGATGGGGAACGGTTGATTAATGAACGGATGGGGAACGGTTGATTAATGAACGGATGGGGAACGGTTGATTAATGAACGGATGGGGAACGGTTGATTAATGAACGGATGGGGAACGGTTGATTAATGAACGGATGGGGAACGGTTGATTAATGAACGGATGGGGAACGGTTGATTAATGAACGGATGGGGAACGGTTGATTAATGAACAGATGGGGAACGGTTGATTAATGAACGGATGGAGAAAGGTTGATTAATGAACAGATGGGGAACGGTTGATTAATGAATGGATGGGGAACGGTTGATTAATGAATGGATGGAGAACGGTTGATTAATGAATGGATGGGGAACGATTGATTAATGAACAGATGGGGAACGGTTGATTAATGAACGGATGGAGAAAGGTTGATTAATGAACAGATGGGGAACGGTTGATTAATGACCAGATGGGGAACGGTTGATTAATGAACGGATGGAGAAAGGTTGATTAATGAACAGATGGGGAACGGTTGATTAATGAATGGATGGGGAACGGTTGATTAATGAATGGATGGAGAACGGTTGATTAATGAATGGATGGGGAACGATTGATTAATGAACAGATGGGGAACGGTTGATTAATGAACGGATGGAGAAAGGTTGATTAATGAACAGATGGGGAACGGTTGATTAATGACCAGATGGGGAACGGTTGATTAATGAACGGATGGAGAAAGGTTGATTAATGAACAGATGGGGAACGGTTGATTAATGAATGGATGGGGAACGGTTGATTAATGAATGGATGGAGAACGGTTGATTAATGAATGGATGGGGAACGATTGATTAATGAACGGATGGAGAAAGGTTGATTAATGAACAGATGGGGAACGGTTGATTAATGAACAGATGGGGAACGGTTGATTAATGAACGGATGGGGAACGATTGATTAATGAACGGATGGAGAAAGGTTGATTAATGAACAGATGGGGAACGGTTGATTAATGAACGGATGGGGAACGATTGATTAATGAACGGATGGAGAAAGGTTGATTAATGAACGGATGGGGAACGGTTGATTAATGAACGGATGGGGAACGGTTGATTAATGAACGGATGGGGAAAGGTTGATTAATGAACGGATGGGGAACGGTTGATTAATGAACAGATGGAGAAAGGTTGATTAATGAACGGATGGAGAACGGTTGATTAATGAATGGATGGGGAACGATTGATTAATGAACGGATGGAGAAAGGTTGATTAATGAACAGATGGGGAACGGTTGATTAATGAACGGATGGGGAACGGTTGATTAATGAACGGATGGTGAACGGTTGATTAATGAACGGATGGGGAACGGATGATTAATGAACGGATGGGGAACGGTTGATTAATGAACGGATGGGGAACGGTTGATTAATGAACAGATGGGGAACGGTTGATTAATGAACGGATGGGGAACGGTTGATTAATGAATGGATGGGGAACGGTTGATTAATGAACGGATGGGGTACGGTTGATTAATGAACAGATGGGGAACGGTTGATTAATGAACGGATGGGGTACGGTTGATTAATGAACAGATGGGGAACGGTTGATTAATGAACGGATGGGGAACGGTTGATTAATGAACAGATGGGGAACGGTTGATTAATGAACAGATGGGGAACGGTTGATTAATGAATGGATGGGGAATGGTTGATTAATGAACGGATGGGGAACGGTTGATTAATGAACGGATGGGGAACGGTTGATTAATGAACGGATGGGGAACGGTTGATTAATGAACGGATGGAGAACGGTTGATTAATGAACAGATGGGGAACGGTTGATTAATGAACGGATGGGGAACGGTTGATTAATGAACAGATGGGGAACGGTTGATTAATGAACGGATGGGGAACGGTTGATTAATGAACAGATGGGGAATGGTTGATTAATGAACGGATGGGGAACGGTTGATTAATGAACGGATGGGGAACGGTTGATTAATGAACGGATGGGGAACGGTTGATTAATGAACAGATGGGGAATGGTTGATTAATGAACGGATGGGGAACGGTTGATTAATGAACGGATGGGGAACGGTTGATTAATGAACGGATGGGGAACGGTTGATTAATGAACGGATGGGGAACGGTTGATTAATGAATGGATGGTGAACGGTTGATTAATGAACGGATGGGGAACGGATGATTAATGAACGGATGGAGAACGGTTGATTAATGAACAGATGGGGAACGGTTGATTAATGAACAGATGGAGAACGGTTGATTAATGAACGGATGGGGAACGGTTGATTAATGAATGGATGGGGAACGGTTGATTAATGAACGGATGGGGAACGGTTGATTAATGAACGGATGGGGAACGGTTGATTAATGAACGGATGGAGAAAGGTTGATTAATGAATGGATGGGGAACGGTTGATTAATGACCAGATGGGGAACGGTTGATTAATGAACGGATGGGGAACGGTTGATTAATGAATGGATGGGGAACGGTTGATTAATGAACGGATGGAGAAAGGTTGATTAATGAACAGATGGGGAACGGTTGATTAATGAACAGATGGGGAACGGTTGATTAATGAACGGATGGGGAACGGTTGATTAATGAACGGATGGAGAAAGGTTGATTAATGAATGGATGGGGAACGATTGATTAATGAACGGATGGAGTAAGGTTGATTAATGAACAGATGGGGAACGGTTGATTAATGAACGGATGGGGAAAGGTTGATTAATGAACAGATGGGGAACGGTTGATTAATGAATGGATGGGGAACGATTGATTAATGAACGGATGGAGAAAGGTTGATTAATGAACAGATGGGGAACGGTTGATTAATGAACGGATGGAGAAAGGTTGATTAATGAATGGATGGGGAACGATTGATTAATGAACGGATGGGGAACGGTTGATTAATGAACAGATGGGGAACGGTTGATTAATGAACGGATGGGGAACGGTTGATTAATGAACAGATGGGGAACGGTTGATTAATGAACAGATGGGGAACGGTTGATTAATGAACAGATGGGGAACGGTTGATTAATGAACGGATGGGGAACGGTTGATTAATGAACAGATGGGGAACGGTAGATTAATGAACGGATGGGGAACGGTTGATTAATGAACGGATGGGGAACGGTTGATTAATGAACGGATGGGGAACGGTTGATTAATGAATGGATGGGGAACGGTTGATTAATGAACAGATGGAGAACGGTTGATTAATGAACGGATGGGGAACGGTTGATTAATGAACAGATGGGGAACGGTTGATTAATGAACGGATGGGGAACGGTTGATTAATGAACAGATGGGGAACGGTTGATTAATGAACGGATGGGGAACGGTTGATTAATGAACAGATGGGGA
This sequence comes from Pristiophorus japonicus, assembly GCF_044704955.1. Classification (NCBI taxonomy): domain Eukaryota; kingdom Metazoa; phylum Chordata; class Chondrichthyes; family Pristiophoridae; genus Pristiophorus; species Pristiophorus japonicus. Next base: position 5,403,778 of record NC_091999.1, read on the forward strand.
ACGGTTGATTAATGAACGGATGGGGATCGGTTGATTAATGAACGGATGGGGAAAGGTTGATTAATGAACGGATGGGGAACGGTTGATTAATGAACGGATGGGGAACGGTTGATTAATGAACAGATGGGGAACGGTTGATTAATGAACAGATGGGGAAAGGTTGATTAATGAACGGATGGGGAACGGTTGATTAATGAACGGATGGGGAACGGTTGATTAATGAACGGATGGAGAACGGTTGATTAATGAACAGATGGGGAACGGTTGATTAATGAACAGATGGGGAACGGTTGATTAATGAACGGATGGGGAACGGTTGATTAATGAACGGATGGGGAACGGTTGATTAATGAACAGATGGGGAACGGTTGATTAATGAACAGATTGGGAAAGGTTGATTAATGAACGGATGGGGAACGGTTGATTAATGAACGGATGGGGAACGGTTGATTAATGAACGGATGGAGAACGGTTGATTAATGAACAGATGGGGAACGGTTGATTAATGAACAGATGGGGAACGGTTGATTAATGAACAGATGGGGAACGGTTGATTAATGAACGGATGGGGAACGGTTGATTAATGAACAGATGGGGAACGGTTGATTAATGAACGGATGGGGAACGGTTGATTAATGAACGGATGGGGAACGGTTGATTAATGAACGGATGGGGAACGGTTGATTAATGAACGGATGGGGAACGGTTGATTAATGAACGGATGGGGAACGGTTGATTAATGAACAGATGGGGAACAGTTGATTAATGAACAGATGGGGAACGGTTGATTAATGAACAGATGGGGAACGGTTGATTAATGAACGGATGGAGAACGGTTGATTAATGAACAGATGGGGAACGGTTGATTAATGAACAGATGGGGAACGGTTGATTAATGAACGGATGGGGAACGGTTGATTAATGAACAGATGGGGAACGGTTGATTAATGAACGGATGGAGAACGGTTGATTAATGAACAGATGAGGAACGGTTGATTAATGAACAGATGGGGAACGGTTGATTAATGAACAGATGAGGAACGGTTGATTAATGAACAGATGGGGAACAGTTGATTAATGAACAGATGGGGAACGGTTGATTAATGAACGGATGGAGAACGGTTGATTAATGAACAGATGGGGAACGGTTGATTAATGAACGGATGGGGAACGGTTGATTAATGAACGGATGGGGAATGGTTGATTAATGAACGGATGGGGAACGGTTGATTAATGAACGGATGGGGAACGGTTGATTAATGAACAGATGGGGAATGGTTGATTAATGAACAGATGGAGAACGGTTGATTAATGAACGGATGGGGAACGGTTGATTAATGAACAGATGGGGAACGGTTGATTAATGAACGGATGGGGAACGGTTGATTAATGAACAGATGGGGAACGGTTGATTAATGAACGGATGGGGAACGGTTGATTAATGAACGGATGGGGAACGGTTGATTAATGAACGGATGGGGAACGGTTGATTAATGAACAGATGGGGAACGGTTGATTAATGAACAGATGGGGAACGGTTGATTAATGAACGGATGGGGAACGGTTGATTAATGAACAGATGGGGAACGGTTGATTAATGAACGGATGGGGAACGGTTGATTAATGAACGGATGGGGAACGGTTGATTAATGAACAGATGGGGAACGGTTGATTAATGAATGGATGGGGAACGGTTGATTAATGAACAGATGGGGAATGGTTGATTAATGAACAGATGAGGAACGGTTGATTAATGAACAGATGGGGAATGGTTGATTAATGAACGGATGGGGAACGGTTGATTAATGAACGGATGGGGAACGGTTGATTAATGAACAGATGAGGAACGGTTGATTAATGAACAGATGGGGAACGGTTGATTAATGAACAGATGGGGAACGGTTGATTAATGAACGGATGGGGAACGGTTGATTAATGAATGGATGGGGAATGGTTGATTAATGAACAGATGAGGAACGGTTGATTAATGAACAGATGGGGAACGGTTGATTAATGAACGGATGGGGAAAGGTTGATTAATGAACAGATGGGGAACGGTTGATTAATGAACGGATGGGGAACGGTTGATTAATGAACAGATGGGGAACGGTTGATTAATGAACGGATGGGGAACGGTTGATTAATGAACGGATGGGGAACGGTTGATTAATGAACAGATGGGGAACGGTTGATTAATGAACAGATGGGGAACGGTTGATTAATGAACGGATGGGGAACGGTTGATTAATGAACGGATGGGGAACGGTTGATTAATGAACAGATGGGGAATGGATGATTAATGAACGGATGGGGAACGGTTGATTAATGAACGGATGGGGAACGGTTGATTAATGAACGGATGGGGAACGGTTGATTAATGAACGGATGGGGAACGGTTGATTAATGAACGGATGGGGAACGGTTGATTAATGAACAGATGGGGAACGGTTGATTAATGAACGGATGGGGAACGGTTGATTAATGAACAGATGGGGAACGGTTGATTAATGAATGGATGGGGAACGGTTGATTAATGAACAGATGCGGAAAGGTTGATTAATGAACGGATGGGGAATGGTTGATTAATGAACGGATGGGGAACGGTTGATTAATGAACAGATGGGGAACGGTTGATTAATGAACGGATGGGGAACGGTTGATTAATGAACGGATGGGGAACGGTTGATTAATGAACAGATGCGGAAAGGTTGATTAATGAACAGATGGGGAACGGTTGATTAATGAACGGATGGGGAACGGTTGATTAATGAACAGATGGGGAACGGTTGATTAATGAACGGATGGGGAACGGTTGATTAATGAACGGATGGGGAACGGTTGATTAATGAACAGATGCGGAAAGGTTGATTAATGAACAGATGGGGAACGGTTGATTAATGAACAGATGCGGAACGGTTGATTAATGAACAGATGGGGAACGGTTGATTAATGAACGGATGGGGAACGGTTGATTAATGAACAGATGCGGAACGGTTGATTAATGAACAGATGGGGAACGGTTGATTAATGAATGGATGGGGAACGATTGATTAATGAACGGATGGAGAAAGGTTGATTAATGAACAGATGGGGAACGGTTGATTAATGAACGGATGGAGAAAGGTTGATTAATGAATGGATGGGGAACGATTGATTAATGAACGGATGGGGAACGGTTGATTAATGAACAGATGGGGAACGGTTGATTAATGAACGGATGGGGAACGGTTGATTAATGAACAGATGGGGAACGGTTGATTAATGAACAGATGGGGAACGGTTGATTAATGAACAGATGGGGAACGGTTGATTAATGAACAGATGGGGAACGGTTGATTAATGAACGGATGGGGAACGGTTGATTAATGAACAGATGGGGAACGGTAGATTAATGAACGGATGGGGAACGGTTGATTAATGAACGGATGGGGAACGGTTGATTAATGAACGGATGGGGAACGGTTGATTAATGAATGGATGGGGAACGGTTGATTAATGAACAGATGGAGAACGGTTGATTAATGAACGGATGGGGAACGGTTGATTAATGAACAGATGGGGAACGGTTGATTAATGAACGGATGGGGAACGGTTGATTAATGAACAGATGGGGAACGGTTGATTAATGAACGGATGGGGAACGGTTGATTAATGAACAGATGGGGAACGGTTGATTAATGAACGGATGGGGATCGGTTGATTAATGAACGGATGGGGAAAGGTTGATTAATGAACGGATGGGGAACGGTTGATTAATGAACGGATGGGGAACGGTTGATTAATGAACAGATGGGGAACGGTTGATTAATGAACAGATGGGGAAAGGTTGATTAATGAACGGATGGGGAACGGTTGATTAATGAACGGATGGGGAACGGTTGATTAATGAACGGATGGAGAACGGTTGATTAATGAACAGATGGGGAACGGTTGATTAATGAACAGATGGGGAACGGTTGATTAATGAACGGATGGGGAACGGTTGATTAATGAACGGATGGGGAACGGTTGATTAATGAACAGATGGGGAACGGTTGATTAATGAACAGATTGGGAAAGGTTGATTAATGAACGGATGGGGAACGGTTGATTAATGAACGGATGGGGAACGGTTGATTAATGAACGGATGGAGAACGGTTGATTAATGAACAGATGGGGAACGGTTGATTAATGAACAGATGGGGAACGGTTGATTAATGAACAGATGGGGAACGGTTGATTAATGAACGGATGGGGAACGGTTGATTAATGAACAGATGGGGAACGGTTGATTAATGAACGGATGGGGAACGGTTGATTAATGAACGGATGGGGAACGGTTGATTAATGAACGGATGGGGAACGGTTGATTAATGAACGGATGGGGAACGGTTGATTAATGAACGGATGGGGAACGGTTGATTAATGAACAGATGGGGAACAGTTGATTAATGAACAGATGGGGAACGGTTGATTAATGAACAGATGGGGAACGGTTGATTAATGAACGGATGGAGAACGGTTGATTAATGAACAGATGGGGAACGGTTGATTAATGAACAGATGGGGAACGGTTGATTAATGAACGGATGGGGAACGGTTGATTAATGAACAGATGGGGAACGGTTGATTAATGAACGGATGGAGAACGGTTGATTAATGAACAGATGAGGAACGGTTGATTAATGAACAGATGGGGAACGGTTGATTAATGAACAGATGAGGAACGGTTGATTAATGAACAGATGGGGAACAGTTGATTAATGAACAGATGGGGAACGGTTGATTAATGAACGGATGGAGAACGGTTGATTAATGAACAGATGGGGAACGGTTGATTAATGAACGGATGGGGAACGGTTGATTAATGAACGGATGGGGAATGGTTGATTAATGAACGGATGGGGAACGGTTGATTAATGAACGGATGGGGAACGGTTGATTAATGAACAGATGGGGAATGGTTGATTAATGAACAGATGGAGAACGGTTGATTAATGAACGGATGGGGAACGGTTGATTAATGAACAGATGGGGAACGGTTGATTAATGAACGGATGGGGAACGGTTGATTAATGAACAGATGGGGAACGGTTGATTAATGAACGGATGGGGAACGGTTGATTAATGAACGGATGGGGAACGGTTGATTAATGAACGGATGGGGAACGGTTGATTAATGAACAGATGGGGAACGGTTGATTAATGAACGGATGGGGAACGGTTGATTAATGAACAGATGGGGAACGGTAGATTAATGAACGGATGGGGAACGGTTGATTAATGAACGGATGGGGAACGGTTGATTAATGAACGGATGGGGAACGGTTGATTAATGAATGGATGGGGAACGGTTGATTAATGAACAGATGGAGAACGGTTGATTAATGAACGGATGGGGAACGGTTGATTAATGAACAGATGGGGAACGGTTGATTAATGAACGGATGGGGAACGGTTGATTAATGAACAGATGGGGAACGGTTGATTAATGAACGGATGGGGAACGGTTGATTAATGAACAGATGGGGAACGGTTGATTAATGAACGGATGGGGATCGGTTGATTAATGAACGGATGGGGAAAGGTTGATTAATGAACGGATGGGGAACGGTTGATTAATGAACGGATGGGGAACGGTTGATTAATGAACAGATGGGGAACGGTTGATTAATGAACAGATGGGGAAAGGTTGATTAATGAACGGATGGGGAACGGTTGATTAATGAACGGATGGGGAACGGTTGATTAATGAACGGATGGAGAACGGTTGATTAATGAACAGATGGGGAACGGTTGATTAATGAACAGATGGGGAACGGTTGATTAATGAACGGATGGGGAACGGTTGATTAATGAACGGATGGGGAACGGTTGATTAATGAACAGATGGGGAACGGTTGATTAATGAACAGATTGGGAAAGGTTGATTAATGAACGGATGGGGAACGGTTGATTAATGAACGGATGGGGAACGGTTGATTAATGAACGGATGGAGAACGGTTGATTAATGAACAGATGGGGAACGGTTGATTAATGAACAGATGGGGAACGGTTGATTAATGAACAGATGGGGAACGGTTGATTAATGAACGGATGGGGAACGGTTGATTAATGAACAGATGGGGAACGGTTGATTAATGAACGGATGGGGAACGGTTGATTAATGAACGGATGGGGAACGGTTGATTAATGAACGGATGGGGAACGGTTGATTAATGAACGGATGGGGAACGGTTGATTAATGAACGGATGGGGAACGGTTGATTAATGAACAGATGGGGAACAGTTGATTAATGAACAGATGGGGAACGGTTGATTAATGAACAGATGGGGAACGGTTGATTAATGAACGGATGGAGAACGGTTGATTAATGAACAGATGGGGAACGGTTGATTAATGAACAGATGGGGAACGGTTGATTAATGAACGGATGGGGAACGGTTGATTAATGAACAGATGGGGAACGGTTGATTAATGAACGGATGGAGAACGGTTGATTAATGAACAGATGAGGAACGGTTGATTAATGAACAGATGGGGAACGGTTGATTAATGAACAGATGAGGAACGGTTGATTAATGAACAGATGGGGAACAGTTGATTAATGAACAGATGGGGAACGGTTGATTAATGAACGGATGGAGAACGGTTGATTAATGAACAGATGGGGAACGGTTGATTAATGAACGGATGGGGAACGGTTGATTAATGAACGGATGGGGAATGGTTGATTAATGAACGGATGGGGAACGGTTGATTAATGAACGGATGGGGAACGGTTGATTAATGAACAGATGGGGAATGGTTGATTAATGAACAGATGGAGAACGGTTGATTAATGAACGGATGGGGAACGGTTGATTAATGAACAGATGGGGAACGGTTGATTAATGAACGGATGGGGAACGGTTGATTAATGAACAGATGGGGAACGGTTGATTAATGAACGGATGGGGAACGGTTGATTAATGAACGGATGGGGAACGGTTGATTAATGAACGGATGGGGAACGGTTGATTAATGAACAGATGGGGAACGGTTGATTAATGAACAGATGGGGAACGGTTGATTAATGAACGGATGGGGAACGGTTGATTAATGAACAGATGGGGAACGGTTGATTAATGAACGGATGGGGAACGGTTGATTAATGAACGGATGGGGAACGGTTGATTAATGAACAGATGGGGAACGGTTGATTAATGAATGGATGGGGAACGGTTGATTAATGAACAGATGGGGAATGGTTGATTAATGAACAGATGAGGAACGGTTGATTAATGAACAGATGGGGAATGGTTGATTAATGAACGGATGGGGAACGGTTGATTAATGAACGGATGGGGAACGGTTGATTAATGAACAGATGAGGAACGGTTGATTAATGAACAGATGGGGAACGGTTGATTAATGAACAGATGGGGAACGGTTGATTAATGAACGGATGGGGAACGGTTGATTAATGAATGGATGGGGAATGGTTGATTAATGAACAGATGAGGAACGGTTGATTAATGAACAGATGGGGAACGGTTGATTAATGAACGGATGGGGAAAGGTTGATTAATGAACAGATGGGGAACGGTTGATTAATGAACGGATGGGGAACGGTTGATTAATGAACAGATGGGGAACGGTTGATTAATGAACGGATGGGGAACGGTTGATTAATGAACGGATGGGGAACGGTTGATTAATGAACAGATGGGGAACGGTTGATTAATGAACAGATGGGGAACGGTTGATTAATGAACGGATGGGGAACGGTTGATTAATGAACGGATGGGGAACGGTTGATTAATGAACAGATGGGGAATGGATGATTAATGAACGGATGGGGAACGGTTGATTAATGAACGGATGGGGAACGGTTGATTAATGAACGGATGGGGAACGGTTGATTAATGAACGGATGGGGAACGGTTGATTAATGAACGGATGGGGAACGGTTGATTAATGAACAGATGGGGAACGGTTGATTAATGAACGGATGGGGAACGGTTGATTAATGAACAGATGGGGAACGGTTGATTAATGAATGGATGGGGAACGGTTGATTAATGAACAGATGCGGAAAGGTTGATTAATGAACGGATGGGGAATGGTTGATTAATGAACGGATGGGGAACGGTTGATTAATGAACAGATGGGGAACGGTTGATTAATGAACGGATGGGGAACGGTTGATTAATGAACGGATGGGGAACGGTTGATTAATGAACAGATGCGGAAAGGTTGATTAATGAACAGATGGGGAACGGTTGATTAATGAACGGATGGGGAACGGTTGATTAATGAACAGATGGGGAACGGTTGATTAATGAACGGATGGGGAACGGTTGATTAATGAACGGATGGGGAACGGTTGATTAATGAACAGATGCGGAAAGGTTGATTAATGAACAGATGGGGAACGGTTGATTAATGAACAGATGCGGAACGGTTGATTAATGAACAGATGGGGAACGGTTGATTAATGAACGGATGGGGAACGGTTGATTAATGAACAGATGCGGAACGGTTGATTAATGAACAGATGGGGAACGGTTGATTAATGAACGGATGGGGAACGGTTGATTAATGAACAGATGGGGAACGGTTGATTAATGAACGGATGGGGAACGGTTGATTAATGAATGGATGGGGAACGGTTGATTAATGAACAGATGCGGAACGGTTGATTAATGAACAGATGGGGAACGGTTGATTAATGAACGGATGGGGAACGGTTGATTAATGAATGGATGGGGAACGGTTGATTAATGAATGGATGGGGAATGGTTGATTAATGAATGGATGGGGAACGGTTGATTAATGAATGGATGGGGAACGGTTGATTAATGAACGGATGGGGAATGGTTGATTAATGAACAGATGGGGAATGGTTGATTAATGAACGGATGGAGAACGGTTGATTAATGAACGGATGGGGAACGGTTGATTAATGAACAGATGGGGAACGGTTGATTAATGAATGGATGAGGAACGGTTGATTAATGAACGGATGGGGAATGGTTGATTAATGAACAGATGGGGAATGGTTGATTAATGAACGGATGGAGAACGGTTGATTAATGAACGGATGGGGAACGGTTGATTAATGAACAGATGGGGAATGGTTGATTAATGAACAGATGGGGAATGGTTGATTAATGAACGGATGGAGAACGGTTGATTAATGAACGGATGGGGAACGGTTGATTAATGAACAGATGGGGAACGGTTGATTAATGAACAGATGGGGAACGGTTGATTAATGAACGGATGGGGAACGGTTGATTAATGAACGGATGGGGAACGGTTGATTAATGAACGGATGGGGAACGGTTGATTAATGAACAGATGGGGAACGGTTGATTAATGAACGGATGGGGAACGGTTGATTAATGAACGGATGGGGAACGGTTGATTAATGAATGGATGGGGAACGGTTGATTAATGAACAGATGGGGAACGGTTGATTAATGAACGGATGGGGAACGGTTGATTAATGAACGGATGGGGAACGGTTGATTAATGAACAGACGGGGAACGGTTGATTAATGAACGGATGGGGAACGGTTGATTAATGAACGGATGGGGAACGGTTGATTAATGAACGGATGGGGAACGGTTGATTAATGAACAGACGGGGAACGGTTGATTAATGAACGGATGGGGAACGGTTGATTAATGAACAGATGGGGAACGGTTGATTAATGAACAGATGGGGAACGGTTGATTAATGAACAGACGGGGAACGGTTGATTAATGAACGGATGGGGAACGGTTGATTAATGAACAGACGGGGAACGGTTGATTAATGAACGGATGGGGAACGGTTGATTAATGAACAGATGGGGAACGGTTGATTAATGAACGGATGGGGAACGGTTGATTAATGAACGGATGGGGAACGGTTGATTAATGAACGGATGGGGAACGGTTGATTAATGAACAGACGGGGAACGGTTGATTAATGAACGGATGGGGAACGGTTGATTAATGAACGGATGGGGAACGGTTGATTAATGAACGGATGGGGAACGGTTGATTAATGAACGGATGGGGAACGGTTGATTAATGAACAGACGGGGAACGGTTGATTAATGAAAGGATGGGGAACGGTTGATTAATGAACAGATGGGGAACGGTTGATTAATGAACAGATGGGGAACGGTTGATTAATGAACGGATGGGGAACGGTTGATTAATGAACGGATGGGGAACGGTTGATTAATGAACAGATGGGGAACGGTTGATTAATGAACGGATGGGGAATGGTTGATTAATGAACAGATGGGGAACGGTTGATTAATGAACGGATGGGGAACGGTTGATTAATGAACAGATGGGGAACGGTTGATTAATGAACGGATGGGGAACGGTTGATTAATGAACGGATGGGGAATGGTTGATTAATGAACGGATGGGGAATGGTTGATTAATGAACAGATGGGGAACGGTTGATTAATGAACGGATGGAGAACGGTTGATTAATGAACGGATGGGGAACGGTTGATTAATGAACAGATGGGGAACGGTTGATTAATGAACAGATGGGGAACGGTTGATTAATGAACGGATGGGGAACGGTTGATTAATGAATGGATGGGGAACGGTTGATTAATGAACGGATGGGGAACGGTTGATTAATGAACAGATGGGGAACGGTTGATTAATGAACGGATGGGGAACGGTTGATTAATGAACGGATGGGGAACGGTTGATTAATGAACAGATGGGGAAAGGTTGATTAATGAACGGATGGGGAACGGTTGATTAATGAACGGATGAGGAACGGTTGATTAATGAACGGATGGGGAACGGTTGATTAATGAACGGATGGGGAACGGTTGATTAATGAACGGATGGGGAACGGTTGATTAATGAACAGATGAGGAACGGTTGATTAATGAACGGATGGGGAACGGTTGATTAATGAACAGATGGGGAACGGTTGATTAATGAATGGATGGGGAACGGTTGATTAATGAACGGATGGGGAACGGTTGATTAATGAACGGATGGGGAACGGTTGATTAATGAACGGATGGGGAACGGTTGATTAATGAACGGATGGGGAACGGTTGATTAATGAACGGATGGGGAACGGTTGATTAATGAACAGATGGTGAACGGTTGATTAATGAACGGATGGGGAACGGTTGATTAATGAACGGATGGGGAACGGTTGATTAATGAACAGATGGGGAACGGTTGATTAATGAACGGATGGGGAACGGTTGATTAATGAACGGATGGGGAACGGTTGATTAATGAACGGATGGGGAACGGTTGATTAATGAACAGATGGGGAACGGTTGATTAATGAACGGATGGGGAACGGTTGATTAATGAACGGATGGGGAACGGTTGATTAATGAACGGATGGGGAACGGTTGATTAATGAACGGATGGGGAACGGTTGATTAATGAACAGATGGGGAACGGTTGATTAATGACCAGATGAGGAACGGTTGATTAATGAACAGATGGGGAACGGTTGATTAATGAACGGATGGGGAACGGTTGATTAATGAACAGATGGGGAACGGTTGATTAATGAACAGATGGGGAACGGTTGATTAATGAATGGATGGGGAACGGTTGATTAATGAACAGATGGGGAACGGTTGATTAATGAACAGATGGGGAACGGTAGATTAATGAACGGATGGGGAACGGTTGATTAATGAACGGATGGGGAACGGTTGATTAATGAACGGATGGGGAACGGTTGATTAATGAATGGATGGGGAACGGTTGATTAATGAACGGATGGGGAACGGTTGATTAATGAACAGATGGGGAACGGTTGATTAATGAATGGATGGAGAACGGTTGATTAATGAACGGATGGGGAACGGTTGATTAATGAATGGATGGAGAACGGTTGATTAATGAACGGATGGGGAAAGGTTGATTAATGAACGGATGGGGAACGGTTGATTAATGAACAGATGGGGAACGGTTGATCAATGAACGGATGGGGAACGGTTGATTAATGAACGGATGGGGAACGGTTGATTAATGAACAGATGGGGAACGGTTGATTAATGAACGGATGGGGAACGGTTGATTAATGAACAGATGGGGAATGGTTGATTAATGAACGGATGGGGAACGGTTGATTAATGAACAGATGGGGAATGGTTGATTAATGAACAGATGGGGAACGGTTGATTAATGAACGGATGGGGAACGGTTGATTAATGAACGGATGGGGAACGGTTGATTAATGAACGGATGGAGAACGGTTGATTAATGAACGGATGGGGAAAGGTTGATTAATGAATGGATGGGGAACGGTTGATTAATGAACGGATGGAGAACGGTTGATTAATGAACGGATGGGGAACGGTTGATTAATGAACGGATGGGGAAAGGTTGATTAATGAATGGATGGGGAACGGTTGATTAATGAACGGATGGAGAACGGTTGATTAATGAACGGATGGGGAAAGGTTGATTAATGAACAGATGGGGAACGGTTGATTAATGAACAGATGGGGAACGGTTGATTAATGAATGGATGGGGAACGGTTGATTAATGAACAGATGGGGAACGGTTGATTAATGAACGGATGGGGAACGGTTGATTAATGAACGGATGGGGAACGGTTGATTAATGAACGGATGGAGAACGGTTGATTAATGAACGGATGGGGAACGGTTGATTAATGAACGGATGGGGAACGGTTGATTAATGAACGGATGGAGAACGGTTGATTAATGAACGGATGGGGAACGGTTGATTAATGAACGGATGGGGAACGGTTGATTAATGAACGGATGGGGAACGGTTGATTAATGAACGGATGGGGAACGGTTGATTAATGAACGGATGGGGAAAGGTTGATTAATGAACGGATGGGGAACGGTTGATTAATGAACGGATGGGGAACGGTTGATTAATGAACAGATGGGGAACGGTTGATTAATGAACAGATGGGGAACGGTTGATTAATGAACGATGGGGAACGGTTGATTAATGAACGGATGGGGAACGGTTGATTAATGAACAGATGGGGAACGGTTGATTAATGAACAGATGGGGAACGGTTGATTAATGAATGGATGGGGAACGGTTGATTAATGAACAGATGGGGAACGGTTGATTAATGAACAGATGGGGAACGGTTGATTAATGAACGGATGGGGAACGGTTGATTAATGAACGGATGGGGAACGGTTGATTAATGAACGGATGGGGAAAGGTTGATTAATGAACGGATGGGGAACGGTTGATTAATGAACGGATGGCGAACGGTTGATTAATGAACGGATGGGGAACGGTTGATTAATGAACGGATGGGGAACGGTTGATTAATGAACGGATGGGGAACGGTTGATTAATGAACGGATGGGGAACGGTTGATTAATGAACGGATGGGGAACGGTTGATTAATGAACGGATGGGGAACGGTTGATTAATGAACAGATGGGGAACGGTTGATTAATGAACAGATGGGGAACGGTTGATTAATGAACGGATGTGGAACGGTTGATTAATGAACAGATGGGGAACGGTTGATTAATGAACGGATGGGGAACGGTTGATTAATGAACGGATGGGGAACGGTTGATTAATGAACAGATGGGGAACGGTTGATTAATGAACAGATGGGGAATGGTTGATTAATGAACAGATGGGGAACGGTTGATTAATGAATGGATGGGGAACGGTTGATTAATGAACGGATGGGGAACGGTTGATTAATGAACAGATGGGGAACGGTTGATTAATGAACGGATGGGGAAAGGTTGATTAATGAACGGATGGGGAACGGTTGATTAATGAATGGATGGCGAACGGTTGATTAATGAACGGATGTGGAAAGGTTGATTAATGAACAGATGGGGAATGGTTGATTAATGAACGGATGGGGAACGGTTGATTAATGAACGGATGGGGAATGGTTGATTAATGAACGGATGGGGAACGGTTGATTAATGAACGGATGGGGAACGGTTGATTAATGAACGGATGGGGAACGGTTGATTAATGAATGGATGGAGAAAGGTTGATTAATGAACGGATGGGGAACGGTTGATTAATGAACAGATGGGGAACGGTTGATTAATGAACAGATGGGGAACGGTTGATTAATGAACGGATGGGGAATGGTTGATTAATGAACAGATGGGGAACGGTTGATTAATGAACAGATGGGGAACGGTTGATTAATGAACGGATGGGGAACGGTTGATTAATGAACGGATGGGGAACGGTTGATTAATGAACAGATGGGGAACGGTTGATTAATGAACGGATGGGGAACGGTTGATTAATGAACGGATGGGGAACGGTTGATTAATGAATGGATGGGGAACGGTTGATTAATGAACAGATGGAGAACGGTTGATTAATGAACGGATGAGGAACGGTTGATTAATGAACGGATGGGGAACGGTTGATTAATGAACAGATGGGGAACGGTTGATTAATGAACGGATGGGGAACGGTTGATTAATGAACGGATGGGGAACGGTTGATTAATGAACAGATGGGGAATGGTTGATTAATGAACGGATGGGGAACGGTTGATTAATGAACAGATGGGGAACGGTTGATTAATGAACAGATGGGGAACGGTTGATTAATGAACGGATGGAGAAAGGTTGATTAATGAACGGATGGGGAACGGTTGATTAATGAACGGATGGGGAACGGTTGATTAATGAACAGATGGGGAACGGTTGATTAATGAACAGATGGGGGATGGTTGATTAATGAACAGATGGGGAACGGTTGATTAATGAACAGATGGGGAACGGTTGATTAATGAACGGATGGGGAACGGTTGATTAATGAACAGATGGGGAATGGTTGATTAATGAACGGATGGAGAAAGGTTGATTAATGAACGGATGGGGAACGGTTGATTAATGAACGGATGGGGAACGGTTGATTAATGAACAGATGGGGAACGGTTGATTAATGAACAGATGGGGGATGGTTGATTAATGAACAGATGGGGAACGGTTGATTAATGAACAGATGGGGAACGGTTGATTAATGAACGGATGGGGAACGGTTGATTAATGAACAGATGGGGAATGGTTGATTAATGAACGGATGGGGAACGGTTGATTAATGAACAGATGGGGAACGGTTGATTAATGAACGGATGGAGAAAGGTTGATTAATGAACGGATGGGGAACGGTTGATTAATGAACGGATGGGGAACGGTTGATTAATGAACGGATGGAGAAAGGTTGATTAATGAACGGATGAGGAACGGTTGATTAATGAACAGATGGGGAACGGTTGATTAATGAACGGATGGAGAAAGGTTGATTAATGAATGGATGGGGAACGGTTGATTAATGAACGGATGGGGAACGGTTGATTAATGAACGGATGGGGAATGGTTGATTAATGAACAGATGGGGAACGGTTGATTAATGAATGGATGGGGAACGGTTGATTAATGAACGGATGGGGAACGGTTGATTAATGAACGGATGGGGAATGGTTGATTAATGAACGGATGGGGAACGGTTGATTAATGAACGGATGGGGAACGGTTGATTAATGAACGGATGGGGAACGGTTGATTAATGAACAGATGGGGAACGGTTGATTAATGAACGGATGGGGAACGGTTGATTAATGAACAGATGGAGAACGGTTGATTAATGAACGGATGGGGAACGGTTGATTAATGAATGGATGGGGAACGGTTGATTAATGAACGGATGGAGAACGGTTGATTAATGAATGGATGGGGAACGGTTGATTAATGAATGGATGGGGAACGGTTGATTAATGAACAGATGGAGAACGGTTGATTAATGAACGGATGGGGAACGGTTGATTAATGAACAGATGGAGAACGGTTGATTAATGAACGGATGGGGAACGGTTGATTAATGAATGGATGGGGAACGGTTGATTAATGAACGGATGGAGAACGGTTGATTAATGAACGGATGGGGAACGGTTGATTAATGAATGGATGGGGAACGGTTGATTAATGAACAGATGGGGAACGGTTGATTAATGAATGGATGGGGAACGGTTGATTAATGAACGGATGGGGAACGGTTGATTAATGAATGGATGGGGAACGGTTGATTAATGAACAGATGGGGAACGGTTGATTAATGAACGGATGGGGAACGGTTGATTAATGAACGGATGGGGAACGGTTGATTAATGAATGGATGGGGAACGGTTGATTAATGAACGGATGGGGAACGGTTGATTAATGAACGGATGGGGAACGGTTGATTAATGAACAGATGAGGAACGGTTGATTAATGAACGGATGGGGAAAGGTTGATTAATGAATGGATGGGGAACGGTTGATTAATGAATGGATGGGGAACGGTTGATTAATGAACGGATGGGGAACGGTTGATTAATGAACAGATGAGGAACGGTTGATTAATGAACGGATGGGGAACGGTTGATTAATGAACAGATGAGGAACGGTTGATTAATGAACGGATGGGGAACGGTTGATTAATGAACGGATGGGGAACGGTTGATTAATGAACAGATGGGGAACGGTTGATTAATGAACGGATGGGGAACGGTTGATTAATGAACGGATGGGGAACGGTTGATTAATGAACAGATGAGGAACGGTTGATTAATGAACGGATGGGGAACGGTTGATTAATGAACAGATGAGGAACGGTTGATTAATGAACGGATGGGGAACGGTTGATTAATGAACGGATGGGGAACGGTTGATTAATGAATGGATGGGGAACGGTTGATTAATGAACGGATGGGGAACGGTTGATTAATGAACAGATGAGGAACGGTTGATTAATGAACGGATGGGGAAAGGTTGATTAATGAATGGATGGGGAACGGTTGATTAATGAACGGATGGGGAACGGTTGATTAATGAACGGATGGGGAAAGGTTGATTAATGAACGGATGGGGAACGGTTGATTAATGAACGGATGGGGAACGGTTGATTAATGAACGGATGGGGAACGGTTGATTAATGAACGGATGGGGAACGGTTGATTAATGAATGGATGGGGAACGGTTGATTAATGAACGGATGGGGAACGGTTGATTAATGAATGGATGGGGAACGGTTGATTAATGAACGGATGGGGAACGGTTGATTAATGAACGGATGGGGAACGGTTGATTAATGAACAGATGCGGAAAGGTTGATTAATGAACAGATGGGGAACGGTTGATTAATGAACAGATGCGGAACGGTTGATTAATGAACAGATGGGGAACGGTTGATTAATGAACGGATGGGGAACGGTTGATTAATGAACAGATGCGGAACGGTTGATTAATGAACAGATGGGGAACGGTTGATTAATGAACGGATGGGGAACGGTTGATTAATGAACAGATGGGGAACGGTTGATTAATGAACGGATGGGGAACGGTTGATTAATGAATGGATGGGGAACGGTTGATTAATGAACAGATGCGGAACGGTTGATTAATGAACAGATGGGGAACGGTTGATTAATGAACGGATGGGGAACGGTTGATTAATGAATGGATGGGGAACGGTTGATTAATGAATGGATGGGGAATGGTTGATTAATGAATGGATGGGGAACGGTTGATTAATGAATGGATGGGGAACGGTTGATTAATGAACGGATGGGGAATGGTTGATTAATGAACAGATGGGGAATGGTTGATTAATGAACGGATGGAGAACGGTTGATTAATGAACGGATGGGGAACGGTTGATTAATGAACAGATGGGGAACGGTTGATTAATGAATGGATGAGGAACGGTTGATTAATGAACGGATGGGGAATGGTTGATTAATGAACAGATGGGGAATGGTTGATTAATGAACGGATGGAGAACGGTTGATTAATGAACGGATGGGGAACGGTTGATTAATGAACAGATGGGGAATGGTTGATTAATGAACAGATGGGGAATGGTTGATTAATGAACGGATGGAGAACGGTTGATTAATGAACGGATGGGGAACGGTTGATTAATGAACAGATGGGGAACGGTTGATTAATGAACAGATGGGGAACGGTTGATTAATGAACGGATGGGGAACGGTTGATTAATGAACGGATGGGGAACGGTTGATTAATGAACGGATGGGGAACGGTTGATTAATGAACAGATGGGGAACGGTTGATTAATGAACGGATGGGGAACGGTTGATTAATGAACGGATGGGGAACGGTTGATTAATGAATGGATGGGGAACGGTTGATTAATGAACAGATGGGGAACGGTTGATTAATGAACGGATGGGGAACGGTTGATTAATGAACGGATGGGGAACGGTTGATTAATGAACAGACGGGGAACGGTTGATTAATGAACGGATGGGGAACGGTTGATTAATGAACGGATGGGGAACGGTTGATTAATGAACGGATGGGGAACGGTTGATTAATGAACAGACGGGGAACGGTTGATTAATGAACGGATGGGGAACGGTTGATTAATGAACAGATGGGGAACGGTTGATTAATGAACAGATGGGGAACGGTTGATTAATGAACAGACGGGGAACGGTTGATTAATGAACGGATGGGGAACGGTTGATTAATGAACAGACGGGGAACGGTTGATTAATGAACGGATGGGGAACGGTTGATTAATGAACAGATGGGGAACGGTTGATTAATGAACGGATGGGGAACGGTTGATTAATGAACGGATGGGGAACGGTTGATTAATGAACGGATGGGGAACGGTTGATTAATGAACAGACGGGGAACGGTTGATTAATGAACGGATGGGGAACGGTTGATTAATGAACGGATGGGGAACGGTTGATTAATGAACGGATGGGGAACGGTTGATTAATGAACGGATGGGGAACGGTTGATTAATGAACAGACGGGGAACGGTTGATTAATGAAAGGATGGGGAACGGTTGATTAATGAACAGATGGGGAACGGTTGATTAATGAACAGATGGGGAACGGTTGATTAATGAACGGATGGGGAACGGTTGATTAATGAACGGATGGGGAACGGTTGATTAATGAACAGATGGGGAACGGTTGATTAATGAACGGATGGGGAATGGTTGATTAATGAACAGATGGGGAACGGTTGATTAATGAACGGATGGGGAACGGTTGATTAATGAACAGATGGGGAACGGTTGATTAATGAACGGATGGGGAACGGTTGATTAATGAACGGATGGGGAATGGTTGATTAATGAACGGATGGGGAATGGTTGATTAATGAACAGATGGGGAACGGTTGATTAATGAACGGATGGAGAACGGTTGATTAATGAACGGATGGGGAACGGTTGATTAATGAACAGATGGGGAACGGTTGATTAATGAACAGATGGGGAACGGTTGATTAATGAACGGATGGGGAACGGTTGATTAATGAATGGATGGGGAACGGTTGATTAATGAACGGATGGGGAACGGTTGATTAATGAACAGATGGGGAACGGTTGATTAATGAACGGATGGGGAACGGTTGATTAATGAACGGATGGGGAACGGTTGATTAATGAACAGATGGGGAAAGGTTGATTAATGAACGGATGGGGAACGGTTGATTAATGAACGGATGAGGAACGGTTGATTAATGAACGGATGGGGAACGGTTGATTAATGAACGGATGGGGAACGGTTGATTAATGAACGGATGGGGAACGGTTGATTAATGAACAGATGAGGAACGGTTGATTAATGAACGGATGGGGAACGGTTGATTAATGAACAGATGGGGAACGGTTGATTAATGAATGGATGGGGAACGGTTGATTAATGAACGGATGGGGAACGGTTGATTAATGAACGGATGGGGAACGGTTGATTAATGAACGGATGGGGAACGGTTGATTAATGAACGGATGGGGAACGGTTGATTAATGAACGGATGGGGAACGGTTGATTAATGAACAGATGGTGAACGGTTGATTAATGAACGGATGGGGAACGGTTGATTAATGAACGGATGGGGAACGGTTGATTAATGAACAGATGGGGAACGGTTGATTAATGAACGGATGGGGAACGGTTGATTAATGAACGGATGGGGAACGGTTGATTAATGAACGGATGGGGAACGGTTGATTAATGAACAGATGGGGAACGGTTGATTAATGAACGGATGGGGAACGGTTGATTAATGAACGGATGGGGAACGGTTGATTAATGAACGGATGGGGAACGGTTGATTAATGAACGGATGGGGAACGGTTGATTAATGAACAGATGGGGAACGGTTGATTAATGACCAGATGAGGAACGGTTGATTAATGAACAGATGGGGAACGGTTGATTAATGAACGGATGGGGAACGGTTGATTAATGAACAGATGGGGAACGGTTGATTAATGAACAGATGGGGAACGGTTGATTAATGAATGGATGGGGAACGGTTGATTAATGAACAGATGGGGAACGGTTGATTAATGAACAGATGGGGAACGGTAGATTAATGAACGGATGGGGAACGGTTGATTAATGAACGGATGGGGAACGGTTGATTAATGAACGGATGGGGAACGGTTGATTAATGAATGGATGGGGAACGGTTGATTAATGAACGGATGGGGAACGGTTGATTAATGAACAGATGGGGAACGGTTGATTAATGAATGGATGGAGAACGGTTGATTAATGAACGGATGGGGAACGGTTGATTAATGAATGGATGGAGAACGGTTGATTAATGAACGGATGGGGAAAGGTTGATTAATGAACGGATGGGGAACGGTTGATTAATGAACAGATGGGGAACGGTTGATCAATGAACGGATGGGGAACGGTTGATTAATCAACGGATGGGGAACGGTTGATTAATGAACAGATGGGGAACGGTTGATTAATGAACGGATGGGGAACGGTTGATTAATGAACAGATGGGGAATGGTTGATTAATGAACGGATGGGGAACGGTTGATTAATGAACAGATGGGGAATGGTTGATTAATGAACAGATGGGGAACGGTTGATTAATGAACGGATGGGGAACGGTTGATTAATGAACGGATGGGGAACGGTTGATTAATGAACGGATGGAGAACGGTTGATTAATGAACGGATGGGGAAAGGTTGATTAATGAATGGATGGGGAACGGTTGATTAATGAACGGATGGAGAACGGTTGATTAATGAACGGATGGGGAACGGTTGATTAATGAACGGATGGGGAAAGGTTGATTAATGAATGGATGGGGAACGGTTGATTAATGAACGGATGGAGAACGGTTGATTAATGAACGGATGGGGAAAGGTTGATTAATGAACAGATGGGGAACGGTTGATTAATGAACAGATGGGGAACGGTTGATTAATGAATGGATGGGGAACGGTTGATTAATGAACAGATGGGGAACGGTTGATTAATGAACGGATGGGGAACGGTTGATTAATGAACGGATGGGGAACGGTTGATTAATGAACGGATGGAGAACGGTTGATTAATGAACGGATGGGGAACGGTTGATTAATGAACAGATGGGGAACGGTTGATTAATGAACGGATGGGGAACGGTTGATTAATGAACGGATGGAGAACGGTTGATTAATGAACGGATGGGGAACGGTTGATTAATGAACGGATGGGGAACGGTTGATTAATGAACGGATGGGGAACGGTTGATTAATGAACGGATGGGGAACGGTTGATTAATGAACGGATGGGGAAAGGTTGATTAATGAACGGATGGGGAACGGTTGATTAATGAATGGATGGGGAACGGTTGATTAATGAACAGATGGGGAACGGTTGATTAATGAACAGATGGGGAACGGTTGATTAATGAACGATGGGGAACGGTTGATTAATGAACGGATGGGGAACGGTTGATTAATGAACAGATGGGGAACGGTTGATTAATGAACAGATGGGGAACGGTTGATTAATGAATGGATGGGGAACGGTTGATTAATGAACAGATGGGGAACGGTTGATTAATGAACAGATGGGGAACGGTTGATTAATGAACGGATGGGGAACGGTTGATTAATGAACGGATGGGGAACGGTTGATTAATGAACGGATGGGGAAAGGTTGATTAATGAACGGATGGGGAACGGTTGATTAATGAACGGATGGCGAACGGTTGATTAATGAACGGATGGGGAACGGTTGATTAATGAACGGATGGGGAACGGTTGATTAATGAACGGATGGGGAACGGTTGATTAATGAACGGATGGGGAACGGTTGATTAATGAACGGATGGGGAACGGTTGATTAATGAACGGATGGGGAACGGTTGATTAATGAACAGATGGGGAACGGTTGATTAATGAACAGATGGGGAACGGTTGATTAATGAACGGATGTGGAACGGTTGATTAATGAACAGATGGGGAACGGTTGATTAATGAACGGATGGGGAACGGTTGATTAATGAACGGATGGGGAACGGTTGATTAATGAACAGATGGGGAACGGTTGATTAATGAACAGATGGGGAATGGTTGATTAATGAACAGATGGGGAACGGTTGATTAATGAATGGATGGGGAACGGTTGATTAATGAACGGATGGGGAACGGTTGATTAATGAACAGATGGGGAACGGTTGATTAATGAACGGATGGGGAAAGGTTGATTAATGAACGGATGGGGAACGGTTGATTAATGAATGGATGGCGAACGGTTGATTAATGAACGGATGTGGAAAGGTTGATTAATGAACAGATGGGGAATGGTTGATTAATGAACGGATGGGGAACGGTTGATTAATGAACGGATGGGGAATGGTTGATTAATGAACGGATGGGGAACGGTTGATTAATGAACGGATGGGGAACGGTTGATTAATGAACGGATGGGGAACGGTTGATTAATGAATGGATGGAGAAAGGTTGATTAATGAACGGATGGGGAACGGTTGATTAATGAACAGATGGGGAACGGTTGATTAATGAACAGATGGGGAACGGTTGATTAATGAACGGATGGGGAATGGTTGATTAATGAACAGATGGGGAACGGTTGATTAATGAACAGATGGGGAACGGTTGATTAATGAACGGATGGGGAACGGTTGATTAATGAACGGATGGGGAACGGTTGATTAATGAACAGATGGGGAACGGTTGATTAATGAACGGATGGGGAACGGTTGATTAATGAACGGATGGGGAACGGTTGATTAATGAATGGATGGGGAACGGTTGATTAATGAACAGATGGAGAACGGTTGATTAATGAACGGATGAGGAACGGTTGATTAATGAACGGATGGGGAACGGTTGATTAATGAACAGATGGGGAACGGTTGATTAATGAACGGATGGGGAACGGTTGATTAATGAACGGATGGGGAACGGTTGATTAATGAACAGATGGGGAATGGTTGATTAATGAACGGATGGGGAACGGTTGATTAATGAACAGATGGGGAACGGTTGATTAATGAACAGATGGGGAACGGTTGATTAATGAACGGATGGAGAAAGGTTGATTAATGAACGGATGGGGAACGGTTGATTAATGAACGGATGGGGAACGGTTGATTAATGAACAGATGGGGAACGGTTGATTAATGAACAGATGGGGGATGGTTGATTAATGAACAGATGGGGAACGGTTGATTAATGAACAGATGGGGAACGGTTGATTAATGAACGGATGGGGAACGGTTGATTAATGAACAGATGGGGAATGGTTGATTAATGAACGGATGGAGAAAGGTTGATTAATGAACGGATGGGGAACGGTTGATTAATGAACGGATGGGGAACGGTTGATTAATGAACAGATGGGGAACGGTTGATTAATGAACAGATGGGGGATGGTTGATTAATGAACAGATGGGGAACGGTTGATTAATGAACAGATGGGGAACGGTTGATTAATGAACGGATGGGGAACGGTTGATTAATGAACAGATGGGGAATGGTTGATTAATGAACGGATGGGGAACGGTTGATTAATGAACAGATGGGGAACGGTTGATTAATGAACGGATGGAGAAAGGTTGATTAATGAACGGATGGGGAACGGTTGATTAATGAACGGATGGGGAACGGTTGATTAATGAACGGATGGAGAAAGGTTGATTAATGAACGGATGAGGAACGGTTGATTAATGAACAGATGGGGAACGGTTGATTAATGAACGGATGGAGAAAGGTTGATTAATGAATGGATGGGGAACGGTTGATTAATGAACGGATGGGGAACGGTTGATTAATGAACGGATGGGGAATGGTTGATTAATGAACAGATGGGGAACGGTTGATTAATGAATGGATGGGGAACGGTTGATTAATGAACGGATGGGGAACGGTTGATTAATGAACGGATGGGGAATGGTTGATTAATGAACGGATGGGGAACGGTTGATTAATGAACGGATGGGGAACGGTTGATTAATGAACGGATGGGGAACGGTTGATTAATGAACAGATGGGGAACGGTTGATTAATGAACGGATGGGGAACGGTTGATTAATGAACAGATGGAGAACGGTTGATTAATGAACGGATGGGGAACGGTTGATTAATGAATGGATGGGGAACGGTTGATTAATGAACGGATGGAGAACGGTTGATTAATGAATGGATGGGGAACGGTTGATTAATGAATGGATGGGGAACGGTTGATTAATGAACAGATGGAGAACGGTTGATTAATGAACGGATGGGGAACGGTTGATTAATGAACAGATGGAGAACGGTTGATTAATGAACGGATGGGGAACGGTTGATTAATGAATGGATGGGGAACGGTTGATTAATGAACGGATGGAGAACGGTTGATTAATGAACGGATGGGGAACGGTTGATTAATGAATGGATGGGGAACGGTTGATTAATGAACAGATGGGGAACGGTTGATTAATGAATGGATGGGGAACGGTTGATTAATGAACGGATGGGGAACGGTTGATTAATGAATGGATGGGGAACGGTTGATTAATGAACAGATGGGGAACGGTTGATTAATGAACGGATGGGGAACGGTTGATTAATGAACGGATGGGGAACGGTTGATTAATGAATGGATGGGGAACGGTTGATTAATGAACGGATGGGGAACGGTTGATTAATGAACGGATGGGGAACGGTTGATTAATGAACAGATGAGGAACGGTTGATTAATGAACGGATGGGGAAAGGTTGATTAATGAATGGATGGGGAACGGTTGATTAATGAATGGATGGGGAACGGTTGATTAATGAACGGATGGGGAACGGTTGATTAATGAACAGATGAGGAACGGTTGATTAATGAACGGATGGGGAACGGTTGATTAATGAACAGATGAGGAACGGTTGATTAATGAACGGATGGGGAACGGTTGATTAATGAACGGATGGGGAACGGTTGATTAATGAACAGATGGGGAACGGTTGATTAATGAACGGATGGGGAACGGTTGATTAATGAACGGATGGGGAACGGTTGATTAATGAACAGATGAGGAACGGTTGATTAATGAACGGATGGGGAACGGTTGATTAATGAACAGATGAGGAACGGTTGATTAATGAACGGATGGGGAACGGTTGATTAATGAACGGATGGGGAACGGTTGATTAATGAATGGATGGGGAACGGTTGATTAATGAACGGATGGGGAACGGTTGATTAATGAACAGATGAGGAACGGTTGATTAATGAACGGATGGGGAAAGGTTGATTAATGAATGGATGGGGAACGGTTGATTAATGAACGGATGGGGAACGGTTGATTAATGAACGGATGGGGAAAGGTTGATTAATGAACGGATGGGGAACGGTTGATTAATGAACGGATGGGGAACGGTTGATTAATGAACGGATGGGGAACGGTTGATTAATGAACGGATGGGGAACGGTTGATTAATGAATGGATGGGGAACGGTTGATTAATGAACGGATGGGGAACGGTTGATTAATGAATGGATGGGGAACGGTTGATTAATGAACAGATGGGGAACGGTTGATTAATGAACGGATGGGGAACGGTTGATTAATGAACGGATGGGGAACGGTTGATTAATGAATGGATGGGGAACGGTTGATTAATGAACGGATGGGGAACGGTTGATTAATGAATGGATGGGGAACGGTTGATTAATGAACAGATGGGGAACGGTTGATTAATGAACAGATGGGGAACGGTTGATTAATGAACGGATGGGGAACGGTTGATTAATGAACAGATGGGGAACGGTTGATTAATGAACGGATGGGGAACGGTTGATTAATGAACAGATGGGGAACGGTTGATTAATGAACGGATGGGGAACGGTTGATTAATGAACGGATGGGGAACGGTTGATTAATGAACGGATGGGGAACGGTGGATTAATGAACGGATGGGGAACGGTTGATTAATGAACGGATGGGGAACGGTTGATTAATGAACGGATGGGGAACGGTTGATTAATGAACAGATGGGGAACGGTTGATTAATGAACAGATGGGGAATGGTTGATTAATGAACGGATGGGGAACGGTTGATTAATGAACGGATGGGGAACGGTTGATTAATGAACAGATGGAGAACGGTTGATTAATGAACAGATGGGGAACGGTTGATTAATGAACGGATGGGGAACGGTAGATTAATGAACGGATGGAGAACGGTTGATTAATGAATGGATGGGGAACGGTTGATTAATGAACGGATGGAGAACGGTTGATTAATGAATGGATGGGGAACGGTTGATTAATGAACGGATGGGGAACGGTTGATTAATGAACGGATGGGGAACGGTTGATTAATGAACGGATGGGGAACGGTTGATTAATGAACAGATGGAGAACGGTTGATTAATGACCAGATGGGGAACGGTTGATTAATGAACAGATGGAGAACGGTTGATTAATGAACGGATGGGGAACGGTTGATTAATGAACAGATGGGGAAAGGTTGATTAATGAATGGATGGGGAACGGTTGATTAATGAACGGATGGGGAACGGTTGATTAATGAACAGATGGGGAACGGTTGATTAATGACCAGATGGGGAACGGTTGATTAATGAACGGATGGGGAAAGGTTGATTAATGAACGGATGGGGAACGGTTGATTAATGAACAGATGGGGAACGGTTGATTAATGAACGGATGGGGAACGGTTGATTAATGAACGGATGGGGAACGGTTGATTAATGAACAGATGGGGAACGGTTGATTAATGAACGGATGGGGAACGGTTGATTAATGAACAGATGGGGAACGGTTGATTAATGAACGGATGGGGAACGGTTGATTAATGAACAGATGGGGAACGGTTGATTAATGAACGGATGGGGAACAGTTGATTAATGAACAGATGGGGAACGGTTGATTAATGAACGGATGGGGAACGGTTGATTAATGAACGGATGGAGAACGGTTGATTAATGAACGGATGGGGAACGGTTGATTAATGAACAGATGGGGAACGGTTGATTAATGAACGGATGGGGAACGGTTGATTAATGAACAGATGGGGAACGGTTGATTAATGACCAGATGGGGAATGGTTGATTAATGAACGGATGGGGAACGGTTGATTAATGAACAGATGGGGAACGGTTGATTAATGAACAGATGGGGAACGGTTGATTAATGAACGGATGGGGAACGGTTGATTAATGAACAGATGGGGAACGGTTGATTAATGAACGGATGGGGAACGGTTGATTAATGAACAGATGGGGAACGGTTGATTAATGAACAGATGGGGAACGGTTGATTAATGAATGGATGGGGAACGGTTGATTAATGAACGGATGGAGAACGGTTGATTAATTTACAGATGGAGAACGGTTGATTAATGAACGGATGGGGAACGGTTGATTAATGAACAGATGGGGAACGGTTGATTAATGAACGGATGGGGAACGGTTGATTAATGAACAGATGGGGAACGGTTGATTAATGAACGGATGGAGAACGGTTGATTAATTTACAGATGGAGAACGGTTGATTAATGAACGGATGGGGAACGGTTGATTAATGAACAGATGGGGAACGGTTGATTAATGAACGGATGGGGAACGGTTGATTAATGAACGGATGGGGAACAGTTGATTAATGAACAGATGGGGAACGGTTGATTAATGAACGGATGGGGAACAGTTGATTAATGAACAGATGGGGAACGGTTGATTAATGAACAGATGGGGAACGGTTGATTAATGAACGGATGGGGAACGGTTGATTAATGAACAGATGGGGAACGGTTGATTAATGAACGGATGGGGAACGGTTGATTAATGAACAGATGGGGAACGGTTGATTAATGAATGGATGGGGAACGGTTGATTAATGAACGGATGGGGAACGGTTGATTAATGAACAGATGGAGAACGGTTGATTAATGAACGGATGGGGAACGGTTGATTAATGAACGGATGGGGAACGGTTGATTAATGAACAGATGGGGAACGGTTGATTAATGAACGGATGGGGAACGGTTGATTAATGAACGGACGGGGAACGGTTGATTAATGAACGGATGGGGAACGGTTGATTAATGAACAGATGGAGAACGGTTGATTAATGAACGGATGGAGAACGGTTGATTAATGAACGGATGGGGAACGGTTGATTAATGAACGGATGGGGAACGGTTGATTAATGAACGGATGGGGAACGGTTGATTAATGAACGGATGGGGAACGGTTGATTAATGAATGGATGGGGAACGGTTGATTAATGACCAGATGGGGAACGGTTGATTAATGAACAGATGGGGAACGGTTGATTAATGAACGGATGGGGAACGGTTGATTAATGAATGGATGGAGAACGGTTGATTAATGAACGGATGGAGAACGGTTGATTAATGAACGGATGGGGAACGGTTGATTAATGAACGGATGGGGAACGGTTGATTAATGAACGGATGGGGAACGGTTGATTAATGAACAGATGGGGAACGGTTGATTAATGAACAGATGGGGAACGGTTGATTAATGAACGGATGGGGAACGATTGATTAATGAACGGATGGGGAACGGTTGATTAATGAACGGATGGGGAACGATTGATTAATGAACGGATGGGGAACGGTTGATTAATGAACGGATGGGGAACGATTGATTAATGAACAGATGGGGAACGGTTGATTAATGAACGGATGGGGAACGGTTGATTAATGAACGGATGGGGAACGGTTGATTAATGAACGGATGGGGAACGGTTGATTAATGAATGGATGGGGAACGGTTGATTAATGAACGGATGGGGAACGGTTGATTAATGAACGGATGGGGAACGGTTGATTAATGAACAGATGGGGAACAGTTGATTAATGAACAGATGGGGAACGGTTGATTAATGAATGGATGGGGAACGGTTGATTAATGAATGGATGGGGAACGGTTGATTAATGAACGGATGGGGAACGGTTGATTAATGAACGGATGGGGAACGGTTGATTAATGAACGGATGGGGAACGGTTGATTAATGAACAGATGGGGAACGGTTGATTAATGAACAGATGGGGAACGGTTGATTAATGAATGGATGGGGAACGGTTGATTAATGAATGGATGGGGAACGGTTGATTAATGAACGGATGGGGAACGGTTGATTAATGAACGGATGGGGAACGGTTGATTAATGAACAGATGGGGAACGGTTGATTAATGAATGGATGGAGAACGGTTGATTAATGAACAGATGGGGAACGGTTGATTAATGAACGGATGGGGAACGGTTGATTAATGAACAGATGGGGAACGGTTGATTAATGAACAGATGGGGAACGGTTGATTAATGAACAGATGGGGAGCGGTTGATTAATGAACGGATGGGGAACGGTTGATTAATGAACAGATGGGGAACGGTTGATTAATGAACGGATGGGGAACGGTTGATTAATGAACGGATGGGGAACGGTTGATTAATGAACGGATGGGGAACGGTTGATTAATGAACGGATGGGGAACGGTTGATTAATGAACGGATGGGGAACGGTTGATTAATGAACGGATGGAGAACGGTTGATTAATGAACGGATGGAGAACGGTTGATTAATGAACAGATGGGGAACGGTTGATTAATGAACAGATGGGGAACGGTTGATTAATGAACGGATGGGGAACGGTTGATTAATGAACGGATGGGGAACGGTTGATTAATGAACAGATGGAGAACGGTTGATTAATGAACAGATGGGGAACGGTTGATTAATGAACAGATGGGGAACGGTTGATTAATGAACGGATGGGGAACGGTTGATTAATGAACGGATGGGGAACGGTTGATTAATGAACGGATGGGGAATGGTTGATTAATGAACGGATGGGGAACGGTTGATTAATGAACGGATGGGGAACGGTTGATTAATGAACGGATGGGGAACGGTTGATTAATGAATGGATGGGGAACGGTTGATTAATGAACAGATGGGGAACGGTTGATTAATGAATGGATGGGGAATGGTTGATTAATGAATGGATGGGGAACGGTTGATTAATGAACGGATGGGGAACGGTTGATTAATGAACGGATGGGGAACGGTTGATTAATGAACGGATGGGGAACGGTTGATTAATGAATGGATGGGGAACGGTTGATTAATGAACGGATGGGGAACGGTTGATTAATGAACGGATGGGGAACGGTTGATTAATGAACGGATGGGGAATGGTTGATTAATGAACAGATGGGGAACGGTTGATTAATGAACAGATGGAGAATGGTTGATTAATGAACGGATGGGGAACGGTTGATTAATAAACGGATGGGGAACGGTTGATTAATGAACGGATGGGGAACGGTTGATTAATGAACAGATGGGGAACGGTTGATTAATGAACGGATGGGGAACGGTTGATTAATGAACGGATGGGGAACGGTTGATTAATGAAAGGATGGGGAACGGTTGATTAATGAACGGATGGGGAACGGTTGATTAATGAACGGATGGGGAACGGTTGATTAATGAACAGATGGGGAACGGTTGATTAATGAACGGATGGGGAACGGTTGATTAATGAACGGATGGGGAACGGTTGATTAATGAACAGATGGGGAAAGGTTGATTAATGAATGGATGGGGAACGGTTGATTAATGAACAGATGGGGAACGGTTGATTAATGAACAGATGGGGAATGGTTGATTAATGAACGGATGGGGAACGGTTGATTAATGAACAGATGGGGAACGGTTGATTAATGAACAGATGGGGAAAGGTTGATTAATGAATGGATGGGGAACGGTTGATTAATGAACAGATGGGGAACGGTTGATTAATGAACAGATGGGGAAAGGTTGATTAATGAACGGATGGGGAACGGTTGATTAATGAACAGATGGGGAATGGTTGATTAATGAACGGATGGGGAACGGTTGATTAATGAACGGATGGGGAACGGTTGATTAATGAACGGATGGGGAACGGTTGATTAATGACCAGATGGGGAACGGTTGATTAATGAATGGATGGGGAATGGTTGATTAATGAACGGATGGGGAATGGTTGATTAATGAACGGATGGGGAACGGTTGATTAATGAACGGATGGGGAACGGTTGATTAATGAACGGATGGGGAACGGTTGATTAATGAACAGATGGGGAACGGTTGATTAATGAACGGATGGGGAATGGTTGATTAATGAACGGATGGGGAACGGTTGATTAATGAACGGATGGGGAACGGTTGATTAATGAACGGATGGGGAACGGTTGATTAATGAACGGATGGGGAACGGTTGATTAATGAACAGATGGGGAACGGTTGATTAATGAACGGATGGAGAAAGGTTGATTAATGAATGGATGGGGAACGGTTGATTAATGAACGGATGGGGAACGGTTGATTAATGAACGGATGGGGAACGGTTGATTAATGAACAGATGGGGAACGGTTGATTAATGAACAGATGGGGAACGGTTGATTAATGAACGGATGGAGAAAGGTTGATTAATGAATGGATGGGGAACGGTTGATTAATGAACGGATGGGGAACGGTTGATTAATGAACAGATGGGGAACGGTTGATTAATGAACAGATGGGGAACGGTTGATTAATGAACGGATGGGGAACGGTTGATTAATGAACGGATGGGGAACGGTTGATTAATGAACGGATGGGGAACGGTTGATTAATGAACGGATGGGGAACGGTTGATTAATGAATGGATGGGGAACGGTTGATTAATGAACAGATGGGGAACGGTTGATTAATGAACGGATGGGGAACGGTTGATTAATGAACAGATGGGGAACGGTTGATTAATGAACGGATGGGGAACGGTTGATTAATGAACGGATGGGGAACGGTTGATTAATGAACAGATGGGGAACGGTTGATTAATGAACGGATGGGGAACGGTTGATTAATGAACGGATGGGGAACGGTTGATTAATGAATGGATGGGGAACGGTTGATTAATGAACGGATGGGGAATGGTTGATTAATGAACGGATGGGGAATGGTTGATTAATGAACAGATGGGGAACGGTTGATTAATGAACAGATGGGGAACGGTTGATTAATGAATGGATGGGGAACGGTTGATTAATGAACAGATGGGGAATGGTTGATTAATGAACAGATGGGGAACGGTTGATTAATGAACGGATGGGGAACGGTTGATTAATGAACAGATGGGGAACGGTTGATTAATGAACAGATGGGGAACGGTTGATTAATGAACAGATGGGGAACGGTTGATTAATGAACGGATGGGGAACGGTTGATTAATGAACAGATGGGGAACGGTTGATTAATGAACGGATGGGGAATGGTTGATTAATGAACAGATGGGGAACGGTTGATTAATGAACGGATGGGGAACGGTTGATTAATGAATGGATGAGGAACGGTTGAATAATGAACGGATGGAGAACGGTTGATTAATGAATGGATGAGGAACGGTTGATTAATGAACAGATGGGGAACGGTTGAATAATGAACGGATGGAGAACGGTTGATTAATGAACAGATGGGGAACGGTTGATTAATGAACAGATGGGGAACGGTTGATTAATGAACGGATGGGGAACGGTTGATTAATGAATGGATGGGGAACGGTTGATTAATGAACGGATGGGGAACGGTTGATTAATGAACGGATGGGGAAAGGTTGATTAATGAACGGATGGGGAAAGGTTGATTAATGAACAGATGGGGAACGGTTGATTAATGAACGGATGGGGAACGGTTGATTAATGAACGGATGGGGAAAGGTTGATTAATGAACGGATGGGGAACGGTTGATTAATGAACAGATGGGGAACGGTTGATTAATGAACGGATGGGGAACGGTTGATTAATGAACGGATGGGGAACGGTTGATTAATGAACAGATGGGGAACGGTTGATTAATGAACGGATGGGGAACGGTTGATTAATGAACGGATGGGGAACGGTTGATTAATGAACGGATGGGGAACGGTTGATTAATGAACGGATGGGAAACGGTTGATTAATGAACGGATGGGGAACGGTTGATTAATGAACAGATGGGGAACGGTTGATTAATGAACGGATGGGGAACGGTTGATTAATGAACGGATGGGGAACGGTTGATTAATGAACGGATGGGAAACGGTTGATTAATGAACGGATGGGGAACGGTTGATTAATGAACGGATGGGGAACGGTTGATTAATGAACGGATGGGGAACGGTTGATTAATGAACGGATGGGGAACGGTTGATTAATGAACAGATGGGGAACGGTTGATTAATGAACAGATGGGGAACGGTTGATTAATGAACGGATGGGGAACGGTTGATTAATGAATGGATGGAGAACGGTTGATTAATGAACGGATGGGGAACGGTTGATTAATGAACAGATGGGGAACGGTTGATTAATGAACAGATGGGGAACGGTTGATTAATGAACAGATGGGGAACGGTTGATTAATGAATGGATGGGGAACGGTTGATCAATGAACGGATGGGGAACGGTTGATTAATGAACGGATGGAGAACGGTTGATTAATGAACGGATGGGGAACGGTTGATTAATGAACGGATGGGGTACGGTTGATTAATGAACGGATGGGGAACGGTTGATTAATGAACGGATGGGGAACGGTTGATTAATGAACGGATGGGGAACGGTTGATTAATGAACAGATGGGGAACGGTTGATTAATGAACAGATGGGGAACGGTTGATTAATGAACAGATGGGGAACGGTTGATTAATGAACGGATGGGGAACGGTTGATTAATGAACGGATGGGGAACGGTTGATTAATGAACGGATGGGGAATGGTTGATTAATGAACGGATGGGGAACGGTTGATTAATGAACGGATGGGGAACGGTTGATTAATGAATGGATGGGGAACGGTTGATTAATGAACGGATGGGGAACGGTTGATTAATGAACAGATGGGGGATGGTTGATTAATGAACAGATGGGGAACGGTTGATTAATGAATGGTTGGGGAACGGTTGATTAATGAACGGATGGGGAACGGTTGATTAATGAACGGATGGGGAACGGTTGATTAATGAACGGATGGGGAATGGTTGATTAATGAACGGATGGGGAACGGTTGATTAATGAACGGATGGGGAACGGTTGATTAATGAACGGATGGGGGATGGTTGATTAATGAACAGATGGGGAACGGTTGATTAATGAACAGATGGGGAACGGTTGATTAATGAACAGATGGGGAACGGTTGATTAATGAACAGATGGGGAACGGTTGATTAATGAACGGATGGGGAACGGTTGATTAATGAACGGATGGGGAATGGTTGATTAATGAACGGATGGGGAACGGTTGATTAATGAACGGATGGGGAACGGTTGATTAATGAACGGATGAGGAACGGTTGATTAATGAACAGATGGGGAACGGTTGATTAATGAACGGATGGGGAACGGTTGATTAATGAATGGATGGGGAACGGTTGATTAATGAACGGATGGGGAACGGTTGATTAATGAACGGATGGGGAATGGTTGATTAATGAACAGATGGGGAACGGTTGATTAATGAACGGATGGGGAACGGTTGATTAATGAACGGATGGGGAACGGTTGATTAATGAACAGATGGGGAACGGTTGATTAATGAACAGATGGGGAACGGTTGATTAATGAATGGATGGGGAACGGTTGATTAATGAACGGATGGGGAACGGTTGATTAATGAACGGATGGGGAACCGTTGATTAATGAATGGATGGGGAACGGTTGATTAATGAACGGATGGGGAACGGTTGATTAATGAACGGATGGGGAACGGTTGATTAATGAACGGATGGGGAACGGTTGATGAATGGATGGGGAACGGTTGATTAATGAACAGATGGGGGATGGTTGATTAATGAACAGATGGGGAACGGTTGATTAATGAACAGATGGGGGATGGTTGATTAATGAACAGATGGGGAACGGTTGATTAATGAATGGATGGGGAACGGTTGATTAATGAACGGATGGGGAACGGTTGATTAATGAACGGATGGGGAACGGTTGATTAATGAATGGATGGGGAACGGTTGATTAATGAACGGATGGGGAACGGTTGATTAATGAACGGATGGGGAACGGTTGATTAATGAACGGATGGGGAACGGTTGATGAATGGATGGGGAACGGTTGATTAATGAACGGATGGGGAACGGTTGATGAATGGATGGGGAACGGTTGATTAATGAACGGATGGGGAACGGTTGATGAATGGATGGAGAACGGTTGATTAATGAACGGATGGGGAACGGTTGATTAATGAATGGATGGGGAACGGTTGATTAATGAACGGATGGGGAACGGTTGATTAATGAACGGATGGAGAACGGTTGATTAATGAACAGATGGGGAACGGTTGATTAATGAACGGATGGGGAACGGTTGATTAATGAACAGATGGGGAACGGTTGATTAATGAACAGATGGGGAACGGTTGATTAATGAATGGATGGGGAACGGTTGATTAATGAACGGATGGGGAACGGTTGATTAATGAACGGATGGGGAACGGTTGATTAATGAACGGATGGGGAACGGTTGATTAATGAACGGATGAGGAACGGTTGATTAATGAACGGATGGGGAACGGTTGATTAATGAACGGATGGGGAACGGTTGATTAATGAACGGATGGGGAACGGTTGATTAATGAACGGATGGGGAACGGTTGATTAATGAACGGATGGGGAACGGTTGATTAATGAACAGATGGGGAACGGTTGATTAATGAACGGATGGGGAACGGTTGATTAATGAATGGATGGGGAACGGTTGATTAATGAACGGATGGGGAACGGTTGATTAATGAACGGATGGGGAACGGTTGATTAATGAACGGATGGGGAACGGTTGATTAATGAACGGATGGGGAACGGTTGATTAATGAACGGATGGGGAAAGGTTGATTAATGAACGGATGGGGAACGGTTGATTAATGAACGGATGGGGAACGGTTGATTAATGAACGGATGGGGAACGGTTGATTAATGAACAGATGAGGAACGGTTGATTAATGAACGGATGGAGAACGGTTGATTAATGAATGGATGGGGAACGGTTGATTAATGAACAGATGGGGAACGGTTGATTAATGAACGGATGGGGAACGGTTGATTAATGAACAGATGGGGAACGGTTGATTAATGAACAGATGGGGAACGGTTGATTAATGAACAGATGGGGAACGGTTGATTAATGAACAGATGGGGAACGGTTGATTAATGAATGGATGGGGAACGGTTGATTAATGAACGGATGGGGAACGGTTGATTAATGAATGGATGGGGAACGGTTGATTAATGAACGGATGGGGAACGGTTGATTAATGAACGGATGGGGAACGGTTGATTAATGAACGGATGGGGAACGGTTGATTAATGAACGGATGGGGAACGGTTGATTAATGAACTGATGGGGAACGGTTGATTAATGAACGGATGGGGAACGATTGATTAATGAACGGATGGGGAACGGTTGATTAATGAACGGATGGGGAACGATTGATTAATGAACAGATGGGGAACGGTTGATTAATGAACGGATGGGGAACGGTTGATTAATGAACGGATGGAGAACGGTTGATTAATGAACAGATGGGGAACGGTTGATTAATGAACGGATGGGGAACGGTTGATTAATGAACAGATGGGGAACGGTTGATTAATGAACAGATGGGGAACGGTTGATTAATGAACGGATGGGGAACGGTTGATTAATGAACGGATGGGGAACGGTTGATTAATGAACGGATGGGGAACGGTTGATTAATGAACAGATGGGGAACGGTTGATTAATGAACGGATGGGGAACGGTTGATTAATGAACGGATGGGGAACGGTTGATTAATGAACAGATGGGGAACGGTTGATTAATGAACGGATGGGGAACGGTTGATTAATGAACGGATGGGGAACGGTTGATTAATGAACGGATGGGGAACGGTTGATTAATGAACGGATGGGGAACGGTTGATTAATGAACAGATGGGGAACGGTTGATTAATGAACGGATGGGGAACGGTTGATTAATGAACGGATGGGGAACGGTTGATTAATGAACAGATGGGGAACGGTTGTTTGATGAACGGATGGGGAACGGTTGATTAATAAACGGATGGGGAACGGTTGATTAATGAACGGATGAGGAACGGTTGATTAATGAACGGATGGGGAACGGTTGATTAATGAACAGATGGGGAACGGTTGATTAATGAACGGATGGGGAACGGTTGATTAATGAACAGATGGGGAACGGTTGATTAATGAACAGATGGGGAACGGTTGATTAATGAACGGATGGGGAACGGTTGATTAATGAACGGATGGGGAACGGTTGATGGATGAACGGATGGGGAACGGTTGATTAATGAACGGATGAGGAACGGTTGATTAATGAACGGATGGGGAACGGTTGATTAATGAACAGATGGGGAACGGTTGATTAATGAACGGATGGGGAACGGTTGATTAATGAACGGATGGGGAACGGTTGATTAATGAATGGATGGGGAACGGTTGATTAATGAACGGATGGGGAACGGTTGATTAATGAACAGATGGGGAACGGTTGATTAATGAACGGATGGGGAACGGTTGATTAATGAACGGATGGGGAACGGTTGATTAATGAACAGATGGGGAACGGTTGATTAATGAACGGATGGGGAACGGTTGATTAATGAACGGATGGGGAACGGTTGATTAATGAACGGATGGGGAACGGTTGATTAATGAACGGATGGGGAACGGTTGATTAATGAACGGATGGGGAACGGTTGATTAATGAACAGATGGGGAACGGTTGATTAATGAACGGATGGGGAACGGTTGATTAATAAACGGATGGGGAACGGTTGATTAATGAACGGATGAGGAACGGTTGATTAATGAATGGATGGGGAACGGTTGATTAATGAACGGATGGGGAACGGTTGATTAATGAACGGATGGGGAACGGTTGATTAATGAACGGATGGGGAACGGTTGATTAATGAACAGATGGGGAACGGTTGATTAATGAACGGATGGGGAACGGTTGATTAATAAACGGATGGGGAACGGTTGATTAATGAACGGATGAGGAACGGTTGATTAATGAACGGATGGGGAACGGTTGATTAATGAACAGATGGGGAACGGTTGATTAATGAACGGATGGGGAATGGTTGATTAATAAACGGATGGGGAACGGTTGATTAATGAACGGATGAGGAACGGTTGATTAATGAACGGATGGGGAACGGTTGATTAATGAACAGATGGGGAACGGTTGATTAATGAACGGATGGGGAACGGTTGATTAATGAACAGATGGGGAACGGTTGATTAATGAACGGATGGGGAACGGTTGATTAATGAACGGATGGGGAACGGTTGATGGATGAACGGATGGGGAACGGTTGATTAATGAACGGATGAGGAACGGTTGATTAATGAACGGATGGGGAACGGTTGATTAATGAACAGATGGGGAACGGTTGATTAATGAACGGATGAGGAACGGTTGATTAATGAACGGATGGGGAACGGTTGATTAATGAACAGATGGGGAACGGTTGATTAATGAACGGATGGGGAACGGTTGATGGATGAACGGATGGGGAACGGTTGATTAATGAACGGATGAGGAACGGTTGATTAATGAACGGATGGGGAACGGTTGATTAATGAACGGATGAGGAACGGTTGATTAATGAACAGATGGGGAACGGTTGATTAATGAACGGATGGGGAACGGTTGATTAATGAACGGATGGGGAACGGTTGATTAATGAACAGATGGGGAACGGTTGATTAATGAACAGATGGGGAACGGTTGATTAATGAACGGATGGGGAACGGTTGATTAATGAACGGATGGGGAACGGTTGATTAATGAACGGATGGGGAACGGTTGATTAATGAACAGATGGGGAACGGTTGATTAATGAACAGATGGGGAACGGTTGATAAATGAATGGATGAGGAACGGTTGATTAATGAACGGATGGGGAACGGTTGATTAATGAATGGATGGGGAACGGTTGATTAATGAACAGATGGGGAACGGTTGATTAATGAACGGATGAGGAACGGTTGATTAATGAACGGATGGGGAACGGTTGATTAATGAATGGATGGGGAACGGTTGATTAATGAACAGATGGGGAACGGTTGATTAATGAACGGATGGGGAACGGTTGTTTGATGAACGGATGGGGAACGGTTGATTAATGAACAGATGGGGAACGGTTGATTAATGAACGGATGGGGAACGGTTGATTAATGAACAGATGAGGAACGGTTGATTAATGAACGGATGGGGAACGGTTGATTAATGAACAGATGCGGAACGGTTGATTAATGAATGGATGGGGAACGGTTGATTAATGAACGGATGGGGAACGGTTGATTAATGAACAGATGCGGAACGGTTGATTAATGAACAGATGGGGAACGGTTGATTAATGAACAGATGAGGAACGGTTGATTAATGAATGGATGGGGAACGGTTGATTAATGAACGGATGGGGAACGGTTGATTAATGAACGGATGAGGAACGGTTGATTAATGAACGGATGGGGAATGGTTGATTAATGAACGGATGGGGAACGGTTGATTAATGAACGGATGGGGAACGGTTGATTAATGAATGGATGGGGAACGGTTGATTAATGAACGGATGGGGAACGGTTGATTAATGAACGGATGGGGAACGGTTGATTAATGAACAGATGGGGAACGGTTGATTAATGAACAGATGGAGAACGGTTGATTAATGAACGGATGGGGAATGGTTGATTAATGAACAGATGGGGAACGGTTGATTAATGAACGGATGGGGAACGGTTGATTAATGAACGGATGGGGAACGGTTGATTAATGAACGGATGGGGAACGGTTGATTAATGAACAGATGGGGAACGGTTGATTAATGAACGGATGGGGAACGGTTGATTAATGAACGGATGGGGAACGGTTGATTAATGAACGGATGGGGAACGGTTGATTAATGAACGGATGGAGAACGGTTGATTAATGAACAGATGGGGAACGGTTGATTAATGAACAGATGGGGAACGGTTGATTAATGAATGGATGGAGAA
The DNA here is from genome assembly GCF_044704955.1 of Pristiophorus japonicus. NCBI lineage: Eukaryota > Metazoa > Chordata > Chondrichthyes > Pristiophoridae > Pristiophorus > Pristiophorus japonicus. The sequence continues at coordinate 5,444,139 of NC_091999.1, forward strand.
CGGTTGATTAATGAACAGATGGGGAACGGTTGATTAATGAACGGATGGGGAACGGTTGATTAATGAACGGATGGGGAACGGTTGATTAATGAACAGATGGGGAACGGTTGATTAATGAACGGATGGGGAACGGTTGATTAATGAACGGATGGAGAACGGTTGATTAATGAACGGATGGGGAACGGTTGATTAATGAACAGATGGGGAACGGTTGATTAATGAATGGATGGAGAACGGTTGATTAATGAACAGATGGGGAACGGTTGATTAATGAACGGATGGGGAACGGTTGATTAATGAACGGATGGGGAACGGTTGATTAATGAACAGATGGGGAACGGTTGATTAATGAACAGATGGGGAATGGTTGATTAATGAACGGATGGGGAACGGTTGATTAATGAACAGATGGGGAATGGTTGATTAATGAACGGATGGGGAACGGTTGATTAATGAATGGATGGGGAACGGTTGATTAATGAACGATGGGGAACGGTTGATTAATGAACGGATGGGGAACGGTTGATTAATGAACGGATGGGGAACGGTTGATTAATGAACAGATGGGGAACGGTTGATTAATGAACAGATGGGGAACGGTTGATTAATGAACGGATGGGGAACGGTTGATTAATGAACGGATGGGGAACGGTTGATTAATGAACGGATGGGGAACGGTTGATTAATGAACGGATGGGGAACGGTTGATTAATGAACGGATGGGGAACGGTTGATTAATGAACAGATGGGGAACGGTTGATTAATGAACAGATGGGGAACGGTTGATTAATGAACAGATGGGGAACGGTTGATTAATGAACGGATGGGGAACGGTTGATTAATGAACGGATGGGGAACGGTTGATTAATGAACGGATGGGGAACGGTTGATTAATGAACGGATGGGGAACGGTTGATTAATGAACAGATGGGGAACGGTTGATTAATGAACGGATGGGGAACGGTTGATTAATGAACAGATGGGGAACGGTTGATTAATGAACAGATGAGGAACGGTTGATTAATGAATGGATGGGGAACGGTTGATTAATGAACGGATGGGGAACGGTTGATTAATGAACGGATGGGGAACGGTTGATTAATGAACGGATGGGGAACGGTTGATTAATGAACGGATGGGGAACGGTTGATTAATGAACAGATGGGGAACGGTTGATTAATGAACAGATGGGGAACGGTTGATTAATGAACGGATGGGGAACGGTTGATTAATGAATGGATGGGGAACGGTTGATTAATGAACGGATGGGGAACGGTTGATCAATGAACGGATGGGGAACGGTTGATTAATGAACGGATGGGGAACGGTTGATTAATGAACAGATGGGGAACAGTTGATGAATGAACGGATGGGGAACGGTTGATTAATGAACGATGGGGAACGGTTGATGGATGACCAGGTGGAGAACGGTTGATGGATGAACGGGTGGAGAACGGTTGAATAATGAACGGATGGGGAAAGGTTGATTAATTAACGGATGGGGAACGGTTGATGGATGAACGGGTGGAGAACGGTTGATTAATGAACGGATGGGGAAAGGTTGATTAATTAACGGATGGGGAACGGTTGATGGATGAACAGGTGGAGAACGGTTGATGGATGAACGGATGGGGAACGGTTAACGGATGAACGGATGGCGAACGGTTGACTAATGAACGATGGGGAACGGTTGATGGATGAACGGATGGGGAATGGTTTATTGATGAATGGATGGGGAACGGTTAACGGATGAACGGATGGCGAACGGTTGACTAATGAACGATGGGGAACGGTTGATGGATGAACGGATGGGGAATGGTTTATTGATGAATGGATGGGGAACGGTTGATGAATGAACGGATGGGGAATGGTTTATTGATGAATGGATGGGGAACGGTTGATGAATGAACGGATGGGGAATCGTTGATGGATGCACAGATGGGGAAAGGTTGATAGATGAACGGATGGGGAACGGTTGATGGATGAACGGATGGGGAATGGTTGATGGATGAATGGATGGTGAATGGTTGATTAATGAACGGATCGGGGACGGTTGATGGATGCACGGATGGGGAAAGGTTGATAGATGAACGGATGGGGAACAGTTGATGGATGAATGGATGGGGAACGGTTGATTAATGAACGGATGGGGAATGGTTGATTAATGAACGGATGGGGAATGGTTGATTAATGAACGGATGGGGAATAGTTGATGAATGAATGGATGGGGAACGTTTAATGAATGAACGGATGGGGAACAGTTGATGGATGAATGGATGGAGAACGGTTGATTAATGAACGGATGGGGAATGGTTGACTAATGAATGGATGGGAAACGGTTGATGGATGAACGGATGGGGAACATTTGATGGATGAACGGATGGGGAATGGTTGATTAATGAACGGATGGGGTATGGTTGATTTATGAATGGATGGGGAACGGTTGATGGATGAACAGATGGGGAACAGTTGATAGATGAATGGATGGGGAATGGTTGATTAATGAACGGAATGGGAACAGTTGATTAATGAACAGATGAAGAATGGTTGAGTGATGAACTGATGGAGAAAGGTTGATGGATGAACGGATGGGGAACGGTTGATGGATAAATGGATGGGGAAAGGTTGATGGATGAACGGATGTGGAACGGTTGATGGATGAACCGATGGAAAAAGGTTGATGGATGAACGGATTGGGAACTGTTGACTAATGAACGAATGGGGAACGGTTGATTGATGAATGGTTGGGGAACGTTTGATGGATGAACGAATGGGGAACAGTTGATGGATGAACGGATGGGGAAAGGTTGATGGATGAACGGTTGGAGAAAGGTTGATGGATGAACGGATGGGGTATGGTTGATGGATGAATGGATGGGGAAAGGTTGATTGATGAATAGATCGGGAACGGTTGATGGATAAACCGATGGAGAAAGGTTAATGGATAAACGGATGGGGAACGTTTGATGGATAAACCGATGGAGATAGGTTGACGGATAAATGGATGGGGAACGGTTGATGGATAAATGGATGGGGAAAGGTTGATGGATGAACGGATGTGGAACGGTTGATGGATGAACCGATGGAAAAAGGTTGATGGATGAACGGATTGGGAACTGTTGATTAATGAATGAATGGGGAACGGTTGATTAATGAATGGATGGGGAACGGTTGATGGATAAATGGATGGGGAACAGTTGGTTTATGAACGGATGGGGAAACGGTTGATTAATGAACGGATGGGGAACGGTTGATGGATAAATGGATGGGGAACGGTTGATTAATGAACGGATGGGGAACGGTTGATGGATAAATGGATGGGGAACGGTTAATGGATGAACGGATGGGGAACGGTTGATGGATAAATGGATGGGGAACGGTTAATGGATGAACGGTGGAGAACGGTTGATGGATAAACCTAATGGATGGGAGCAGATGGGAATGAGATACATGATCCTGGGAAATGGATTATTCATGAATCCTGTCGCTGAATCTATTGTTCCGCATGATCAATAACACGTTGAGCTATATTTTACCTTCAATAAACTTATTTCTTAAAACAAATAACAGTTTGGTTACTTATTAAATCAATTCCCAGAACTGAACGCAGTATTCCAGATGGGGTCTAAGAAGAGCTTTGTAGATTTGTCGAAAGCAATAAAGCTGTCATTCTGAAGTGGAAGTTGTTCATTTGTTGATGATTTAATTGAAACAATTAAAGATTAAGGCAATTTTTAAATTTGCTCAGGAGCGACATAACTCTGGAAATTAACTTTTAAATTTTAATCTGGCAATTCAATGTCATTCTTTCACGGGATGTGGGCATGACTGACAAGCCAACATTTATTTCCCATCGCTAACTGTCCTTGAGAAGGTGGTGGTTAACCGCCTTTGTGACAACTGAATGGCTTGCCAGGTCATTTCAGAGGACAGTTCAGAGTCAGTCACATTCTGTCACAGATAGGCAGATTTCCTTCTCTAAAGTGCATACATGAATGAACCACATGGGGTTTCACGCCAATTCTGTAGTTACATTGTCACCATGATTGATTCTAGCTTTTTACATTCCAGATTGAGTTAAATTCGCTGGAACATTCACTAAGCTGCTGTGGTCGGGTATGAACTCTTGTCTCATGGATCATTAGTTGATTAGCCCATGCCTCTTGAATTACTTTCCCAGTAACTTTACCAACATGCTACAGTTCCCTTAATGCCATTAGCCATAGTGTCGATCTATTGTTGCCACTTTGTTTTCTCATGGAGTGTTCAATTATATGATGCTCATAAGACCAAGTTCACCATCCTTATCTTCTACTTGCATTATCTGGGTGCTCTTCAGTCCAATGGTGGGATTGGCTTTGAACAGAGCAGCAGCGTTTCTGCATTTTACACATTATTACACCTGTTGCAGTGCACTGTCTGTTTCACACCTGATGTACCAATTATGAACAAAGGAATATGACTTGGCCATCCAGTCCTGAGAGCTTGTTCCGTCATTCACCCAGATCATGGCTGATCTGTATTCTTATTCCATCTACCCACCTCGCTTCCGGAACCCTTAATACCCAAGCCTAACAAAATTCTATCAAGCTAAGTTTTGACATTTACAATTGACCGAGCTCAATAAGTTTTAGAGGGGAACGAGTGCCAGATATCTACTGCCTTTGTGTGAAGATGTTCTCCCTGACTCACCCTTAAATGGCCTAACTCTAATTTTAAGCTCAGGCCCCCTAGTTCTGGACTCCCTCACCAGACCAAATAGTTTCTGCCTGTGTACCCTGCCAATTAATCATTTAAACACCTCGGTAACTTGCTCCAGTACGTTACCTGGGACAGCGACGGTGGCAAGTGCAGTGTAGTAAATGGCATACACCAGTCCTGTGGGCGGAGCGTGCATTTTCTATGAGAAACAGCGATGTCTGTTCGAGGTTCCACACTCGCTCTGTTCGACTTTCAAAAGGTGCCTTATTATACCCGACGTGGTCCCTCCGAGACACAATTAGATGACTTCACCATTAATTAGTTGCAGTCATTGAACAAACAAGTTAATGCAGTCTATTTTAAGTTTATTTGTGATGCAACAAAATGGACTAAAGTGGATGTTACCGAATTTTAAAGCACCACACTAAGTCCTTTAACGGTCTGGACTATATACGACTCCAACCTCACACCATGTGGTTGATTCTTAACTGCCCTCTTATTTGGCCGTGCAACCCTCTCAATTTATCAAACAGTTAGAAAGGATCAAAATAATAGAACTGAATGGACAATTGGGCTATGACGCAGGCATCGAACCAGGACACAAGACGAGCACACCCAGCCCAATCGATCCTGCAAAGTCCTCATCACTAACATCTGGGCAATGGTGCCAAAGATGTGGGAACTGTTCCACAGAATTTCTTTTTTAATTTCAAAATATACTTTATTCATAAAAAAAATCTGCACAGTACATTCAAGGCATTTTAGTACATTTAGCTGCCATCAGCAATCCCATACACTATTATTTGGGTGCTGACGGCAGTTCCGTTCATTACATTTCCCTGTTTTCCAGTTCAAGTGCAATTCGGTACAATACGGGATACATTGTAGTACATTCAAACAAATTACATTTCATCTGTTACAATACAGTACACGGAATGGGTGACGGGTACATTTACATTTTTCTTTTCAACATGCATTTCACAACAGACCTTGCATTGTACATGGCACGACATTGGTGTTTACAGATTTGGTGCTCTATGTACCACAGAATACTCTCACCTGACATAGTCATACTCACAGAATCAGTCGACGTCTGTGAGTATGACATTCCCTGGGCATGTCCTGTCCCACCGGTAGGACGGACAGACCAGAGGTGGGGGTATAGTGATACAAAGGCGGGGTTTGGGGGGATTGCACTGGGAGTCTATTTTGATGTTGCTGGTCCCCATGACATCTGATGGTTTCAGCTCACACATGAGCAAGAAAAACTATTTGCTGATTATCACCAACTGCCCACCCTCAGCTGATGAATCGGTACCTCGCCATGTTGAACACCACTCGGAGGAAGCATTGAGTAAATAATAGCATATAATGTGCTTTGGGTGAGGGAAGTCAATGGACGTCACCAAGAGTGGCTCGGTTGCACCACCACTGACCGGGACACGAAAGACATAGCTGCCAGACTGGGTTTGCAGTAGGTGGTGAGAGAAACGACACGAGGGGAAAACCTACTTAAATTCGTCCTCACCAACAGACCTATTGCAAATGCATCTGTCTATGACAACATTGGTAGGAATAGCCACTGCACAGTCCTCGTGGGACCAGTTTCTGTTTTCACACTGACGGTACCCACCGTCACGTCGTGTGACACTAACACCGTGCTGAGTGGGATAGATTAAGAATAGATCGGGCAACGCAATGCTGGCCATCCATGAGGCATTGAGGGCGCCTTGCGCAGGAAGAGCATTGGGTTCCACCACAATGTCTCAACTGTGGAAATTTACTTCCTAAGTTACATTTTCTGTTAAATGTACCCTTTTGTAATAAAACAAAATGGAGTCTCAGTTCTCCCAGAAGCCCCTGCAGCAGATAGCCTGTTGCTGCATAAACACATTAACCTTGACTGATAAGCCAACTAATGTAGAAAAGCAGATACCATCAGTGTGAGCGAGGGAACCTTGAATTTACCCTCCCTGTCTTGTTAGAACTATACTCCCTGCTAAATAACTGTCGCTGTGCAAAATCTTAGAAGTATTAGATAAAAGCTGTTTTGGATAAGTAGAAAATTAAAACAAGGATGTAATGTTAATCAAGTGATTGAAGAACTCCTTATCTGTATTTAGGCAAGGGCCAAACTGATACACGTGATGGAACCATAACTTCTTTGTTTGTTCTTCTGTATAAAGATAGTGTGTTTTTGTATTACTGTGGAAGTCTTCACAGAGCCTTTGACTCAGCAAGGCATTCCCTTGCAGCAAGTAAATTAAAGGGACTTCTACCGAGCTGCTGATGTCTGAGTTTAATTTTTTTAGCGAGTCGAGATTTTGACACAACCAAGAGACGCTCGAGCTCAGAGTCTGAGTTACAGACGCGCTGATGCGTACCGGAGAACCGGGGAATGGGGAAGGGTGGGGACTGGATAGCTTCCTCCAGAGCACAGTCACGTCTCAGTGGGAAGCGCAGGTGCAGGAAAGGGGGATAGTGTGAGTTTCAGTCTGCTGGGTAAGGGGGAACCGAGAGAGAGAAAGAGGAGGGCGTCCCGCAGAGAATCTCCGACCTCTCCATGATCTCCATGATCCTCGCCAACAGGCTCTTGACACCTGTGAGGATGAGGGGCAATACCAAGGGCGGACAGCCACGGTGCTGACCTGCGCCCCGTGGGAGCAGGAGACTGTCGAAAGTGGGGGAGGAACAGAATAGACGTGTAGTCGTTATGGTGGATTCAGTAATTAGGCAGAGGTAGCATCCTCTTCAGCCCCGACCGAAAGTCCAGAAGCGTGTGTTACCGGCCTGCTGCCTAATTAAGCGAATTTTCCACTCGGCTTGACAGGAGTTTGGAAATAAAGGGTTATGGGGAGCGGGCAGGAAGCTGAGTCCATGATCAGACCTGCCATGATCTTATTAAATGGTGGCCTACTCCTGTTCCTATTTCTTATGTTCTTATGGAAAGGGAGGGGAAGGTACAGTTGTAGTGCTCTGTGTCACGACCAATGGTATGTTGTAGATAAGGGAAGTGTTTCTGCTGACGGGTTATCAGGAGTTAGGAGCTAAATTCAAAAGCAGCACCTCAATGGATAGAAATCTCTTGAGCATTACCCGTGCCACATGCTAATTGTTATATTGAAAGCAGATCAGGAAGGTAAACAGATGTCTAAAGGAGTGGTGCGAGAAGGAAGAGTTGTATTTCCTGCATCTAACCTGTCCAGTCCCGTCAGAATTTTAAACGTTTCTATGAGGTCCCCTCTCATTCTTCTGAACTCCAGTGAATACAAGCCCAGTTGATCCAGTCTTTCTTGATCGGTCGGTCCCGCCATCCCGGGAATCAGTCCGGTGAACCTTCGCTGCACTCCCTCAATAGCAAGAATACTTGGGTGCCTTCTATCAGTGAGGGCGGACATTGGTGACGAAAGCCAACACTGCCTTCAAGACCTCAAACCCGGTGCCATGCTCGTGGTCTACAGAGCACCAGTGATACCCGCCCTCCTGTATTCTTCAGTGACATGGACAACGCACAGTACGCACTTCGAGGCATTGGAGCAATATCGCCAACGCTGCCTGTGCTAAAATTCTGCAAATCCATTGTCTGGATAGGCGTACCAACAACAGTGTTCTTTCTCAAGCTAACATCCCTAGCTTCGAGGCATTGATTGCGCTTGATCAGCTCCGATGGACAGGCCACATTGTCCGCATGACTGATAGAATACTCCCGAAACAAGAGCTCTATTCCTAGCTCCGTCACAACAAGCGATTTCCGGGAGAAAACGCTTTGATCCGGTAGTTTCACGGTCACCAATACTGATACCAGCTTTTGAATTCCAAATGTATTTAATTAACTCAAGTTAAATCCCCCCAGCTGCCGTGGTGGCATTTGAATTTACATCTCTGGATTACTAGCCCAGGGCTCAATTATAGACTCTGGTCCCCTGTCCCACCCTGCAGTCGATCAGATGTCATTGCAAACTGGGATTCCCACCTCCTGAACACTGACCCTTTATGTTCATGTAGACTCTGGTCCCCAATGTCACAGTGCATAGCGCAAGATCAGTTGTCAGTACACACTGAGATCTCCATGCCCTGCTGATGAGCCCGCACCTTCTCCATGTTCTCAACAAGAACTGCAATCAGGCATAGTTGTCCACTCAACGTCATCCCGTCTTCCTCTGTGCTCTTTCTTGTTGTCGCTTTTTGGGATTCAAGAGGACAATTTGCCGAATGAACTATTTGGTTACCGTCTCAATATCTCGCGATCAGAATCAGGTGAGACGCTGAAGGACGCGAGGTGAAAGTTTCGCAAAACACGGAGCGAAGGTCTGAAGGTCACTGGGGTGATGATCGGTGAGTCCAGGTAGGTGGTGTCAGTGGGAATGGAGGAGAACATGGAGAAAGCATCCCTTGGTTTATGTTCAGTGAGATCGGGTAGATGGTATCAGAGGGAATGGAGCAGAGCAGGGATCACTTTACCCACGGATTTTTCATTTCTCAATGGAAGGTATATTCACTGAGAATATTAGAATATTTATTTGAACGTTTGTCACTTCTTATCTACCATCAAGCCTTTTAATCTAATTTACCAATCTACATTAGCCAATTCAGCCCAGTACCTATGCAACTGGCTTTATTTTAAAGCTCTCATTTCGCTGTCAGCTGTGGCTCAGTGGGCAGCACACTCAAAAGGTTGTGGGTTCAAATCCAACTCCAGTGAGAGATGAACACCAAAATATAGGCTGACAGTGCAGTGCTGAGGGAGGGCTGCACTGTCGGAGGTGCCGTCTTTCGGTTGAGATGTTAAACCGAGGCCCCGTCTGCTCTCTCAAGTGGACGGAAAAGATCCCATGGCACTATTTCGAAGAAGAGCAGGGGAGTTATCCCTGGTGTCCTGGCCGATATTTAACCCTCAATCAACATAACAAAAAACAGGTGATCTGGTCATTATCACATTGCTGGTTGTGGGAGCTTGCTGTGTTCAAGTTGGCTGCCATATTTCCCAAATTACAACAGTGCCCACACTCCAAAAGTGTTTCATTGGTATTTAAAGCACTTTGAGATGTCCGGTGGTCGTGAAAGGCAATATATAAATGCAATTGTTTCTTTCTTGGACAATGTCACTGTCAAACGCAATGTTAAATTGTATCATATTATGATCACCCCGCCCCAGAGAATCCTTTGCTATGAAATTCCTGTCTCATTACAACAAAAAATACCTAAAATAGACTGTTCCTTGGTTGGTTCCATAATGTATTGTTCTCGGAAACTGTCTCCAATGTACTCCATGAACTCATCCTCCAGACTAACTTTGCCAATTTGATTTGACTCGTCTATATGAATATTTAAGTCCCCCACGATAATTTCATTACCATTGCTACATGCGAAAATTATTTCTTGATTAATCCTCCGTCCAATGGTGTAGCTACAGTGAATGGGCCTATAAACTATTCCCACCACTGTTTATTGCTCCTTGTTATAGCTTATCTCCACCCACATTGATTCCACTTCCTGATCTTCCAAGCCAAGATCCTGGGGCTGAAATTGTCCTCCACCCGAAACGTGGTACATGCACGGCAAATGAGCGTCCCTTCCCGCCGATATGGATTGGGTGTGTTAAGAGCAGAAATTCGACTTTTTCGTGTCCAAAACGAAGCAGAGTGTTAATGACTAATGGTAGGGGCTGCTTTCAGCGGTGTGTTGTGTACAGGGAGTATTGTGTACAGTTTTGGTCTCCTAACTTGAGGAAGGACATTCTTGCTATTGAGGGAGTGCAGCGAAGGTTCACCGGACTGATTCCCGGGATGGCGGGACCGACCGATCAAGAAAGACTGGATCAACTGGGCTTGTATTCACTGGAGTTCAGAAGAATGAGAGGGGACCTCATAGAAACGTTTAAAATTCTGACGGGACTGGACAGGTTAGATGCAGGAATAATGTTCCCGATGTTGGGGAAGTCCAGAACCAGGGGGTCACAGTCTGAGGATAAGGGGGTAAGCCATTTAGGACCGAGATGAGGAGAAACTTCTTCACCCAGAGAGTGGTGAACCTGTGGAATTCTCTACCGCAGAAAGTTGTTGAGGCCAATTCACTAAATATATTCAAAAGGGAGTTAGATGAAGTCCTGACTACTCGGGGGATCAAGGGGTATGGCGAGAAAGCAGGAATGGGGTACTGAAGTTGCATGTTCAGCCATGAACTCATTGAATGGCGGTGCAAGCTCGAACGGCCGAATGGCCTACTCCTGCACCTATTTTCTATGTTTCTATGTCAACGGAGTGGCGTTTGGACCGCATCATTGCCCTCCTAACCATTGGATGCCCAACGATCGTGCCAATGATGCAGCTGCTCCCTAGGCCTTCTTAAAGGGCAGGTTTTGCGGCTGTGTCTTGACGACATTGCGAGTTGTATCCGAGGAGATCGCTGGAGCGGGGAGGTTTGAGGAGGGCATGCCGCTTCAGTGACGTGGAGCTGGAGACTCTACAGGAAGGCGTGGAGGGAAGATGGTGGGTACGGTTCCCGGAAAGTGGTGGAAGACCAGTTGGGCCGTCTTGATCGAGGCCTGTAATTGCGGAGTAGGTTTCAGTGACCTCGATACACCAGCGGACCCCCAACCAATGCAGGAAACGGCTAAATGACCTTAGTCGCCGAATGAAAGTGAGTACATCTTCGCCCAAGTCCTCGCCTTACATCTGCCAGACATCACCTTCACTTCATTATCACCCACATGGCTTATAGCTAGAGTGCCTGTTCATTGCTAGGCCTGCATGTGTGCACACTCACAATGGAGGATGCCTTGTATCTCAAATTCACAGCTGCATGTAACATAGAAACATAGAAACATAGAAAATAGGTGCAGGAGTAGGCCATTCGGCCCTTCGAGCCTGCACCACCATTCAATAAGATCATGGCTGATCATTCACCTCAGTACCCCTTTCCTGCTTTCTCTCCATAACCCCTTGATTCCTTTAGCCGTAAGGGCCGTATCTAACTCCCTCTTGAATATATCCAACGAACTGGCATCAACAACGCTCTGTGGTAGAGAATTCCACAGGTTAACAACTCTCTGAGTGAAGAAGTTTCTCCTCATCTCGGTCCTAAATGGCTTACCCCTTATCCTTAGATGTGTCCCCTGGTTCTGGACTTCCCCAACATCAGGAACATTCTTCCTGCGTCTAACCTGTCCAGTCCCGTCAGAATTTTATGTGTTTCTATGAGATCTCCTCTCATCCTTCTAAACTCCAGTGAATACAGGCCCAGTCGATCCAGTCTCTCTTCATATGTCAGTCCAGCCATCCCGGGAATCAGTCTGGTGAACCTTCGCTGCACTCCCTCAATAGCAAGAACGTCCTTCCTCAGATTAGGAGACCAAAACTGTACACAATATTCAAGGTGAGGCCTCACCGAGGCCCTGTACAACAGCAAGACCTCCCTGTTTCTATACTCAAATCCCCTAGCTATGAAGGCCAACATACCATTTGCCTTCTTCACCGCCTGCTGTACCTGCATGCCAACCTTCAATGACTGATGTACCATGACACCCAGGTCTCGTTGCACCTCCCCTTTTCCTAATCTTCCGCCATTCAGATAATATTCTGCCCTCGTGTTTTTGCCCCCAAAGTGGATAACCTCACATTTATCTACATTATACTGCGTCTGCCATGCATTTTCCCACTCACCGAACCTGTCCAAGTCACCCTGCAGCCTCTTAGCATCCTCCTCACAGCTCACACCGACACCCAGTTTAGTGTCATCTGCAAACTGGGAGATATTACACTCAATTCCTTCGTCTAAATCATTGATGTATATTGTAAATAGCTGGGGTCCCAGCACTGAGCCCTGCGGACGCAGACTTGCACTCATTGCCGAGCCTCTTCAAATAGCCACTTACGAACCCTTCGTTGCTTTGCAGTCCAAGGAGGCGCACAACTGTGCCGACCAAGAAGCCACAAGTGATGGGGAATGGCAGAATGTGGAGCTCACCGATCTTAAGCAGTGGGTGCGCACGTTGGCATCCCTGTGGCTGCTGATTCTTCCGATATCGCTGTGGGCAGCATGGGTGCGTGAAGGGCTTTGTGCATTGCTATCTCTCCCTCACACTGCAATGGCTGACCGGGCTCTTGCTTAAGCTTCTCACCCTCAAGTCCGCCCCCCTTCTCCCTTTTATGAACGCAGGTCAGACTCCGAGTGTCATAGTGAGCGACACAGACACACTTGACGTGACTGGCAGCCACAGTGAGGACGAAACACTTGACACCCTCAATGATGTTGGTGGAATCTCGGAGAAGGGAGACGGAGAGCGGGCGGGGTGGGGGGGGGGGGTGGTGGGGAGGGAGCTCTGCCAGCAACAGTGCGTCACTGCTTCCTAAAGTCCCACGCACCGGCTGAGATACCGGGAATCCGCAGTTGGCTAAGCTAGGTTGAGGAGAGGGGTTTGCACTGGGTGCAGCACCGGGATCGAGAGGGCTGCAGCATGGTTAAGGGCCAAGGGAACCTCAGCTAACCTCTCTCCTGGGGTGGGGGGGGTGCAGGGGCGAGTGCGCAGCAGAGTCCTGCTGAGGATGACTCAGATGAGACCATCGATGTTGGGGCATACAAACAAATGGAGACGCCATGCAAGCGGAACTCTTGGCAGCAATGCAAGGGGTACCCGAGAGGCTGCCGTAAGTGGTAAGGAGTGTGGAGGAGTCCGAATCCCACATTGTGGACAGCTCTGCGCACACCATGGGGACCATGATTGGCAGATGGAGTATAATGTTGGAAAGTGTGAGGTCATGCACTTTGGCAGAACAAAATGTGAGAGCAAGTTATTATTTCAATGGAGAAAAATTGCAAAGTGCCGCAGTACAGCGGGACCTGGGGGTCCTTGTGCATGAAGCATAAAAGGATAGTATGTAGGTACAGCAAGTGATCAGGAAGGCCAATGGTATTGCAAAGGGGGTGGGGTATAAAAGCAGGGAAGTCTTACTACAGCTATATAAGGTATTGGTGAGGCCACACCTGGAGTACTGCGTGCAGTTTTGGTTTCCATATTTACGAAAGGATATACTTGCTTTGGAGGCAGTTCAGAGATGGTTCACTCGGTTGATTCCGGAGACGAGGGGGTTGACTTATGAGGAAAGGTTGAGTAGATTGGGCCTCTACTCATTGGAATTCAGAAGAATGAGAGGTGATCTTATCGAGACGCATAAGATTATGAGCGGGCTTGACAGGGTCGATGCAGAGAGGATGTTTCCACTGATGGGGGAGACTCGAACTAGAGGGCATGATCTTAGAATAAGGGGCCGTCCATTTAAAACAGAGATGAGGAGAAATTTCTTCTCTCAGAGGGTTGTAAATCTGTGGAATTCTCTGCCCCAGAGAGCTGTGGAGGCTGGGTCATTGAATATATTTAAGGCGGAGATAGATAGATTTTTGAACGATAAGGGAGTGAAGGGTTATGGGGAAGTGGAGCTGAGACCATGATCAGATCAGCCATGATCTTATTGAATGGCGAAGCAGGCTCAAGGGGCCATATGGTCTACTCCTGTTCCTATTTCTTATGTTCTTATGTTCTTATGATTGCCACTGTGCAGTCATTGGTGGAATCCCAGAGTGATCACGTGGATCCAGCTGCAATGACGCATCTTGAGGGAGGTGACGCCTATGATTGTAGCACAGGCGCGAGGGAGCGAGCATTGCTGTGACTCATTGGACAGGCTGGCCGCTGCCCTGGAAGCTCGGAATGCTCTCTTGCACTGTAGGCAACAGACCATCTGGCTGCTGTCGTCTCTGATGGCTTCCAGGATGTGACTGCTCTCATGCAGTCTCAGCTGGAGGCTACGTGAGATCGGACTGCTGCCAATGCGGCTGGGTCCATCAGGGTCCACCGGGGGGGCCTAACAGTCCCGCCCCACCGACCTTTGTGCTCCAGGAGCTTTGTGGGGGAGGTGGGATTCTGCCCCGGGGCGGGGTGGGGGAGGGGAGAGGGGGGGAGATGTGGCGATGGCCCCTCGGAGCAGGAGACTGACGTGGGCTCTCCGGTTCACAGCAGCCCTGAGCCACGACCGGCCACTCCGCAATTGCTGCCAAGCATGGCATCACCCCAGCCACTTCCGACTGCGGGTGCACAGGAAGATGCGGCCCAGTCTGCAGCTGGCCCTTCCAGGCCCAGAAACTGGTCGTGGGCGTCCGAGAAGGACATCTGTAGCTTGCTCCACAGAAGCACGGCAGCCTTCCCAAAGCCACGATGCAGCCACAGAGGAGGCGTAGTAGGTGTACTAAGGAATTGCACACAAGTGTGAAAATGAATTATGTTGATGATTTGCACACCCATTTTTGGGGATCTAATAAATCGTTATGTTGTGTTTGCAGTTTGTAATGAGCTGTCTCGTTCGATTGGGCGGCAATTATGCGTGAGAAGGCTCACTGCGTTGCCCATGGGCACGGCCAGATGCAGGCACAGCTGGGAATTCAGTTATGTGAACCGCACAGCTACCAGGCGGCTTTTGTGCTTCCGTTGCAGGGTCACAATAATGTCGCCGCCTCCTGCACAGCTGGCCATCCGCATTCTGCTCCTCCTCCTCCTCCTCATGCATCGCACAAGAACATAAGATAATAAATAAGAAATCGGAGCAGGAGTAGGCCATACGCGCCTCGAGGCTGCTCCGCCATTCAATAAGATCATGGCTGATCCGATCTTCGCCTCAACGCCACTTCACCGCCCCATAACCCTTGACTCCCTCATCGTTCAACAATCTGTCCATCTCCACCTGAAACATATTCAATGACCCAGCCTCCACAGCTCTCTGGGGAAGAGAATTGCAAAGGGGTATTCAACATTTAGGAAGGATAGACAGAAAGGAAAAGGAGGCGGGGTGGCGTTGCTGGTTAAAGAGGAAATTAATGCAATAGTAAGAAGGGACATTAGCCTGGATGATGTGAAATCGGTATGGGTGGAGCTGCGGAATACCAAAGGGCAGAAAACGCTAGTGCGAGTTGTGTACAGACCACCAAACAGTAGTAGTGAGGTTGGGGACAGCATCAAACAAGAAATTAGGCAATAAAGGTACAGCAGTTATCATGGGTGACTTTAATCGACATATAGATTGGGCTAACCAAACTGGTAGCAATGCAGTGGAGGAGGATTTCCTGGAATGTATTAGGGATGGTTTTCTAGACCAATATGTCGAGGAACCAACCAGGGAGCTGGCCATCCTAGACTGGATGATGTGTAATGAGAAAGGACTAATTAGCAATCTTGTTGTGCGAGGCCCCTTGGGGAAGAGTGACCATAATATGGTAGAATTCTTTGTTAGGATGGAGAGTGACACAGTTAATTCAGAAACTAGGGTCCTGAACTTAAGGAAAGGTAACTTCGATGGTATGAGACGTGAATTGGCTAGAATAGACTGGCGAGTGATACTTAAAGGGTTGATGGTGGATAGGCATTGGCAAACATTTAAAGATCACATGGATGAACTTCAACAATTGTACATCCCTGTCTGGAGTAAAAATAAAACGGAGAAGGTGGCTCAACCGTGGCTATCAAGGGAAATTAAGGATAGTGTTAAATCCAAAGAAGAGGCATATAAATTGGCCAGAAAAAGCAGCAAACCTGAGGACTGGGAGAAATTTAGAATTCAGCAGAGGAGGACAAAGGGTTTAATTAAGAGGGGGAAAATAGAGTACGAGAAGAAGCTTGCCGGGAACATAAAAACTGACTGCAAAAGCTTCGATAGATATGTGAAGAGAAAAAGATGAGTGAAAACAAACGTAGGTCCCTTGCAGTCGGATTCAGGTGAATTTATAATGGGGAACAAAGAAATGGCAGACCAATTGAACAAATACTTTGGTTCTGTCTTCATGAAGGAAGACACAAATAACCTTCCAGAAATACTAGGGGATCGAGGGTCTAGTGAGAAGGAGGAACTGAAGGATATCCTTATTAGGCAGGAAATTGTGTTAGGGAAATTGATGGGATTGAAGGCCGATAAATCCCCGGGGCCTGATAGTCTGCATCCCAGAGTACTTAAGGAAGTGGCCCTAGAAATAGTGGATGGATTGGTGATCATTTTCCAACAGTCTATCGACTCTGGATCAGTTCCTATGGACTGGAGGGTAGCTAATGTAACACCATTTTTAAAAAGGGAGGGAGAGAAAAAGCGGGTAGTTATAGACCGGTTAGCCTGACATCAGTGGTGGGGAAAATGTTGGAATCAATTATTAAGGATGAAATAGCAGCGCATTTGGAAAGCAGTGACAGGATCGGTCCAAGTCAGCATGGATTTATGAAGGGGAAATCATGCTTGACAAATCTTCTGGAATTTTTTGAGGATGTAACTAATAGAGTGGACAAGGGAGAACCAGTGGATGTGGTGTATTTGGACTTTCAAAAGGCTTTTGACAAGGACCCATACAAGACTTTGGTGTGCAAAATCAAAGCACATGGCATTGGGGGTAATGTACTGACGTGGATAGAGAACTGGTTAGCGGACAGGAAGCAGAGAGTCGGGATCAACGGGTCCTTTTCAGAATGGCAGGCAGTGACTAGTGGAGTGCCGCAGGGCTCAGTGCTGGGACCGCAGCTCTTTACAATATACATCAATGATTTGGATGAAGGAATTGAGTGTAATATCTCCAAGTTTGCAGATGACACTAAGCTGGGTGGCAGTGTGAGCTGTGAGGGGACGCTAAGACGCTGCAGGGTGACTTGGATAGGTTAAGTGAGTGGGCAATTGCATGGCAGATGCAGTATAATGTGGATAAATGTGAGGTTATCCACTTTGGGGGCAAAAACGCAAAGACAGAATATTATCTGAATGGTGGCAGATTCGGAAAAGGGGAGGTGCAACGAGACCTGGGTGTCATTGTTGATCAGTCACTGAAAGTTGCCATGCAGGTACAGCAGGTGGTAAAGAAGGCAAATGGTATGTTGGCCTTCATAGCTAGGGGATTTGAGTATAGGAGCAGGGAGATCTTACTGCAGTTGTACAGGGCCTTGGTGAGGCCTCACCTGGAATATTGTGTTCAGTTTTGGTCTCCTAATCTGAGGAAGGACGTTCTTGCTATTGAGGGAGTGCAGCGAAGGTTCACCAGACTGATTCCCGTGATTGCTGGACTGACATATGAGGAGAAACTGGATCAACTGAGCTTTTATATATTGGAGCTTAGAAGAATGAGAGGGGATCTCTTAGAAACATACAAGATGGGATGGTACGGGTTAGATGCGGGTAGATTGTTCCCGATGTTGGGGAAGTCCAGAACCAGGGGACACAGTCTTAGGATAAGGGATAGGCCATTTAGGACTGAGATGAGGAGAAACTTCTTCACTCAGAGAGTTGTTAACCTGAGGAATTCCCTGCCGCAGAGAGTTGTTGATACCAGTTCATTGGATATATTCAAGAGGGAGTTAGATGTGGCCCTTACGGCTAAGGGGATCAAGGGGTATGGAGAGAAAACAGGAAAGGGGTACAGAGGGAATGATCAGCCATGATCTTATCGAATGGTGGTGCAGGCTCGAATGGCCGAATGGCCTACTCCTGCACCTATTTTCTGTGTTTCTATGTTTCTATGATTCACGACCCTCTGAGAGAAGAAATTCCTACTCATCTCCGTTTCAAATGGGTGACCCCTCATTCTGAAACTCTGCCCCTATTTTCTAGATTCCCCGATGAGGGGAAACATCTTCTCTGTATCTACCTTGTCGAGCCCCCTCAGAATAATATAGATTTCAATACGATTGCCTCTCATTCTTCTAAACTCCAAGGAGTAGAGGCCCAACCTGCTCAACCTTTCTTCATAAGTCAACCCCCTCATCTCAGGAATCAACCTAGTGAACCTTCAATGCAAATTTATCCCTCCTTAAATAAGGAGATCAAAATTGTACACCATACTCCAGCTGTGGTCTTACCTACGTCCTTCACAGTTAGAGCAGGAGTTCCACATTTTTATACTCCACGTCCTTTGCAATAAAGGCAAAAATTCAATTTGCTTTCCGAATTACTTGCTGTACCTGCATGCTAATTTTTTTGTTTCATGTCCCAGATCCCTCTGCACAGCTGCATTTTGTCATCTCTCCCAATTTAAATAATTATTTGCTTTTTTATTTTTCCTACCAAAGTGCATAACTTATGTCATATACCTACGGCTAAATACTTTATAATCTTTGGAGGAATATAGAAAGTTAAGAGGCAAAATTAAAAAGGACATTAGGAATGCACGAGAAGAGAGAGCACGAGAAAATCTTGGCCAGTAAAATTAAGGATAACCGTAAGATGCTCTGTAAATATCGCAAGAGAAGAGGGTAATTAAAGAAAGGGTAGGGCTTATTAGAAACCATGAGAGTATTCTTTGTGTAGAGGCAGAAGATGTTGGTAGGGTTCTTAACGAATACTTTGCATCTGTTTTCACAAAGTAAAGGGGTAATGCAGTTACTGCTAGCGAGGAGGAATGTGATATTCTGGATGAAATAAATATAGTGAGGGAGGAAGTATTAAGGGGTTTAGCAGCTTTGAAAGTAGATAAGTCCCCAGGCCCAGATGAAATGCATCCTAGGCTGTTGAGCGAAGTAAAAGATGAAATAGCAGAGGTCTTGACCATCATTTTCCAGTCCTCTTTGGATCTGGGCCTGGTGCCGGAGGACTGGAGGACTGCTAATATAGTACCCTTGTTTAAGAAGGGAAAAATAATATAGGCCGAGTAATTACAGGCCTGTCAGCCTAATCTCAATGTTGGGAAAATTATTGGAAAAAATCTTGAAAGACAGGATAAATCTGCATTTGGAAAGGCAAGGATTAATTTGGGACTGTCAACATGGATTTGTTAAGGGAAGAACGTGTTTGACTAACCTGATTGAATTTTTTGGGGAGGTAACTAAGAAGGTCGATGAGGGTAGTGCATACGATGTAGTATATTTGGACTTTAGCAAAGCTTTTGATAAGGTCCCACATGGTAGACTGGTCATGAAGGTCAAAGCCCATGGGATCCAGGGCAGTGAAAGTTGGATCAAAAATTGGCTTGGAGGTAGGAAGCAAAGGGTAATGATTGATGGATGCTTTTGTGACTGGAAGGATATTTCCAGTGGGGTTCCGCAGGGCTCAGTACTGGGTCCCTTGCTTTTTGTGGTATATATCAACAATTTAGATTTGAATATAGGGAGTATGATTAGGAAGTTTGTAGACGAAACTAAAACTGGCTGTGTCGTTGATAATGAAGATAAAGTCATGGGCTGCAGGAGCATATCAATCTACTGGTCAGATAGGCAGAGCAGTGGCAAATGGAATTTAATTCAGAGAAGTGTGAGGTGATGCACTTTGGGAGGTCTAATAAGGAAAGAATATACACATTAAGCAGTAGGACACTTAATAGTGTAGATGAACAAAGGGACCTTGGAGTGCTTGTCCACAGATCCCTGAAAGTAGCAGGCCAGGTGGATAAGGTGATTAAGAGGCATACGGAATGCTTGCCTTTATTGGCCGAGGCATTAAATATAAGAGTATGGATGTTATGCTTAAATTGTATAATACTTTGTTTAGGCCACAGCTGGAATACTGCGTGCAGTTCTGGTCGCCGTAGTGTAGGAATGACGTGATTGCACTCGAGAGGGTGCAGAGGAGATTTGCAAGGATGCTGCCTGGAATGGAAAATCTTAGTTATGAGGACAGATTGGATAGGCTGGGTTTGTTCTCATTGGAATAGAGGAGGTTGAGAGGAGACCTCATCGAGGTGTACAAAATATTGAAGGGCCTGGACACAGTGGATTGTAAGGGTCTATTTCCATTGGTGGATGGGTCTATTACGAGGGGGCATAGTTTTAAGGTGGTTGGTGGAAGGTTTAGAGGGGATTTGAGGGGTGGGCTTCTTTACGCAGAGGGTTGTGGGTATCTGGAACTCACTGCCTGGAAGAGTGGTGGATGCAGAAACCCTCACCACTTTTAAGAGATGGTTGGATGGGCAATTAAAGTGCAGTAACGTGCAGGGTTACCGATAGAGCTGGTAATTGGGATTAGACTGGATAACCTTTTGTTGGGCGGTGCAGATATAATGATAAGTACTGCAGGGAATAGAATACAGCCAGGATGATCTCCTAGATTAGTTTTGATCGCTTGGATGAGTCGGAGAGGAATTTTCCCAGATTATTTCTCCCTAAATTGGCCTGGGTTTTTATCTGGTTTTTGCCTCTCCCAGGAGATCACATGGCTCCGGTTGGTGTGGAGTGTTGATGTTTTCAGTATAAGGGGTGTCACAGTTGTATGAGGCGGACTGGTTGGGTTGGGTGCTCTTTGCCTTTCTGTCATTGTTCATAGGTTTATACATAACCTTTAGCGCTGTTGACCGAGGGCCGTGTGGCTCTTTCTCGGCTGGCACAGACACGATGGGTCGAAATGGCCTCCTTCTGCGCTGTAAATTTCTATGTTTCTATGTTTCTATCAGCAATTTGCCTACATCAGACTCGCTCCCTACATCCAAATCATTAATATAAATAGTAAATAGTTGAGGCCCCAGCACTGATCCATGTGGCACCACACTGGTTACCTTTTGCCAACTTGAAGATGACCCATTTATCCCAACTCTCTGTTTTCTGTTAGTTAGCCAATCCTCTAGCCATGGTAATATAATTTCCCTAACCCCGTGAGCTCTTACCTTGTTTTTAATGTGGCACCTTATCGAATGATTTCTGGAAATCCAAATTCACGACATTTAACGGTTCCATTTTATCCACCCAGCTCGTTACATCCTCAAGGAACTGCAGCACATTAGTCAAATATGATTTCCCTTTCATAAAACCATGCTGACTCTGCTTGACTGCATTATGATTTTCTAAATGTCCTGCTACTGTTTCCTTAATGATGGACTCCAGCATTTTCCCAATGGTAGCTGTTAGACTAACTGTACTATGCTTTCGGTCTGCCTCCTTTCTTAAATGGGGGCGTTACATTTGCGGTTTTCCGGTCCACTGGGACCTCTCCAGAATCCAGGGAATGTTGGTAAATTACAACCAATGCATCCCCTATCTCTGCAGCCACTCTTAAGACCCGAGGATGCAGGCCATCTGGTCTAGGGCACCTGTCCACCTTTAGTCCCATTAGTTTGCCTAGTATGTTTCTCTCGTGATAGTGATTGTTTTAGAGCCCACTCCCCAATGGCCTTTTGATGATCAATTATTGGGATGCTTTTAGTGTCTTCTACAGTGAAGAATGTTACAAATTATTTGTTGACTTTCTCTGCCATTTCCGTTTCCCATTGTTAATTCCTCAATCTCATTCTCTAAGTGACCAACCTCTACTTTAGCAACCCTCTTCCTTTTTTTTTTTACCTGTAGAAGCTCTTACTGTCTGTTTTTATATTTTTTGCTAGTTTGCTCTCCTAAGTTATCTTCTCTCTCTTTATCATTTTTTTAGTCGACCTTTGCTGGTTTCTAAAAAGTTCCCAATCCTCTGGCCTTGCACTGTTCTTTGCAACATTGTATGCCTTTGTTTTCAATGTGATATCATCCATTACTTCCTTAGTTAGGTAGGGATGATTCACCCTTCTCTTAGAACCTATCTTTCGCACTGGAATATATCTTTGCTGAGAGTTATGGAATATCTCCATAAATGTTTGCCACTATTTTTCAACAGTTTTAACCCTTTAATATATTTTCCCAGTCCACTTTAACTAACTCCACCTTTATACCTTTGTAATTACCTTTATTTAAGTTCAGGACACTAGTTTGAGACCTAGCCTTCTCACCCTCAAACTGAATTTGAAATTCTACCATGCTATGATCACTCTTCCCAAGAGGATTCTTCACTATGTGATCATTCATTAATCCTGGCCCATTACACACTACCAGATCTAAAATAGCCTGCTCCTTGGTTGGTTCTGAAATGTATTGTTCCAAGAAACCATCCCACATACACTCTATGAAATCCTCCTCAAGGCTACGTTTGCCAATTTGATTTGTCCAATCTATATGAAGATTAAAATTGCCCATGATTATTGCCGTACCTTTCTTACAAGCCTCCATTATTTCTTGATTTATACTGTGTCCTACAGTGTGGCTAATGTTTGGGGCCTGAAGACCACTCACACCAGTGTCTTCTTCCCCTTATGATCTCTTATCTCCACCCAAACTTATTCCACATCTTGATCTTCTGAGCCAATATCATTTCTCACTACTGCACTGACCTCATCCCTTATTAACAGAGCGACCCCATCTCCTTTTCCTTTCTGCCTATCCTTTCGAAATGGCAAATACCCCTGAATATTCAATTTCTGTCCTTGGTCACCTTGCAACTACATCTCTGCAATAGCAATCAGATTATTTCCATTTATTTCTGCTTGTGCCGTCAAGTCATCTGTTTTGTTATGAATGCTACGTGCATTCAGATATGGAGCTTTAAATTTTGCCTTGGGTGTATCCGCTCTGTCCCTTCCTGTCACACTCTGGTTATCATTACCCCTGTCGCTACGCTGCACTTTTGCCTTCTCCTTTTTCTTTGAACTTTTTAATTTCCGCTCACCCTATCACCCCCCCCCCCCCCCCCCCATGCCTACTTCTCCTCCTCCTCCTCCACAGGTGACACTGTTGCCTCGTCCTTCACTGGCTGCGCCCCCGTGATGGCCAGGTTGTGGAACGTGACGCACACCACCACGAGTAAGGAGACACGCTCAGACGAGTGTTGTGGCACACGTCCTGAGTAGTCCAGGCAGCAAAACCTCTGTTTAGAATGCCAATTGTGCGCTCGATGATGGTCCTAGTGGCCGGCAGACTGTTGTTGTAAGCGAGCTGGCCAGCAGATCTAGGGTTGCACAGAGGATCATGAGCCAAGTGGTCAGCGTGTACCCTTTTATCACCAAGGAGCCAGCCGCAATCTTCATTGGCCCCAGTGAATAGGAATGGTGCTGGTGCGGTTGATAAAGGATGGAATCACTGCCATAGTAATGAGAAACGATATTGGCTCAAATGATCAGGATGTTGAAACAGTTTGGGTGGAGATAAGGAATAATAAGGGGAAAAAAATCACTGGTGGGTGTAGTCTATAGGCCCCCTAACAGTAGCAACTCTGTCGGTCGGAGTGTAAACCAAGAAATAGTGGGGGTTTGTAAAAAGAAACAGCAATAATCATGGGTGATTTTAACCTCTATATTGTTTGGACAAATCAAATTGGTAAGGGTAGCCTTGATGAAGAGTTCATAGAGTGCATAAGGGACAGGTTCCTTGAGCAGTATGTAACGAAACCAACCAGTGGGCTGGCTATCTTCGATCTGGTCCTGTGTAATGAGACAGGATTAATAAACAATCTCCTCGTAAAGCATCCCCTTGGAATGAGTGACCATAGCATGGTTGAATTTCAAATTCAGATGGAGGGCATGAAAGTTGGATCTCAAACTCATTAGAATTCAGTAGAATGAGAGGTGATCGTATCGAAACATATAAGATTATGAGGGGGTTTGACAAGATGGAAGCAGAGAAGATGTTTTCACTGATAGAGGAGACTAGAACTTGGGGCATAATCTTACACTAAGGGCCCGGCCATTTAAAAATAAGATGAGGAGGAATTTATTTTCTCTGAGGGTTGTAAATCTGTGGAATTCGCTGCCTCAGAGAGCTGTGGGGGCTGGGTCATTGAATAAATTTAAGGCACAGATAGACAGTTTCTTAACCGATAAGGGAATAAGGGATTATGGGGAGCAGGCAGGGAAGTGGAGCTGAGTCCATGATCGGATCAGCCATGATCGTATTAAATGGCGGAGCAGGCTCGAGGGGCCGTATGGCCTACTCCTGTCCCTATTTCGTGTGTTCTTACGTTCTTATGAAAGAGTTGGTGCTGCTGTCAGAAAAGCGGGCATCCACTTCCATAATTTTGCAGTTGGTGATCGCACACAAACTGCACATTCAAGGAGAGGACTGCCTTGTGGTTTCTGAATTGCTCGGGAGTATGTTGGGGTGCCCTGAGAGCAACATGTGTGCAGTCAATGATCCCCCTGGACCCTGGGGAAGCCCGCGATGTGCAGAAGTGCAGTCTGAAGCTCCAATTGCTTCTCCCTTGCCGTGGAGAATGAGATGTAGTCGGCCCTCATCCCATACAGAGCATCCTGTATTGATGTGTAGGCTGCAACCTGCGTGATGTTGCACATGTCCGCGGGGTCACCTTGGAGGGACCCTGTTGCATAAACGTTCAGGGCAAATATTAACTTTAGATGCCACGCTGAGGGCTCTCCTCACCCGTGTTTGTGGCTCCAGTTCTGCCTGCGGGAGATTGCAATGCTCCGTCATGATGTCCTTTTGGAATCTCAGTCTACGCGGGCACTGATCATCATTCATATCCCTGTATGAGAATTTGTGGCGGAAGACCCTTTCTCGATATGGCCCAGTGCCTCCACATCTGTGTGGCCATCTTCTTCTGTGAATTGGCTCACTGGCCTCTCCCTGCTGTTCTGTTGCCTCCTCCACCTCTGCAGGTTGCTGCCTCCCAACACCTGCCCCCGCTGCAGGCTGCCTCCTCTCCTGCTGGCCCGATATCTGGTGTGGGGAGGTCTGCGTACCTCAACCTCCTCCCGAGGGGACGCGCTTTCAGAGGGCCTTCCTGTGGCCTCTCCCCTGTCACCATCACCCCGGCCCTTGCCCGCTGTCTCTGCGGCTGGTGCCCTCCCCAGTGCCGCCTTCGCCTCCGTGCCTCGGTGGCACGCACAATGAGCGGGAGGCTTTGGCCTGCCAACACTGACCTCATTTCAGCAGCCTCCATAAGCCCAGCCACCTCCAAGCGGCCTCCCTGTTCTGCAGGTGGAAGGCGCCTTCAGCACGCGCAAAGTAGTGCGCACCGTATCCTTGCACTGCTCGTGAAACAACGGGAAAATGTTGCTGACACAAAACAAGGCAACACACCTTTAAGGCACTCCGGCGGTGTGCATGAGGAACTATGCAACACCCGAAAAAAAGACAACTCTTGGCACCGACGAGCGGTGGGAAGACTTTTATGGGGCAATGTGCTACTCTACTCAACAGCTTGGCTGCCAATTTGCGACGGTAACAGGCCTTAACAGAGGGGCAATTTCTCTCGACTTTCTTTATTTCATCCTTCATTATCGTGGCCAACCCATCTCCTTTTCCAGTCTTTTCGAAAGTTCAAGTAGCCTGGAATAATTAGCTACTGACCCTGGTCACCTTGCAAACACGTCTCTGAAATTGCTGTGAGAGCAAACCCAATTGTTTCGGGTAATTACAGCCTCGAATTCATCTATCTTGCTCCAAATGCTTTAGGCATTCAGGTAAAGAGTCTTTCGTTTAAATATTTTACTATTATTCTCTACGTTCACCTTATTCGTTGAATTTAATGGCACAATACCTGCTGGACAAACATTCTGCTCTGAAAAAGTCTGTTTTTATATTTGTGGAATGTGAAACTTCTCCATTATGACAGAAAATTACTAGATTTTTCAAATAATTAAGGTTTTGTAAAATTTTGTTCATGGAATTTCAGCTTCTACCTTAAGCCGATGTGTAAGGCCCAGTCCGAATTATGCTTAAAAATTGACTTAAGTGACACTTGTGTGTTTGAGCCAAAGTTTTTGTTAATGTGGTGCCAAACATTGAAACCTTTATTTTCAACACTTTCGCGTTCTTGGACATATCTGTGTGCACCTTTGGAAGTGGCTCAGTGAGTTGCAGTGGAAGGTGAGACATAACGGTGCCCCCTGTAGTGGTGATGAGTGTGAATGGAATGGCTTTAGCATTGTAAGGGTGTATTATGGCGTTCATGGGCGTGGCCTACTGCATTAAGTGACAGCCAGGGTGTACAGCATACAGCGTCCAGTGAAGTAAAACTGGCCATGGTAAGTCCATCGCAGGTCTCCCGGGCAGCAACATAGTCGGGTGCTGATGCCCCGTGCGCTGTTCCGCATCAGTTGATTGTGGAGAAGGCTGGTGTTGTTGCTGATGCTGCTGGTGTGCCTGGTGCTGCTGGTGTGCCCGCTGATGCTGGTGTTGGGGCTGATCATGGTGCGATTCTAATGACCAAGGCGAGAGAGCTTGAACGGCAGCCATGCTGATGGAATAGATGGCAGGTGAGTTAGAGATGACAGAAGCGATCTGTCAATGGTGGGAGAGTCAATGAGATCAGGCTGGGTGCAGAGCTGTGGAAAGACTTGCAGCATACTGAAACTGTCGCGGAAATGCAGTTTAGAGAAGCTCGTGGTTAAGGGGACATTTCTCAATCAGCTGGGAGCTGCGACTTGACATTTGAAGCTATCAACTAATCAGCTGATTGAATGGCCAGTGACTTCCCGCTTAAGCTTGACCGACGAGGGCTTAAACACGGTGGGAAACCGGTGTTTGACCTTACACATTAACAAAGCTGGAGGAAAAAAAAAACCTTCGTACAGTGGGCGTGATTTCAATTGCCTGCCCCACCGCTGCCTGTCGGGTGTGCTCAGTGCTGACAGACCCGACATATCTTAAAGGCGCTTGGCGGCGGGTTGACAGCGGGGTCCCGACCCGCTGGGGAAAACTAACACTGTCCCACCCGATCCGCCATCGACCGCGCCCGCTGACTGCCCCGCAAAATCCAGCCAGTGTGCGTGTGTGAGAGAGATAGAGATGGGAAAAATATCAGCGATCTCTTACACACTTATTTTGGGTTTTGTGCAATAGACCAGTGAGTTTACTAAGCTGAGAGAGACCGAACGTGTTTGCTCATCATAATTTAGTTCATTGATTCAAAATTCCAGTTGGATGTTGAAGATCGGTGACGAATCTAATTAGCTAACAACTGTTTTATCGGCAGCTAGAATATGTGAAGACTTCACTTTCTGATTCTATTAGTTAGAAACATAGAAACATGGAAACAGAGAAAGTAGGTGCAGGAGCAGGCCATTCGGCCCTTCAAGCCTGCACCACCTTTCAATATGATCATGGCTGATCATGCAACTTCAGTACCCCATTCCTGCTTTGTCTCCATACACCTTGATTCCTTTGCTGTAAGAGCCACATCTAACTCCCTTTTGAATATATCTAACAAACTGGCCTCAACAACTTTCTGTGGTAGAGAAATCCACAGCTTCACAATTCTCTGAGCGAAGAAGTTTCTCCTCATCTCGGTCCTAAATGGCTTACCCCTTATCCTTAGACTGTGACCACTGGTTCTGGACTTCCCCAAAATCAGGAACATTCTTCCTGCATCTAACCTGTCCAATCCCGTCAGAATTTTATATGTTTCTATGAGATCCCCTCTCATTCTTCTAAATTCCAGTGAATAAATGTCTAGTCGGTCCAGTCTCTCCTTATATGTCAGTCCTGCGATCCCGGGAATCAGTCTGGTGAACCTTCGCTGCACTCCCTCAATAGCAAGAATGTCCTTCTTCAGATTAGGAGACCAAAACTGCACACAATACTCAAGGTATGGTCTCACCAAGGCCCTGTACAACTGCAGTAAGACCTCCCTGCTCCTATACTGAAAACCCCTCGCTATGAGGGCCAGCATGCTATTTGCTTTCTTTACTGCCTGCTGTACCTGCATGCCTACCTTCAATGACTGGTGTACAATGACACCCTGGTCTCGTTGCATCTCCCCTTTTATTAAGCTGTCACCATTCAGATAATAATCTGTTTTCCTGCTTTTGCTACTTAAGTGGATAACCTCGCACATCCACATTATACTGCATCTGCCATGAATTTGCGCATTCAACTAACCTGTCCAACTCCCCCTGCAGCCTCCTAGCATTCTCCTCGCAGCTCGCACTGCCATCCAGCTTAATGTCATCAGCAAACTTGGAGATATTACATTCAATTCCTTCGTCTAAATCATTAATGTATATTGTAAATAGCTGGTGTCCCAGCACTGAACCCTGCGGCATCACACGAGTCACTGCCTGCCATTCTGAAAAGGATCCGTTTATCTCGACTCTCTGCTTCCTGTCTGCCAACCAGTTCTCTATCCACGTCAGTACATTACCTCCAATACCATGTGCTTTAATTTTGCACACTAATCTCTTGTGTGCGACCTTGTCAAAAGCCTTTTTGAAAGTCCAAGTACACCACATCCACTGGTTCTCCCTTGTCCACACTACTAGTTACATCCTCAAAAAACTCGAGAAGGTTTCTCAGAGAGTGATAGGAAGCACTGGTGCAAAAAAGAGCTCCTGATCCACCATGCCATATTCTGCAATACTGTAACTTCAGTAAATGATGATGCCAATCCACCTGTCTCAATCAATGAGATAGTCAAACTACCGGGAGGGTCTAAAATAGGTATCGACTCCTGGTGTGCACGTGACTGGCACTGCGCTTATAATACACAGTTCCTTCCCCTTTCAGCATCCTTGAACACAAGTGACTGTCCCTATAATACCCAAGGCGCCTCAGCTTTAGCACACACCCTGCCTGATGCACACGACACTGGCATTAGTCCTACCCATGCACTTTACACTACATTTATTGATATTTATTTACATCTGCCAGACTGATACCCAGCTCTTTATCCTAGGCCAGGCAATGCAACCCGGTGCACACGTGACTGGCATTGGTCCTATAACACAGCAGGTCCATGTGCTGCAGCACACAGCCTGGTGCCTGGTGGACATGTGACCGGCGTTGGCCCTACCCACGAGATTCACTCTGTACGTATCGAAGAACAGGAAGGCAGATTATTATCTGAATGGTGACAGATTAGTAAAAGGGGAGGTGCAACGAGACCTGGGTGTCATGGTACATCAGTCATTGAAAGTAGGCATGCAGGTGCAGCAGACAGCAGAGAGAGCAAATGGCATGCTGGCCTTCATAGCGAGCGGATTTGAGTATAGGAGCAGGGAGGTCTTACTGCAGCTGTACAGGGCCTTGGTGAGACCATACCTTGAGTACTGTGTACAGACGTGGGCGCATTCCCCCACCACATCGAGATCAGCCTGTAATTTAGTATTCTCATCTGAATTCCGAACATACATTCACACACGTTATTCCTTGTATCATCTCGGAGTTTGTGTGCAGTTGACAACGATGGTGAAGATTAACCGCTCATCACTGACTTCCCCAACATTGGGAACATTCTTCCTGTATCTAACCTGTCCAGGCAGCCTCGGGGTTGGCAGTAAATGCGGTCTTGTCAGATAGGCACACATTATGGAAATGAATATAAAATAAAACCTAATAATTAAAAAGGGAATAAGAACAAGTAAACAGACATCCTACTTTGTGAATAAGTGTTAACAAACTAGTATTGTGCTGTTGGGCGGTTTCACTTTAAACCTATGTAACATTAATTTAATATGCACAGTGGAAAAACAGCAGCGTGAAACCAAACGGCATAATCTGTTTGTTTAGTGGCTGTGTTTGACATTAATGATTATGTAACCTAATCTCTTTGTCCCTGGGGTGATGAGGTCTAATTGTCGTACTGGGAGTTTCCAACAATTATAACTATGGAGCCTCTGAATATTGCGCGGTGACAAACAGTTGTCAGCAGCTCGAGCAGGGACCAGAATTTCGGATAGAAGATGCATGGACAAGTGACGGGTCTAGCGTACGCCATTTGCTATCCTCTTCTGGCAGCTTTTGGTGTTCCAGGTAAGGCCCTGCGATAAGTCCTTCGTTGCACAGATCAGTCCATCAGTCTGAGCTGTCTCGGTTCTCTACCTGTGTAATTGTCCGCAGAACATTTCTCTGTGTTTCTTTCCTGCAGAGTAAACACTTCGGTGAAATCGGTTCCATCCACACTGTCTGTTATCATTCCCCTGGCTGTTCAATACCATATTTTACAAAGGTTAAAGGAGAGTTTCAGTCTGGATCTCGCGATTTGAGTTCTCAGTACAGGCTGACCCGGCATAACGATAGGATGATGGTGAAAATACATTGTAATGTGTATATTCAGAGAGTAGAATCTCAGTCTGGTCTCCGGGATTTGAGTTCTCAATCAAGGCTGCCTGGACAGGTTAGATACAGGAAGAATGTTCCCAATGTTGGGGAAGTCCAGAACCAGGGGACACAGTCTTAGGATAAGAGGTAGGCCATTTAGGACCGAGATGAGGAGAAACTTCTTCACTCAGAGAGTTGTTAACCTGTGGAATTCCCTACCGCAGAGAGTTGTTGAGGCCAGTTCATTGGATATATTCAAGAGGGAGTTAGATATGGCCCTTACGGCTAAGGGGATCAAGGGGTATGGAGAGAAAGCAGGAAAGGGGTACTGAGGTGAATGATCAGCCATGATCTTATTGAATGGCGGTGCAGGCTCGAAGGGCCGAATGGCCTACTCCTGCACCTATTTTCTATGTGTCTGTGTTTCAGTGCAGTATTTTGAGAGCACGGCATTGTCAGAGCTGCCCTTCTTCTGATGAGGTGTTAATCCTCAACCGTGCGCCCCTATCCTGTTGGGTTAGGTGCCCCATTAAAAATCCAAGAAACCTGGATCCCTCTTTGGAGCAGTCTGCACAATCATTAATGTGGCTCTTTGCTTCTATTTTTGTCAGGCAACTTGGCGACCATTGTGATCCTGTCCCGAGGAAGGTGCGGTCTCTCCAGATGTATCACCCGGTACCTGGTGGGGATGGCGGTGACGGACCTCCTGGTCCTCATCACGGCAGTGATATTGAACCGTATCAGCGTCATCTATTTCCCGGTTCTCTTCCTCTCCACCACTCCCGTCTGTAGCCTCAAAATCGCTCTGATCTATGTAGCCAGGGACTGCTCGGTCTGGTTAACGGTCGCTTTCACCTTCGATCGATTTGTGGCTATTTGCTGCCCAAAGTTGAAAGCAAAATATTGCACCGAGAGAACGGCTGCCATTGTAATGGGAACGCTTTGTGCCGTGAGCTGTGTCAAAAACTTCCCCTGGTACTTTGTGTACGAGCCTTTGTATATTATTGACGGTGTACCCTGGTACTGCAACATTAAGTTAAAGTTTTACACTGAACTTTTTTGGACAGCGTTTGACTCGATTGACCGTATTTTAAACCCCTGTGCCCCGTTCGTCCTGATGTTACTGTTCAACGCTGTGACCGTCAGAAACATTCTGGTGGCCAACAGAGCCCGCAAGAGACTCCGGGCCCACAGCAGCGGGGAGAATCAGAGTGACCGAGAGATGGAGAGCCGGAGAAAATCCATCGTTTTACTCTTCACCATCTCGGGCAGTTTCCTCGTGTTATGGACCACCTATGTTGTAAATTTCTTATACGTGCGATTTTCAAGCAGCAGTTATTCGACAGGCTCTAGCGGCAACGACCCAAGGTTTATTTTGCAGGAAAGTGGGAATATGCTGCAGCTCCTGAGCTGTTGCACTAACACGTGTATTTATGCGGGGACCCAGAGGAAATTCAGAGAGGAATTTTGCAACGGGTTGAAATACCCGCTCAATCTCCTCATTAAAATCGTAAAGTCGTGAAAACAAATGAATTATTACCATTTTTCGAGACTGTTCCGTTTCATGGTCCAACCTGTACTCTTACTCCCGACTCCCCGGACTATCCTGCATTTCCTTCCCAGATCGAATCGAGGGCTCTCTCCCTCTCTAAGATCCTTCGAGTCGCCGGTGTTCCCTAAAATAACATGCAACCAGGAGGAGAATTGCAAAAGCACGATTTTACAACCATTTAGAGAGTCGTTAATAACCGTATTCAATTTACCAGGTCACAGCTGCTTTGCTGAAATGTTCATTGAGATTTTATCCAGTTCTCGTGGCCTGAGCCCTGGGGCAAGTCTGGGTTCAGACGTCAAACGACAGCCAGAGATTTGATTTGTTTTACATGTTGTTAAACATTTAATCATTGTGAAGAACGTCAGGCCCGGGGGTGGTTTATAAAACACACGCGAATGTAAGCGGAGGAATCCTTAACAGAGGGGCATGTCATTAACTTTAGAGCCAGGCTATTCAGGATTCAAATCAGAAAATACTTTTTCTCGTAAAGTTACTAGAAATCTGGAATAGTCCCCCTCAAAATGTTATGGATGCTGGAGGACAAATGAAAATTTCACAACTGAGATCGACAAAGTTTGGTTAGGTAATGATATTAATGGATTATGAAGCCACGGCGAGAAATTGAGTTGAGGTACGAGTCAGTCGTGATCGAATTGAAAGGTGGGACAGACCTGAGGGGTTCAATGGCTGAATTCTGTCCCTATCGGTTTATTGCCAGAAGCCAAAACTGAAATATTGCCCCGAAGAAACGGCTGCTGCCGTTCGAGGAACAATTGAGTGTGCTGTCCTGTAAAGAACACTTTC
Source organism: Pristiophorus japonicus (assembly GCF_044704955.1). NCBI lineage: Eukaryota > Metazoa > Chordata > Chondrichthyes > Pristiophoridae > Pristiophorus > Pristiophorus japonicus. The sequence continues at coordinate 5,476,991 of NC_091999.1, forward strand.
TAGTAGTTCATGTACAAAGTGAACATTGAATTTCAAATAATCCATGGTTTTGTCATTGTAACACGAGATATTGTTTATTCACAGGTATGGATATAAATTAAATTCCTTCATTATATTTTAACACCGTTTATTCCATTTGATTTGATTCTGCTGCTCAATGCAGTAACTGTCAGGCATTTTTTGGCCATTTTACTGTTGGTTATATCTGGAAATGTTACCCTGTTATGCGCATTAATTATTTACTATTCTGTCTGTCAACGAAAGTACATTTTAGTCTTTATACCTGTGTCTCTACATCACTTTGTGCAAAAATTCGGATAAAGGCTTCACCCTCGTGAATCGCCTATTTATTCAGTGAGCCAGACGATAACTGGGCTGTATTTTCCCCACCTTGGCGTCATTGGCGGGTCCCGGCCCCACTGCTGGCTCCAGCCCACTGTTCAAAATCAATTTCCCTTCATGGGGCTTCTGAAGCCCCGCCCAGCGCGTTTGCCGGCCAATTGAAGGAAGCGGGATTGATGACGCCATTTTGCTGGTCGCAGCCAGTTTCCCTAAAGGGACCTTGCAGAAATTAACTTTGACAGTTGTTCTGTTCCAGCGCAAAAACTGACAAGCCTTGGCTCTCCATGAATCCCTCGATATGCTTAGAAAGGGAGCCACAGCAAGCAAGGAGGCTCTCTTGCCTTCCACTGGGCCAAAGAGCCCTCCCCAGAACATGAACGCATCGAGGTTGCACATTGCACGAGTGGATACAAGCAGGCATGTGGTCAGGAGGATCTGCCTGGACTGGCACAAACCTTTCAATTATTGCAGTAGGTCACGAAGCGTTACTGCAAAGCCACACTCATCCTCATCCTGCTGTGGCACTGATCACATCCCCATCAGTCTGCCTCATCTAACCCAGTCCGACACATCCTGACCAGCATCAACTTGTCTTGCACCTCCGCCCTTCCCTCCCTATCAAAACTATCACTTCCCCTATCACTAGTTACTCCTCACGCTCACCTTCATCGTAGTCCAATCATAGCAATGGACAACACCCAAGGGTAGACACTTGAGGGTATTATGCAATGTTCATGTGATGTTTCTATTAATCTGGTATCCAACATTAAAACCTTTATTTTGAACACTTTGCCTTCATCTGTGTGCACCATTGGAAGTGGGTCAGTGAGTTGCAGTGAATGGTGAGGCATAATTGTATCCCCGTAATGTTGACGAGTGTGAAATGATTGGATTGGGCATTGTAGGGGTGCTTTATGCTGTTGGTGTGGGGTGGTGCCAACCAGGCGCATTATGTGGCAGCCAGGTTTACAGCATCAAGTGAACTCAATCTGGCCATGGTGTGGCCATCCCTGGCCTCGCGGACAGCAATGTGGTCGAGGGCCAATGCCGTCTGTCCTGTGCAGCATCAGCTAATTAGAATAGAAACATAGAAAATAGGTGCAGGAGTAGGCCATTTGGCCCTTCGAGCCTGCACCGCCATTCAATGAGTTCATGACTGAACATGCAACTTCAGTACCCCTTTCCTGCTTTCTCGCCATACCTCTTGATCCCCCGAGTAGTAAGGACTACATCTAACTCCTTTTTGAATATATTTAGTGAATTGGCCTCAACAACTTTCTGTGGTAGAGAATTCCACAGGTTCACCACTCTCCGGGTGAAGAAGTTTCTCCTCATCTCGGTCCTAAATGGCTTACCCCTTATCCTTAGACTGTGATCCCTGGTTCTGGACTTCCTCAACATTGGGAACATTCTTCCTGCATCTAACCTGTCTAAACCCGTCAGAATTTTAAACGTTTCTATGAGATCCCCTCTCATTCTTCTGAACTCCAGTGAATACAAGCCCAGTTGATCCAGTCTTTCTTGATATGTCAGTCCCGCCATCCCAGAAATCAGTCTGGTGAATCTTCGCTGCACTCCCTCAATAGCAAGAATGTCCTTCCTCAAGTTAGGAGACCAAAACTGTACACAATACTCCAGGTGTGGCCTCACCAAGGCCCTGTACAACTGTAGCAACACCACCCTACCCCTGTACTCAAATCCCCTCGCTATGAAGGCCAACATGCCATTTGCTTTCTTAACCGCCTGCTGTACCTGCATGCCAACCTTCAATGACTGATGTACCATGGCACCCAGGTCTCGTTGCCCCTCCCCTTTTCCTAATCTGTCACCATTCAGATAATAGTCTGTCTCTCTGTTTTTACCACCAAAATGGATAACCTCACATTTATCCACATTATACTTCATCTGCCACGCATTTGTCCACTCACCTAACCTATCCAAGTCGCTCTGCAGCCTCATAACATCCTCCTCGCAGCTCACACTGCCACCCAACTTAGTGTCATCCGCAAATTTGGAGATACTACATGTAATCCCCTCGTCTAAATCATTAATGTACAATTTAAACAGCTGGGGAAAAGGAATTGCCGGAGAAGGTTGTTTTTTTGGGTGCTGTGTCAGTATTGGTGCAATTGATGTTGGAGATGATACTGGTGTGATTATGAGGACCAAGGTAAGATAGTTTCAAAGGCAACGATGCTGATATAATAGATGGCAGATGACCTTAAGATGACAGAGGCGATCTGTCAATGGTGAGAGAGGTTGTTCCAATGAGGTGACACTAGATACAATGTTTACTACAAGCACCTGCTGAACGCTTAAACGGTCTGCCAAATGCAGTAAGCTCACGTTTCTGAGCTTGGGAAGGGAACAGCTATTAGATAGAAGCTGTTATACCACATTTGCAGCTGTCAAGTAAATAAATCAATTCTTGCGAACACAGCTGCCCACGTGATCCCCGAGCAGCATAGACCCCGTGGGCGACCTTGTAAGCACTGGTGGTGAGCTAAAAATAATTCTGAATGGTCCGTTCACGGAGGTCATAATGACCTAAGTTACCTCCCCAACCGCTCTGTGTCCGGTCTGCTCAGCATTGATAGACCAGATTTGGGAAAGGTGCGTGGTGACGGGTTGACTGCGGTGGGCCAATGCGCTGGCAAAAACAACACATTTTTCCCACCCGGCCTGCAACCCCGACCTGACTCCCAAAAACATCCCCTACAGTTTGGAGAGGAGTGAATGAATATGGCGAGATATCCCTTCATTTAATTGTAAATGTAATTACATATTGTGAGCTGAAGCATTTCCATCGTTACAAAGCAATTCACTAAATATATTCAAAGAGGAGTTAGATGTAGTCCTTACGACTACGGGGATCAAGGGGTATGGTGAGAAAGCAGGAATGGGGTACTGAAGTTGCATGTTCAGCCATGAGCTCATTGAATGGCGGTGCAGGTTGGAAGGGCCGAATGGCCTACTCCTGCACCATATTTTCTATGTTTCTATGTTTCTATGTTCCGGACTCTGCCCAAACGCGCCCCACCCCGATACAGAGGGTCCCATTTTAACCCACATATAAGGTCGGTTTGGAGTCTGGCGTTGTGAAATTGTTAAAAAAAAATCTCCGCCTATATTTCGCGATATTCGGTTTTTTAACTGAGGCGGGAAAAGAGGCTGGACTTAGCCGAGCAGCCAATCCGCTCCCAGTAGACGAGGGGTAAATATAAATATTATAATTAGGCTGGAAGTCTCTTTTTTTTTACAAAAGTCCGTAAAACCTGGGGCAGGTACATAAGCAAGGGACTGCGGGATCCAGGAGGTCAGTGCAATTTACACGTACCTCCTGGTTTCAAGGGGCCCTGCCTAACCCAATCCGCCCGGATTGCGCACACATCCCAGGCCTTCGATTGGCTCCCTATGGCCACCAATCCTCCCCAGGCACCACCCCCCCCCCCCCCACACACCCCGATACCTGCATAAGTCAGTCCACATGCTGATCCCGGCCCAAGATCTTCTGCAGATTTCCCCAGCTCCTCCCTACCCACGATCTTGGTGAGAACACTCCACCCCCCCCCCAACGCCATTCTGTGCATCTGAGGCCACTTACAAGCCCCCAACCCCCACGATCCGTTGCTCTACCCACTCTTCAACCTCGAGTGGTAGGCCTACCGCCCCCAACGTCTGTCCCCAGCCAGCCTCTCCATCCGTCTGGCAGAGGATGGGAACCGAGGCCTTCCATTCAAATCAGGCCCTGTCGTTAAGTTGGGTGGGGACCCAATTTCACGGTTTTCCCGACAACCTCTACCCGCCCCCTCTCGCACTCAACATCACCCGTTAAAATTCAGCCCAGAGAGTCTATTCTGTGCCCTCTACTGTACACCTTACCACTTAATGTTAATATTAAAGATGTCGCGTGGAGCGTCTTAGCTTTGGGTGCAATCGCCAATCCAGCCGCAGAATGACACCAAACATTGCAATAGATTTGAGATTAGTTTCCCTCAAGTTTCCACACAAATTAAATTGCACATCGCCGAAGTTAAAATCTGCCACGAACCAGCACAACCGTGCAGCATTTTAGAATGTAATTTTTTAAAAATTGCACTCAAAAAAAAAATCCTTCATATTTTTCAGAGTGGTAACTTGGTGCAGTTAGAGATATGCAGCTGCAAATGGGTTGAAGCACAGCAATAAATATTTTGATCAGCATGTCTAGTTCACCAGCTGTGAGTAACCGGATTTTAAATAACCTGAAAAGGACGTAAAAATAAAAAGAGCCATTTGTTCGTTATATTTGTGCACAGAAGTCAGTTTGTTAGTAAATTTAAAATACATGCGTATAGAAACTCGTCTTGAGCGGTGGCGCACGTCGGGGCGGTAACGGAAGGGCCGCCGCTCATAGGCAGCGCCTGATATTTAGTTTCATTGACTGTAATGGACTGAATATCAGGCGTTGCCTGTAACGGGCGGCCAAGCCGATAGCGCTCGATTTGCCCCACCGTCCGAGATGAATTTTTATATCTAAAGCTTTGAAAACGTGCCTATTAGTGTCCTTGTGATCAATTTTAATTTTAGGGCCTCGGCGAGGACCCGTAAATGAGTACAGTTAGCAGAAACAGCCAATGGAGATGATAGGATCTGCATTTCAGCGCAATGTTTTTTAACTAGTGTAAACTATCACGGAAACTGAGTTCCCGCTCACTGGGCAATGGAGATCCGGCACTGTCCCCACACATTGTTCCTCACTCACTGGGCAATGGGAGCCCGCACTGTCCCCACACATTGTTCCTCACTCACTGGGCAATGGGAGCCCGCACTGTCACCACACATTGTTCACACTCACTGGGCAATGGGAGCTCGCACTGTCACCACACATTGTTCACACTCACTGGGCAATGGGAGCTCGCACTGTCCCCACACATTGCTCACACTCACTGGGCAATGGGAGCTCGCACTGTCCCCACACATTGTTCACACTCACTGGGCAATGGGAGCTCGCACTGTCCCCACACATTGTTCACACTCACTGGGCAATGGGAGCTCGCACTGTCCCCACACATTGTTCACACTCACTGGGCAATGGGAGCTCGCACTGTCCCCACACATTGTTCACACTCACTGGGCAATGGAGACCCGCACTGTCCCCACACATTGTTCACACTCACTGGGCAATGGGAACCCGCACTGTCCCCATACATTGTTCACACTCACTGGGCAATGGGAGCCCGCACTGTCCCCACACATTGTTCACACTCACTGAGCAATGGAGATCCGCATTGTCCCCACACACTGTTCACACTCACTGGGCAATGGGAACACGCACTGTCCCCACACATTGTTCACACTCACTGGGCAATGGGAGCTCGCACTGTCCCCACACATTGTTCACACTCACTGGGCAATGGGAGCTCGCACTGTCCCCACACATTGTTCACACTCACTGGGCAATGGAGACCCGCACTGTCCCCACACATTGTTCACACTCACTGGGCAATGGGAACCCGCACTGTCCCCATACATTGTTCACACTCACTGGGCAATGGGAGCTCGCACTGTCCCCACACATTGTTCACACTCACTGGGCAATGGGAACCTGCACTGTCCCCACACATTGTTCACACTCACTGGGCAATGGGAGCTCGCACTGTCCCCACACGTTGTTCACACTCACTGGGCAATGGGAGCTCGCACTGTCCCCACACATTGTTCACACTCACTGGGCAATGGGAGCTCGCACTGTCCCCACACATTGTTCACACTCACTGGGCAATGGGAGCTCGCACTGTCCCCACACATTGTTCACACTCACTGGGCAATGGGAACCCGCACTGTCCCCACACATTGTTCCTCACTCACTGGGCAATGGGAGCTCGCACTGTCCCCACACATTGTTCACACTCACTGGGCAATGTAAGCCCGCACTGACCCCACACACTGTTCACACTCACTGGGCAATGGAGATCCGCACTGTCCCCACACATTGTTGACACTCACTGGGCAATGTAAGCCCGCACTGTCACCACACATTGCTCACACTCACTGGGCAATGTAAGCCCGCACTGTCCCCACACATTGTTCCTCACTCACTGGGCAATGTAAGCCCGCACTGTCACCACACATTGTTCACACTCACTGGGCAATGGGAGCCCGCACTGTCCCCACACATTGTTCACACTCACTGGGCAATGGGAGCCCGCACTGTCACCACACATTGTTCACACTCACTGGGCAATGGAGATCCGCACTGTCCCCACACGTTGTTCACACTCACTGGGCAATGACCGCACTGTCCCCACACATTGTTCACACTCACTGGGCAATGACCGCACTGTCCCCACACATTGTTCACACTCACTGGGCAATGGGAGCCCGCACTGTCCCCACACATTGTTCACACTCACTGGGCAATGACCGCACTGTCCCCACACATTGTTCACACTCACTGGGCAATGGGAGCCCGCACTGTCCCCACACATTGTTCACACTCACTGGGCAATGGAGATCCGCACTGTCCCCACACATTGTTCACACTCACTGGGCAATGGAGATCCGCATTGTCCCCACACATTGTTCACACTCACTGGGCAATGGAGACCCGCACTGTCCCCATACATTGTTCACACTCGCTGGGCAATGGGAGCTCGCACTGTCCCCACACGTTGTTCACACTCACTGGGCAATGGGAGCTCGCACTGTCCCCACACATTGTTCACACTCACTGGGCAATGGAGATCCGCACTGTCCCCGTACATTGTTCACACTCACTGGGCAATGGGAGCTCGCACTGTCCCCACACATTGTTCACACTCACTGGGCAATGGGAGCTCGCACTGTCCCCACACATTGTTCACACTCACTGGGCAATGGGAGCTCGCACTGTCCCCACACATTGTTCACACTCACTGGGCAATGGAGATCCGCACTGTCCCCACACATTGTTCACACTCACTGGGCAATGACCGCACTGTCCCCACACATTGTTCACACTCACTGGGCAATGGGAGCCCGCACTGTCCCCACACATTGTTCACACTCACTGGGCAATGACCGCACTGTCCCCACACATTGTTCACACTCACTGGGCAATGGGAGCCCGCACTGTCCCCACACATTGTTCACACTCACTGGGCAATGGAGATCCGCACTGTCCCCACACATTGTTCACACTCACTGGGCAATGGAGATCCGCATTGTCCCCACACATTGTTCACACTCACTGGGCAATGGAGACCCGCACTGTCCCCATACATTGTTCACACTCGCTGGGCAATGGGAGCTCGCACTGTCCCCACACGTTGTTCACACTCACTGGGCAATGGGAGCTCGCACTGTCCCCACACATTGTTCACACTCACTGGGCAATGGAGATCCGCACTGTCCCCGTACATTGTTCACACTCACTGGGCAATGGGAGCTCGCACTGTCCCCACACATTGTTCACACTCACTGGGCAATGGGAGCTCGCACTGTCCCCACACATTGTTCACACTCACTGGGCAATGGGAGCTCGCACTGTCCCCACACATTGTTCACACTCACTGGGCAATGGAGATCCGCACTGTCCCCACACATTGTTCACACTCACTGGGCAATGGGAGCTCGCACTGTCCCCACACATTGTTCACACTCACTGGGCAATGGGAGCTCGCACTGTCCCCACACATTGTTCACACTCACTGGGCAATGGAGATCCGCACTGACCCCACACATTGTTCACACTCACTGGGCAATGGGAGCTCGCACTGTCCCCACACATTGTTCACACTCACTGGGCAATGGGAGCTCGCACTGTCCCCACACATTGTTCACACTCACTGGGCAATGGGAGCCCGCACTGTCCCCACACACTGTTCACACTCATCGGGGAATGTAAGCCCGCACTGTCCCCACACATTGTTCACACTCACTGGGCAATGGAGATCCGCACTGTCCCCACACATTGTTCACACTCACTGGGCAATGACCGCACTGTTCCCACACATTGTTCACACTCACTGGGCAATGGAGATCCGCACTGTCCCCACACATTGTTCACACTCACTGGGCAATGGGAGTTCGCACTGTCCCCACACACTGTTCACACTCACTGGGCAATGTAAGCCCGCACTGTCACCACACACTGTTCACACTCACTGGGCAATGTAAGCCCGCACTGTCCCCACATATTGTTCACACTCATTGGGTAATGGGAACCGCACTGTCCTCACACATTGTTCCCACTCACTGGGCAATGTGAGCCCGCAATGTCCCCACATTGTTCACACTCACTGGGCAATGGGAGCCCGCACTGTTCCCACACATTGTTCCCACTCACTGGGCAATGGGAGCTCGCACTGTCCCCACACATTGTTCACACTCACTGGGCAATGGAGATCCGCACTGTCCCCACACATTGTTCACACTCACTGGGCAATGGGAGCTCGCACTGTCCTCACACATTGTTCCCACTCACTGGGCAATGTGAGCCCGCAATGTCCCCACATTGTTCACACTCATTGGGCAATGGGAGCCCGCACTGTCCTCACACATTGTTCACACTCACTGGGCAATGGGAGCCCGCACTGTCCTCACACATTGTTCACACTCACTGGGCAATGACCGCACTGTCCCCACACATTGTTCACACTCACTGGGCAATGACCGCACTGTCCCCACACATTGTTCACACTCACTGGGCAATGACCGCACTGTCCTCACACATTGTTCACACTCACTGGGCAATGACCGCACTGTCCCCACACATTGTTCACACTCACTGGGCAATGGAGATCCGCACTGTCCCCACACATTGTTCACACTCATTGGGCAATGGAGATCCGCACTGTCCCCACACACTGTTCACACTCACTGGGCAATGGGAGCCCGCACTGACCCCACACATTGTTCACACTCACTGGGCAATGGAGATCCGTACTTTCCCCACACACTGTTCACACTCACTGGGCAATGGGAGCCCGCACTGACGCCACACATTGTTCACACTCACTGGGCAATGGAGACCCGCACTGTCCCCACACATTGTTCACACTCACTGGGCAATGGGAGCCCGCACTGACCCCACACATTGTTCACACTCACTGGGCAATGGAGACCCGCACTGTCCCCACACATTGTTCACACTCACTGGGCAATGGAGATCCGCACTGTCCCCACACATTGTTCACACTCACTGGGCAATGGGAGCTCGCACTGACCCCACACATTGTTCACACTCACTGGGCAATGGAGATCCGCACTGTCCCCACACATTGTTCACACTCACTGGGCAATGGGAGCCCGCACTGTCCCCATACATTGTTCACACTCACTGAGCAATGGAGATCCGCACTGTCCCCATAAATTTTTCACACTCACTGGGCAATGGGAGCCCGCACTGTCCCCACACATTGTTCACACTCACTGGGCAATGGGAGCCCGCACTGACCCCACACATTGTTCACACTCACTGGGCAATGGGAACCCGCACTGTCCCCATACATTGTTCACACTCACTGGGCAATGGAGATCCGCACTGTCCCCACACATTGTTCCTCACTCACTGGGCAATGACGGCACTGTCCACATACATTGTTCACACTCACTGGGCAATGGGAGCCCGCACTGTCCCCACACATTGTTCACACTCACTGGGCAATGGGAGCCCGCACTGTCCCCACACATTGTTCACACTCACTGGGCAATGGAGATCCGTACTTTCCCCACACACTGTTCACACTCACTGGGCTATGGGAGCCCGCACTGACCCCACACATTGTTCACATTCACTGGGCAATGGAGACCCGCACTGTCCCCACACATTGTTCACACTCACTGGGCAATGGGAGCTCGCACTGTCCCCATACATTGTTCACACTCACTGGGCAATGGGAACCCGCACTGTCCTCACACATTGTTCACACTCACTGGGCAATGGGAGCCCGCACTGTCCCCACACATTGTTCACACTCACTGGGCAATGGAGATCCGCACTGTCCCCATACATTGTTCACACTCACTGGGCAATGGGAGCCCGCACTGACCCCACACATTGTTCACACTCACTGGGCAATGGAGATCCGCACTGTCCCCATAAATGTTTCACACTCACTGGGCAATGGGAGCCCGCACTGTCCCCACACATTGTTCACACTCACTGGGCAATGGGAGCTCGCACTGTCCCCACACATTGTTCACACTCACTGGGCAATGGGAACCCGCACTGTCCCCACACATTGTTCACACTCACTGGGCAATGGGAGCTCGCACTGTCCCCACACGTTGTTCACACTCACTGGGCAATGGGAGCTCGCACTGTCCCCACACATTGTTCACACTCACTGGGCAATGGGAGCTCGCACTGTCCCCACACATTGTTCACACTCACTGGGCAATGGGAGCTCGCACTGTCCCCACACATTGTTCACACTCACTGGGCAATGGGAACCCGCACTGTCCCCACACATTGTTCCTCACTCACTGGGCAATGGGAGCTCGCACTGTCCCCACACATTGTTCACACTCACTGGGCAATGTAAGCCCGCACTGACCCCACACACTGTTCACACTCACTGGGCAATGGAGATCCGCACTGTCCCCACACATTGTTGACACTCACTGGGCAATGTAAGCCCGCACTGTCACCACACATTGCTCACACTCACTGAGCAATGTAAGCCCGCACTGTCCCCACACATTGTTCCTCACTCACTGGGCAATGTAAGCCCGCACTGTCACCACACATTGTTCACACTCACTGGGCAATGGGAGCCCGCACTGTCCCCACACATTGTTCACACTCACTGGGCAATGGGAGCCCGCACTGTCACCACACATTGTTCACACTCACTGGGCAATGGAGATCCGCACTGTCCCCACACGTTGTTCACACTCACTGGGCAATGACCGCACTGTCCCCACACATTGTTCACACTCACTGGGCAATGACCGCACTGTCCCCACACATTGTTCACACTCACTGGGCAATGGGAGCCCGCACTGTCCCCACACATTGTTCACACTCACTGGGCAATGACCGCACTGTCCCCACACATTGTTCACACTCACTGGGCAATGGGAGCCCGCACTGTCCCCACACATTGTTCACACTCACTGGGCAATGGAGATCCGCACTGTCCCCACACATTGTTCACACTCACTGGGCAATGGAGATCCGCATTGTCCCCACACATTGTTCACACTCACTGGGCAATGGAGACCCGCACTGTCCCCATACATTGTTCACACTCGCTGGGCAATGGGAGCTCGCACTGTCCCCACACGTTGTTCACACTCACTGGGCAATGGGAGCTCGCACTGTCCCCACACATTGTTCACACTCACTGGGCAATGGAGATCCGCACTGTCCCCATACATTGTTCACACTCACTGGGCAATGGGAGCTCGCACTGTCCCCACACATTGTTCACACTCACTGGGCAATGGGAGCTCGCACTGTCCCCACACATTGTTCACACTCACTGGGCAATGGGAGCTCGCACTGTCCCCACACATTGTTCACACTCACTGGGCAATGGAGATCCGCACTGTCCCCACACATTGTTCACACTCACTGGGCAATGGGAGCTCGCACTGTCCCCACACATTGTTCACACTCACTGGGCAATGGGAGCTCGCACTGTCCCCACACATTGTTCACACTCACTGGGCAATGGAGATCCGCACTGACCCCACACATTGTTCACACTCACTGGGCAATGGGAGCTCGCACTGTCCCCACACATTGTTCACACTCACTGGGCAATGGGAGCTCGCACTGTCCCCACACATTGTTCACACTCACTGGGCAATGGGAGCCCGCACTGTCCCCACACACTGTTCACACTCATCGGGGAATGTAAGCCCGCACTGTCCCCACACATTGTTCACACTCACTGGGCAATGGAGATCCGCACTGTCCCCACACATTGTTCACACTCACTGGGCAATGACCGCACTGTTCCCACACATTGTTCACACTCACTGGGCAATGGAGATCCGCACTGTCCCCACACATTGTTCACACTCACTGGGCAATGGGAGCTCGCACTGTCCCCACACACTGTTCACACTCACTGGGCAATGTAAGCCCGCACTGTCACCACACACTGTTCACACTCACTGGGCAATGTAAGCCCGCACTGTCCCCACATATTGTTCACACTCATTGGGTAATGGGAACCGCACTGTCCTCACACATTGTTCCCACTCACTGGGCAATGTGAGCCCGCAATGTCCCCACATTGTTCACACTCACTGGGCAATGGGAGCCCGCACTGTTCCCACACATTGTTCCCACTCACTGGGCAATGGGAGCTCGCACTGTCCCCACACATTGTTCACACTCACTGGGCAATGGAGATCCGCACTGTCCCCACACATTGTTCACACTCACTGGGCAATGGGAGCTCGCACTGTCCTCACACATTGTTCCCACTCACTGGGCAATGTGAGCCCGCAATGTCCCCACATTGTTCACACTCATTGGGCAATGGGAGCCCGCACTGTCCTCACACATTGTTCACACTCACTGGGCAATGGGAGCCCGCACTGTCCTCACACATTGTTCACACTCACTGGGCAATGACCGCACTGTCCCCACACATTGTTCACACTCACTGGGCAATGGGAGCCCGCACTGACCCCACACATTGTTCACACTCACTGGGCAATGGGAACCCGCACTGTCCCCATACATTGTTCACACTCACTGGGCAATGGAGATCCGCACTGTCCCCACACATTGTTCCTCACTCACTGGGCAATGACGGCACTGTCCACATACATTGTTCACACTCACTGGGCAATGGGAGCCCGCACTGTCCCCACACATTGTTCACACTCACTGGGCAATGGGAGCCCGCACTGTCCCCACACATTGTTCACACTCACTGGGCAATGGAGATCCGTACTTTCCCCACACACTGTTCACACTCACTGGGCTATGGGAGCCCGCACTGACCCCACACATTGTTCACATTCACTGGGCAATGGAGACCCGCACTGTCCCCACACATTGTTCACACTCACTGGGCAATGGGAGCTCGCACTGTCCCCATACATTGTTCACACTCACTGGGCAATGGGAACCCGCACTGTCCTCACACATTGTTCACACTCACTGGGCAATGGGAGCCCGCACTGTCCCCACACATTGTTCACACTCACTGGGCAATGGAGATCCGCACTGTCCCCATACATTGTTCACACTCACTGGGCAATGGGAGCCCGCACTGACCCCACACATTGTTCACACTCACTGGGCAATGGAGATCCGCACTGTCCCCATAAATGTTTCACACTCACTGGGCAATGGGAGCCCGCACTGTCCCCACACATTGTTCACACTCACTTGGCAATGGGAACCCGCACTGTCCTCACACACTGTTCACACTCACTGGGCAATGGGAACCCGCACTGTCCCCATACATTGTTCCCACTCACTGGGCAATGGAGATCCGCACTGTCCCCACACATTGTTCCTCACTCACTGGGCAATGACGGCACTGTCCCCACACATTGTTCCCACTCACTGGGCAATGGGAGCCCGCACTGTCCCCACACATTGTTCACACTCACTGGGCAATGGGAACCCGCACTGTCCTCACACACTGTTCACACTCACTGGGCAATGGGAGCCCGCACTGTCCCCACACACTGTTCCCCACTCACAGTGGATTAGGATAAAATTAGATGAATAGCTTGTCAGAGCTCAAAATAGAAAAGTCACTTGTTCCTGATGGGATGCATCCTAGCTTAGTGAGGGGGACAAGGATGGAAATAGCGGCGGATCTGATCAAAGTTTTTGAAACTTTTTGGATAAAGGAGAGTTTGTGAAAACTGGAGGATTGCAAATGTCACACACTCTTCAAAAGAGGACATTGCGTTTACCCGTTAACTGCAGGCCAGTCAGCCTAACATCGATGGCAGGAAAGTTTCTTGTGAACAAAATCCCGGACAACCTTAATTGTCACTTGGAAGAACATGGGTTACTAAATGACAGCCAACACGGATTTGTAAAAGTCAAATCGTGTCTGACAAACTTGATTAAGTACCTCGATGAAATCATGGAGAATGCTGATCAAGATAACGCGCTTGATGTGAATGTGGACTTTGAAAAGCTGTTGAATAAAATGCCGTGCAATAGACTTGTTTGAAAAATGCAAGTCCATGGTCTTAAAGAGTCAGTGGCAGAATGGCTACAAACTTAGCCAATGACAGAAGGCAGAGAGTAGCGGCGAACAGTTATTTTTCAGATTGGGGCACATTTACAGCGGTGTCCCAGGTGGCGGTATTAGCATCACTACTTTTTTGGTGGACAGTAATCAACTGTACTTAGCTGTAGGGAGATAATTTGAAAGTTTGCAGATGAGACAAAACTTGGAAATATAGCAAAATGTGAAGCAGACGCCTGGAGGACATAGACGACTGGTGACTTGGGCAGACACATGGCAAATGGAATTTAGTGCAGGGAAGCATGAAGTGATGCTTATTGGTTGAAGCATTAGGAGACACAGTATTATCTAAATGGTAAAATTTTAAAGGAACTGCAGGAACAGAGACCACAGCGTAAAGGTACACATATCTTTGAAGGAGGCAAGACAAGTTGATAAGGCTGTTAAAAAAGCATACAGTAATCTGGGCTTTACAAATAGAGGCACCGTGTAAGAGAACAAGGAAGTTATGCAAACCTTTTCTAAATCAGTGATTAGGCCTTGCAATGCCAAGCTTGGACCTGACCCATTATCATTTTCTTTGTTTGAACGTTATCCAGAATATTACACTGTCCTGGGTATGTTTACAAACAGCAGAATTCAACCCCTGCAGTCAACTGTAAACTCGTGGTGTATCAACAATTGGCATGAATGAATAAATCCCACGTCACCATAGAACATTTCATTAGTTTCTATCCCTTATGAAGATACTGATGTGTGAGCACATGGGAGGACTAGTTAAAACATTTCCCCCATATGGAGCAGGTGAACAGCCTTTCCCCATCGTGAGTTTGCTGCAGGGATGGGTAATTGAATCCCTTCCACCCTTTCTCCTCCCCTGAGTATTGTGACTCTGGCTGGATTGAGTTCTACACTCACTGGTGCCCCTGTCTTGCCTCCCCCCTGAAGTTTATGACTCTGGTTGGGTTCAGTGCTACACGACTGGTTCCCATCTCTCTCCTCCCCTGAAGGTGCTTATTCTGGCTGGGTTCAGTTCTACACTCACTGGTTCCCCTCCCTCTTAACCCCTAGATTTTATGACTCTGGTTGGATTCAGTTCTCCACTCACTGGTTCCCCTCCTTCTTCTCCCCTGAAGGTGTTGACTCTGCCTGGGTTCAGTTCGACACTCACCGGTTTCTCTCCAATATGTGACCATGTGGCCAATCTCCATGTGTGAACCTCGACAGTGAGTGTTGACAGGCTTCTGTCCTCACCTGATGCCTCACATGTGCATTTTACAGCAGGGTCACTGGGCCCTCCTCGCAATGGCTCAGTCGGTAGAGGCACCGCTACTGAGTCATAGAAACAGGTGTGGGCCATTCAACTCCGAGTGTTGGTTCCATCACTCAATTTGATGAGGGCCAATGTGTAGCTCAAGTCCAATTAACTGTATTTGCTCCATATCCCTTGATGCCCTTACCTAATTATGTATCGCAGTGGCTCAGTGGGAATCACTCTTGCCTCTGCGTCAGAAGGTTGTGGATTCAAGTCCCATTCCAGAGACTTATGTGCAAATATATAGGCTGACAATCCAGGCTGAAGGAGTGCTGCACTGTAGCAAGGACTGACTTTCAACGGAGATGTGAAACCAAGGACCCGTCTGCTCTTTCAGGTG
Organism: Pristiophorus japonicus; assembly: GCF_044704955.1. NCBI lineage: Eukaryota > Metazoa > Chordata > Chondrichthyes > Pristiophoridae > Pristiophorus > Pristiophorus japonicus. The sequence continues at coordinate 5,493,132 of NC_091999.1, forward strand.
GATTTGAAATTTACCATGGCATCATTTGAAGAAGGGCAAGGGAGTTATCCTTGGTGTACTGGTCAATATTTATCCCTCAATCAACATCAGATTAAGAGATTATCTGCTCATTGTCAGATTGCTGTTTGTGGGAGTTTGCTGTGTGCAATTTCGCTGCTGCATTTCCTACATTACTACAGTCACTACACTTCAAAAGTACTTCATTGGCTGTAGAGCCTTTTGGCGCGTCCTGAGGTCGTGAAAAGCACCATATAAATTAATTTCTTTCCACTTGTAATAAAAAATTTCGTCTCAATCTCGGAAGCTCCAATTGACCCCGAGCATTTGCAGCCATTTGGGGGAGTAAGTTCAGAGATTCACTACCCATTGTGAGAAAAGTGCTTCCTGATTTCACTCCCGAACATAGAAACATAGAAACATAGAAAATAGGTGCAGGAGCAGGCCATTCAGCCCTTCTAGCCTGCACCGCCATTCAATGAGTTCATGGCTGAACATGCAACTTCAGTACCTCCTTCCTGCTTTCACGCCATACCCCTTGATCCCCCGAGTTGTAAGGACTTCATCTAACTCCCTTTTGAATATATTTAGTGAATTGGCCTCAACTACTTTCTGTGGTAGAGAATTCCACAGGTTCACCACTCTCTGGGTGAAGAAGTTTCTCCTTATCTCCATCCTAAATGGCTTACCCCTTATCCTTAGACTGTGACCTCTGGTTCTGGACTTCCCCAACATTGGGAACATTCTTCCTGCATCCAACCTGTCCAAACCCGTCAGAATTTTAAACGTTTCTATGAGATCCCCTCTCATTCTTCTGAACTCCAGTGAATACAAGCCCAGTTGATCCAGTCTTTCTTGATAGGTCAGTCCCACCATCCCGGGAATCAGTCTGGTGAATCTTCGCTGCACTCCCTCAATAGCAAGAATGTCCTTCCTCAAGTTAGGAGACCAAAACTGCACACAATACTCCAGGTGTGGCCTCACCAAGGCCCTGTACAACTGTAGCAACACCTCCCTGCCCCTGTACTCAAATCCCCTCGCTATGAAGGCCAACATGCCATTTGCTTTCTTAACCGCCTGCTGTACCTGCATGCCAACCTTCAATGACTGATGTACCATGACACCCAGGTCTCGTTGCACCTTCCCTTTTCCTAATCTGTCACCATTCAGATAATAGTCTGTCTCTCTGTTTTTATGACCAAAGTGGATAATCTCACATTTATCCACATTATACTTCATCTGCCACGCATTTGCCCACTCACCTAACCTATCCAAGTCACTCTGCAGCCTCATAGCATCCTCCTCGCAGCTCACACTGCCACCCAACTTAGTGTCATCCGCAAATTTGGAGATACTACATTTAATCCCCTCGTCTAAATCATTAATGTACAATGTAAACAACTGGGGCACCAGCACAGAACCCTGCGGTACCCCACTAGTCACTGCCTGCCATTCCGAAAAGTACCCATTTACTCCTACTCTTTGCTTCCTGTCTGACAACCAGTTCTCAATCCACGTCAGCACACTACCCCCAATCCCATGTGCTTTAACTTTGCACATTAATCTCCTGTGTGGGACCTTGTCGAAAGCCTTCTGAAAGTCCAAATATACCACATCAACTGGTACTCCTTTGTTCACTTTATTGGAAACATCCTCAAAAAATTCCAGAAGATTTGTCAAGCATGATCTCCCTTTTACAAATCCATGCTGACTTGGACCTATCATGTCACCATTTTCCAAATGCGCTGCTATGACATCCTTAATAATTGATTCCATCATTTTACCCACTACTGAGGTCAGGCTGACCGGTCTATAATTCCCTGCTTTCTCTCTCCCTCCTTTTTTAAAAAGTGGGGTTACATTGGCTACCCTCCACTCCATAGGAACTGATCCAGAGTCAATGGAATGTTGGAAAATGACTGTCAATGCATCCGCTATTTCCAAGGCCACCTCCTTAAGTACTCTGGGATGCAGTCCATCAGGCCCTGGGGATTTATCGGCCTTCAATCCCATCAATTTCCCCAACACAATTTCCCGACTAATAAAGATTTCCCTCAGTTCCTCCTCCTTACTAGACCCTCTGATCACTTTTATATCCGAAAGGTTGTTTGTGTCCTCCTTAGTGAATACTGAACCAAAGTACTTGTTCAATTGGTCTGCCATTTCTTTGTTCCCCGTTATGACTTCCCCTGATTCTGACTGCAGGGGATCTACGTTTGTCTTTACTAACCTTTTTCTCTTTACATACCTATAGAAACTTTTGCAATCCGCTTTAATGTTCCCTGCAAGCTTCTTCTCGTACTCCATTTTCCCTGCCCTAATCAAACCCTTTGTCCTCCTCTGCTGAGTTCTAAATTTCTCCCAGTCCCCAGGTTCGCTGCTATTTCTGGCCAATTTGTATGCCACTTCCTTGGCTTTAATACTGTCCCTGATTTCCCTTGATAGCCACGGTTGAGCCACCTTCCCTTTTTTATTTTTACGCCAGACAGGAATGTACAATTGTTGTAATTCATCCATGCGGTCTCTAAATGTCTGCCATTGCCCATCCACAGTCAACCCCTTAAGTATCATTAGCCAATCTATCTTGGCCAATTCATGCCTCATACCTTCAAAGTTACCCTTCTTTAAGTTCTGGACCATGGTCTCTGAATTAACTGTTTCATTCTCCATCCTAATGCAGAATTCCACCATATTATGGTCACTCTTCCCCAAGGGGCCTCGCACAATGAGATTGCTAATTAATCCTCTCTCATTACACAACACCCAGTCTAAGATGGCCTCCCCCCTAGTTGGTTCCTCGACATATTGGTCTAGAAAACCATCCCTTATGCACTCCAGGAAATCCTCCTCCATCGTATTGCTTCCAGTTTGGCTGGTCCAATCTATGTGCATATTAAAGTCACCCATTATAACTGCTGCACCTTTATTGAACCACCTAGATCTTATTTTAATATGGTGATCGTTTGTTCAGGATTCATCAGGAAATAGTTTATTTTATTTGTCCCCGATCGAAGCCCTTTATAACTTAAACACTTCGATTAGATTCCAACCCTCAACCCCCCTAACCTCAAAGGTCAGTGGATGTCTGTGAGTGACTGGCCCGCTGTGGCAACTGAACCAGTTGGCACATGAAGGGTCTGAAGTCAATACCCACGCCCCCTGTAGGGGCTGGAACACCGGTTCCTGTGGGCGCTGGACTCACGGACACTGCAGGGACTGGAGCCATGATCCCTGTTGGGATTGGATCCATAAACTCTCTTGGAACTGGACCCCTGACACCTGTTGGTACTGCAATCTTGATCCCTGTTGGGAATGGACACCGACCCATGTTCGGACTGGAGCCCTGATCCCTGTTGAGACTGGACTCCCGGGTGCTGCTGGGACTGGACCACCAAGGCCCTGTTGGGACTGGAGCCCCGGCCACTTTTGGAAATGGACCCCTTTTCCTCTTCTTTTCTATGGTCGTAACAAAGCAACTTAAAAGTCTTGTACGCTGCCTGCAAACGTCCTCTGAGGGCAATGCACAATTATGTACTCAAAAATCTGATTAGGAGCTCCAAAATGGCATGATGGGGATGCTTTAATCTTTCACCTATGGAGACGTTGTCAGCATCTACCGCGACCAGTTCTGAGGCGCTTGATGCTTGTCCGCTGTTTGTGAGGAAAGTTTGAATCTGTGAGGTTGTATGGTGGGGTCCTCTTTACGGAAACCAATTCCGTATATCACAGTTCTTCCCAGCATTTTGCCGTCGTTCATTATGGCTGAAGGTTGATCGCTGAAGGGCTTCGACGACGGTGTCGAAATTTGAGGTGGGTTGCTGGTAGGTTGCTCAAGTCGGCCTGGACCGGCATGCCTTTGCTGGTGTAATGGTTATATTCTCTGAAGATTGCATATTCGCGGTGTAGTTGTGGTGGTGCGAAGATGACAGCCTTCACAACTAATGGCGTCTCACAGGACACAAAACTGGTCATTAAATTGACGATCCAGTGACGGTAGCAATCCAAACAAATCAGACGGTCCCCTCCAAAAAAAATCTACTCCTTGCTCTACTGTAAATACTGATGCAAAATAATTACTCTACATGTCGGCCATTTCCTTATTTTCGTCTTCAATATCACCGTTATCAATTTACAAGGGAACCACACTGCTCCTGAACAATTCTTTTTCCGAATATAATTGTATAAAAATGGTGTTGATTTTGATATCTCGAATGTTAATTTTCTTATTCCTTTGTTGACCTTCTTACTATCTGCATTGGCACCCTTTGCTCTTCTTTGTACTTTTACCATTCACCAGGATATGTGCCTTTTTTTTCATTTGGGTATGACTTTTCTTCTAGTTGTATGTTATCTCTTACCTCTGTAGTCGTCTGTGGCTGTTTTTTTTAAGCAAATACAGCTCTCATTGAAACATATAGGATTCTGATGGGGCTTGACACGGTAGAGGCTGAGAGGATGTTGCCCTCGTCGGAGAACCTAGAACTAGGGGGAGTAATTCGGAACAAGGAATCGCCCATTGAGGATTGAGATGAGGAGGAATTTCCCCTCCCAGAGGGTCGTGAATCTTTGGAAGTCTCTACCCCAGATAGCTGCGGAGGCTGAGTCATTGAATATATTCAAGGCTGCCATAGACAAATTCTTGAACTATAGGGGAGTCACGGATTATGGGGAACAGCCAGGAAAGTGGAGTTGAGGCCAAGATCAGATCAGTCATGATCTTATCAAATGGCGGAGCATGTTCAAGGCAGCGCATAGCCGACTATTGCTACTATTTCTTGTGTTATTTTGTTCTTATGTCCCTTAGGAGTGTAAACTTATTTTGTATCACGTTAAATTATTTTTGTATCTACATCGACTGATCTTCTGTCGTTTCACGTCTTAAAAGGTTATCCCAGTTTAGTATGGACAGTGTATGTCTCATTACAGTGAAGTCAGTCTTCACTAAATCTACAATCTTAGCAATTGCTTTGCGTTTCTGCCTTTCAAACACTACGATGAACTCGATGATATTAAGCTCGCTATTATTTAAATGTTCATTAAGTCTGGTTCATTACTCATTGCTAAATCTAACGTGACATGTCCCCTTAGAAGGATGAGAGGGGATCTTATAGAAACATATAAAATTCTGGCGGGATTGGACAGGTTAGATGCAGGAAGAATGTTCCTGATGTTGGGGCAGTCCAGAACCAGGGGTCACAGTCTAAGGATAAGGGGTAAGCCATGTAGGACTGAGATGAGGAGAAACTTCTTCACTCAGAGAGTTGTTAACCTGTGGAATTCCCTACTGCAGAGAGTTGTTGATGCCAGTTCATTGGATACATTCAAGAGGGAGTTAGATATGGCCCTTGTGGCTAAAGGGATAAAGGGATATGGAGAGAAAGCAGGAAAGGGGTACTGAGGGAATGATCAGCCATGATCTTATTGAATGGTGGTGCAGGCTCGAAGGGTCGGATGGCCTACTCCTGCACCTATTTGCTATGTTTCTATGTTGGGGATATTATTGCAGAAAACTATCCTGAACACATTCAAGAAATTCACTTACGTTCTGACATGAGCTAGTCTGCTTCTTCTAGATGAAGTCCTTACTACTAGGGGAATCAAGGGGTATGGTGAGAAAGCAGGAATGGGGTACTGAAGTTGCATGTTCAGCCATGAACTCATTGAATGGCGGTGCAGGCTAGAAGGGCCGAATGGCCGACTCCTGCACCTATTTTCTATGTTTCTATGTTTCTATGTTTCTAATCTATATGAAAATTAAAATCTCCCATTAAAACCACTCCTTCTTCGCTATATATTACTTTTGTCTCTGTATGTATATATTCTACAACTTCACAGATGCATCCGGGGGGGGGGGGGCTATACACAACTACCACTACAGACTAAAATCCATTTTTATTTCTTAATTCTACCCATTACATCTGCACTCCCTGCTTCCCTGTCATTATATCCTCTCTTATTATTGAAGTGATTTCATCCTCATTCGTTGAGACTACTTTACCTCCTCCAGCATTTTCTCTACTCTGTGCCTCTCTTCCTTAAATCCACTGAGTCACATTCTGAGTGATGCGGTTGTATGACGTAGAAGGAATTAGAGAAAGTACATCTGACGAGGGACCAAATGGCCTACTCCTGCTCCTATTTCTTATGTTCTTATTTTAAAATGCTGTTACCCAATTATTGTATTGGGTAGTTTTACCAGAAACAGAATTGCACGAGATACAGGAAGGCGAATGGAATGTTGGCCTTCATTGCGAGAGGGATGGAGTACAAAAGCAGGGAGGTCCTGCTGCAACTGTACAGGGTATTGGTGAGGCCGCACCTGGAGTACTGCGTGCAGTTTTGGTCACCTTACTTAAGGAAGGATATACTAGCTTTGGAGGGGGTACAGAGACGATTCACTCGGCTGATTCCGGAGATGAGGGGGTTACCTTATGATGATAGATTGAGTAGACTGGGTCTTTACTCGTTGAGAGTTCAGAAGGATGAGGGGTGATCTTATAGAAACATTTAAAATAATGAAAGGGATAGACAAGATGGAGGCAGAGAGGTTGTTTCCACTGGTCGGGGAGACTAGAACTAGGGGGCACAGCCTCAAAATACGGGGGAGCCAATTTAAAACCGAGTTGAGAAGGAATTTCTTCTCCCAGAGGGTTGTGAATCTGTGGAATTCTCTGCCCAAGGAAGCAGTTGAGGCTGGCTCATTGAATGTATTCAAGTCACAGATAGATAGATTTTTAACCAATAAGGGAATTAAGGGTTACGGGGAGCGGGCGGGTAAGCGGAGCTGAGTCCACGGCCAGATCAGCCATGATCTTGTTGAATGGCGGAGCAGGCTCGAGGGGCTAGATGGCCTATTCCTGTTCCTAATTCTTCCGTTCTTATGTACTTTCGCACCTTCTGTTATACCTTCCAGTTGAACACTTGCTCACTTTACTCCGAATAACATATTGCAGCAGGAAATAGAACGGTTATTCCAAGGGACTGATGGTGAAGACAGAATAGAGCCCATGTCGTACGGTCACCTCGTTATATTATGCCTGGTGTTCGGTCGATCTTGCCAAGCCTTGTATCTGTTTGCACCACTGTGAAGCTATGAGACTTTCTAAGTTATTAAACTCAGTGGTGTATTCAAATTTGACGTTTAGTTCACGGCAGATTCAGGCAGATTTTATGTCACAGCCTCAGACCGCGCTGAATGTCACTGACGGAGATGGTGTGAAAATAGCCTGTGGTTACACAACAAGTTACGATAAACCCCATCTGTACTGGCACCAGCAGCACACGAACTCGGCTCCGCATTTTATTGTGTACCGGGATAACAGCATTAAAGAGGAGGCAGATTTTGTCAGGGGAAGATTGGAGGCCGGCTAGGCAAACGCAGAAGAGACGTTTGCTTTAACGATCGCTCGAGCGGAAATCCAGGATACCGCCGTATATTTCTGCGGGTTGAGCTTCACAGTGTTTTAAACTCATCTTTGGCTGTTCAAAATCACAGTGAAATAAAGCTGCTGCAGACGATGCCACAACCTTCTGACTCAGAGGCGAGAGTGTGACTGACTGAGCCACGTCTGACACTTACAGAGAGTTTAAGGCAAACCACCCTTGTCTGCGAGTGTCAGCCGTTGATCTCACTGTCTCCTTTGGATCGGAAGGTTTTCGGTTCATGTCCAGAGACTCCAGAGACTCGGGCACCATAATCCGCGGCCGACCCCCCCCCCCCCCCCCCCGATGCCAGTACTGAGGGAGTGCTACACTGTCGGAGGTGCCACCTTTCAGATGATGTGTTAAACCAAGGCCCGGTTCGCCCTCGGAGGTGGAAGTTATAGATCCCAGGGCACTGTTTCGAACAAAGCGGTGAAGCTCACCCAGGTGTCGTGTACCAACATTCATCCCAACATCACTAAAACACTTCATCACATTGCTCTTTGTGGGATCTTGCTTTGCAAATATTGGATGCCGCGTTTCCTACAGGACGGCAGTGGCTATATTTTAAAATGACTTCTTTCGCACTTTGCGACGTGTGCGACAGTATGGATGGCCAAGAGCACCGTTTCCCATTTATTGTTGTTATATGCCGCATATTAAATACTTCAGCTCCTGAGGCGGTCTCGTTTCCAGGCTGGCGCAGATTATGATAATTATTTGAGTGGCCCTTGCGCCTCGCCAAAAGGAGACTGCGCCTTTCAAGGGAGCGAGTTGGGGGCTCTTTGAAAGTCGCTGAGCCCAGATACTTATGGGCTCCCGACATCAGAGCGTGCAGCACCGACTGAACCTAAAGAGCCGCTCTGTTTAAGGTTAGTAAGCATCATTCACATGCTCAATCTTTCTGTTCTATCTTCACTTTACCCACATCCTGCAAAACGGCTTTTGATGACCTCGTTTTTATTTTGGAGGGAAAAAACAGAAAACCGCAGGATGTCAGTTGTAGTGATAAAAATAAATGCATTCCACGAAGAAATATCTTGCGGTTGGTAACCCTTAGCAACGATTTCCATTTAGTGCTGATTAATGCAAGTGGAATATGGAAGCGTAATCTTCGATTGTAGCAGTTATTTAAATTTTTTATACGACCATTTGTGTGCTAGGTGCGTGGGCGGGTGAGAGAAGGGGCGTTGTAAAGCGGTGATGACAGTAGGAAAAAGACAGCGAGGAGACAACTCCTGGAAATATTATAATCAGAAAGTGATTGAAATATAAGACTTGACAGTCAACATCTAAACTCATGAGAATTCAGTCCGAAAAGCAAATTATAATCACAACATATAAACCCAAAGTAGACAAAATGAGCTCAAGTCAAAAATAGTGGTTGGGTGATAAAGTTGGATTGTAAAGGTCTGTTGCTTGCAAGAAGAAGTGTGAAGGAGTTCCATGTTATAAGATCTTAGAAAAGTATGCATTGGAGTAGAAGATTGTGCAGCGAGTCTTAATGTCAACAATTGAGAATGAAGGGAGGAGGAAGAGCACATTGCATTACACTGTTGAAGTTTTGGAGGAACAGAGAGGAACATTCACAAAGAAATAGTGCTCATAGTAACATCAATTAAAACGAAAAAGTTAAAGGTTACTGCGGGTAGAGAGAGGGATTGCACGTTGGATTACACGAGCTTTTTCTGAATTTTGTCCAGGTAAACAAAATAACCAGTTAATCTGAAGTTTTCAGACTATTTTTGCTAGTGTTTATTAAAGCTCACAATTATCTGTTATATGCCAGAAGAGCCGAGGGCCAAGTGACAGCACGGGGCCAGCCCACACTGTGATATGTGCGCACTAGGTCAGTGCAGCAGAGCCCGTCTCTAGCTGTCCTGGTTTACCCTTGCCACTGGATAAAGGCCTAGCTCTATCAAGCCCTTGTGGTGGCTGATGTGGAACGGTCACCACACGTTAAAAAAAAAAATCCACGCACAGGCATCTTTCACCCCTGGAGTTCAGGACTGGAATATCGGGTCCTTCATTGAAACATCTGTGAGCTCTTCCCTTTTGGTGTGGAAGCAAGTCATCCTCGTTCGACGGACCGCCTATGATGATGATGAAGGACAGTTCATCGCTTTACTGGGTGATCTCAACGGCCAAGATCTTTTAAGATTCGCTAACAGACCTGCTGCTTTATTCAATCATGTTCAGATTTTCACACCTCAATGAACCCTGGTCAATATCGTCAGGTTCAATAGAAGGCAAAACTCTGATGTAAATAAAATAATTTTCAACAATTTTATATCATTTTTTTGCCCTTCAATCTCAAAAATGACTTATTTTATTCGGCATACTGTTTTTACAATGCATTCATATATTCTCTGATAAATTTAGTGCGTTTGCTTTCACCTTAAAGCAGTATTTAGCAGCGGGGTGCCCTTAAGTCAACTTTCGCTGCCACTTTTAGTGAAGCATCAGTAACTGTTATGCGGTCGCCTTGATGATAAAATTCTCCCAATTGTACCGGATGTTTACACTAAACTGGTTGATGCAGTTTGTGGTCACACCGAGGACACAGCGGGATAATGCGAATCATCCATAGTTACAGCTACTGGGGTAAGGCTTTAGTAATCTGCATGGACATCACATGTGGGAATCGGAGAATTTAGACAGAGCGAGGCAGAGAAAATGCGTTGATTGATAAATTCTACAAAATATATGTAAACTGCGTAGAAATGCTTCTGACCAAAACAGGGAGAAAAGTCTGAAATCTAACGGGAGGCGGCAGAACAAATGATCACCTTAATTTTGAAACCGTTTTTTTTATCATTTCCAAGCCACCTGATATCACATTTCAACGTTACTAAAATCTGAAGGATTTTACGACAGACGAAGTGAAGCAGATCATCTTTCACAGTGTTGCAGTCCAAGCAGAAATCTCTACATTCAAAGATTAAATTCACAGTCCCGGCGCGGGAAGGAACAAGGGCTTTCGACAGAAATGTGACGGAGGAAAACGCGACACTTTCCTTCTGCAATTAAAACGATAAGTTCCGACAAAGGTTAAAACACAACGTGCTTTCTGCAGGTTGTACCACTCTGAGATTCGTGTTTCTGACAAAGATTAAAACACATGGTGCTGTCTGCTGGTGGTAGCGCTCTGATATTCGCATTTTTGAGAGTCCGCCCGTGCCGTTCTGGAGAAGGAACAGAGGAAGTCAGTGTAAGTGCAAAATCAGGATGCTTGGAGCGTTAATAACGATGTTTTTGTGGTTATAGGTGAACATTCAAATTCTCCATCGCTCTCTCTCTCTGTCTCGTTCTCTATCTCACTCTCTCTCTCTCTGTTTCTGCCTCTTCTCCCTCACGGTTTCTTTGTGTGTCTGTATGTGTGCCTCTCTCTTTGCTTGTGTCTGTGTCTCTTTCTCTATATTTCGATCTCTGCTTCTCTCTCTAGTCAGCGATTATACCTCAGTTATCACTTGCTAAATTGAATTGTGCTGGGGCGTTGCACTGTCCCGCCAACCATTTCAAGTTCCCATACAGCAGCGCTCAGATGCGGGGCAAAGCTCCATTTATGCCGCATCACTAAAATCTCTGACGCCAGATATAGCGTGGGCTAAATACAATGTAAGTTCACATTTACAACATTCCACTAGACACACAAATATTGGGTTCAGAAGCTGTTGGAAGACAGGAAATCTCCCTCTGCACTATCGCAAAAAACACTCATCTGGTGAGTATAGCACAGGTTAGATAAAGAAAGAAATACTTGCATTTATATAGCGCCTTTCACGGCTACCACACGTATCAAAGCGCTTTACAGCCAATTAAGTACTTTTGGAGTATAGTCACTGTTGTAATATGGGAAATGCAGCAGCCAATTTACACTCAGCAAGCTCCCACACACAGCAATATGACAATGACCAGATAATCTGGTTTTGTTATGTTGATTGAGGGCTAAATATCGGCCAGGTTATCGGGGATAATTCCCCTGCACGTCTTCGAAATAGTGCCATGGGATCTTTTGCAACCACGTGAGAAAGTAGACAGGGCCTCGGTTTAACGTCTCATCTGAAATACGGCACCTCAGACAGTGCAGCGCTCCCTCATCACTGCACTGGAGTGCCAGCCTGGATTTACGTGCTCAAGTCCCTGGAGGGGAATTTGAACGGACAAGATTCTGACTCTGAGGCGAGTGTGATAGCCACTGAGCCACAGCCGACACAGAGTAAAGCTCAATTTATACTATCACATCAAACACTCCCAGAGCAAGTGCAGCACGGGTTAGAAACAGACTAAAGCTCCTTCTATACTTGTCCCAGCAAACACTCCCAGGGCAGGTGCAGCACTGTTTAGTTACAGAATGAAGCTCCCTCTACACTGTCCCCATCCAGCACTCCAAGGGCAGGTGTAGCACGGGTGAGATAAAGAATAAAGCTCCCTGTACGCAGTAATTTCGAAGTGAAAGTCCATATTACCCGAATACTTCGCTGTGCGCTCTGTGTAGTCTGTGAAATCAGCTGAGTTAAAAGATCAAACGGCTTCCTGCTGTCCATGGCTTGTAAATTCGGTAATAGTTTCACGCAGATGGTGTGCTCACAGTAAAGGATATACTAGACATGTGAGAGTCAGTCAGCCACATTCAAATGTGTCAATTTGGTCACCGATGTGTTTTAGTAATAAATTACAATGGGAAGGGTTGATTGTGGCAATAAAGCAATTTCAGAAGAGTTGAGTGCCTGGTTGTTTAATTTACATTGTTATTCTGTTAGCATTTCTATGTACCTTTGCGGTATATTGATTTAATAATAGTATGCATGGAACATAGTGATCAAAGTCAATCTTAGTATAAGAAATGTAAGTAAAAACGGTTTTAGTAGCACACACGGGAATCAGATCGTGCATGTCTCAAAATGCAATCAGCGCTCATTGGAATTGTGAAGTGTTTCTCACTAGCTCTCATACAGGTTTTGTTAACTATGAAGTTTCAATAAATACCTGCTCCTGCAGTGCTACAACTGAGAGTGTGTGTGCAATCTGACGTTTAAAGCAACGAAACGAAAAAGAACAATAAAGTAGTCCAACATGTGCCACTAAACACTTCCAAGGCAAGTACAGCACGGATTAGATACAGAAGAAAATGCTACAACAAACACGTCGATGTCGGCTACTGCACCAGTGAAATGAAACCCAACTTAATTTATTCTGCCCCATAAAACACCCCAATGTTGGGTTCATCATTGCTCACTTGCGGAATATATCTCTATCCTATTCCATCAAATACTCTAAACTCAAGTATAATATGGTTACATATGGACTAAAGATCTTTGCAAACTTTTCAATTCAGCAATCCCTGGTCAGGCACAGCTTGCTTTTGACATCATAATATTCCCCTATTGGAGCTCAATAATTGCACTCAACTCCAAACAGCAACATATTGCCAATGTATTGCCAACTGATGAAAGCTCAAAACGTGGGACTCCCAATATTGTCCGGCCTGACATGAGCGTCATCGCCTCATGGTTATTACCACAAGAGGAAGCCAATGGCCGCAAATTGAAACTATATTAAGTCAATCTGATACATTGTGGATTGAGGATGGGAGGTAGGCTGGGGGTGTTCCTTAAAGCTGCCAGACTGTTGTATAGACCCAACTAATATTTTTCATTTATATCCGGGCCGCAGTTAGAATAATGAATATGGAAAATACAATTTAGAAGTGTTCTGGATTTCCAATTCCCACAGTGTATATCACCTGAAGAGTTTGCAATTCAAAGTGTCAGATATCACCGTTAGTTTATATCAGAGTGCTATGAGCGTGCAATCAGTTAGAAGTACCTCACTTAATCTCAGCTCCCCCATGACCTATTCATTTGTACATTTCAAACAATTTTACCTAGAGTGCCACACACGTGCAGTCATGAGCACACTGATAGCGAGAGTCTTGACCAAGAGCAGTCTGATGAAGAGAAGGGACAGTCCCATTTCAGTCATGCCTGCCTCGCGGGGGATAGAAAAGTGAAAATAAACAATTTCACCCAATATTGAATTTGCAACGTATCAACACAGTGTGTTATTTAAAGAACGATTCAGCATAATAGCATATATTTACACACGTATGTGTCCATCTGCATGTGTCCGTAGGTGTATTTGTATCTGTGCACGTGTGCGTTTCTATCTGTTTGTATGTGTATGTTATCTGTGTGTTGCTGTGTGCTTATATATATGTGTGTGTGTGTTTAATGTGTGAATGTGTGCGTGTGTCTATCTGTTTTCTGTGCATGTGTGTGTGTAGGTCATGTGTGTGTATGTGTCTTTCCCTGTGTATATGTGTCTATTTGTTTGTTTGTGTGTCTGTGTGGTTATGTGTGTTTTGTATGTGTGTATGGTTGTGTCTATATATATGTCAGTGTGGTGAGTACCTACATGCATTTGTTCCCATTATATGTATAGAAATCCATATGCGCTGTTTGTGTTTCCAGATCGATTATTTACAAAGCATGGTCCATTACTTTGTTGATAATAGGTACGGGCGGCGAGAAGGAAATATGAATGTTTAAACTCCTCAATATCTCAGAATATTACAATGCAGGAAGACTCAATAAATAAAAGCAGAATGCTGAGAGAAAGAGATTTCATCTGCATAGTTAGTGGACACGTTTTAAACAGTAACACTGCGACTTCGTGAGGTGGTTAATTAATATTTGATCCAGCCTAATTTTTCATGTACAATCTGAAGTGCCTTACTTGAGAAATTATATACCAGATTTCACGACCTCAGCTTGTCCGAAGACATTTTCCAGTCAATGTGATACTTTGCAAGTGTAATCACTGCTGTAATGTAGGGAAATATGCCAGCCAATTTTCGCACAGCAAGATCCCAGAAACAGAAATATAATAATGACCAGACATTCTGCTTTTAGGTGTTGGTTAAAGTCTCAATATTGGCCGAGGTCATCGGGGAGAACTTTCCTCTTATTCTAACTCTTGCCATGGGATATTTTATATCCACCTGAGAGGGAAGGCAAGGCCTCGGTTTAAAGTCTTATCCGAAACACGACATCTGCGACAGTGCAGGGCTCCCTCGGTAGACCTTCTGCTGAAATCCCTGGATTGTGACGTGATACTGAACTCCTTCCATGTAGTTAGGGATCAGGTATTACCCGTGGGGAGAAATATTGAATCAGACAATTTATTAATGTAATACAGAATAAAAATTTAACACCACCTCTGGTATGTCGCATCATTCCGGTCCGTGAATCGATGGATTGATCCCGAGAGACCTTCTCTGAACAGTTCCGCCCCTCCGTTCCTAAACAAAAATACATAGAATACTGACATGATTCACAACTCGCTGAGACTTCAAAGAAGAACATATTGACCTTCACAAGAGATGCAAAGAAAGACTCGCACTTTCACTTTGCTGTATTCGGTCCCCTGGACGGTTTTCATCCAGTCCCGGTTTGCAGTATATTATCTCGGCTTATTCTAACTCTTGCCGTGGGATATTTTACATCCCACCTGAGAGGGAAGGCAAGGCCTCGGTGCAGGTCGGGGCCAAGCGCTGCAATATAGATGGTATTGCCTATCGGAACGGCTAGCCGATGCCCCGCAGGTCTATTTAGGTACGGGTAAGAGGTATCACAAGGCGTCGGCAGTTGTCCCTAATACCTGACCAACAATGACCCCTCACTCAACGCATTGAAGGCAATTTCACTGGTTGCTTAACTAACTCGGCCTTTTGTGGGACCCTAAAGTGTGAAACACCGACTGCGGCAATTGCCGACTTAACAGTGACTTCACTTGGAACTTTTATGCCCTCTTTCTTCCCCCTGGTTGTCAAAAATGAAATAATTCCATTTCTATAGCGCCTTTCGCGACGCAACAAAGCGCTTTTCAGCCATGAAGTACTTTTGAAGTGGAATTACTGTTGTAGTGTAGGAGACGAGACAGGACGATAGCGCACAGCAAGCTCACACGAACAGCCTGGATTATGTTTTCAGGTCTCTGGAGAGTGACTCGAACCCACAACCTTCAGACTGAGAGTGTAATAACTGAGCCACTGTTATTATCTGTCCTTTGTTAATAATACACTCCAATGGATCACGGGATCGGTGAATTATTGAAACGCACCTTTTCCGTAATCTGTTTGCACGACTGTCCCATTCGGCGCCGTGGCATGATTCACCTTGCAACTGATCACATCTCCGGGTCTCCATTGGTCCATCGGTAGAAAAACAGCGGCTGTGTATCTGCCGTCTCCTCTGTACAGAGGGGCTGACCCAAACCTCTTGACTGCGGAGGACGAAGTCTTCATGGACACTGTTATTTCTTTCGGATAGAAGTCCGTCACCAAGCAAACTGCGGCTGCGACTGTGCCCTCAATCAGGGCGCCCCGTGGAGGGAACAAGAGGCGCATTTGCGGCCTGGAATGTTTGGCGATCTCTGTAATTGGAATTTAAAAACGTCACTACCTGGCGCACTATTAAAATACTCACTAATCCTCACTATCTTTCGAAAATGTACCTCTGCAAAGGACCAACCAGAAATTGCAACAGCAAAATAAATGTTAATTGAACCATTAGATTAATATCATTTTAGGAAAACATATTAGGAAAAGGGGAGGTGCAACGAGACCTGGGTGTCATGGTACACCAGTCATGAAGGTTGGCATACAGGTACAGCAGGCCGTTAAGGAAGCAAATGGCATGTTGGCCTTCATAGCGAGGGGATTTGAGTACAGGGGCAGGGAGGTGTTGCTACAGTTGTACAGAGCCTTGGTGAGGCCACACCTGGAGTATTGTGTACAGTTTTGGTCTCCTTACTTGAGGAAGGACATTCTTGCTATTGAGGGAGTGCAGCGAAGGTTCACCAGACTGAGTCCCGGGATGGCGGGACTGACATATCAAGAAAGACTGGATCAACTGGGCTTGTATTCACTGGAGTTCAGAAGAATGAGAGGGGATCTCATAGAAACGTTTAAAATTCTGACGGGTTTAGACAGGTTAGATGCAGGAAGAATGTTCCCAATGTTGGGGAAGTCCAGAACCAGGGGTCACAGTCTAAGGAGAAGGGGTAAGCCATTTAGGACCGAGATGAGCAGAAACTTCTTCACCCAGAGAGTGGTGAAACTGTGGAATTCTCTACCACGAAAGTTGTTGAGGCCAATTCACTAAATATATTCAAAAAGGAATTAGATGTAGTCCTTACTACTAGGGGGATCAAGGGGTATGGCGAGAAAGCAGGAATGGGGTACTGAAGTTGCATGTTCAGTCATGAACTCATTGAATGGCGGTGCAGGCTCGAAGGGCCGAATGGCCTACGCCTGCACCTATTTTCTATGTTTCTATGTTTCAACAATACTGCCAACGGTAGAATAAACAAGGCAGGTTAACGAGCTGCATATCTGGAAAATAACTCAGTGTAGGGACGGTGAAAAGCTTTTGTTTCCGACGCATGGAGGGTTATAGAAGTGCTGATGCACGGATAATTAAAGACCCAGGTACAAGAGTAAAGGATGACTTAAAATCGAAGAGAAAGGATTCTGCCTTAAATAGCTAACTGACGACTACAGGATGCATAAATGTGCTTTATATTCCCTTGAGTTTAGAAGATTGAGGGATGATCTAATGGAGGTGTTCCAAACAGTGAAGGGAAGCGATAGGATTTATCGAGAGAAACAGAAAATGTTTTTTTCACACAAAGGGTAAAGAAAATCAAAGAATCACAGAACGATGCCGCACAGAAGAAGGCCATTCTGCCCTTCGTGCCTGTGCCAGCTCGTTGATAGAGCCATCCCAGTCAGACCCAGCCCTCTGCT
Source organism: Pristiophorus japonicus (assembly GCF_044704955.1). NCBI lineage: Eukaryota > Metazoa > Chordata > Chondrichthyes > Pristiophoridae > Pristiophorus > Pristiophorus japonicus. The sequence goes on from NC_091999.1 coordinate 5,510,362, forward strand.
CTTTCCCCAAATACCTGTATTTTGTCTTCCAGTATTTATCCAATTCCCTTTTGGAAGTTACTATTGAATCTGCCCCCATCACACTTTCAGGTAGTGCATTCCAGATCACGTGCTGCGTAAGAAAACTCCACGTGTTGCCTCAGGTTCTTTTGGCAATCACTTTGAATCTGTGTCCTCTGCTGACAGATCCTTCTGCCACTGGGAACCACCGCTCCTTCTTTATCAAAACTGTTCATGATTCTGAACACCTCCACTTAACCGTCTCTGCTCTAAAGCGAGCAACCATGACGTCTCTATTCTCTCCAAATAACTGAAGTTCCTCATCCCGCGTATGATTCTGCACCCTCTCTATGGCCTTCCTGCAGTTTGGTGCCCAGAATTGAACACAATACTCCAGCATTTTGTAGAGGATTAGCTTAAACTCCTTGCTTTTGTACGCTATGCATTTATTAATAAAGAACATACGAACATAAGAATTAGGAGCAGGAGTAGGCAATTCGGCCCCTCCAGCCTGCTCCGGCATTCAATAAGATCATGGCTGATCTTCTACCTCAACTCCATTGGACCCTATCCCGCGATACATTTACCTGAAATAACAAGATCTCAAACTTGACAATTTCAATTGACCCCACGCATTCTCGATAATTTTGGGGAGAGAGTTCCAGAGAAATGCATTTTGGTAGGAAGAATGAAGGGAGGCAAACATGAACGGACTGATACAATTTTAAAGGGCTCAGGTGAACAGAAAGACCTTTGAAGGTGGCAGGACAGGTTATGAAGTCTGTTCGAAAAGCACATGGCATCCTCGGTGGGAATGTAAGTTGTGAGGGGGATGCTAAGAGGCTTCAAAGGGATATCAAGTGGCTAAGTGAGTGGGCAAGAACAGGGCAAATGGAATATAATGTGGAGAAATGTGAAGTTATCCACTCTGTTAGGAAACATAGATCAGCAGGGTATTTTTTAAAGGGAGAGAGATTGGGATATGTTTGTGTTCAGAGGGACCTGTGTGTTCTCCTTAGCAAAGCACAAGATAAGCAGGCAGGTACAGCAACCAATTTAGAATGCAAATGGTATGCGACCTTCATTACAAGAGGATTTGAGTATAAGAGTAAGACGTCTCATTGCAATTATATCGGGCCCTGGTGAGACCACACCTGAAGTATTGTGTACAGTTTTGGTCTCCTTACCTAAAGAAGAATATAGTTGTCACAGAGGGAGTGCAACGAAGGTTCACCAGACTGATTCCTGGGATGGGGGAATTGTCCTATGAGGAGAGATTGAGTAGACTAGGCCTATATTCTGCAGAGTTGAGAAAAATGAGAGGTGATCTCATTGAAACATACAGGGCTTGACAGGGGTAGATGCAGGGAGGATTTTCCCCCGGGCTCGGGAGCCTATAACCAGGGGTCACAGTCTCAGAGTAAGGGGTCGGCCATTTAGGACTGAGATGAGGAGAAACGTCTTCAATCAGAGGGTGGTGAATCTTTTGAATTCTCTACCCCAGAGGGCTGTAGAGGCTCAGTCTTTGAGTATATTCCAAACCGAGATCGATAGATTTTTGAATATTAAGTGAATCAAGGGATATGGGGCTAGTGCCCCTCTCCTGCTCCTGTGTTCCTGTGGTCCTGTGGAAAGAAAGAGCAATCGGGAAAGATCCAGGGGCCATTTGCCGCCTATGTGTTCATATTCCCAGGACATCGTCACTGGTTGGGTTTTAAGGGGGATTGGGAGGGCAGGAAGGGCATACCGCGAGAGAGAAATACAAAGAAGAAAGTGATTGACAAATGAAAATATTAGTTTTGATCCTTACTTGACTCCACTATGACCCTGACTCCGTCTCCGAACATGGGCATGTCTAAATTCGGTTCCTGTTTCTTGGAGACGCAGTAATAAATCCCGCTGTCCTTATTTACGACGTTCTGGATTCTTAAGGAGGTTTTCTTCTGATCGCGGCTGACGAGCTGATACCTTGCCTCTGTGAGTTGTTTTCGCTTGTTGCTGAGTATCAGCACCAGGGGGCCGCGCTCTATCTTCTCCTGCTTAAACCAGAACAGCAAGTTCCACTCGGCCAAAGTTGCGCTCGTCACGCACGGCAGTTCCACCGGGTTCCCTTCGGCCACTGACATATTGACCGGCGTTCGCCCCAATGTCCCGATCGAGTGAGCCTCTAATAAACAGGATAGTCAGAAGGTAATGATTTTTCGATGGAAACTGAATCGGTGTCACACTTATCTCGTGGAAGCACTCCGCCGTTTGGGTTCAAGTCCTGTTCGAGAGACTTGAGCCCATGATCTGGGCCGACACTCCCAGTGCCAGGGCTCAGGAAACGCTGCACTGTCGCAGGTCCCGTCTTTAAGCTGAGACATTAAACCGAGGCCCTGTCTGTCGTCTCAGGTCGACGGAAACTACCCCACCGCACAGGTTCTCAACAGTGTCTCGAGATATATTGAACCCTCAACCAACATCAACCTCGGGGTGGTACGTTCAAGCGTCAACACAGAAGACTGTGAGATTGATTTTTAATCAATCCGGCAATTGCTGGACCATCGCCAGAAAACACGCTGAAAACTGTCGAATGGTTATATAAACCCCACTGGCGCATCAAATAGTCCATGGATCAAACCTGCCGCTCTACAAGCGGCTCCTGGCCCACATCATGTGCTTGGCTCTTAACGTGCTCTGAAGTGGTTGAGCAAACAAGTAATGTGTACCGCGGGTCAACGAACCAGGACCAATAAACATGTTCTCTGCTGGCGTTGCGAAATAGTGAATGGCCGAGTCATAGAGCACAAAAGGAGGCCACTTCGACCACCATACCTGTGCTGGCTCATTGAAAGAACAATCCAATTAGTCCCCGTCTCTCCTACCCTTTCCACAAAGCCCTATAAATCGTCCCCTTTGAAGTAAATATCAACTTGAAGATTGAGTCTGCTTCCTCCGCCCTTTCAAGCAGTGCATTCCAGATCATAACAACTCGCTGTGTAAAAATAAACTCAGTTCCCCTCCGGTTCTTTTTCATCTCTGTGCTTTTTTTTTCTAAATTCTGTAAATATTTTGTCTTCTCAATACACAAATTCACAGTTCCAAATATTTTCAGTCGACAAATGATCACAAAGCCCTGAATCGCGATAGTCACATAACAGAGTTGCTAATGCTGCGTCTCCATAATTCTTGCAACACTACCAATATTTTGTCTTTAAGCTGGACTTTTATTCCGTTCTACCGTTGCAGACACGCAGACTAACCTTGCGAAAGTGACAAGAAATAAGCCCAGAGTGTCAGCGGCAAAAGCACGGTCTCCATTTCAAACGAGAATGTCCCGTGGGCTCCTTCACCGGATGGGCAACGCAACTGATGGCGTCTGAAGCGAGAAAAATATAGCCACTCCCGAGAATTGGAATCAGCGAATCCATCTCGTCTCTACTTCCCCTACGTCAACTCTCACGGTCTGACTCCGTGTTCTGCGCTCTTTCCAACTCCAGCGTGTTGTTGCAACATTTACAATCTAGGCCCGGATGTAAAGGAGGCCAGAAACGTGAAAGAAACAATAAAACTTAAATGAGTCTCGCTTTCCCACGGCCGGTTTGTAGTAGCCTTTCCTTAGAGGTAACAATTTCTCTTCACCCTGGAGACTTGAACAGATAACATTGGCTGATACTTCACCGAATCAAGGCCCATTCTTTCCTCTCAGTTGTATGTAAAAGATCCCACAGAGCTATTCGAAGATGAGTAGAAGGATTTCTGCCCGGCTCATGGCAAATATTGATTTTCCCACCGACACTAACAAAAAAAAAAATCACTTACCTGGTCATTATCACATTCATGTCTGTGGGATCTTTCTGGGCCTCTAAAAAGGGTAGAGGAACAAAGAGATCTTGGGGTGCAGGTCCACAGATCCCTGTATTTAGCAGACCAGGTAGATAAGGTGGTTAAGAATGTTAAGAAGACATATGGAATATTTGCCTTTATAAGTCGAGGTATGGACTACAAGAGCAAGGAGGTTATGCTTGAAATGTATAAAACACTGGTTACACCGCAGCGAGAGTACTGTCGACAGTTCTGGTCACCACATTGCACGAAAGATGTAATTGCACTGGAAATGGTGCAGAGGAGATTTACAAGGATGTTGCCTGGACTGTAGAATTTTGGCTATGGGCAAAGATTTGAGATGCTGGGTATGTTTTCTTTGGAACAGAGGAGGCTGAGGGGAGACCTGATTGAGGCGTATAAAATTATGAGGGGTCTGGATAAAGTGGATAGGAAGGACCTGTTTTCCTTGGCAGAGAGGTCAACAACCAAGGGGCATAGATTTAAAGTAATTCAAGGGGAGGCTTAGAGGAGATATGAGGGGACATTTCTTCACAGAGAGTGGTGGGGTTCTGGGACTCACTGCCTGAAAGGGTGGTAGAGGCAGAAATCCTCACCACATTTAAAAAGTACTTGGATGTGCACTTAAAGTGCCGTAACCCACAGGGCTACAAACCAAGAACGGGAAAGTGGGATTAGGCTGGATAGTTCTTGGTCGGCCGGCATGGATACGATGGGCCGAAATGGCCTCCTTCCGTGTTGTAAGTTTCTATGATTCTATGATAGGAAGAGCTGTAGGATGTTCCGCTCCCCTAACATGCTCCGGCATATCTGTATCTTAACGACATCTATCCTCCATGGTCCCGTGACACTTAATAACGTTTCCTAACTAAAGTATTTCAATCAACCTGTGCGAGCAACCAGAAATCAGTGTCATTGCCTGTTAAACCTCTCTCTTTCTTGTTAATTCGCTGTACCTCGGCATTTTTTTTTTTAAATTCGTAGCCAATCTTTCCAATTCTTTGTCAAATCACAAACGCCAGAGGTCACCTTGCACACATCAAGGATCACTCTGCGCCAATGCTCTTAGCCAAAAGGCCTAGAGCCACTGCACCGTTCCTGGAAGTACTGCAATACCAGGTTCATGCCGTGGAGGTGGACGGGTCAGGTCCCCCACACACCTCTGTGGAGGTGGATGGGTCAAGCCACCCCACCCACCTCCTGTTTCCAAAAAAGCAAGCATATACCTTCCTGATCCAGGGAGAACCACTTTGGGGTCATGGTTACTCCCCTGTCAGGTCAGTTACGCATGATCTTAGCCAAAAGTCTGAGAAGCTCGGCATTTATTGCCCAACAAAACTCTGCCCCTTTGTGGTAGGCCTTTTACTTGAACCACTGCAGAAAGTGTTCTTTTCAGTGGTTTTGTACCACTGAATGGCTTGTGAGGTCACTTGAAGGGACAGTTACGAATAAACTATAATGGTGTGGGGACTGGCGTCCCATATAGACACAGACCGGGAAAGACGACAGGTCCTAAAGGAAACTGGTGAGCCAATTGTTTTTTTTTATAAGAATCCGACCATTTCACGATCACTCTCACTGAAACCATTTTGTTTACAGATATAATGGTGAGCCTGTGTACAGTGAATGGTGCAGAGAGAAATCAATAGATGGAGGGAGATAAAGGTGAGCGTGAGCACAGTGATACCGAAAGCAACCAACAGCAGGAGTTAAGTACAGGTGAGACAGAGCGTCCAGTGATACAGAGAGACACCAACAGGGGGAGGGAGATAATGGTGAGACCGAGTACAGTGATACAGAGAGCCACCAACAGATGGCGATAGAAAAAGACGCATGTCAGACTGTGTCGGCAGACGTCGGGATGCACAGCACCACAGGTAAGCTTGGGAATATTTGGAAATATGTGGATTGTAAAAGGAATGAGGAGATGGGGAAACAAGAGCAGAGGGCAAAGCTCTGCAGATGTGGAAAATCATCAGAACGAAAGGTAATGTGACAGAAAGATAACAGAAAAACAGCACAGGAACTTGTGAAATAGCACAATGATTTAATGAAAGGTAGATCTGAGCAATGTACCTGTGCAGGTGAGTAACCCTCTCCCCCGCCCACGCAGTGGATTAACCCAGGCTATGACTGTGCCCAGTGGTGAAAAGGTGAGCCACAGTCAGACCCGTTAGACCCTATACCTGTTTTACATGAAGCGATAAAAAAAATCACGCTGACCCTAAATAAGTCACACAACGAAACTACAACCTTCTGAGAAACATGGCATCGCATTAACCGCATCCCATCGAGAACTGACTGTACAATACTGCTGAAAGCTGTGATTCCACTTAACGTATGTGGCGCCTTCACCGACTAAGCACTGCTTGGATGATGTACCGTGTCTACTCTAACCATCTGTCTCTATCACAGTGAGCGTATTGCAGCAGAGTGAGCGAATCTCACTGAAGTGCACACCTTACCCCCCAAATCGTAAACAATTAATTCTGTGTATGAATTAATTGAATGGAAAGACTCTGGGTAGTGTGGTTAATGGCGTTCACGGCATTTGAACTTGCGACCACAATGTGCAATACTCACCGGATATATTTCGACTTATAATAAATATATGGCGATAAAGACAGTCGCAGTTCATGCTCCTTTTGTCCGTGCTGGTCCGAATGGTGTGTCTGCAACAACGTCACAGAGGAGCAGTTATTTAGTGGAAAAATATGTATCTAACGATTTGCTTTGCTTGCGATGTGATTGAAGTCATTCGGGTGAGGATTTGTTAACTTCTTTGTTGTACGTGAAAGAACCACATGTTCCAAACATTACAGGTGTCTCTTTTAAACCTAGACATGTGCTCGTTTTATATCTTGGAGAGGAAGATTTACCATCACCAAAGAGCGACCATCAGTAACCCATGGACACCTGCAGGCTTCTCTTGCTTGAAGCTCAGCTCCTTGGTTATGAATACCGTAGGGATTGAAATGACCTCCTAAAAACAGGCGGCGCCATATGGATACTAATGTAGTAAAGGGGCTGCTTCACGATAGGAAGTGGACCATTACAAAGATGAGAATATCATACAGCGTCTTTCAGACCCATCCACCCTATCAACCAACCATCCATCCGTTCATAGGTCTATTAATAAAATCATTCAGACATCCAACTATCCATCCAATCCAAATACATACTTCCACTTCAACGTGCCTGCTTATCAATTTGAGGATGTATGCTCTCTCTGAGGTCCTCTATTTCTATCTATCTATCTATCTATCTATCTATCTATCTATCTATCTGTCTGTCTGTCTGTCTGTCTGTCTGTCTGTCTGTCTGTCTGTCTGTCTGTCTGTCTGTCTGTCTGTCTGTCTGTCTGTCTGTCTGTCTGTCTATCTATCTATCTATCTATCTATCTATCTATCTATCTATCTATCTATCTATCTCTCTATGTCGATCTATATATTTATCTCTCGATTTGTCTCTATATTTCTCACACCATCTATCTCTCCATCTATTTCTCTATCTCTCCACTTAGATCTCTCGCGATCTATCTATATATATTTATTTATATATATTACAGGGTTAGGATTTGCTGGACAGATGCTGCGGCTGACTGCTGCTACTGGCCGGATGTCTGAGACATTGGATATATTTCGTTTTCTGAGAGATGGAAACAGTTCACGTGGTTACACAACTAAAAATAGGAAATTAATTCCAGTACTGTTGCTGGGTAGATTTGTATATAAATAGGCCTCTTTGACCCTATGAAGGGCTTGAAGTTGGATTTCAGTCAAGCAGTCATTTTTGAGGATACACATCTTAGATTCCCTGAACAGAACCCCCAGATGCTTCCTGTCAGTTGACCATGTGAAGGGTTTAATTTGGCTTTCATCCAATTGGTTAGTGATGAGGAAACACATCTTTGATTCACTGCACAGAACCCCCAGCTGCTTCCTGTAAATGACATATGGTATTCGAGTCTCCTTGACGGCAATTGGCTGGCTTGCTGCCGAATAATATTTGGCATGAATATTAACTTGGAACAAGGTAGGATTTAACTATGTGAACATTAAGCTATTTCGCTGCGCTCTTACAATAAAGAAGCATTTTGCATGGTCAACATAGAAAGAAGGATTTCAGGCAAATTCCATACTCACAATATAATAAAATAGCATCACACAAAAACGTATCCATATGTTATTTAATTAGAATTATTTCCAAATAAAGATAATTCTAGATAATTCAGCACGTTGGTTCAGTACTGCACGAAGTGTTCGAGAGAAACTTTACTGACCCCACACCCACGTTGTAATGAGATGAATGGGATTCGCAAAGTAAATACAAAATAGGTGGAATTGACTCCAACCCCTGCACTTCCTTGAATATTCTCATAGAGTTCAGTGTCTCATTTAAACTAAGGTCTCACTTACTACTGATTAGCAGCCACGCACTCTGCAGTTCAATTTGTTACTGATTTGGATCTCTGATGAATCCCTCTCATAGCCTGGCTACGAATGGGCCGAGACACGTCCAGTTTGCGATCTGTGTCAGCGTCAGATGAAGCATTTATTCTTGCGATATTCGGTAACATACCGCTAAATCCTGATACACTGCGTTCCTGATACTTTTGCACAGTCGTTAGTTTTAAATTAGCTGTAAGGATTTGGACGCCGCGGTTTGCTGATCGCATTATCCGGTCTAATTCACGATCATCTCTTTATACAAAGAAAACTGATCTGAAGCGGGCGGGACGCACATGCTTATGTTTCTCTGTCAATTCACACCTTAATTATCAGGCAAGCAGAATTATTTTGCAGCAAATTTCAAACGGCTGTCTTCACGTCACAGATTTGGGGGTAGTTAGTGAAATTCCATAATATATATTTGGGTAATGTGAAGGGTTTCTCCTCATCTCCGGACCCAAATCGTGTAGTTATAGCCATCCGCATTGTGAGTCGAATCACATTAACCAGCTCCCGCATTCAGATACATAGTTCTAATGTAATTAATGAGACAGGGTGTATTTTATTTGTACCGAGTGATGGGATAGAGAGGGGGAGATTGAGTAACACATACTGGCAAGCTCCTTAGACCCTGATAATGTAATTTCATCCTAGCGATTTACATTTCATGTGAAGTAGTGTGGAAATAAAGGGATTTCATTGACATTCCAGATGTGAATCCATTCTGTTGTTGATGTGGAAGGTGTGACGCGGATGCAGTAACCACCTCTATCAGGGAATCAATAGGTGGCGCTGATACCCTCGTCACATTCTACCGTGTATTTAAATGCCTGAACTGCTTTCGAATGTATTGTGCAAATTGTTATATGAATAAAGTGTATTTTGAAAAAAACAAAGTATTTAAATGCCAGTCACTGGGACTGCAATACTGAGTGAGTTCTTGTCAGAACCATTTACCACACATTGCCAGGAGAATGAGGTGGGCAATTTCTCTCAGTCTGCTGCTGGATTGATTATCCCGTGAGTAGTTTTTATTGTCCAAGTCGCTCACTGTTAACTTTTCAGTGTTAGTCTCTCTCTAAAATGTTGCAGAGTCAGGAATCATTTCTCCAGGAATAACACTCGTGGTTTTTGATTTTTTTATATAGGTGTCCAGTCGGATGTCGTGTTGACTCAGCCACATGTAAAGATCAGGAGGCTCCCTGAGATTGACTGGAAAACCAGTGGTTTCAATCTTGGCAGCTATCGGATGTATTGGCTACGACAAGTTCCCGGACAGGGGCTGGAGTGTCTGGCTCATTACTTTATTTCATCAAGCAATTACTACGCCCCAGGAATCGAGAGCCGATTTGCTGCAACCAAAGTCACTTACAACAGTATCTTCGTTTTGGACATGAAGAATCTGAGGACAGGAGACACCGCCATCTATTACTGTTCAAGTCACGCTGGATATCTCGACTATTGAGGGCAAGGGACCATGGTGACAGTAAGTGCAGGTAAGAAACATTCACTCGTTCAGCATCTGTTGTATTTCGGCCTCTATTTCATATTTCTGTTTATTTTAATAATTATTTTGTTCACTGAAACTTGAGTTCGGTCGATTCTGTAGTGAAACTTTTTGCACTGTTTCATTTGACTCTGATGGAAAGGGTTTATAGAATTAACTTGATTACCTGTGAATAAAATGCGGGTTGAGCGGTTGAGCCTCTGAATGATGTGATTTGGTGTTTATCTACTGATGAGATTCTGTGTCTGGGTTACTTTAAATACCTAACGGTTGTTAAACGCGTTGGCGTTTCTACAATGTTCAATCTCGGTGACATCCAATTGCTACAGGTTGTCTGATCATTTGCAAGCATTACTTGTTTGAATGTCTTTGTAAGTAGGTTGTAGGCAGAAACAGATAGCGTTCGAGGTTAAAAATAATTTAAAGATATTTCATTTATTTTTTATTGGTGTCAATTTATTGATCGTATGTCCACAAATACTCATTTAATACCTGAAATTTTACACTAATGAACAACTAAATAATTAACGCTTCTGCAGACTGAATCAGCTTTAAATTAATATTACATAAATCATTATACCGTAGTAACATTTCTAAAATATGCTATCATGTCAATATTAATGTAATAATCACGATGCGGCTTCTCAAATGTCTTCTGCACACTAGACACAATTAACGTGAGTGCAACGTGAGGCAAAGTTTAATTATCTATGATATTAATTTAATAACATCATATTCCTTTCTCTGTTTTGTTCATTTTGATGAGTGTTTTCTTAATAGTTATCTCTTTATTTTGTACTGATTAATTCAGAGTTTGTATTAAATTATGAATTTTATACGAGTTATAAATTGCAGTTTGTCATTTTATTTACAGTATAAGATTGAGGATACTGATTAAACTCGACAACCCAGCTTTAGTAACCATACGGTGTTGCAGCCCATCGTTAATTAGTGAGAGGAACCACGGCCAGTGTTTGAACTATTTCGAACGCTGAAAATAGACGGAGTTTATATTATATCAGAGATTTCGGAAATATGGATCGTTTACGAGTGTGCAGGTAGAGAGCAGGACAGTATTAGAAGTTAGTGCTCATTTAAAATTATTGATATGTGATTCTATTTAAGTAAAAATAATGTTGGTCTGAATGTATTCAGCTATTAATACGACGTATAACATTTAAATATTGAAAAAGTATCACGTTAAGTTAATTAATTTAAACCCTAATATTTCACAAATTACCAGGCAGAAACCGGATTAAAATTAATATTAAATAATGTTATTATAATCAGCATCAGCTGACGTGAATATTAACTTAGAGTATAATATCAGTGCTAATTCATTAACCATAAATGACGTCCCGTAATTGTGCTGTATGCTGGCCAGGAATACTGTTAGTGAAAATTTCAATGGCTGGAAAGAATTTTAATTATGTCTAAAATTAATTTAGGAATCAACATATGTCTTACACAGCTGTGTTCAGCTCGATAAGGTGTCAGATTTTAATGGATTATCTTCGTGTTTTCTCTCGATGATTTGACAGTTTATATTTAATTATGAACTTATATAAACCCAGCGGATAATCGGTTTTCAACGTAAATTCTCCTTTTTGTTTAACTTCTTCCTATGTCACTGAGTCCCGTGATGTGAACAGCAAATTACTCTGGAATCGGAATTACTTTCATATACCTGTTTTCAGCGAATCTTACTTATATCCTTTGAATTCTATTTGAATTGTTGGAAGTCGAAGAGAGTTTTTCAAATGAATATCAGTTTAATTTCAAAGAAGGTGCAGACTCGACGTAATCGGAAATTAACAAGAGATCAATTAGAAATGAGCTTCATTGACATTGACAGAGTGAATAGATCTATCCGCTGATGACACGGTTGTTGCGTTGTTTGTGTCTATTCTGTTTCTGTGCGCCTGCTCACTGTGTGCGAATCAAGAATTCTCCTGATTGGTAGTAAACCTTCTGGTTTGTGCTCCTGTATTAATGGTGTGCAATTTAACGCATTTATTTCAGGACCTTTTATCTGTGAGTAACATTGAAAGGCCGACTTGAGAAATGAGATCATTAACGCAGTGCGTGACATTCAGAAGGAGCAGTTCAGAAACACTGCTGGTACACTGTAGAACGAAAGTTAATCAGTTTCTAACCCGTGCCGTACCTATCATGCGAGTGTTTGATTCGACTCTCTTTCTAACGAGTGATGTACCTGCCTTGAGAGTGATTGAATCGTCAGAGTCGAAGAGAATGCACTCTATATCCTTACACGGAGTATCTGACAGGGGTGATTACCCGGAATTTTACTCTGTATCCAACCCTTGCTACACCATACTGGAGTGTCTGACAGGGCAGGTAAGCGGGAGATTTAATCTGTAGGCACCTGTTGCTATACCTGACTTCAGAATTAAGACAGGGCTTACTCTATATTATCTGTCCTGTAACTGCCCCAAGAACATTTTGCCCCAGAGTGTTCAAGGGACCTTAAGCTGCATCCAACAATAAACTGCGAGTGCTTCAGACAGATATATACAAATATATCGTTTCATTGCCCAGATGAAACGGATCATTAATTGATTTAGCATCCTATCTGGAACAATATCCAATTTTAATGAATTGATCCATTTTAAACATTTTCAGTATCAGAAAATAATTGAATGAGATTGGTCTGATCTTGAGCCGACTTTCACATCAAACAGTTTCAGGAAGTGACTGTGTAACGCTCCAGAAAACAGCGCCTGTTCTGATCTGATGGGAGTCTGGAAGTTATTTTGAAATTTTCACTGGAGAATGCCAAGGTTCCCGCTCCAAATATCCGTTATGGGAACGTTATGTTTTAAAGCATTTTTCATTCAGTTATTTTTTTAACAGGGTAACAGGCAGGGACAAACTCGGGAAAGATGCAGCTTTTGGCGCAGATCAAAACACAAGACACAGAGGCATTGAACTGCACTTCTCTGAACCGTTTAAAGAGATACAGTCAGCCTGCGTTGAGTCGTCATTCAAACTAAGCTTTAAGCCTTTATAACAGGAACCGATTGACTAAATTGCGTCAAATTTCGCAGCTCCGTTTATTTTAAACATCATCTTTCATTATAAAAACACTTTTAAAGTAAATATTTTCCAGGTGTTCAACACTAATAAGGGTTTCCTTCCATTGAGATTTGTCTTTGTTACTCCTAGACTGCCATTAACTAGACTTGACTATTCCAACGCACCCCTATCTGGCCTCCCACGTTCCACCCCAAGTAAACTTGAGTTCATCCAAACCTCGGCAGCCCGTGCCCTAACTCGCACCAAGTCCCGTTCACCCATCACCCCTGTGCTTGCTGACCTAAATTGGCTCCCGGATAAGCAACATCTCCATTTAAAAATTCTCATCCTTGTTGTCAAATTCCTTCGTAGCCTCGACTCTCCCCATCTCTGTAATCTCCTCCAGCAACTCCCCCCCGATATATCTGTGCCCCTTTATTTCTGCCAACTTGAGGATCCATGATTTTAATTGCTCAAACATTGGTGGCCGTGCCTTCAACTGTCGAGTCCCTAAGCTCTGCATTTCCTTACCTAAACCTCTCCGCTTCTCTTTCCTAATTTACGACGCTTCTTAAAACCTACCTCGTTTGTCAAGCTTTTGTTCATCTGCCCAAATTTCTCCTCATGTGCCTTAGTGTCAATTGTTGTATCTTATAACCCTCCTGTAAAATGCCTTGGGACGTTTTACTACGTTAAAGGCGCTATATGAATACACGTTGTTATTGTTGTTAGATAAGGAAGAACCGATGCTGTTGAGTGGTGTAGAATCTCAGAGTACATAATGGAGCATTTTGGCCCGTCCTGTCAATGCCGGCTCTGAAAGAGCGTTCCAAATTCGTCCAACACATCCTTTTTTCCTTATGAACCTGCAAATGAGTCCTCTTCAAGAACATTTCTCTTGCCTGGTGCATTCCAGAAATTATTAGCACTCTGAGTGAAAAAAAAATTACCCTCATTTCCCCTCGTATTCTTTTGCAATTATTTTAAATCTGTGACCTCTGGTTACTGACCTACTCGCTGGAGGAAAACGTTTCCCCCTACTTGCGCTGACAAAACCTCTCCCAATTTTGACAACCTCTATTACGTCTTCCCTTAAGCTTCACTGCACTGAGGAGAATATCCCATTTTCTCCAATCTATCTACACAACTCGAGTCCCTCATCCCTGGTGTAGTACTGGTAAACCTCCTCTGTATCCTTTCCAAGGTCTTGACATCATTCCTAAATTTTGGTGCCAGAATTGTATAGAACGCCCCAGCTGAGGCCGAACCCGTGATTTCTAAAGGTTTAGCATAACTTCCTTGTTTTTGTACCCAATGGCCATATTTACAAAGCCAAATGTCCCACGCGTGTTCTTAACAGACTTAGCAAATTGTCCTGCAAACTTCAACCATCTGTGAATATGCACACCCAAATATCTCTGGTATTGCATCCTATCAAAATAGTGCCACTTAAATTAGCCTTCCTCTCCCTGTTGCTCCTCCAAAATTGCATTCCTTCACACTTATCCGCAATAAATTCCATCTGCCATGTTCCTGTCCATTTTACCAATCCACGTGTGCCCTACTGAAGTCGGCTACTATCTTGCTCATTACGTTGCCAAGTTTTCAATCATCAGCGAACTTCGAAATATTACTCCCTATACCCAATTCCAGGTTACTTTGAAATAACAGGAACAACAATGGTCCTAATACCGACAAATGAGGGAACCCACTGCATATTTTTTCCAGTTAAGAAAAAAAACATACTTTCACCAGTACACTCTGCCTGCTATCGATTTATAATGTTTAAGGAAAACCAGTGTTAGACAGTGTTACACCTATCCACATGTGTAGATAATGGTCGCTACACACAGTAGCCAGTGGTGATTGTAATGACGCAAAAAGCAGTGCCTGTTCTCACTAGTGGGAGATCGGAAGGTACTTTGGTAAATCTCAAGAGAAACTTCCAATTAACCGGATTGTGGGATTGTTTCTTGTTGTTAATTGAATGGGAGGAAGGATGAGAGGCGGGAGATTTCCGTTCTATAGAATGGGAACAGAGCACACATCACAGTGCACTGAAGTACTTAAACATGGAGAAGGCAAGAGCTCAATTCGAACCAGTCCCGATTCATCTAAAGTTTGAATCTTAGAAACTAGGCGGCGGAAATGTTCCCTGTTGAATTCTGTGGTTGCCAAGTTTCGAGTTTTTTAATAATTTTACAAGTTTGTTTATGCTGTTACTTTTGAAGTACTGTTAGGGAAACGCAGCGATCAGAACAGCGCGCATATCCAAAAACCTCAATGAAATAGATGACTCGAAGTGGTGTTGATTGAGAAACAATAACTGGCCGAAATAGCAGGGAACGTCTTTGCTCTTGTATTGTATGATCAATTGACAAATACTTTATTGACATGATGTGAAAACGCTCTTATTTTTGTAAGTGAGATGTAGTCCTTACTACTAGGGGGATCAAGGGGTATGGCGAGAAAGCAGGAATGGGGTACTGAAGGTGCATGTTCAGCCATGAACTCATTGAATGGCGGTGCAGGCTGGAAGGGCCGAATGGCCTACTCCTGCACCTATTTTCTATGTTTCTATGTTTCTAAGTTGATAGAGCCCGACAGAAATGACAGAAGCTCAAACGCTGATGTAGTTTTTGATCGGCACACGATGGTGTTGGGTCATCCTGCAGTCAAATTTCGAGTTGTTTGGTCATTTTATTAGCACGGTTTGCAGAGTGTGACTTGGTCAATTGGCCAATCTTTCCCAGCGACACCGTCTCCTCGCACCCTCTACGCCCTGCTCTCCTCCTGTGAACAACCCAGCACTGGCGGCCCCGTCACCTACCGCTGTTTGGCGATGGACTACTTCCCGGAAATCACCAGCCTTTCCTGGAGGAAAGATAAAGAGCCGATCACCACTGGATTGAAGACCTACCCGTCAGTGCTCATTAAGAAGGATACCTACACCCTGAGCAGCCAGTTAACCATCACCGAGTCAGAGGTGGGGAGCAGCACAATCTGCTGCGAGGTTCGACGAGCTGGGTCAGTCTGGAGCACGAAAATGCCAGGTTAGTGTTGGGGGATACAGCAAGGAGTGGGAATCTGTGAAAAGCGGATAATTTATGTTCAACCTGTATAGAACCTTTGTTATACCAAACTTAGAGTACTGTGCCCAGTGCTAGTCTCAATATCAGACTTGATGCGCCGTGGAGAGTTCTGGTCTCCATAGCACACTCGATGAGCTGTGCAGAGTTCTGGTCTCCATATAACACTTACAGTGCCATGCACAGTTCTGGTGTCTGGAAATGCCAGGTTAGTGTGAGTCTGACAGTAAAGAACCTGTTAAAATAAAAGGTTACCTTGCATTTCTTAATCCATTTATTTTGCTAGAAATGTCAACAACATGTCTTCTCTGGAAGACCCTGAACGTGACATTGTCTCTCCAACTGTTATCCTCACCCTGAGTTCCAGTGGAGAAATCACCAGCAGCAGATCTGCAACCGCCGTGTGTTCAATCATCGATTTCCGTCCAGAGGGAGTGACCGTGAATTGGCTGAAGAAGGGACAACTCATGGATTCGCACTTTGTCTCCTCTCTCGTCTATGAGGTGAACGGGAACTTCTCGGCTGGCATTCCCTACCAGGGAATGGTTCGCCCGCTCGATCTCTACCTGCCAGGTCTCTCATCAAGGTTTCACCCAAAAGCGAAGCTTCACCAGATCTCCAGGTACGAGGAGCAAGCCCCGGAAGGCCATTCTCTACGCTGAACTCAAACAAAGTTAGGACTTTTATTGGAATTAATACACAATGTAGAAACAGTTCTAATTTACAATTATGCTGTTTGTGTTTTTCTTATTCATTCATGGGACGTGGCCGTCACTGGCAATTCTAATGCCTATTTCTAATTACACTTGTGAAGGTGGCAGTGAGTAGCTTTATATAACTGAGTGGCCATTTCAGAGGACAGTTAAGTGTGATGCACATTGTTGCTCTGGAGGCACGAATAGGCCAGACCGGGTAAGTTCGGCAGCTTTCCTTCCTTAAAGGATATTAGTGAACCAGGTGGGATTTTACGACAATCCTGCCGTTTCCTGGTGACAATTTCTGATCCTAGTATTTGATTCCAGATTTATTTAAGTAAGCGAATTTAAATTCCACAGTCGCCGTGGTACAAATCATGGCTTGAGATCATTAGTCCAAGCCTCGGGATGACTGGGCCAGTAACATACCAACTATGCCACCATTCACGTTCCAATCTAAGTGCTGAATGAGGGTCCCTCACAGTTCAAGAATCCATCAGTTTGTCAAAGAAGGATTCCCTCTGCTCTGATGTCAGACATTGAGTAAGGTATCCTTGGGCTCACGTTTATCCTCAGCTGGTGGGTCATATGTTTAGAGATGTTTGTGATCCTAATGGAATGGGTAGGGTAGATGGAGACGAAATATTTCCTCTGGTGCCGGAGTCCAGAACAAGGACGTAACATTAAAATTAGAGCCAAGTCGTTTCATGGTGATATCAGAAAGCAATTCGTCACACAAAGGATAGTTGAAATAAGCAACTCTCTCCTCGAAAAAAAATCTGTTGAATTTGGGAGTCAATTGAAAATGTCAAAATTGAGATTGATAGAATTTTGTTAGACAAGGGTAATATTGGTTGCAGAACTAAGGTGGGTAGATGGTGTTGAGGTGTAGGTCAGTCCTGATGTAATTGGATGGCGGAACATCCAATTGGAGGCTGGATGGGCTGAATGACCCAGTCCTGTTGCTCTATTTTTATTACTGCTCTGCGGTCATATATCCCTCTGACTCTCTCTTAAACAGACATGATAAATGCTCGCTAATGACCAGAACTTCTTCATATCGGCAACGCATTTTGTCAGCTGTGGCTCAGTGGGTATCACACTGACCTCTGAGTTATAAAGTTATGGGTTCATCGCCCACTCCAGAGACTTGAGCGGAAATCGAAGCTGACACTCCAGCGCAGTACTGAGGGACGAGACGTTAAAACGAAGCCCCGTCTGCTCTCTCAGTTGGACGTAAAGATCAGGGGAGTTATCCCCGATGTTCTGGCTAATATTTCTTCCTCCATGAACCTAACAAACGAACAGATAATCAGGCCATTACCACATTGCTGTCTGTGGGAGTTCCTGTGCGCAGATTGGCTACGGCAACCCTCCATTTCAACAGCGAATACATTACATAAGTATTTTATTGGCCGTAAAGCGCTTTGAGACATCCGATGGTCGAGGAAAGCGCTATATAAATGCAAGTCTTTCTTTCAAATTACTCTCCGCCACAAAAAACACCTTGGAACTCCATTCTCCGGACCTTTCAGTTCTATTCTCCCTGGGACTGCAGTCGATTCCTGCAGCTTTTCATCGGCCGAACAATCGCAAAGAGACGCCAGAAAATTGCATTTGTTATCTGTTGCACCTAAAGTCCTGGCTTTGATTCGACACTCGATTTTAACCAATGTAATTTTCGCGTAGAGCTCTGGACCCTGGGGGCGGAGCCATTATACTGAGCGGAAATGCGTTCGGACACAAGGGTCTATAGATGGGCAGAAAGGAGCAAGGGGTTTCAGGAAGAAATCAGCCCGTAACACAACTGCGCTCGAATTGCTTTACCTTTTTACGCCGGGTATGTCCTTCACAGTCCATTACAGGTGATTCTGGGTGCAAATGCACAGGAAATGTTAGAGTTTCCCGGAATCCGTCCCAATTCGTTGTCCTTGCAATAACGATGGTGTTAAAGCAACGGCGCGAGGTTGATATCTCAAAGGTGATTTATTCTCCTTGGGAGAGTGAAGGCTAAATACTGGTGTCCTGATTCTGAAAATTGAGCGATACTTGACTTTCATTTCTGCTTCACAGATCATAACCAATGCAACGTGCCACACAACTCTGTCCTGCAGCCGTCACTAGAACAAATCTTACT
This sequence comes from Pristiophorus japonicus, assembly GCF_044704955.1. Taxonomy (NCBI): domain Eukaryota; kingdom Metazoa; phylum Chordata; class Chondrichthyes; family Pristiophoridae; genus Pristiophorus; species Pristiophorus japonicus. The sequence continues at coordinate 5,529,105 of NC_091999.1, forward strand.
GGAGGCGGCGGTGACATTAACTTGCGTCGTGTCTAATGATCCTTATGGGGCCACCGTGTCCTGGAACCGGGAAAAAGAGACTTTGACATCAGAGATTTGCCCTCCAATCCGGAGAGGCTCCCAACAGCGTGACCAGCAGCGTAAACATCCCGACACAAGCCTGGCTGAGTGATGAGCCATCAGGATATGCCGCCTCCTATCAGAGGTTCCATCCACGAAGAAAAGGGTGAGCGGCATGCATGCTTGTAGTAACAAATGTAGCAACGCTGTGACTGTTTCCGGTGCGTGTGCCTGGGTCAATTCCTTCCCATAAGTGTTGTAATAGACTTCTCTCTGAACGCAATTGCTCATTCCACTAACTAAACCCTCCGAGACCTGAGATGGTTCATTTATCGGGAAGCTGGATCCGTACACGAGGGAAAAAGAAATAGAAGGACATGCTATTATTGCGTACGGTTTTGGTTTCCATATTTACGAAAGGATATACTTGCTTGGGAGGCAGTTCAGAGAAGGTTCACTCGGTTGATTCCTGGGATAAGGGGGTTGCCCTATGAGGAAAGGTTGAGCAGGTTGGGCCTCTACTCATTGGAGTTCAGAAGAATGAGAGGTGATCTTATCGAAACGTATAAGATTATGAGGGCTCTTGACAAGGTGGATGCAGAGAGGATGTTTCCACTGATGGGGGAGACTAGAACTAGGGGGCATAATCTTAGAATAAGGGACCGCCCATTTAAAACTGAGATGAGGAGGAATTTCTTCTCTCAGAGGGTTGTAAATCTGAGGAATTCGCTGCCTCAGAGAGCTGTGGAGGCTGGGTCATTGAATAAATATAAGGCAGAGATAGACAATTTCTTAATCGATATGGGGAGTGGGTAGGGAAGTGGACCTGAATCCATGATCCGGATCAGCGATGATCGTATTAGATGGTGGAGCAGGTTCGAAGGGCGGTATGGTCAACTCCTGCTATTATTTCTTATGTTCTTCTGTTCGTATTACAGTTAGATGAAGTAAAGTGGGAGGAGGCTCGTATGGAGCATAAACAGCAGCAACGACCAGTTAGGCCGAATGGTGTGTTTCTGTGATGTAAATTGTATTTAATTTTCCAGTCCAACTCTTCATTCTCCCACAGAGAAGGATTGCATCCCCCTCTGCTCCGGGCAACTATAAACCGACAGGCCACACAGTGGGGTGGGGGGAAGGGAGTCGGTTAGAATGCAGCACAAAGCACATTTCTCTCACATCTAACCGCCGGATTCATTGTCTCTGAGATTCTTCAGTTTATTGACCATTAGTTTAATTGTGCTGCAGCTAAAGGTCTGCGGGAACCGTCCGTGTCTGTCCTCCTGCCCTCGACAGAAGAAGTCTCCACTCAGAGGTTGGTCAGCCTCACCTGCTCAGTGAGACGTTTCTCCCCCCGAGAAATCTTCATCAAATGGACCGTCAATGACAAGCCGGTGGATTCCGGCAACCACCAGAACACCGAGTTGATAGCGGCAGCTCGTTCTTCGTGTACAGCCTGTTATCCATTGCAGCGGAGGAGTGGGCCAGCTCTTGTGTGGTGGGACATGAAGCGATCCCCTTGAAGACCACCAGCAGAACGGTCAATAAATCCAGCGGTAAAGCGAGTTTTGTGAACATTTCCCATTTCCCGGATGGACACCGCCAATTCTTGTCAATAAGAGTCTCTCGATTGCATCGCAGTTCTTCAATACAAACCCAATAATGGCCTCTTCTTCCAACCGCTCAATTAATTTTGCTTCCCATTTTTGCCAAACGAATGCTGTTTGTCTGAAGCAGGATATTTGCCGGTCTCGGGCCCAAGGCTAGTAAAACCAGCGCTCCTACATCAAATGCAACACGTGTTAGAGACAGAGTGAAGCTCTTTCATGAGCAGATTCCTCCAAGTAACTTCTTCAGCTGGGGGAATCTGAAAAGTTCCCATTTCCGACAGACAAACGCAGCACATTTAAATCTCGATGTCAAAACAGAAAGTGCTGCCTGTTCCGCTGAGATTTCCAGCACGTTCTGTTTTTATTTCAGATCGCAGCAAATTCACTTTGCTTTTGTAAATTCCGACGTCCCTGTTTCTCCATCCCTTCAGAATTGGGGCCAGTTTCATTTTGCAGAATTGCACCCTCTGGGATCTGAAATGAGGGCCACACACGAACACGAGCTGTACCTCCCACTGCCCCAGCAGAGAGAGGGGAAAGGGAAGTTGTTAATCCACTTCCCCAGCAAAGAGTGCGGAAACCCACCCCCCCCCCCAGCACAGAGAGGGGAAAGGGAAGTTGTTAATCCACTCCCCCAGCAAAGAGTGCGGAAACCCACCCCCCACCCCCCCAGCACAGAGAGGGGAAAGGGAAGTTGTTAATCCACTCCCCCAGCAAAGAGTGCGGAAACTCACCCCCCCCCCCCCCAGCACAGAGAGGGGAAAGGGAAGTTGTTAATCCACTCCCCCAGCAAAGAGTGCGGAAACCCCCCCCCACCCCCCCCACCCCCAGCACAGAGAGGGGAAAGGGCAATTGTTAATCCAATATAATTCTCACTCCCCCGCCAGAGAGAAGAGAAAGGGCCATTACTAACCCACTGTAGATCCACTCCCCCAGTTCAGAGATGGAAAAGGGCAATTGTTAAGCTATTGTACCCCCACTACCCCACCAGAGAATGGTGAAATGGCAAATGTAAATCCACAAACCCCCACCAGAGGGCAGTAAGCCGCTTTCTTTTATATGGACTCAGTTGCCATTAGTACAAAGGCAGCTTGTACCTCAGTGTTCGAAGATTAGAAGCTTGCCACATGAGAATTAAAGTCTAAAATAACTACTTGTACAATATAATACCTTTAAGTAGGATTTGGGGCGAACTGATTCCTGTTAATCATAAAGAAACCGATTGAATTTTCACCGTCCAGTCTAAACTGAATCCTCTGTGAGTTTCTTACGGTTGTGTCTTTGTGTTTATCAGGCGCATCCATTGAATTGCTACATTTCATCGACTGATGTTACATTCTATCTCACACAAAACACATTCATTCCTGCTCGGGGATGAATGCGTCTAAGTGTATTTGTATGTTGTGTAAGTTTGTGTGTGTGTTTCCATAAATGCACAATTACACATAAACAGACACATTCTTACATAGAAACACACACATTAACACACTGACATAGAATATTACACATTCGCAGAATGTAATGCACACCGTCAGTCTCAGATCCAGTTATTGGCATTGTTTGAAACATTGAACAAATGTAAAAATACACTTACACGCACATGCACATGCACACAAACAGACACACTTACACAAAGCACATGTAAAAAGATAGTTATATGCAAACAGTCACAGGCTTAATTAAAAAACATTAACACACTTACGCTAACTATTGCACAAAACGCGCACACCTACATAAAAGCGCGCACACACACACATAAACACACATACTTACTGAAATAAACACGCACAAATTAACACACTCACATGAACAAACAAACATCAACTAAACTAAAAGAAGCGATAGTCATATAAAAAAAACACAAACACTAAAGCCTACACACATAAACCTCAGGCTATAGACGATGTAGATTAAAATGCACTTTTTAAGTGGACACAGTCTCCAATAATTGTATTGAATAATCTGCTGTGTTCATGACACCTCAATACTCTCTATCCTGGTCAAACACAAACACTGAATCACGTTTTTTTGAAAACTGTTCAAAGTTAATATTGTTCAAAGCTTGGCCTTCAAAAATAAACAAATAAGATTGGAACTGACATCCGATTTCTCATCCTGCACCCTTGAGAGTCTGCAAATAAGTAGCCATCTAATTATTCTGTTAAAATAATCGTTATGAATCAGAAAACCTTCTTCGTTATCTCACTGCAATATTTCCGAATGACAGATCGGAGGAAATTGAACGTAAATACATTAGCTTCTGACAATGAAGAGAAAATCTAATTATGTACAGCACGAAATGTGCGCAGATCATAAAGAAAGGATGACTGGCTGCGGAGTTAGGAACAGAGATAGGTTGCTGAGAGTGATCAACTTAACACAAGCTATACATTGAAAATTAAATTAGAATCATAGAATCATAAAATGGTTACAGCACCTAAGAAGGCCTTTGGACCCATGTCAGCACTCTGCAACAGCGCTCCAGCTAGTCCCACTCCCAGCCATTCCCCTTGGCACTGCAATTTGTTTTCTTTCAGGTAATTATCCAAACACTTTTAAAGCAGTGTTTGTGTCAGCATCCGCCACACTTTCAAAGGCAGTTCATTCCAAAATCCTAACCACTCGCTGTGTAAAGAAATATTTGCCTTTGACGCCTTTCGTTCTTTTGCCAATCACCTTAAATCGGTTTCCATTGGTTCTCAACGCTTCGGCCAATGGGAAACGTTTCTCTCTCTCTACTCTGCCAGACTGCTCATGATTTTGAACACCGCGATCAAATCTCCTCTCAAATCGCCTCTGCTCCAAGGAGAACAAGTCCAGCTTCTCCAGTCTATCCAATTAACTGAATTGCCTGATCCCTGGAATCATTCTCGCAAATCTTTTCTGTACCCAGTCTAAGGCCTTTACAGCCTAACCAAAGTGCGGTGCCCACAATTGGACACAATACGCCAGTTGAGGCCGAACCAATGTTTTACACAGGTTCATCAGATTCTAGTGCCGCGTATTTGTCAATTCTTATCCCACCCAGCATCTCCTCTACCTCCTCCTTTACTCTGCCTTTAGCAGCATCTTCTTCCTTGGTGAAGACTGATGCAAAGTACTCATTTAGTACCTCAGCCATACCCTCTGCCTCCTTGCGCGGGTCTCCTTTTTGATGCCTACTCGGTCCCACCCCTCCTCGTACTACCCGTTTACTATGTATATGCCTGTGGGAGACATTTGAATGCCCTTTTATGTTAGCTGCCGTTCTATTCTCATACACTCTCCTTTCCACTCTTATTTTCACGTTGACGTGCTTTGACCGTTCTATATTTAGGCTGATTCTCAGATGAATTCTGGACCTGACATCTGCCATACGCACTCTTTTTCTGCTTCAGCTTACTCTCTATCACTTTCGTCATCCAGGGCGCTCTGATATTAATTGCCCTGCCTTTCCCCTAGTGGGAATGCACCTCGACTGTACCAGTCTGTAAAGAGATTTCCTCTTTAAAGGCATCCCATTGTTCCACAGCAGTTTTGCCTGACTACCTTTGAATCCAATTCACCGGGCCAGATCCATACTCATCCCGCTGAAATTTGCCTTCCTCCAATTAAGTATTTTATTCTAAATTGCTTTCTGTCCTTTTCCATAGCTTAATCGAAATCTTACAATACTATGACCACTGTTCCCTAAATGTTCACCTGCTGAGACTTGCTCCACTTGACTTACCATATTCCTCAGAACCAGATCCAGCAATGCCTCCTCCCTCGTTGAGCCAGAAACATACTGATTCGTGATCGGTATTGAAATGTATCCTGGAATGTAATGTGAATGTAAACCTGTTCTCATCTGCATTTGCACAGTACTACATGTAATGTGATTTACGGATTGTACTAAACTGTACCTTGAAATGAAATACACGCTAGTGCATTGTATGGAACTGCTGTCAGCATCCAAACAAATTGTATGGAATTGCTTATCGCAAGGTACTGAACTATTTTCCAATGTACTGTGAAAATTTTATATGAATAAAGTATATTTTTGAAAAAAAATAAACATACTGATCAAGAAAGATCTCCTGAACACACCAGAAATTCCTTCCCATCTCTGCCCTTTAGACTATCATCACAGTCTATATTCGAATAGTTGAAGTCCCCTATTATCACTAATATACTGTTCTTTACACTCACTGTAATTCCTCTGAAAATGTGGTTATGCATATTTTTCCCACTAATTGGTGGTCTGTAGAATGCAACAAGTTGTGTAATGACACCTTTATTATATATTAACACTAACCAAATAGATTCTATCCTTGACCCTTTCAGGACATCCTCTCTCTCCAGCACTGTATCATTCTCCTTGACCAATACTACGCAATACTTCCTATCTGTCCTTCCCTATCTTTCCTGAACACCATCTAAAATCACGATGTGGGAACATTATTATCTTTGGATGGCTGAACTATCATGGATTCACCCCACTGAGACCTCCTTTATTCTGTCAGATGGTGATGGGAAGAATGTAACCATGGAAATGACTGATCCAGTCCAGGTCGGTGATTGGAGCGTGGGCAGATGCAGCAGGACCGGCGAGATCGGGGCGAAGGAGCCGCGAGAGACGGTAGAGGGATATGATCGGGGCCTAGGGGAGCGTGAGTTCGGGGCCAGGGGTAGCACGGGCCCAGCCCACACTGTGCGATATGTGTGCGCGCTAGGTCCGTACAGTAGAGCAGGTCTCCAGTCGTCTTGGGTGACTCTTGCCACTGGACCAAGGACTAGCTCTGTCAAGCCCGTGAGGTGGCCCACGTTAAAAAAATCCATGCACAGGCATCTTCCACCATTCAGGATGTAGTTCGGGATCTGGAATATTAGGTCCTTCATTGGAACACCTGTGAACTTATCCTTTTTTGGCGTGGAAGCAAGTCATTCTCGTTTCAAGGGACCACCTATGATGATGATGATATCCAGGAATATTTAATACCCAGTCCTACCCGTTTTGAGCCAGGTCTCCATTGTTGTGGCAACATCATATTCCCATCCGGCTCTTTGCATCTGCAGCTCAACGACCGTGTTTACTATGCTCTGTGCATTTAGAAAGTAGAGAATAAACTAATACCTTGAGTAAAAGAAAAAGGCAAGGTAATGATATATCCTTATTTCACAAACGATCTGAATATACTTCCGCCTCTATTACATCCCTTAGATTCCTCAGACCATGTGTTGATTGAAGACGATGAAGACAAGAACGGCAACATCTGGAGAATCGCTTCCACATTCATCATCCTGTTCTTCCTGAGCATTTCCTGCAGTGCTGCCGTCACTCGAGAGAAGGTCAGAAGGTTCAATCCACTCACACTTGGATCTCACTAAAGCAGTTTGACAAATCTCTAAAAGCTTCATTGACCAAAAGAAAATACCCCGAGATGAAAGCCTCAGACCATTAATCTCCGCGACATTCTTTTATCTCTCTTCTACAGGTCAAGTGAACGTTTGAATTTCGGATGTGGTGGGGTTTCCCCAACTGCTTATTAACATCTCTGTGTCATGAGAATAAAATATGTCCTCTCGGTGATCCCCACAGTCAAACGCCTTCAGTTAATAGATACGAATCTGTAGCTGAGAAATTTAGAAACGGGATTTCCGTCCTTCTGTTTGAAATGTGTGAGATAACCATGGCTATAATGTAAATGTATCTCAGAGTTTCACCGTTATTTGACTATTTTTTTGTGTAAATAAGTCACTTTTCTCGTTCTTCCGTCACAATTATGGCCTTGCTTGAGCCCATGTTTTCTCTCTCTGGTTCCAGTGTTGGCTGGACTGACATATGAGGAGAGACTGGATCAACTGGGCCTTTATACATTGGAGTTTAGAAGGATGAGAGGGGATCTCATAGAAACATATAAGATTCTGACTGGACTGGACAGGTTAGATGCGGGAAGAATGTTCCCGATGTTGGGGAAGTCCAGAACCAGGGGTCACAGTCTAAGGATAAGGAGCAGGCCATTTAGGACTGAGATGAGGAGAAACGTCTTCACTCAGAGAGTTGTTAACCTGTGGAATTCTCTACCGCAGAGAGATGTTGATGCCAGTTCATTGGATATATTCAAGAGGGAGTTAGACAGGGCCCTTGCGGCTAAAGGGATCAAGGGGTATGGAAAGAAAGCAGGAAAGGGGCACTGAAGGAATGATCAGCCATGATCTTATTGAATGGTGGTGCAGACTCGAAGGGCCGAATGGCCTACTCCTGCACCTATTTTCTATGTTTCTATGTTTCTGTTCCAGTTGTACATATAGCTGACAGCTCAGACCTTCTGTAGTCGGATCGTAATATGATGTTCAATTGTTATATTCACTGTGTGTTAACGTTTCATAAATTACTCTTTAAACTGTTTGCTGTGAATTGTTAATAAATGCGGAATGACAAATGGACTAACTTCGACTTTGCTGAATTCCTTTCTCCAATGCTGCCCCACACCACTACTTTATCCTGTATCATACATTGTTTTATATTTCCCAGACCGGTAGCTTTAACCCGTCCTATCTTGGTTTTGTTTGACTGTAATCGCTTCGGTTAGGTAACCACTGCGCCAGTCAGTGTCCCATCAGAGTTAAGATAGCTTTACCTCAGACTTGTTATGTCAGGCCCCAGAGATGGAATGACAGCACTGTGACCTCGTAGTCCCGTCTAATATTATGGTCTGTTACAGTCACAAGCCAGGTGCTATTAAAGAGCAGTGTTCTATTAAAGAGCAGGGCGATGCTCCATCATGGCTTGATATATTACAATACACTCTTGGAAAGTGTGAGGTTATGCACTAATGCAGAAAAAAATCAAAGAGCAAGTTATTATTTAAATGGAGAAAGATTGCAAAGTGCCGCAGTACAGCGGGACCTGGGGGTACTTGTGCATGAAACACAAAAGGTTAATATGCAGGTACAACAAGTGATCAGGAAGGCCAATGGAATCTTGGCATTTATTGAACAGGGGATGGAGTATAAAAGCAGGGAAGTCTTGCTACATTTATACCGGGTATTAGTGAGGCCACACCTGGAATACTGCGTTCAGTTTTGGTTCCCATATTTAAGAAAGGATTTTTGGAGGCAGTTCAGAGAAGGTTCACTAGTTTGATTCCGGAGATGAGGGGGTTGACTTATGAGTAAAGGTTGAGTAGGTTGGTCTCTACTCATTGGAATTCAGAAGAATGAGAGGTGATCTTTTAGAAATGTATAAGATTATGAGGGGGCTTGACAAGCTGGATGCAGAGAAAATGTTTTCACTAATAGGGGAGACTAGAACTAGGGGGCATAATCTTAGAATAGGGGATCGCCCATTTAAAACTGAGATGAGGAGGAATTTCTTCTCTCAGAGGGTTGTAAATCTGTGGAATTCGCTGCCTCAGAGAGCTGTGGAAGCTGGGTCATTGAATAAATTTGAAACAGAGATAGACAGTTTTTTAACCGATAAGGGAATAATGGGTTATGGGGAGCTGGCAGGGAACTGGACCTGAGTCCATGATCGGATCAGCCATGATTGTGTTAAATGGCGGAGCAGGCTCGAGGGGTCGTATAGCCGACTCCTGCTCCTATTTCTTATCTTCATATGTACATGGCAGATTCAAGCTCCCTCCACACTGTCCCATCAAACACTTGCAGGGCAGGTAGATTATGGCTTAGATAGAGAATAAAGCTCCCTCTACACTGTCCCATCAAACATTCCCAGGGCAGGTAGAGTATGGCTCAGATAGAGAATAAAACTCCCTCAACACTGTCCCATCAAACACTCCCAGGGCAGGTACAGCACAGGTTAGATACAGAGTAAAGCTCCCTCTACACGGTCCCATCAAACAGTCCCAGGACAGGTACAGTATGGGTTAGATATAGGGTAAAGCACCCTCTACACTGTCCTATCAAACACTCCCAGGGCGAGTACAGCACAGATTAGGTGCAGAGTAAAGCTCCCTCTACACTGTCCCATCAAACACACCCAGGGCGCGTACAGCACGGGGTTAGATACAGAGTAAAGCTCCCTCTACACTGTCCCATCAAACACTCCCAGGGCAGGTACAGCACGGGGTTAGATACAGAGATAAAGCTCCCTCTACACTGTCCCCATCAAACACTCCCAGGGCAGGTACAGCACGGGGTTAGATACAGAGTAAAGCTCCCTCTACACTATCCCATCAAACACTCCCAGGGCATGTACAGCACAGGTTGGTTACAGAGTAAAGCTCCCTCTACACTGTCCCATCAAACACTCCCAGGGCAGGTACAGCACGGGGTTAGATACAGAGTAAAGCTCCCTCTACACTGTCCCCATCAAACACTCCCAGGGCAGGTAGAGCACGGGTTAGATACAGAGGAAAGCTCCCTCTACACTGTCCCATCAAACACTCCCAGGGCAGGTACAGCACGGGGTTAGATACAGAGATAAAGCTCCCTCTACACTGTCCCCATCAAACACTCCAGGGCAGGTACAGCACGGGGTTAGATACAGAGTAAATCTCCCTCTACACTGACCCATCAAACACTCCCTGGGCAGGTACAGCACGGGGTTAGATACAGAGTAAAGCTCCCTCTACACTGTCCCCATCAAACACTCCCAGGGCAGGTACAGCACGGGGTTAGATACAGAGTAACGCTCCCTCCCCACTGTCCCCATCAAACACTCCCAGGGCAGGTACAGCCCGGGTTAGATACAGAGTAAAGCTCCTTCTACACTGTCCCATCAAACACTCCCAGGGCAGGTACAGCGCGGGTTAGATACAGACTAAAGCTCCCTCTACACTGTCCCATCAAACACTCCCAGGGCAGGTACAGCACGGGTTAGATACAGAGTAAAGCTCCCTCTACACTGTCCCATCAAACACTCCCTGGGCAGGTACAGCACAGATTAGATCCAGAGTAAAGCTCCCTCTACACTGTCCCATCAAACACTCCCAGGGCAGGTACAGATCGGGTTAGATACAGAGGAAAGCTCCCTCTACACTGTCCCATCAAACACTCCCAGGGCAGGTACAGCACGGGGTTAGATACAGAGTAAAGCTCCCTCTACACTGTCCCATCAAACACTCCCAGGGCAGGTACAGCACGGGGTTAGATACAGAGATAAAGCTCCCTCTACACTGTCCCCATCAAACACTTCCAGGGCAGGTACAGCACGGGGTTAGATACAGAGTAAAGCTCCCTCTACACTATCCCATCAAACACTCCCAGGGCATGGACAGCACAGGTTAGTTACAGAGTAAAGCTCTCTCTACACTGTCCCATCAAACACTCCCAGGGCAGGTACAGCACGGGGTTAGATACAGAGTAAAGCTCCCTCTACACTGTCCCCATCAAACACTCCCAGGGCAGGTACAGCACGGGTTAGATACAGAGGAAAGCTCCCTCTACACTGTCCCATCAAACACTCCCAGGGCAGGTACAGCACGGGGTTAGATACAGAGTAAAGCTCCCTCTACACTGTCCCATCAAACACTCTCAGGGCAGGTACAGGGGGTTAGACACAGAGTAAAGCTCCCTCTACACTGTCCCATCAAACACTCCCAGGGCAGGTACAGCACGGGGTTAGATACAGAGTAAAGCTCCCTCTACACTGTCCCATCAAACACTCCCAGGGCAGGTACAGCACGGGGTTAGATACAGAGTAAAGCTCCCTCTACACTGTCCCATCAAACACTCTCAGGGCAGGTACAGCACGGGGTTAGATACAGAGTAAAGCTCCCTCTACACTGTCCCATCAAACACTCTCAGGGCAGGTACAGCACGGGGTTAGATACAGAGTAAATCTCCCTCTACACTGTCCCCATCAAACACTCCCAGGCAGGTACAACATGGGTTAGATAGCTGACAGAGATACATTAGGGACCACAAAACCTCGAAATTATGCTAAGAGTCTGTAGCGTATCCGAGTTGCAGCCTGACTCGCTGCAGTTTTTTTTTTGCACACACATAAACTCTCTTCACTTTTTTGTTAAACGCACAACTTAACTCTCTCTCTCCAACTGTTCTGTTACACACACGTACTCACTCTCCAGCTTTTGTGTTATACTCACTCAGACACACTCCACTTGACTGTTATATACGCACAGATTCTCGCCCAACATTTCTGTTACACATACAGACTCTCTGCATCTGTTCTTTCATAGACGCACACAGACACCCAAGACTGAGAGGGGAAAAAAAAGAGATTGTATTTGGGCGAGAGGACATGCGCGATCACGTGGTGTCCACAGGTGTATCCACAGCCTACTGCGCCCGCTGGGATGCATTAGATCCAGGTTGTATGATGGATGAACAAAAATCGAATTCATTCTAGTGAGCGATTGGAGCCCCCCTCCCTCTCGGGGAGGGCACTATAGAATGCATTTTCTGTTTTGGATTTGCCCCTTTAAAGGAGTGCAAATTCTAAATAGCGGGCACAGACCAATAAAAGTCCAATAAAATTCTGAGTCAGACCCTATGTCTTCTGTATACCTGACGAGCTTACTCACTGCTCTCCTCCATTCCCTCTGGTACCATCTCCCTGAACTCACTGAACATCACCCAGGGGTCATTTGTCACTGCTCTGCTCAATACCCTCTGAGACCATCGACTTGAATTCAGTGAACATCACACCAGGGATCCTTTATCCCTGCTCTGCCCAATTCCCTCTGACACCATCTCCATGAACTCTCTGATCATCACCCCAGGGATCTTTTCTCCCTGCACTCTTCCATTCCCTCTGATAGCACCTCCCAATGAAGTCATTGATGACGGCCTAGGGATCCTAACGCCCTGCTCTGCTCCTTTCCCTTTTATACCTTCTACCTGATCTCACCCCAGTGTTCCACCAGTTATATTCAGCTCTCCGCTCTCTGTTTCCCTGTAATTTTGCTCCAGGTCCTTCGCCGATATTCGGACTCTTTCGGTGCCTCCCGGCCACGGGAATATCTCAAGCGGCTCCTGGCCCGACCAAGTATCCAACGGCATTTTTCTTGCGATGCAGCGCTCTGAACTCTTATTGTTCCGGCGGGAGGCCTTCTTTGGTCGGGGTCGAGGAAGGGAATAATTAAGCGGCCCTTCTGAAGGGCTGGGAAGGAACTTTGGCAATTGCTGGAGTTGCTCTTGAAACTATGTCGCTACCCCAATCCCTGCCACGGCCCGCGAAGTGGCAATTAGATTTAACCACTGTCGCTCGACCCTGTTTCCAATCCCCCCGCTCGGCATTTAGGGTTAGGGTTAGGGTTAAATGCCGAGGGAATCTCGGAAGGTGCAGAGCCCAAGTGAAGCCGGGGTCACAACTCTTTTGGTTGTAATCAAATTAAACAAATAAGACAAGTGCCTCTCTGATTAAAGGGGGAGGACACTCCAAACATTTTTCAAGTGCCCTTTTTTTTCCCTTTCTTTGTTTTTTTTTGTGTTTTTTGTGGGTTTTTTTTTAGAGCTCCGAGAGGCAAATTATACTAGTGCCCCCTGACACTAAAACCAGAAATAAAAACAAATTAAACTTTAAAACATATAAAACCAAATTAAAATTTGGTTGCCGGGGGTGACGATGCACTCCAGTCCCTCCGGTGCACACCTCTGGCGGAAGGCCACGAGCGTACCAGTGGACACCGTGTGCTCCATCTCTAAGGACACCCTGGCGCTGATGTATGCACGGAAGAGAGGCAGGCAGTCGGGTTGAACGACCCCCTCGACCGCCCGCTGCCTGGACCGACTGATGGCACCCTTGGCCGTGCCCAGGAGCAGTCTTACGAGGAAGCCCTCGGACCGACCCGCTCCCCTCCGCACAGGGTGCTCCCGCCAGGGTCACAGCCCTGAGCGACGGGTCACAGGTGGCACACACTGAGCGGAATCTGGAGACTACCCGTGACATTTGACCCTGAATGAACGTGAAAGAAAAACAGCAAATCGCGATGCTGTGACGCGTGGAATGCATTGTGGCGTCATCCAGTGCAGGACAAAGAGGCGGAGCTCATCGAAAGGTTCTCCTGGAGTGCAGCACCGCCCGTGGTCGACATATGGTCATAAGAATGTAACGACATAAGAAATAGAAACAGGAGTAGGCCATTCGGACCCGCGAGCCTGCGCTACCCTTGAATTAGATCATGGCTGACAATGTACCTCAATTCCACTCTCCAGCACTGTCCACATATGCCTTGATTCCCTTACTATTCAAAAACCGATTGATCTTTGTCTTGAATATACTCAAAGACTGGGCCTCCACAGTCCTCGGGTGTTGAGAATTCCAAAGGTTCACCACATTCTGAGTGAAGAAGTTTCAGTCCTAAACGGTAGACCCCTTATTCTGAGACTGTCATCTCTGGTTCTAGACTCCCCGGGCAGAAGTAACATCCGCCCAGCATCTACCCTGTCTAGCCCTGTAAGAATGTTGTCTGTTTCAATGAGATCACCTCTCATTCTTCTAACGCTAGAGAATATCGGCATAGTCTGCTCAATCTCACCTCACAGGACAATTTCCCCATCCCAGGTATCAGCCTGGTGAACCTTCGTTGCACTCCCTCTATGGTAAGTATTCTTCCTTAGGTAAGGAGACTAAAACTGTACACAATACTCCAGGTGCGGTCTCACCAGAACCCTATATAATTGCAGTAAGACCTCTTTACTCTTATACTTTAATCCTCTTGTAATAAAGGCCAGTATATGATTTGCTTTCTTAATTGCTTGCTGTGCCTGCATGTTAACTGTCAGTGAACACAACATTTCCCAATCTCTCAGCATTTAAAAATAAGTCTGCTTTTCTATTTTTTCTACCAAAGTGGGTAGCTTCACTTTTCACCATGTTATTTTCTATTTGCTACGCTCTTGCCCATTCACTTAGCCTGTCTATATCCCCTTGAAGCCTGTTTGCATCCTCCTCACAACTTACATTCCCACATAGCTTTGTTTCATCAGCAAACTTGGATATATTACATTTGGTACCCTCATCCAAACCATTGAGATAGATTGTGAACAGCTGGGGCCAAAGCACCAATGCTTGCGGTACCCCATTAGTTACAGCCTGCGAACCCCAAAATGACCCATTTATTCCTACTCTCTGTTATCTGTCCGGTAACTAATCGTCAGTCTATGCTGGTATTTAACCCCCAACCCCATGAGCCCTAATTTTGTTTAATAACCTCTTGTGTAGCACCTTATCAAATGAGAATCCAAATACACCACATTCTCTGATCCCCGTTATCTATTCTACGAGTTACAACCCCAAAAACCAGATTTGTCAAGCACGATTTCTCTTTCATAAATCCGTGTTGATTCTGCCCAATCCTATTATTATTTTGTATGCACCCCTGTCACCACGACCTTCATAATAGAATCTAGCATTTTACCTACGACTAATGTTAGGCTAATTGGTGTGTAATTTCCTGTTTTTTCTCTCCCTCCTTTCTTAAACAGCGGGCTTACATTTGCTACCTTCCAATCTGTGGGGACCGTTCTATAATCTATGGAATTTTTGAAGATTACAACCAATCCATTTACAATATCTATAGCTCACTCTTTCAAAACCTTAGGATGTAGGGCATCAGTACCAGAGGATTTATCGGATTTCACTCCCAATAATTTCTCCAGTACTATTTTTTAACTAATAGTAATTTTCAGTTCCTCATTCTCGCTGGACCCTTGGTTCTCCGGGATGTTTTTTTTGCGTTTTCTTCCGTGAAGACAGACACAAAGTATTTGTTTATTTTCTCTGCCATTTCCTTATTCCCCATTATAATTTCTCCTGTCTCAGACTGTAAGGAACCCACATTTAATTTTGCTAATGTTTTCCTTTTTACTTACCTATTGAAGCTATTTGCAACTGTTTGTGTGTCTCTCACTAGTTTGCTCTCATATTATATTGACCAATTTCCTGGTCCTTCTTTGCTGAATTCTAAAACCCACCCACATCCTCAGGCTTAATGGTCTTTTTGGCAAAATTCTAAGCCTCTTCCTTTGATCTAATACTATCTTTAACTTCTCTTGTTAGCCACGGTTGGACCACTTTCCTTATGGGATTTTGGTGCCTTAAAGGAATGCATGTTTGTTGTAATTTATATATTCATTCTTTACATACCGTCATACCATTTAATGTTGTTTCCCAAATTACCTTAGTCCACTCGCCCCATATCCTACATAGTTTCCTTTGTTTGTATTTAAGACCCTAGTTTCGGATTTAACTAAATCGATTTCAAACTCAATATAAAATTCTACCATATTATGGACACTGTTTGAAGACACCCGTTCTAATCCCCACCCTCAATAATCTACTGTCGTGTCTCAGGATGCACTCACCAGACGTCCTTGTGTCCCCAGTGGTGCTGTGAGACTGGGAGGTGGTAAGCTGGCTGCCAGTGATTGAAAACATGCTGAGGTGGGCTACAGTGGCCTTACAGAGGATTTGTTCCGCTTTTAGAGATCGGTGGTGTATTGGATCAATAATAATAGACCCAGGTTCGGGATCTGGATGAATGTTAAATAAGAGACAAGACAAGTGAAGTAAAGAATAAAACACCGTTTACTGAGAGAAAAGAAACATTAATAATACAGTTTATGAAGAAAAGAGAAGTATGATAAGATGCAACAATGCTCATGGCCTTCTGCCCATCGGGAACTCCACAAGCGACGGCTGGTCTGGAGCATTGGGGGTCCCGGCACTGCTCGCGAATCACGGTCCAAGGTGAAGTTCAAAGACAGTGCTGTAACTTTATACTATCAAATAAAAATGCTATTGAACAAAACATGGGTGCATATGGCTTATGGCCAACTCCTAATCTGTAAGGCCCCAGGTGCTTGTCCACAAAGCATGACACCTCGAACCGTGGACTGTCTCATAACAAGCTGGTGTTCATCTCAAGGTCGCTTCCCTCTCTCTCTCGAAATAGCAACAACATTCTACGGGACATTGGAGCAGAGACACTCTATGCATGACTAAATATCATAACGAACCCTATGTGATTAACCCCATACAATACAGGTGGTGGGAATGAAATCCTTGTCTGGTTATTGTAAACAGGAAGCACCGGGTTATGATGGGTTTGGTTTATTCCAGTATCAATTCGTTCTCAAGAATTCCATTCGCCTTACTGTCCGGACGCTGGTAAACTTTGCTCCGGTGAGGTCTCCCTCAGGGGTCAGTGAACTAACAATCACTCAGTTTATCAGAGTGATTTATAGACCTGTGACATTAGATCCATGATCGTTAGAACATAAGAACATAAGAAATAGGAGCAGGAGTAGGCCAAAGGGCCCCTCGAGCCTGCTCCGCCATTTAATACGATCATGGCTGATCCGATCATGGACTCAGGTCCACTTCCCTGCCCTCTTACCATAAACCGCTGACTCCCTTATCGGCTAAGAAACTGTCTACCTCCGCCTTAACTTTATTCAATGACCCAGCTTCCACAGCTCTCTGAGGCTGCGAATTCCCCAGATTTACAACCCTCTGAGAGAATAAGTTCCTCCTCATCTTTGCTGTTAATGAACAAACGATTGAACAGACTTAAAGAATACATTCCCACTACAATTCAAACAGCGTTACAAGCACCGTCCCATTCTGTGATTTGCATTTACAATGCTGTTTAAATTGTATCTGATCATTTAGTTGTGGCTGTAATGAGTTCTTTGCTGATTTGCAAAGCGAGCGATTGGAGGGAGCAGGGCATGAATGCATTTATGCAATTTAACCACTCACCTGCTTATTGCCCTGGAGCAGAGCGTGGGGAGTGGGTTCAAAGCCACTGGGTGAGGTGTGGGGCGGGTATCAAACCATCTAAGGTGAGGTTTACGGCGGGTAAAGAGACCCCCGTGTGAAGTGTATGGTGGATCAAAGCCCCCAGGCTGACGTGCAGGATGAAACAAACTGCTCCCCCCACCCCCGCCCAGGCTGAGGTGTAGGGCCGGTTCAGAACCCCCAGTGTGAATCATAGAATCATAGAAATTTACAGCACGGAAGGAGGCCATTTCGGCCCATGGTGTCCGCGCCGGCTGACAAAGAGCTACCCAGCCGAATCCCACTTTCCCGCTCTCGGTCTGTAGGTTACGACACTTCAGGTGCACATCCAAGTACTTTTTAAATGTGCTGAGGGTTTCTGCCTCTACCACCCTTTCAGGCAGTGAGTTCCACCCCAGACCCCCACCGCCCTCTGGGTGAAAACATTTTGCCTAAAATCCCCTCTAACCCTCTTACCAATTACTTTAAATCTATGCCCTGGTCGTTGACCCCTCTGCCAAGGTCCTTACTATTCACTTTATCTCGGCCCCTCGTAATTTTTGACACCCCATTAAGACTTCCCCTCGGCTTCCTCTGTTCCAAAGAAAATAAACCCAGCCTACGCAATCTTTCCTCATAGCTAAAATTCCTCACTCCCGGCAGCATCCTCGTAAATCTCCTCTGCACCGTCTCTAGTGAAATCACATCTTTCCTGCATTGTGGTGACCAGAACTGCACGCAGTACTCCAGCTGTGGCCGGACCAGTGTCTTATACAGTTCAAGCATAACCTCCCTGCTCTTGTATTCTATGCCTCGGCTAATAAAGGGAATTATTCCTTATGCCACCGTAACTTCCTAGCATGTTAGCTTCACGGATTTGTTGACATGCACTCCAAGGTCCCTTTGTTCGTCTACAGTGTCCGACCAGTTAATGTTTATTTCCTTGTGCTTTTAGCCCTCCCGAAATGCAGTACCTCCCACTCCTCCGGTTTGAATTCCATTTGCCACTGTTCTGGCCGCCTAACCAGTTCATTGATCACTTCCTGCAGCGTATAGCTTGTTTCGTCGTCATCAACCACACAGGCGATTTTTCTACATCTGCAAACTTCTTAATCATACCCTCAACATTCAGGTCTACATCATTGATATATACCACAAAAAGCACGGGACCGAGTACTGAGCCAAGCCCAACTCCACTGGAAGCAGCCTGCCAGTCACTGAAACACCCATCAACCATCGCCCTTTGATTTCTGCCTCTCAGCCAATTCTGGATCCAGGTCTACCACTTTGCCTTGGATCCCATGAGCTTTTAATGTCGTAACAAGTCTGGTGTACGGCGGGCTCAAATCGCCCAGGATGAGGTGGCGGGGCAGAGTGAGGGGTAGGCGGGTTCAGAGTCCACAGGTTCAGATAGAGGCTGGTTCAAAAACCCCAGGGTGGGTTCTGGGCTCCCGGGGTGAGGTGTAGGGTGAGTTCTGGGATCCCGGGGTGAGGTGTAGGGTGGGTTCTGGGCTCCCGGGGTGAGGTGTAGGGTGGGTTCTGGGCTCCCGGGGTGAGGTGTAGGGTGGGTTCTGGGCTCCCGGGGTGAGGTATAGGGTGAGTTCTGAGCTCCCGGGGTGAGGTGTAGGGTGAGTTCTGGGCTCCCGAGGTGAGGTGTAGGGTGGGATCTGGGCTCCCGGGGTGAGGTGTAGGGTGGGTTCTGGGCTCCCGGGGCGAGGTGTAGGGTGGGTTCTGGGCTCCCGGGGTGAGGTGTAGGGTGGGTTCTGGGCTCCCGGGGTGAGGTGTAGGGTGGGTTCTGGGCTCCCGGGGTGAGGTGTAGGGTGGGTTCTGGGCTCCCGGGGTGAGGTGTAGGGTGGGTTCTGAGCTCCCGGGGTGAGGTGTAGGTGGGTTCTGGGCTCCCGGGGTGAGGTGTAGGGTGGGTTCTGGGCTCCCGGGGTGAGGTGTAGGGTGGGTTCTGGGCTCCCGGGGTGAGGTGTAGGGTGGGTTCTGGGCTCCCGGGGTGAGGTGTAGGGTGGGTTCTGGGCTCCCGGGGTGAGGTGTAGGGTGGGTTCTGGGCTCCCGGGGTGAGGTGTATGGTGGGTTCTGGGCTCCCGGGTGGAGGTGTAGGGTGGGTTCTGAGCTCCCGGGTTGAGGTGTAGGGTGGGTTCTGGGCTCCCGGGGCGAGGTGTAGGGTGGGTTCTGGGCTCCTGGGGCGAGGTGTATGGTGGGTTCTGGGCTCCCGGGGCGAGGTGTAGGGTGGGTTCTGGGCTCCCGGTGTGAGGTGTAGGGTGGGTTCTGGGCTCCCGGGGTGAGGTGTAGGGTGGGTTCTGGGCTCCCGGGGTGAGGTGTATGGTGGGTTCTGGGCTCCCGGGTGGAGGTGTAGGGTGGGTTCTGAGCTCCCGGGTTGAGGTGTAGGGTGGGTTCTGGGCTCCCGGGGCGAGGTGTATGGTGGGTTCTGGGCTCCCGGGGCGAGGTGTATGGTGGGTTCTGGGCTCCCGGGGTGAGGTGTAGGGTGGGTTCTGGGCTCCCAGCGCGAGGTGTAGGGTGGGATCTGAGCTCCCGGGGTGAGGTGTAGGGTGGGTTCTGGGCTCCCGGGGTGAGGTGTAGGGTGGGTTCTGGGCTCCCGGGGTGAGGTGTAGCGTGGGCTCTGGGCTCCCGGGGTGATGTGTAGGGTGGGTTCTGGGCTCCCGGGGTGAGGTGTAGGGTGGGTTCTAGGCTCCTGGGGCGAGGTGTAGGGTGGGTTCTGGGCTCCCGGGGTGAGGTGTAGGGTGGGTTCTGGGCTCCCGGGGTGAGGTGTAGGGTGGGTTCTGGGCTCCCGGGGTGAGATGTAGGGTGGGTTCTGGGCTCCCGGGATGAGGTGTAGGGTGGGTTCTGGGCTCCCGGGGTGAGGTGTAGGGTGGGTTCTGGGCTCCCGGGGTGAGGTGTAGGGTGGGTTCTGGGCTCCCGGGGTGAGGTGTATGGTGGGTTCTGGGCTCCCGGGTGGAGGTGTAGGGTGGGTTCTGAGCTCCCGGGTTGAGGTGTAGGGTGGGTTCTGGGCTCCCGGGGCGAGGTGTATGGTGGGTTCTGGGCTCCCGGGGCGAGGTGTATGGTGGGTTCTGGGCTCCCAGCGCGAGGTGTAGGGTGGGATCTGAGCTCCCGGGGTGAGGTGTATGGTGGGTTCTGGGCTCCCGGGGTGAGGTGTAGGGTGGGTTCTGGGCTCCCGGGGCGAGGTGTAGGGTGGGTTCTGGGCTCCCAGCGCGAGGTGTAGGGTGGGATCTGAGCTCCCGGGGTGAGGTGTATGGTGGGTTCTGGGCTCCCGGGGTGAGGTGTAGGGTGGGTTCTGGGCTCCCGGGGTGAGGTGTAGGGTGGGTTCTGGGCTCCCGGGGTGATGTGTAGGGTGGGTTCTGGGCTCCCGGGGTGAGGTGTAGGGTGGGTTCTAGGCTCCCGGGGTGAGGTGTAGGGTGGGTTCTGGGCTCCCGGGGTGATGTGTAGGGTGGGTTCTGGGCTCCCGGGGTGAGGTGTAGGGTGGGTTCTGGGCTCCCGGGGTGAGGTGTAGGGTGGGTTCTGGGCTCCCGGGGTGAGGTGTAGGGTGAGTTCTGGGCTCCCGGGGTGAGGTGTAGGGTGGGTTGTGGGCTCCCGGGGTGAGGTGTAGGGTGGGTTGTGGGCTCCCGGGGTGAGGTGTAGGGTGGGTTCTGGGCTCCCGGGGTGAGGTGTAGGGTGGGTTGTGGGCTCCCGGGGTGAGGTGTAGGGTGGGTTCTGGGCTCCCGGAGTGAGGTGTAGGGTGGGTTCTGGGCTCCCGGGGTGAGGCGTAGGGTGGGTTCTGGGCTCCCAGAATGAGGTGTAGGGTGGGTTCTGGGCTCCCGGGGTGAGGTGTAGGGTGGGTTCTGAGCTCCCGGGTTGAGGTGTAGGGTGGGTTCTGAGCTCCCGGGTTGAGGTGTAGGGTGGGTTCTGGGCTCCCGGGGTGAGGTGTAGGATGGGTTCTGGGCTCCCGGGATGAGGTGTAGGGTGGGTTCTGGGCTCCCCGGTTGAGGTGTAGGGTGGGTTCTGGGCTCCCGGGGTGAGGTGTAGGGTGGGTTCTGAGCTCCCGGGTTGAGGTGTAGGGTGGGTTCTGGGCTCCCGGGTTGAGGTGTAGGGTGGGTTCTGAGCTCCCGGGTTGAGGTGTAGGGTGGGTTCTGGGCTCCCGGGTTGAGGTGTAGGGTAGGTTCTGGGCTCCCGGGTTGAGGTGTAGGGTGGGTTTTGAGCTCCCGGGTTGAGGTGTAGGGTGGGTTCTGAGCTCCCGGGGTGAGGTGTAGGGTGGGTTCTGAGCTCTCGGGTTGAGGTGTAGGGTTGTATGAGAGCCCCCAGGTGAGATGTAGGGCGAGTTCAAAACTCAAGATTGAGGTGCAGGGCGGATTCCATCTAACCAGTATTCAACACCAGCAGGATCTGAAAAACTGTCTGTATGACTTTCACTCATATTAGAAAAGGACGGGGTGCATAAAAAAACAAATTACAGGTGACTGCGGTTTGTCTTTCACACCTTTAGCATCGATCTGCACCATTGGTAAAGTTAATGGCTCCAGAAATCAGATCTCAAGTTATGTACTTCATTCTCATTTGAATATTCCTTCCCCATTCACTTCTGATACTTTGTCATGTCCACTGCTTAGTATCAGAAGCCAATGCTTCGATATTTTGATGTCTTTTTGGGACGATTATTACCCGACGTACCGGCCCAGTCCATCGCGGGTTACAATTGTTAATCTATTCTTTCAGAAAGTGACACAAAGGTTGGAGAAAATGTTCCACTCACTCCCCAGGGTCTGAACCAACCAAAGAAATATTTTGATCTGACGCCGTCTGGTGGATGTTCTGAGAACTGTTTAGACGTAGCTGGACCGGGTGTGACAAAGGTCCTCCACCAGCCTGTCACCGCCGCACAGCACTGCCCTCCAATCGTCAAGAGTCACGGCGCGTCCCTCGACAAGATTTCCCATATCTCGGGAGCCTCTTATCAACAAAGGCAGACATTGATGCGGAGATTCAGCATCGCCTCCAGTGCGCCAGTGCAGCCTTCGGCCGTCTGAGGAAAAGAGTGTTCGAAGACCAGGCCCTCAAATCTGCCACCAAGCTCATGGTCTACAGGGCTGTAATGATACCCGCCCTCCTGTATGGATCTGAGGCATGGACCATGTATAGAAGGCACCTCAAGTCGTGGAGATATATCACCAACGATGTCTCCACAAGGTCCTGCAAATCCCCTGGGAGGACAGACGCACCAACATCAGTGTCCTCGACCAGGCCAGTATTGAAGCACTGACCACACTCGATCAGCTCCGCTGGGCAGGCCACATAGTTCGCATGGCAGACACGAGACTCCCTAAGCAAATGCTTTATGCGGAGCTCCTTCGTGGTTTAACAAGCCAAAGAAGGACAGAGAAAACGTTACAAGGACACCCTCAAAGCCTCCCTGGTAGAGTGCGACATCACCACTGACACCTGGGAGATCCTGGCCGAAGACTGCCCGAGGTGGAGAAAGTGCATCCAGGAGGGCGATGAGCTCTTCGGGTCTCAATGCAAAGAGCGTGAAGAGGCCAAGCGCAGTCAGCGGAAGGAGCACGCGGCAAACCGGCCCCACTGACCCCTTCCCTTGACGAATGTCTGCCTCACCTGTAACCGGGTCTGTGGCTCTCGTATCGGACTGTTCAGCCATCAAAGAAACATAGAAACATAGAAAATAGGTGCAGGAGTAGGCCATTCGGCCCTTCGAGCCTGCACCGCCATTCAATGAGTTCATGGCTGAACATGCAACTTCAGTACCCCATTCCTGCTTTCTCGCCATACCCCTTGATCCCCCTAGTAGTAAGGACCTCATCTAACTCCTTTTTGAATATATTTAGTGAATTGGCCTCAACAACTTTCTGTGGTAGAGAATTCCACAGGTTCACCACTCTCTGGGTGAAGAAGTTCCTCCGCATCTCGGTCCTAAATGGCTTACCCCTTATCCTTAGACTGTGACCCCTGGTTCTGGACTTCCCCAACATCGGGAACATTCTTCCTGCATCTAACCTGTCTAAACCCGTCAGAATTTTAAACGTTTCTATGAGATCCCCTGGTCTGCTTTCACCGATTTTTTTTTGAACGAATATGAAAATAGCACACACCTTACAGAGAGGCGGAGTTCTATCATTTCCGAAGGGACATTATTATTGAATGATGTTCTCACAGGTGGATCCTAGCTGTGACAAACCTGCCGGCAGTTTCCGTGTGATGCTCTCGCTCTGACCCGCTTTGTCTGCCCTCTGTTGTTCGAGAGATTACCGCTGTTCCCTGTATGGCGTTGGTTGGACCAGCAATGCAGTGGAGCGGGGATCTGTGCATTCTTTTTTTTGTTGAAATTCGTAGCCAATCGTTCCAATTCTTTGTCAAATCACAAACGCCAGAGGTCACCTTGCACACGCCAAGGATCACTCTGCGCCAATGCTCTTCGCCAAAAGGCCTAGAGCCACTGCACCGTTCCTGGAAGTACTGCAATACCAGGTTCGTGCCATGGAGGTGGATGGGTCAGGTCCCCCACACACCTCCGTGGAGGTGGATGGGTCAAGCCACCCCACCCACCTCCTGTTTCCAAAAAAAGCAAGCATATACCTTCCTGATCCAGGGAGAACCACCCGGAGGTCATGGTGGCTACTCCCCTGTCAGGTCAGTTACGCATGATCTTAGCCAAAAGGCCGAGACAGAGCATTACCCGGACTGGAGAGTTACAGGCTGAGGGAGCTTCGTCTCACACCGCTCCTCATCATTATATCACTTCTCAGTGTGTATTTCGTTCCAAGTAAGAAAATCCATTAACCAGCTGACTGCTGCAATTCAGGTGGTTATTGGTGAAATGCTGCTTCTGATGAAGGTGAACATTACTATTATTTTATATTCGAATGAAGTCACCAAGAAACAGCGGAACAACAGGTACCTGAAAATGACGGTACAAGCAGTAAATAATGTCACACTAACTTGCACCGTGAAAACAAGATTACCCCAACACTTATGGGCTATGGTACACTCAGCACCCCACAGCAGACTCCACAGTGTGCGATGCATCACTATGGAGCGATAGTAAACCGAAACAACTACACCACTGTGATCGCTTCTCTTCTACGTTTAGCAAAAGCAGCAAGATTACCGAGCTAACGATCAGCATGGCCCTGATCTCCGACACCGCCGTGTATTTCTGTGTCACAAGCCCCAAACAGCTGCCGAGGTACAGCGGACCCCGGACAATAACCCACACTGAGAGTCCGAGTTGGTGCTCACCCGAGAACGCACCCACACCACTAAACAGAAGCGGAAATCCAGCCTCCAGAGTAAGAGTCACAGGGACCTTCTTAAAATTGCAACAAAACACACCACTCAACAACAACAGGTGAGGCCCACTTGTGGGTTATATTAGTTGCTGAGTTCCGCTCGCATTAATAATGAAACATAATTTTGCTAAGGCATCTGCGGCGCCTTAACTCCCATTTTTCCATTCGATGCACTCTCCGTTCTTGCCTGCCTCCTCTCGTCTCCTGCCTCCAGTCTTTACCTATAATCCTACGAACTTCCTTCCTCCAGTCTGTCGTTTAACGATTTAAAACATTTGCTGCTGCTCTGCACATTCATTCAGCACGGCTCCAGCCACGCTTCCCGTAACCAGGACCTGCAGACAGGTCAGTGAATAAACACAGGGTTTCTCATCATCCCTCATCATCATCTGCACCTGTTTTCTATGTTTTCTAGGATAATTCAGGATTATCATCTTCTTCAACAGTTAACGAAATCGTCATCAGTGAAATGGTTATAAACAGGGACTGAAACTGGCATTGGGAAATAGAACAACATTGCAACCACTCCCCGAGGTTCTGGAGGCGGACACATAAGGTACAGTTAATTAACTTGTGAAATTGTTAAACAGTAATGGGTTGTATTACATTAATGAGCATACATATCATTTAAAAAAACAATGTCACCACAATTTATATTGAGAAAGCGTCAGTCAGTATTGGTTGATGTAAAATGACCAGCGGTGGGAATCCGCGCTCTGTCAGCGGCACCTGGTTTAAAGTTTCTCCTTTGAGCTGATCTTATAGAACACGGTTACTGTACGAGGGGTCCCGAGGCCCTTCTCGCTGTGGGCCTCAGTACACAGTAGTACACGCGGCTGTCTCCGAGCTGCACCTCAGTCAGGGTGAAAACACCGATAGTTTTCGACTTGTTCAGAATGACAGAGAAACGCCCTTCGACTCCGCCCATTCCAGAGGAACGTATTCGAATGATGAGAGTGGGAGCATTTTGCTGGATCTGACGGTAAAGCTCCAGGAAATAGTTCGTCAGGGAGGCTGAATAGTTGCAATTAATACTCGTCGAGGTTCCTTCCAGATACTGGGCATCTGTTGGCCATTGATCCACGGAGTCTCCAAAACTCAGACCTGCAGGTAACAATTCTGGTTACCCAGGGAAACGGAGTAAACAACAGATCACACATTTTCACATCCTTTCACAATATATCTGTCTATCTCTCTGTGTATACACAGGGAGCCAAAGAAAGGAAGAGAAAACACCAGATTAATGGCTAGACAGAGATAGACAGGCAGTTGGATGAACATAGACATACCGAGAGAGAAAAAAACCCGACACAATTAAACAGATAGAAAACACTTGCAGGAGTAGGCCATTCGGCCCTTCGAGCCTGCACCACCATTCAATAAAATCATGGCTGATCATTCCCTCAGTACCCCTTTCCTGCATTCTCTCCATACCCCTTGATCGCCTTTAGCCATAAGGGCCACATCTAACTCCCTCTTGAATATATCCAACGAACTGCCATCAACAACTCTCTGCGGTAGGGAATTCCACAGGTTAACAACTCTGAGTGAAGAAATTTCTCCTCATCTCGGTCCTAAATGGCTTACCCCTTATCCTTAGACTGTGTCCCCTGATTCTGGACTTTCCCAATATCAGGAACATTCTTCCTGCATCTAACCTGTCCAGTCCCATCAGAATTTTGTATGTTTCTATGAGATCCCCTCTCATCCTTCTAAACTCCAGTGAATAAAGGCCCAGTCGATCCAGTCTCTCCTCATATGTCAGACCAGCCATCCCGGGAATCAGTCTGGTGAACCTTCGCTGCACTCCCTCAATAGCAAGAACATCCTTCCTCAGATTAGGATACCAAAACTGAATACAATATTCCAGGTGAGGCCTCACCAAGGCCCTATACAACTGCAGTAAAACCTCCCTGCTCCTATACTCAAATTCCCTCGCTATGAAGGCCAACATCTATCATTTGCCTTCTTCACCGCCTGCTGTACCTGCATGCCAACTTTCAATGACTGATGTACCATGACACCCAGGTCTCGTTGCACCTCCCCTTTTCCTAATCTGCCGACATTCAGATAATATTCTGCCTTTGTGTTTTTGCCCCCAAAGTGGATAATCTCACATTTACCCACAGTCTACTGCATCTGCCATGCATTTGCCCACTCACCTAACCTGTCCAAGTCACCCTGCAGCCTCTTAGCATCCTCCTCACAGCTCACACCGCCACCCAGTTTAGTGTCATGGAGATATTACACTCAATTCCTTCATCCAAATCATTATTGTATATTGTAAATAGCTGGTGTCCCAGCATGGGGCCCTGCGGCACCCCACTAGACACTGCCTGCCATTCTGAAAAGGACCCATTTATCCCGACTCTCTGCTTCCTGTCCGCCAACCAGTTCTCTATTCACGTCAGTACATTACCCCCAATACCATGTGCTTTAATTTTGCACACCAATCTCTTATGTGGGACCTTGTCAAAAGCCTTTTAAAATACACCACATCCACTGGTTCTCCCTTGTCCACTCTACCAGTTACATCCTCAAAAAATTCCAGATTTGTCAAGCATGATTTCCCTTTCATAAATCCATGCTGACTTGGACCGATCCTGTCACTGCTTTCCAAATGCGCTGTTAGTTCATCTTTAATAATTGATTCCAACATTTTCCCCACTACTGATGTCAGGCTAACCGGTCTATAATTACCCGTTTTCTCTCTCCCTTCTTTTTTAAAAAGTGGTGTTACATTAGCTACCCTCCAGTTCATAGGAACTGATCCAGAGTCGATAGACTGTTGGAAAATGATCACCAATGCATCCACTATTTCTAGGTCCACTTCGTTAAGTACTCTGGGATGCAGACTATCAGGCCCCAGGTATTTATCAGCCTTCAATCCCATCAATATCCCTAACACAATTTCCTGCCTAATAAGGATATCCTTCAGTTTCTCCTTCTCACTCGACCCTCGGGTCCCCTAGTACTTCCGGAAGGTTTTTGTGTCTTCCTTCGTGAAGACAGCATCAAAGTATTTGTTCTGCTGGTCTGCCATTTCTTTGTTCCCCATTATAAATTCACCTGAATCTGACTGCAAGGGACCTACGTTTGTTTTCACTAACCTTTTTCTCTTCACATATCTATAGAAGCTTTTGCAGTCAGTTTTTATGTTCCCGGAAAGCTTCCTCTCATACTCTATTTCCCCCCTTCTAATTAAACCCTTTGTCCTCCTCTGCTGAATTCTAAATTTCTCCCAGTCCTCAGATTTGCTGCTTTTTCTGGCCAATTTATATGCCTCTTCCTTGGATTTAACACTATACTTAATTTCCCTTGTTAGCCACGGTTGAGCCACCTTCCCCGTTTTATTTTTACTCGAGACTGGGATGTACAATTGTTGAAGTTCATCCATGTGATCTTTAAATGTTTGCCATTGTCTATCCACTGTCAACCCTCTAAGAATCACTCGCCAGTCTATTCTAGCCAATTCACGTCTCATACCATCGATGTTACCTTTCCTTACGTTCAGGACTCTAGACTCTGAATTAACTGTGTCACTCTCCATCTTAATAAGGAATTCTACCATTGGAAAAGTTAAAAATGTAATAAATGATGTAAATTTGTTGTGGGGTGGGGTGTTTTGGACAGTTATCAGTATGAATTAATACACATATTATCATTAAATGTATTTTATTTAACGTAACATTGTTGCGTATTTTCTCAGATAAAACCGCTTCTCCCGGTAAATGCGTTGGCTGTAAGTTCTTATCCTCCTCCATCTCAGTCTGCCACCTCTTTAATTGGGCACATAATGGTCTTCAATATACTGGGTGACATCTGGGCCTTTTACCTCATCTTAGCGTTAAAATGGACGTTAAGTGGGTGGTAGTGATGTAAAACTTATGGAAAGTGTAGCCCATGGTCTCTAATAGGTCCTACACTTTCTCTAGTGATCCTCTTGCTCTTAATGTATTTATAAAACATCTCTGGGGGTTGCTTGATTTTACTTGCCAAAGATTTTTCATGCTCTCTCTTTGCTTTCCTAATTTCCTTTTTACTTCCCCCGCCCCCTGTCCCCCGCACTCTATATTCCTCTCGGCTTTCTGCAGCATTGAGCTCTCCGTATCTGTCATCAGCCTCCCTTTTTTCCGTTATCTTACCAGCCATCCCGGGAATCAGTCTGGTGAACCTTCGCTGCACTCCCTCAATAGCAAGAACATCCTTCCTCAGATTAGGATACCAAAACTGAATACAATATTCCAGGTGAGGCCTCACCAAGGCCCTATACAACTGCAGTAAAACCTCCCTGCTCCTATACTCAAATTCCCTCGCTATGAAGGCCAACATATATCATTTGCCTTCTTCACCGCCTGCTGTACCTGCATGCCAACTTTCAATGACTGATGTACCATGACACCCAGGTCTCGTTGCACCTCCCCTTTTCCTAATCTGCCGACATTCAGATAATATTCTGCCTTTGTGTTTTTGCCCCCAAAGTGGATAATCTCACATTTACCCACAGTCTACTGCATCTGCCATGCATTTGCCCACTCACCTAACCTGTCCAAGTCACCCTGCAGCCTCTTAGCATCCTCCTCACAGCTCACACCGCCACCCAGTTTAGTGTCATGGAGATATTACACTCAATTCCTTCATCCAAATCATTATTGTATATTGTAAATAGCTGGTGTCCCAGCATGGGGCCCTGCGGCACCCCACTAGACACTGCCTGCCATTCTGAAAAGGACCCGTTTATCCCGACTCTCTGCTTCCTGTCCGCCAACCAGTTCTCTATTCACGTCAGTACATTACCCCCAATACCATGTGCTTTAATTTTGCACACCAATCTCTTATGTGGGACCTTGTCAAAAGCCTTTTAAAATACACCACATCCACTGGTTCTCCCTTGTCCACTCTACCAGTTACATCCTCAAAAAATTCCAGATTTGTCAAGCATGATTTCCCTTTCATAAATCCATGCTGACTTGGACCGATCCTGTCACTGCTTTCCAAATGCGCTGTTAGTTCATCTTTAATAATTGATTCCAACATTTTCCCCACTACTGATGTCAGGCTAACTGGTGTATACCCGTTTTCTCTCTCCCTTCTTTTTTAAAAAGTGGTGTTACATTAGCTACCCTCCAGTTCATAGGAACTGATCCAGAGTCGATAGACAGTTGTAAAATGATCCCCAATGCATCCACTATTTCTAGGTCCACTTCGTTAAGTACTCTGGGATGCAGACTATCAGGCCCCAGGTATTTATCGGCCTTCAATCCCATCAATACCCTAACACAATTTCCTGCCTAATAAGGATATCCTTCAGTTTCTCCTTCTCACTAGACCCTCGGGTCCCCTAGTACTTCCGGAAGGTTATTTGTGTCTTCCTTCGTGAAGACAGCATCAAAGTATTTGTTCTGCTGCTCTGCCATTTCTTTGTTCCCCATTATAAATTCACCTGAATCTGACTGCAAGGGACCTACGTTTGTTTTCACTAACCTTTTTCTCTTCACATATCTATAGAAGCTTTTGCAGTCAGTTTTTATGTTCCCGGAAAACTTCCTCTCATACTCTATTTCCCCCCTTCTAATTAAACCCTTTGTCCTCCTCTGCTGAATTCTAAATTTCTCCCAATCCTCAGATTTGCTGCTTTTTCTGGCCAATTTATATGCCTCTTCCTTGGATTTAACACTATACTTAATTTCCCTTGTTAGCCACGGTTGAGCCACCTTCCCCGTTTTATTTTTACTCGAGACTGGGATGTACAATTGTTGAAGTTCATCCATGTGATCTTTAAATGTTTGCCATTGTCTATCCACTGTCAACCCTCTACGAATCACTCGCCAGTCTATTCTAGCCAATTCACGTCTCATACCATCGATGTTACCTTTCCTTATGTTCAGGACTCTAGACTCTGAATTAACTGTGTCACTCTCCATCTTAATAAGGAATTCTACCATTGGAAAAGTAAAAAATGTAATAAATGATGTAAATTTGTTGTGGGGTGGGGTGTTTTGGACAGTTATCAGTATGAATTAATACACATATTATCATTAAATGTATTTTATTTAACGTAACATTGTTGCGTATTTTCTCAGATAAAACTGCTTCTCCCGGTAAGTGCGTTGGCTGTAAGTTCTTATCCTCCTCCATCTCAGTCTGCCACCTCTTTGATTGGGCACATAATGGTCTTCAATATACTGGGTGACATCTGGGCCTTATACCTCATCTTAGCGTTAAAATGGACGTTAAGTGGGTGGTAGCGATGTAAAACTTATGGAAAGTGTAGCCCATGGTCTCTAATAGGTCCTACACTTTCTCTAGTGATCCTCTTGCTCTTAATGTATTTATAAAACATCTCTGGGGGTTGCTTGATTTTACTTGCCAAAGATTTTTCATGCTCTCTCTTTGCTTTCCTAATTTCCTTTTTACTTCCCCCGCCCCCTGTCCCCCGCACTCTATATTCCTCTCGGCTTTCTGCAGCATTGAGCTCTCCGTATCTGTCATCAGCCTCCCTTTTTTCCGTTATCTTACCAGCCATCCCGGGAATCAGTCTGGTGAACCTTCGCTGCACTCCCTCAATAGCAAGAACATCCTTCCTCAGATTAGGATACCAAAACTGAATACAATATTCCAGGTGAGGCCTCACCAAGGCCCTATACAACTGCAGTAAAACCTCCCTGCTCCTATACTCAAATTCCCTCGCTATGAAGGCCAACATATATCATTTGCCTTCTTCACCGCCTGCTGTACCTGCATGCCAACTTTCAATGACTGATGTACCATGACACCCAGGTCTCGTTGCACCTCCCCTTTTCCTAATCTGCCGACATTCAGATAATATTCTGCCTTTGTGTTTTTGCCCCCAAAGTGGATAATCTCACATTTACCCACAGTCTACTGCATCTGCCATGCATTTGCCCACTCACCTAACCTGTCCAAGTCACCCTGCAGCCTCTTAGCATCCTCCTCACAGCTCACACCGCCACCCAGTTTAGTGTCATGGAGATATTACACTCAATTCCTTCATCCAAATCATTATTGTATATTGTAAATAGCTGGTGTCCCAGCATGGGGCCCTGCGGCACCCCACTAGACACTGCCTGCCATTCTGAAAAGGACCCGTTTATCCCGACTCTCTGCTTCCTGTCCGCCAACCAGTTCTCTATTCACGTCAGTACATTACCCCCAATACCATGTGCTTTAATTTTGCACACCAATCTCTTATGTGGGACCTTGTCAAAAGCCTTTTAAAATACACCACATCCACTGGTTCTCCCTTGTCCACTCTACCAGTTACATCCTCAAAAAATTCCAGATTTGTCAAGCATGATTTCCCTTTCATAAATCCATGCTGACTTGGACCGATCCTGTCACTGCTTTCCAAATGCGCTGTTAGTTCATCTTTAATAATTGATTCCAACATTTTCCCCACTACTGATGTCAGGCTAACTGGTGTATACCCGTTTTCTCTCTCCCTTCTTTTTTAAAAAGTGGTGTTACATTAGCTACCCTCCAGTTCATAGGAACTGATCCAGAGTCGATAGACTGTTGGAAAATGATCACCAATGCATCCACTATTTCTAGGTCCACTTCGTTAAGTACTCTGGGATGCAGACTATCAGGCCCCAGGTATTTATCGGCCTTCAATCCCATCAATATCCCTAACACAATTTCCTGCCTAATAAGGATATCCTTCAGTTTCTCCTTCTCACTAGACCCTTGGGTCCCCTAGTACTTCCGGAAGGTTATTTGTGTCTTCCTTCGTGAAGACAGCATCAAAGTATTTGTTCTGCTGCTCTGCCATTTCTTTGTTCCCCATTATAAATTCACCTGAATCTGACTGCAAGGGACCTACGTTTGTTTTCACTAACCTTTTTCTCTTCACATATCTATAGAAGCTTTTGCAGTCAGTTTTTATGTTCCCGGAAAACTTCCTCTCATACTCTATTTCCCCCCTTCTAATTAAACCCTTTGTCCTCCTCTGCTGAATTCTAAATTTCTCCCAATCCTCAGATTTGCTGCTTTTTCTGGCCAATTTATATGCCTCTTCCTTGGATTTAACACTATACTTAATTTCCCTTGTTAGCCACGGTTGAGCCACCTTCCCCGTTTTATTTTTACTCGAGACTGGGATGTACAATTGTTGAAGTTCATCCATGTTATCTTTAAATGTTTGCCATTGTCTATCCACTGTCAACCCTCTAAGAATCACTCGCCAGTCTTTTCTAGCCAATTCACGTCTCATACCATCGATGTTACCTTTCCTTATGTTCAGGACTCTAGACTCTGAATTAACTGTGTCACTCTCCATCTTAATAAGGAATTCTACCATTGGAAAAGTTAAAAATGTAATAAATGATATAAATTTGTTGTGGGGTGGGGTGTTTTGGACAGTTATCAGTATGAATTAATACACATATTATCATTAAATGTATTTCATTTAACATAACATTGTTGCGTATTTTCTCAGATAAGACCGCTTCTCCCGGTAAGTGCGTTGGCTGTAAGTTCTTATCCTCCTCCATCTCAGTCTGCCACCTCTTTAATTGGGCATATAATGGTCTTCAATATACTGGGTGACATCTGGGCCTTATACCTCATCTTAGCGTTAAAATGGACGTTAAGTGGGTGGTAGTGATGTAAAACTTATGGAAAGTGTAGCCCATGGTCTCTAATAGGTCCTACACTTTCTCTAGTGATCCTCTTGCTCTTAATGTATTTATAAAACATCTCTGGGGGTTGCTTGATTTTACTTGCCAAAGATTTTTCATGCTCTCTCTTTGCTTTCCTAATTTCCTTTTTACTTCCCCCGCCCCCTGTCCCCCGCACTCTATATTCCTCTCGGCTTTCTGCAGCATTGAGCTCTCCGTATCTGTCATCAGCCTCCCTTTTTTCCGTTATCTTACCCTGTGTGTCCCTTGACATCCAGCGGACTCTGGATTTGTTAGTCCCATCCTTTTCTTTAAGGGAACATACTTGCTCTGAACCCTCAGGATCTCCTCCTTGAAAGCCTCCCACTACTCCTACACCGATTTACCTTCAAGTAGCTGTTTCCAGTCCACTTTGGCTAAATCACATCTCAGCTCAGCAAAAGTGGCTTTTCCCCAATTGAGAACTTTTATTCCGGGTCTATCATTGTCCTTTTCCATAGCTACCCTAAATCTAACTGAATTATGATCACTAGCACCTAAATGCTCTCCCACAGATACCCCTTCCACCTGCCCAGCTTCATTCCCTAAAATTAAATCCAGAACCACCCCTCCTGTGTTGGGCTTGCTGCATACTGGCTAAAAAAAAGTTCTCTTGATTGCATTTCAGGAATTCTGCACTTTTAGTATCTGGTCATTTTCACATTGCTGTTTGTAGAAGCTTGCTGTGCACAAATTGTTTCCCACATTACAACGGTGACTGCACTAAAAAGTACTTAATTTATTTCTAACCAGCTGCTTAACCCCACAAATCAGGAAACACTCAGTAAGTTTGTTCATTTGCAGTGCACATTTATTTCCAGATGTTAAACTTCTCACATTTAAGTTGGTGAAATAACGTGAGTTGAAACATAAATGACGGACAGGAAAAGACCCGCTGCTCCATCCAGCCTGTCTCACAAAACCGCGATGCTCTGTCCCCGCAGACAACATTCGGTGATGACTTGAAACCGCTCGGTGAGTTGTCCTGAGTTCTCCCTTCTGGGTCGTTCCGGCTCGCTTGGAAACCATCCTCAATCTTGCTTGTGAAAGTGCTAACTGTCACACCCTTTCATTTGCCATTCCTTTAGGCCGTGCCATACTCAGTGGATTGGAATTGAGTTACAGAGCCAGCAATGCTCGGATGAAACATCAGCTCCTAAACATTAACGGACTGAAGGGGGGTGGGGGGGGTGGTTGGAGGATGGGGGCGATGGGTGCGATGGGTGGGGGGGATGTGGATCTAATTATCGGGATGCATCGGCACAATTTGTCCATCCCCGGCTCCCGTGCTGTGTTACCTTTTAGCACACTCCAGAACTCAGCTTGTTGACACCCAAAGACACCCCAGAATGAGGAGAATCCATTCACTTCCCTCCCCACAAGACACGAGAGACAAACCGGTGGCTGGAAAATGCCGTCACTTGACGAATGAAGAGGGAACCGCTTCCAAGGCAGCTGATCTTCAATCGGGCATTCTTCACACACTGCTGGCGACTAACCAAGTAGCCGAGGAGGATGGGAACGGAGGCTTCAGCGACCAGGACAGACATGATAAAGTGATCATTACCCATGAATGCCACACTGCTGGGATACCCTAATCCGATGGGCATTCCATCTCAACAGCCAGCCCACCAATCAGAAGCTGGCAAGATCCAAATCCAGGTCCTGATGGTTCAGTTTACTGTTTGGATCTGATGCTGGCACCCGTGAATAACACTCACTTTGATCAATGTGTCCTGGGAGCCAGAGAGTCTGTTCCCTTGCAGGGTCCACCCTTCTCACCCTGCGTACCAGTTGGTCAGTGTCCAACAGTGTGTGGAGCGTGTTGGAACGGAGAGTCTGTTCCCTTGCAGGGTCCACCCTTCTCACCCTGCGTACCAGTTGGTCATTGTCCAACAGTGCGTGGAGTGTGTTGGAACGGAGAGTCTGTTCCCTTGCAGGGTCCACCCTTCTCACCCTGCTTACCAGTTGGTCAGTGTCCAACAGTGTGTGGAGCGTGTTGGAACGGAGAGTCTGTTCCCTTGCAGGGTCCACCCTTCTCACCCTGCGTACCAGTTGGTCAGTGTCCAACAGTGTGTGGAGCGTGTTGGAACGGAGAGTCTGTTCCCTTGCAGGGTCCACCCTTCTCACCCTGCTTACCAGTTGGTCAGTGTCCAACAGTGCGTGGAGCGTGTTGGAACGGAGAGTCTGTTCCCTTGCAGGGTCCACCCTTCTCACCCTGCTTACCAGTTGGTCAGTGTCCAACAGTGCGTGGAGCGTGTTGGAACGGAGAGTCTGTTCCCTTGCAGGGTCCACCCTTCTCGCCCTGCATTTCAGTTGGTCATTGTCCAACAGTGCGTGGAGCATGTTGGAATGAAAAATAAAGAGTCCCTAAATAAAAAGTAGGCTTGTCTTTAATCTTCAAATGACTCCTCTGTGAAGTCAGACCGGCAATATTTAACACCAGGGTGTATGAGAAGCACGGTTTGTGAGGCAAGTAAAGGGTTAACCAGAACCACCTTCTGCTGCGGTGTTCTGCAGCATCCTGGAGATCCGGTATCCCTGAGCAACAGAATCTAGAAATGAAAGAACGAAAGGTTGTCCAGCCTCCTCCCTGACGGCCCGAGATCCTCGAGCAGAGAGGTGATTGTCCGCTGATACGACCAAGTCGATCGATCAGGTGACCCCCAAAGTGCTGAAGATATTCTGGACTACCTCAGTGTGGACCATCCACGGGTCAGGGTGAACCACAGAGCGGCTGAGTGTGCCGTCTGTAGTATTGTCCACCCCGGCCTAACGTGGCCGCAAGAGTGTCACCCCGTCGTTCAAGCACCAATGCACAGCAACACGTCAACTTGACAGAGGTACACAGGAGGGGATCCCAGACTGTAGAAATACCAGACTACTATCCCACTGTCTGTCTGTAGACATAGAAACATAGAAACATGGAAATTTACAGAGCAGATGGAGGTCATTCCGACCCATCGTATCCACGCCAGCCGACAAAGAGCCGCATGGCCCTCGGTCAACAGCCCTAAAGGTTACATATAAACCTATGAACAATGACGGAAAGGTAAAGAGCACCCAGCCCAACCAGTCCGCCTCACACAACTGCGACACCCCTTATACTGAAACATTCTACACTCCACCCCAACCGGAGCCATGTGATCTCCTGGGAGAGGCAACAACCAGATAAAAACCCAGGCCAATTTAGGGAGAAAAAATCTGGGAAAATTCCTCTCCAACCCATCCAGGTGATGGAAACTAGCCCAGATCACACCCTGGCCATATTCGATTCCCTGCAGTACTTATCATTATATCTGCACCACACAACAAAAAGTCAACCGGTCTAACCCCGATTACAAGCTCTAGGTCCATATTCCTGCAGGTTACTGCATTGTAAGTGCCCATCTAACCATCTCTTAAAAGTGGTGAGGGTTTCTGCATCCACCACTCTTCTAGGCAGCGAGTTCTGGATCCTCACAACAATCTGTGTAAAGAAACCCCCCCTCAAATCCCCTCTAAACCTTCTACCAATCACTTAAAAAATATGCCCCCTTGTAATGGGCATCTCCACTAATGAAAATAGGCCCTCACTATCCACTATGTCCAAGCCCCTTAATATTTTGTACACCTCGATGAGGTCTCCTCTCAACTTCCTCTGTCCCATTGAGAACAAACCCAGCCTATCCAATCTGTCTTCATAACTAAGATTCTCCATTCCAGGCAATTCTCCTCTGCACCCTCTCCAGTGCAGTCATGTCCTGCCGACAATAGGGTGAACAGAACTGCATGCAGTACTCCACTGTGGCCTAACCAAAGTATTATACAATTTAAGCACAACCTCCCTGCTCTTATATTCTATGCCTTGGCCAAAATAGGCAAGCATTCCGTATGCCTTCTTAAGCACCTTATCCACCTGGCCTGCTATTTTCAGGGATCTGTGGACG
Source organism: Pristiophorus japonicus (assembly GCF_044704955.1). Lineage (NCBI taxonomy): Eukaryota > Metazoa > Chordata > Chondrichthyes > Pristiophoridae > Pristiophorus > Pristiophorus japonicus. The sequence goes on from NC_091999.1 coordinate 5,566,353, forward strand.
AGCACTCCAAGCTCCCTTTGTTCATCTACACTATGAAGTGGCCGACTGCCTAATATGTATAACCTTTCCTTATTAGCCCTCCCAAAGTGCATCACCTCACACTTCTCTGAATTATATTCCATTTGTCAGTGCTCTGCCCACCTGACCAGTAGATTTATATCCTCCATATAGCTCATGACATTCCTCTTCATTATCACCCATAGACATGCTGACTTACCCCGCACTGAGTCTGAAAGTGTACAATATCCTATTATACCGTTCACACCCCGAGCCTGCTGAAATGACAAGTGAACTCATCCATGTCCACTGGCCTTGAAGCCCATTCCTCTTGAATGTCGCAGCATTATCTGAAGAGCCTGATGGCAGTAGTCCAAATGCCTGGAGGACACTGTGTCCCAAGACCACCATCTCTGGTTCAGATGCTGCGACAAAGGAGAACTGTGGAAACATTACTGTCCGAGTGATGGACATCAAGAATGCTCAATGGAGACATATCTTCATCAAGTGAGCCTTCTGGATGACTATCTCACACTCTCAGTGTGGATGGTAACCAGTATGCCCACTAGTAGATAGGTCCTCTGATGGTCACACATTGAAACATAGAAACATAGAAATTTACAGCGCAGAAGGAGGCCATTTCGACCCATCGTGTCCGCGCCGGCCGACAAAGAGCCACACGGCCCTCGGTCAGCAGCCCTAAAGGTTACATATAAACCCATGAACAATGACGGAAAGGCAAAAATCACCCAGCCCAACCAGTCCGCCTCACACAACTGCGACACCCCTTATACTGAAAACATCGACACTCCACCCCAACCGGACCCATGTGATCTCCTGGGAGAGGCAAAAACCAGATAAAAACCCAGGCCACTTTAGGGAGAAAAAATCTGAGAAAATTCCTCTTCGACCCATCCAGGCGATTGACACTAGTCCAGGAGATCACTCTGGCCGTATTCTATTCCCTGCAGTACTTACCATTATATCTGCGCCGTCCAACAAAAGGTCATCCAGTCTAATCCCAATTACCAGCTCTAGGTCCGTAACCCTGCAGGTTACTGCACTTTAAGTGCCCATCCAACCATCTCTTAAAAGTGGTGAGGGTTTTTGCATCCACCACTCTTCCAGGCAGCGAGTTCCAGATACCCACAACTCTCTGCGTAACCAAGCCCCCCCTCAAATACCCTATAAACGTTCCACCAACCAACTTAAAACTATGTCCCCTCGTAATAGACCCCTCCACCAATGGAAACAGACCCTTAAAAAACACTATGTCCAGGCCCCTCAATATTTTGTACACCTCAAGGAGGTCTCCCCTCAACGTCCTCTGTTCCATTGAGAAAAAACCCAGCCTATCCAATCTCTCCTCGCAGCTAAGATTCTCCATTCCAGGCAGCATCCTCATAAATATCCTCTGCAATCACGTACTTCCTATAATAGGGCGGCCAGAACTGCACGCAGTACTCCAGCAGTGGCCTAACGAAAGTATTATACAATTTAAGCATAACCTCGTTACTCTTATATTCTATGCCTTGGCCAAAATAGGCAAGCATTCCGTATGCCTTCTTAACCACCTTATCCACCTGGCCTGCTTTGTTCAGGGATCTGTGGACAAGCACTCCAAGGTCCCTTTGTTCATCTACACTATGAAGTGGCCTACCGCTTAATGTGTATAACCTGTCCTTATTAGACCTCCCAAAGTGCATCACCTCACACTTCTCTGAATTATATTCCATTTGCCAGTGCTCTGCCCACCTGACCAGTAGATTGATATCCTCCAGCAGCTCATGACTTTCCTTTTCATTATCAACCATAGACATGCTGACTTACCCCGCACCGAGTCTGAAAGTGTACATTGTCCTATTATACCGTTCACACCCCGAGCCTGCTGAAATGACAAGTGAACTCATCCATGTCCACTGGCCTTGAAGCCCATTCCTCCTGAATGTCGCAGCATTACCTGATGAGCCTGATGACTGTAGCTCAAATGCCTGGAGGACAAAGTGCCCTAAGACCACCATCTCTTGTTCAGATGCTGCGACAAAGGAGAACTGTGGAAACATTACTGGCCGAGTGATAGACATCAAGAATGCTCAACAGGAGACATATCTTCATCAGTTGAGCCTTCTGAATGACTATCTCTCACTCTCAGTGTGGATGGTGACCAGTATGCCCACTAGTAGATAGTTCCTCTGATGGTGAAACATACAAAGATAGAAACAAAGAAACATAGAAATATACTGCGCAGAAGGAGGCCATTTCGATTTTGGCCCATCGTATCTGTGCTGGCTGACAAAGAGCCGCACGTACCTTGGTCATCAGCCCTAAAAGTTACATATAAACCTTTGAGCAATGCCGGAAAGGCAAAGAGAACCCAGCCCAACCAGTCCGCCTCACACAACTGCGGCACCCCTTATCCTGAGAACATCTACACTCCACCCCAACCGGAGCCATGTGATCTCCTGAGAGAGGCAAAAACCAGAAAAATTCCCAGGCCAATTTAGGGAGACAAAAATCTGGGAACATTCCTCTCCGACCCATCCAGGCGATCGACACGAGTCCAGCAGATCATACCCTGGCCGTATTCTATTCCCTGCAGTACTTACCATTATATCTGCGCCATTCAACAAGTGGTCATCCAATCTAATCCCAATCACCAGCTCTAGGTCCATAACCCTGCAGGTTACTGCACTTTAAGTGCTCATCCAACCATCTCTTAAAAGTGGTGAGGGTTTCTGCATCCACCACTCTTCCAGGCAGCGAGTTCCAGATCCCCACAACCCTCTGCGTAAAGAAGCAGCCCCTAAAATCCCCTCTAAACCTTCCACCAACCACCTTAAAACTATGCCCCCTCGTAATGGACACCTCCATATAAACATAGAAACATAGAACATATGTGCAGGAGTAGGCCATTCGAATCTGCACCACCATTCAATATGACCATGGCTGATCATGCAACTTCAGTACCCTATTCCTGCTTTCTCTCCATACCCCTTGATCCCTTTAGCCGTAAGGGCCACATCTAACTCCCTCTTGAATATATCTAACGAACTGGCCGCAAAAACTTTCTGTGGAAGAGGATTCCACAGGTTCACAATTCTCGGAGTGAAGAATTTTCTCCTCATCTCGGTCCTAAATGGCTTACCCCTTATCCTTAGACTGGTGACCCCTGGTTCTGGACTTCCCCAACAAAGGGAACATTCTGTCCAGTCCCGTCAGATATTTCTACGTTTCTATGAGATCCCACCTCATTCTTCTAATTTCCAGTGAATGTAAGCCCCGTCGATCCAGTCTTTCTTCATATGTCAGTCCTGCCATCCCGGGAATCAGTCTGGTGAAACTTCGCTGCACTCCCTCAATAGCAAGAATGTCCTTCCTCAGATTAGGAGACCAAAACTGAACACAATATTCAAGGTGTGGCCTCACCAAGGCCCTGTCCAACTGGTGTACGATCTCACCGCTCCTGCACTCAAATCCTCTCGCTATTAAGGCCAATATGCCATTTGTCTTCTTCACTGGCTGCTATGTCCAACAATGGAAATAGACCGTTACTATTCACTATGTCCAGGCCCCTCAATATTTTGTACACATTGATGAGGTCTCATCTCAACCTCCTCTGTTCCAATGAGAACAAACCTAGCCTATCAATCTGTCCTCATAACGAAGATTCCCAATTCCATGTTGCATCCTAGTAAATCTCCTCTGCATCCTCTCCAGTGCAATCACATCCTTCCTATTGTTCGGCAACCAGAACTGCACGCAGTACTCCAGCTGTGGCCTAACCAAAGTATTATACAATTTTTGCATAAGCTCCTTGCTCTTATACTCTATTACTGGGCTAATAAAGGCAAGCATTGCATATGCCTTCTTAACCACATTATCCCCCTGGCCTGCTATTTTCAGGGATCTGTGGACAAGCACTCCAAGGTCACTTTGTTCATCTATGCTATTATGGGCCTACCACCTAATGTATATATCCTATCCTTTTTAGCCCTCTCAAAGTGCATCACCTCGCACTTCTTTGAATTATATTCCATTTGCAAATGCTCCCCCACCTGACCAGTGGATTGATATCCTCCTGCAGCCCATGACTTTCCTCTTCATTATCACCCATAGACATGTTGACTTACCCCGCACCGAGTCTGAAAGTGTACAATGTCCTATTATACTGTTCACACCCCGAGCCTGCTGAAATGACCAGTGAACTCATCCATGTCCACTGGCCTTGAAGCCCATTTCTCCTGAATGTCGCAGCAGTACCTGAAGAGCCTGATGACTGTAGCCCAAATGCCTGGAGGACACAAAGCCCCAAGACCACCATCTCTCGTTCAGATGTTGCGACAAAGGAGAACTGTGGAAACATTACTGGCCGAGTGATAGACATCAAGAATGCTCAAGTGGAGACATATCTTCATCAGTTGAGCCTTCTGGATGACTATCACTCACTCTCAGTGTGGATGATGACCAGTATGCCCACTAGTAGATAGTTCCTCTGATGGTCAAACATAGAAACATAGAAACATAGAAATTTACAGCGCAGAAGGACGTTATTTCGGCCTATTGTCGTACGACCCTCGGTCAGCAACCTTAAAGTTTACAATATAAACCTATGAAGAATGACGGAAAGGCAAAGAGCACCCAGCCGAACCAGTCCGCCTCACAGAACTGCGGCACCCTTATAATGAAACATTCTACACTCCACCCCAACCGGAGACATGTGATCTCGTGGGAGAGGCAAAAATCAGCTAAAAACACAGGCCAATTTAGGGAGAAAGAATCTGGGAAAATTACTTTCCGACCCACCCAGGCGATCGACAGTAGTCCAGGAGTTCACCCTGGCCTGCAGTACTTACCATTGTATCTGCGCCGTCCAACAAACGGTCATCCAGTCTAATTCCAATTACCAGCTCTAGGTCCGTAACCCTGCAGGTTACTGCACTTTAAGTGCCCATCCAACCATCTCTTAAAAGTGGTGTGGGTTTCTGCATCCATCACTCTTCCAGGCAGCGAGTTTCAGACCCCCACAACTCTCTGCGTAAAGAAGCCCCCCCTCAAATCCCCTCCAAACCTTCCACCAACCACCTTAAAACTATGCCCCTTCGTAATGGAGCCCTGCACTAATGGAAATAGACCCTTACTATCCACTATTTCCAGGCCCCTCAATATTGTGTACACCTCGATGAGGTCTCCTCTCAACCTTCTCTGTTCCAATGAGAACAAACCCAGCCAATCCAATCTGTCCTCATAACTAAAATTCTCCATTCCAGACAAGCATCCTGGTAAATCTCCTCTGCACCCTCTCTAGTACAGTCACGTCCTTCCTATAATACAGCACCAGAACTCCAGCACTCCAGCAGTGGCCTAACCAAAGTATTATACAATTTCAGCATAACTTCACTGCTCTTATATTCTCTGCCTTGGCCAAAATAGGCTAGCATTCCGTATCTTCAGCCGTTGAGACTTCTGGATGACTATCACTCACTCTCAGTGTGGATGGTGACCAGTATGCCCACTAGTAGATAGTTCCTCTGATGGTCAAACATAGAAACATAGAAATTTACAATGCAGATTTACATTTCGGCCTATTGTGTCCACGCATGGCCCTTGTTCAACAGCCTGAAAGTTTATATATAAACCTATGAACGATGACAGAAGGGCAAAAATCACACAGCCCAACCAGTCCGCCTCACACAACTGCGACACTCCTTATACTGAAAACATTCTACACCCCACCCCAACCGGAGACATGTGATCTCCTAGGAGAGGCAAAAAACAGAAAAAACCCAGGCCAATTTAGGGAGAAAAAATCTGGGAAAATTCCTCTCCGACCCATCCAGGTGATCGACACTAGTCCAGGAGATCACCCTGGCCGTATTCTATTCGCTGCAGTATTTACCATTATATCTATACCATCCAATAATAGGTCATCCAGTCTAATCCCAATTACCAGCTCTTGGTCCGTAACCCTGCAGGTTACTACACTTTAAGTGCCCATCCAACCATCTCTTAAATGTGGTGAGAGTTTCTGCAGCGGGTTCCAGATCCCCACAACCCTCTGCGTAAAGAAACGCCCCTCAAATCCCCTCTAAACCTTCCACCAACCACCTTAAAACTAATGCCCCTTCATAATAGACCCCTCCATAGAAACATAGAAACATACAACACAGGTGGCGAAGCAGGCATTTTGGCCCTTCGAGCCTGCACCACCATTCAATATGACCATGGCTGATCATGCAACTTCAGTACACCATTTCTGCTTTCTCTCCATTCCCATTGGTCCCTTTAGCTGTAAGGGCCATATCTAACTCCCTTTTGAATATATCTAACGAACTGGCCGCAACAACCTTCTGTGGAAGAAGATTCCACAGGTTCACAATTCACTGAGTGAAGAAGTTTCTCCTCATCTCGGTCCTAAATGGCTTACCCCTTATCCTTAGACTGTGACCCCAGGTTCTGGACTCCCCCAATATCGGTAACATTCTTCCTGCATCTAACCTGTCGAAACCCGTCAGAATTTTATATGTTTCTATGAGATCCCCCCCTCATTCTTCTAATTTCCAGTGAACATAAGCCTAGTAGATCCAGTCTTTCTTCATATGTCAGTCCTGCCATCCCGGGAATCAGTCTAGTGAACCTTCGCTGTACTCCCTCAATAGCAAGAATGTCCTTTCTCAGATTTGGAGGCCAAAACTGTCCGCAATATTCAAGGTGTGGCCTCACCAAGGCCCTGTACAATTGCAGTAAGATCTCCTTGCTCCTACACTCAAATCCTCTCGCAATGAAGGCCAACATGCTATTTGCCTTCTTCACCGCCTGCTATTTCCAACAATGGAAATACACCGTTACTATCCACTTGGCCCCTATGTACAGGTCCCTCAACATTTTGTACACCTCGATGAGCTCTCGTCTCAAACTCCTCTTTTTCAATGAGAACAAACCCAGCCTATCCAATCTGTCCTCATAACTAAGATTCTGCATTCCAGGCAGCATCCTAGTAAATCTCCTCTGCACCCTCTCTTGTGCAATCACGTCCTTCCTGTAACACAGTGACCAGCACTGCACACAGTACTCCAGTTGTGGCCAAACCAAAGTATGATACATTTTAAGCATAACCTCCCTGCTCTTATATTCTATGCCTCGGCCAATAAAGGCAAGCATTCCGTATGCCTTCTTAACCAACTTATCCAGGCGATTGACACTAGTCCAGGAGATCACTCTGGCCGTATTCTATTTCCTGCAGTACTTACCATTTTATCTGTGCCGTCCAACAAAAGGTCATCCAGTCCAATCCCAATTACCAGCTCTAGGTCCGTAACCCTGCAGGTTACTGCACTTTAAGTGCCCATCCAACCATCTCTTAAAAGTGGTGAGGGTTTCTGCATCCACCACTCTTCCAGGCAGCGAGTTCCAGATCCCCACCACCCTCTGCGTAAAGAAGCAGCCCCTAAAATACCCTCTAAACCTTCCACCAACCACCTTAAAACTATTTCCCCTCGTAATGGACACCTCCATATAAACATAGAAACATAGAACATAGGTGCAGAAGTTGGCCATTCGAGCCTGCACCACCATTCAATATGACCATGGCTGATCATGCAACTTCAGTACCCCATTCCTGCTTTCTCTCCATACCCCTTGATCCCTTTAGCCGTAAAGGCCACATCTAACTCCCTTTTGAATATATCTAACGAACTGGCCACAAACACTTTCTGTAGAAGAGTATTCTACGGGTTCACAATTCTCGGAGTGAAGAAGTTTCTCCTCATCTCGGTCCTAAATGGCTTACCCCTTATCCTTAGACTGTGAGCCCTGGTTCTGGACTTCCCCAACAAGGGTAACATTCTGTCCAGTCCCGTCAGATATTTCTATGTTTCTATGAGATCCCACCTCATTCTTCTCATTTCCAGTGAATATAAGTCTAGTCGATCCAGTCTTTCTTCATATGTCAGTCCTGCCATCCTGGGAATCAGTCTGGTGAAACTTCGCTGCACTCCCTCAATAGCAAGAATGTCCTTCCTCAGATTAGGAGACCAAAACTGAACACAATATTCAAGGTGTGGCCTCACCAAGGCCCTGTCCAACTGGTGTAAGATCTCACCGCTCCTGCACTCAAAGCCTCTCGCGATGAAGGCCAATATGCCATTTGTCTTCTTCACCGACTGCTATTTCCATCAATGGAAATAGACCGTTACTGTCCACTATGACGAGGCCCCTCTCAGGTGGACCCTTTTGTACACATCGATGAGGTCTCATCTCAACCTCCTCTGTTCCAATGAGAACAAACCCAGCCTATCCAATCTGTCCTCATAACTAAGATTCCCAATTCCACGTTGCATCCTAGTAAATCTCCTCTGCATCCTCTCCAGTGCAATCACATCCTTCCTATTATTCGGCAACCAGAACTGCACGCAGTACTCCAGCTGTGGCCTAACCAAAGTATTGTACAATTTTTGCATAAGCTCCTTGCTCTTATACTCAATTAAAGGGCCAATAAAGGCAAGCATTGCATATGGCTTCTTAACCACATTATCCCCCTGGCCTGCTATTTTCAGGGATCTGCGGACAAGCACTCCAAGGTCCCTTTGTTCATCTATACTATTAATTGGCCTACCGCTTAATGTGTATAACCAACCTGTCCTTATTAGCTGTCCCAAAGTGCATCACCTGACACTTCTCTGAATTATATTCTATTTGCCCGTGCTCTGCCCACCTGACCAGTAGATTGATATCCTCCTGCAGCCCATGACTTTCCTCTTCATTATCACCCATAGACATGCTGACTTACCCCACACCGAGTCTGAAAGTGTCCAATGTCCTATTATACCGTTCACACCCTGAGCCTGCTGAAATGACAATTGAATTCATCCATGTCCACTGGCCTTGAAGCCCATTCCTCCTGAATGTCGCAGCATTACCTGAAGAGCCTGATGACTGTAGCCCAAAAACCACCATCTCTGGTTCAGATGCTGCGACAAAGGAGAACTGTGGAAACAATACTGGCCGAGTGATAGACATCAAGAATGCTCAACTGGAGACATATCTTCATCAGTTGAGCCTTCTGGATCACCGTCACTCACTCTCAGTGCAGATGGTAACCAGTATGCCCACTAGTAGATAGTTCCTCTGATGGTCAAACATAGAAACATAGAAACAGAGAAATTTGCAGCACAGAAGGGGGCCATTTCGGCCCAGCGTGTCCGCGCCGTCCAAGAAAAATCCGCTCAGCCCTTGGTCAGCAGCGCCAAACATTACATATAAAACTATGAACAATGACAGAAAGGCAAAGAGCACCCAGCCCAACCAGTCTGCCTCACACAACTGTGACACCCCTTATACTGAAACATTCTACACTCCTCCCCAGCTGGAGCCATGTGATCTCCTGGGAGAGGCAAAAACCAGATAAAAACCCAGGCCAATTTAGGGAGAAAAAATCTGGGAAAATTCCTCTCTGACCCATCCAGGCGATCGACACTAGTCCAGGAGATCAGACCCTGGCCATATTCTATTCCCTGCATTACTGACCATTATATCTGCACCGTCCAACAAAAGGTCATCCAGTCTAATCCCAATTACCAGCTCGAGGTTCATAACCCTGCAGGTTACTGCACTTTAAGTGCCCATCAAACCGTCTCTTAAAAGTGGTGAGGGTTTCTGTATTCACCACTCTTCCAGGCAGCGAGTTCCAGATCCCCACAGCCCTCTGCGTAAAGAAGCCCCCCTCAAATCCGCTCTATATCTTCCAACAACCACCTCAAAACTATGCCCACTTGTAATAGACCCCGACATAGAAACAGAGAAACATAGAAAATAGGTGCAGGAGTAGGCCATTCAGCCCTCCGAGCCTGCACCACCATTCAATCTGACCATGGCTGATCATTCACCTCAGTACCCCATTCCTGCTTTCTCCCCATACCTCTTGATCCCTTTAGCCATAAGGGCCACATCTAACTCCCTTTTGAATATATCTAATGAACTGGCCTCAACAACATTCTGTGGTAGAGAATTCCACAGGTTCACAATTCTCTGAATGAAGAAGGTTCTCCCCATCTCTGTCCTAAATGGCTTACCCCTTATCCTTAGACTATGACCACTGTTTCTGGGCTTCCCCAACATCGGAAACATTCTTCCTGCATCTAACATGCCCAATCCCGTCAGATATTTATATGTTTCTATCAGATCCCCTCTCATTCTTCTAAATTCCAGTGAATATAAGCCTAGTCGATCCAGTCTTTCTTCATATGTCAGCACTACCATCCCGGGAATCAGTCTGGAGAAACTTCGCTGCACTCCATCAATAGCACGAATGTCGTTCCTCAGATTAGGAGGCCAAAACTGTACACAATATTCAAAGCCCTACACAACTGCAGTAAGACCTCCCTGCTCCTATACTCAAATCCCTCTCGCGATGAATGCCAACATGCCATTTGTCTTCTTCACCGCTTGCTATTTCCACCAATGGTAATAGACTCTTACTCTCCACTATGTGCAGGCCCCTCAATATTTTGTACACTTCGATGAGGTCTCCTCTCAACCTCCTCTTTTTCAATGAGAACAAACACAGGCTATCAAATATGTCCTCATAACTAAGATTCTCTATTCTAGGCAGCAACCTAGTAAATCTCCTCTGCACCCTCTCTAGTGGAATCATGTCCTTCCTATAATAGGGCAACCAGAACTACACGCAGAGCTACAGCTGTGACCGAACCAAAGTATTATACAATTTAAGCATGAACTCCCTGTGCTTATAGTCCATTTCTCGGCCAATAAAGGCAAGCATTCCGTACACCTTCTCAACCGCCTTATCCACTTGGCCTGCTACTGAAGTGAACTCATCCTTTACCACTGACCTTGAAGCCCATTCCTCCTGAATGGCGCAGCATTACCTGAAGAGCCTGATGACTGCAGCCCAAATGCCTGGAGGATACAGTGCCCCAAGACCAACATCTCACGTTCAGATGTTGCGACAAAGGAGAACTGTGGATACATTACTGGCCGAGTGATAGACATCAAGAATGCTCAACTGGAGACATATCTTCATCAGTTGAGCCTTCTGGATGACTATCACTCACTCTCAGTGCGGATGGTGACCAGTCTGCCCACTAGTAGATAGTTCCTCTGATGGTCAAACATAGAAACATAGAAATTTACAGCACAGAAGGACGTTATTTCGGCCTATTGTGTCCGCGCCGGCCGACAAAGAGTCGTACGACCCTCGGTCAGCAGCCTTAAAGTTTACATATAAACCTATGAAGAATGAGGGAAAGGCAAAGAGCACTCCGCCCAACCAGTCCACCTCACACAACTGCGACACCCCTTATAATGAAACATTCTACACTCCACCCCAACCAGAGACATGTGATCTCCTGGGAGAGGCAAAAATCGGCTAAAAACACAGGCCAATTTAGGGAGAAAGAATCTGGGAAAATTCCTCTTCGACCCACCCAGGCGATCGACACTAGTCCAGGAGATCACCCTGGCCTGCAGTACTTACCATTATATCTGCGCCGTCCAACAAAAGGTCATCCAGTCTAATCCCAATTACCAGCTCTAGGTCCGTAACCCTGCAGGTTACTGCACTTTAAGTGCCCATCCAACCATCTCTGAAAAGTGGTGTGGGTTTCTGCATCCATCACTCTTCCAGGCAGCAAGTTCCAGACCCCCACAACCCTCTGCGTAAAGAAGCCACCCCTCAAATCCCCTCCAAACCTTCCACCAACCACCTTAAAACTATGCCCCTTCGTAATGGAGCCCTGCACTAATGGAAATAGACCATTACCCTCCACTATGTCCAGGCCCCTCAATATTTTGTACACCTCGATGAGGTCTCCTCTCAACCTTCTTTGTTCCAATGAGAACAAACCCAGCCAATCCAATCTGTCCTCATAACTAAGATTCTCCATTCCAGACAGCATCCTGGTAAATCTCCTCTGCTCACTCTCTAGTACAGTCACGTCCTTCCTATAATACAGCACCAGAACTGCACACAGTACTCCAGCAGTGGCCGAACCAAAGTATTATACAATTTCAGCATAACTTCACTGCTCTTATATTCTCTGCCTTGGCCAAAATAGGCAAGCATTCCGTATCTTCACCCGTTGAGCCTTCTGGATGACAATCACTCACACTCAGTGTGGATGATGACCAGTATGCCCACTAGTAGATAGTTCCTCTGATGGTCAAACATAGAAACATAGAAATTTACAACGCAGATTTACATTTCGGCCTATTGTGTCCACGCATGGCCCTTGTTCAACAGCCTGAAAGTTTATATATAAACCTATGAACGATGACGGAAGGGCAAAGAGCACCCAGCCCAACCAGTCCGCCTCACACAACTGCGACACTCCTTATACTGAAAACATTCTAGACCCCACCCCAACCGGAGACATGTGATCTCCTGGGAGAGGCAAAAAACAGATAAAAACCCAGGCCAATTTAGGGAGAAAAAATCTGGGAAAATTCCTCTCCGACCCATCCAGGTGATCGACACTAGTCCAGGAGATCACCCTGGCCGTATTCTATTCCCTGCAGTATTTACCATTATATCTACACCATCCAATAATAGGTCATCCAGTCTAATCCCAATTACCAGCTCTTGGTCCGTAACCTTGCACGTTACTGCACTTTAAGTGCACATCCAACCATCTCTTAAATGTGGTGAGGGTTTCTGCAGCGGGTTCCAGATCCCCACAACCCTCTGCGTAAAGAAGCCCACCTCAAATCCCCTCTAAACCTTCCACCAACCACCTTAAAATTATGCCCCTTCGTAATGGAGCCCTGCACTAATGGAAATAGACCATTACCCTCCACTATGTCCAGGCCCCTCAATATTTTGTACACCTCGATGAGGTCTCCTCTCAACCTTCTCTGTTCCAATGAGCACAAACCCAGCCAATCCAATCTGTCCTCATAACTAAGATTCTGCATTCCAGGCAGCATCCTAGTAAATCTTCTCTGCACTCTCTGTAGTGCAATCACGTCCTTCCTGTAACACAGTGACCAGCACTGCACACAGTACTCCAGTTGTGGCCAAACCAAAGTATGATACATTTTAAGCATAACCTCCCTGCTCTTATATTCTATGCCTCGGCCAATAAAGGCAAGCATTCCGTATGCCTTCTTAACCAACTTATCTACCTGGCCTGATACTTTCAGGGATCTGTGGACAAGCACTCAAGTTCCCTTTGGACATCTACACTACTCAGTGGCCGACCGCTTATTGTGTATACTCTTTCCTTATTAGCCCTCACAAAGTTTATCACCTCACACTTCGCTGACTGATATTCCATTTGCCACTGCTCTTCTGCCCACCTGACCAGTACATTCATATCCTCCTGCGACAAACGAGAAGTGTGGCAACATTACTGGCCGAGTGATAGACATCAAGAATGCTCAACGAGAGACATATCTTCATCAGTTGAGCCTTCTGGATGACTATCTCTCGCTTTCAGTGTGGATGGTGACCAGTATATGCGCACTAGTAGATAGTTCCTCTGATGGTCAAACATAGAAACATAGAAACAGAGAAATTTACAGCGCAGAAGGAGGCCATTTCGACCCATCATGTCCACGCCGGCCGACAAAGAGCCGCACGGCCCTTGGTCAGCAGCCCTAAAGGTTACATCTAAACCTATGAACAATGACGGAAAAGCAAAGATCACCCAGCCCAACCAGTTCGCCTCACACAACTGCGACATACCTTATACTGAAAACATCTGCACTCCATCCCAACTGGAGCCATGCGATCTCCTGGGAGAGGCAAAAATCAGATCAAAACCCAGGCCAATTTAGGGAGAAAAAATCTGCAAAAATTCCTCCCCGACCCACCATTATATCTGCACTGTCCAACAAAGGGTCATCCAGTCTAATCGCAATTACCAGCTCTAGGTCCGTAACCCTGCAGGTTACTGCACTTTAAGTGCCCAGCCAACCATCTCTTAAAAGTGGTGAGGGTTTCTGCATCCACCACTCTTCCAGGCAGCGAGTTCCAGATCCCCACAACACTCTGCGTATAGAAGCCCCTCTCAAATCCTCTCTAAACCTTCCACCAGCCACCTCCAAAACTATGCCCCATCATAACATACCCCTCCACCAATGGAAATAGACCCTTACTATCCACTATGTCCAGGCCTCTCAATATTTTGTACACCTCGATGAGGTCTCCTCTCAACCTCCTCTGTTCCAATGAGAACAAACCCAGTCTATCCAATCTCTCCTCATTACTAAGTTTCTCCATTCCAGGCAGCATCCGAGTAAATCTCCTCTGCACCCTCTCTCGTGCAACCACATCCTTCCTATAATACAGTGACCAGAACTGCAAGCACGACAACAGTGGCCTAACCAAAGTATTATACAATTTAAGCATAACCTCCTTGCTCTTATATTCCATGCCTTGGCCAAAATAGACATGCATGCTGATTGCCTTCTTAACCACCTTATCCACCTGGCCTGCTACTTTCAGGGATCTGCGGACAAGCACTCCAAGGTCCCTTTGTTCATCTACACTATTAAGTGGCCTACTGCTTAATGTGTATAACCTTTCCTTATTAGCCCTCCCAAAGTGCATCACCTCACACTTCTCTGAATTATATTCCATTTGCCAGTGCTCTGCCCACCTGACCAGTGGATTGATATCCTCCTGCAGTCCATGACCTTTCATTTCATTATCAACCATAGACATGCTGACTTACCCTGCACCGAGTCTGAAAGTGCACAATGTCCTATTATACCGTTCACACCCAGAGCCTGCTGAAATGACAAGTGAACTCATCCATGTCCACTGGCCTTGAAGCCCATTCCTTCTAAATGTCGCAGCATTACCTGAAGAGCCTGATGACTGTAACCCAAATGGCTGGAGGACACTGTGCCCCAAGACCATCATCTCTCGGTCAGCTGCTGCGACAAAGGAGAACTGTGGAAACATTACTGGCCGAGTGATAGACATCAAGAATGCTCAAGTGGAGACATATCTTCATCAGTTGAGCCTTCTGGATGACTATCTCTCACTCTCAGTGTGGATGGTGACCAGAATGCCCACGAATACATAGTTCCTCTGATGGTCAAACATAGAAACATAGAAACATTGATATTTACAGCGCAGAAGGAGGCCATTTCGCCCGATTGTGTCCGCGCCGGCCGACAAAGAGCCACGCAACCCTCGGTCAGCAGCCCTGAAGGTTACATATAAACCTATGAACAATGACAGAAAGGCAAAGAGCACCCAGCCCAACCAGTCCGTCTCACACAACTGCGACACCCCTTACACTGAAAACATCCACACTCCACCCCAACCGGAGCCATGTGATCCCCTGGGAGAGGCAAAAACCAGATAAAAATCCAGGACAATTTAGGGAGAAAAAATCTGGGAAAATTCCTCTCCGACCCATCCAGGCGATCGACACGAGTCCAGGATCACTCCCTGGCTGTATTCTATTCCCTGCAGGACTAACCATTATATCTGCGCCATGCATATCCAGTCTAATCCCAATTATCACATCTAGGTCCGTAACCCTGCTGGTTGCTGCACTTTAAGTGCCATCCAACCATCTCTTAAAAGTGGTGAGGGTTTCTGCAGTGAGAATCAGATCCCCACAACCCTCTGCCTAAAGAAGCCCCCCCCTCAAAGCCCCTCTAAACCTTCCACCAACCACCTTAACCTATCCCCCCTCGTTATAGACCCCTCGATAGAAACATAGACAAATAGAAAATAGGTGCAGGAGTAGGCCATTCGGCCCTTCGAGCCTGCACCGCCATTCAATATGATCACGGCTGATCATGCAACTTCAGTACCCCATTCCTGCTTTCTCTCCATATCCCTTGATGCCTTTAGTCCTAAGGGCCACATCTAACTCCCTTTTGAATATATCTAATGAACTGGCCTCAACAACTTTCTCTGGCAGAGAATTCCGCAGGTTCACAATTCTCTGAGTGAAGAAGTTTCTCCTCAACTCGGTCCTAAATGTCTTACCCCTTATCCTTAGACTGTGACCCCTGGTTCTGGACTTCCCCAACATTGGGAACATTCTTCCTGCATCTAACCTGCCCAATCCCGTCAGATATTTATATGTTACTATGAGATCCCCACTCATTCTTCTAAATTCCAGTGAATATAAGCCGAGTCGATCCAGTCTTTCTTCATATGTCAGTCCTACCATCCCGGGAATCAGTCTGGTGAACCTTTGCTGCACTCCCTCAATAGCAAAAATGTCCTTCCTCAGATTAGGAGGCCAAAACTGTACACAATATTCAAGGCCCTATACAATTGCAGTAAGACCTCCCTGCTCCTATACTCAAATCTTCTCGCGATGAATGCCAACATGCCATTTGCCTTCTTCACCGCCTGCTATTTCCACCAATGGAAATAGACCCTTACTATCCACTATGTGCAGGCCCCTCAATATTTTGTACACCTCGATGAGGTCTCCTCTCAACCTCCTCTTTTTCAATGAGAACAAACACAGCCTATCAAATCTGTCACCATAACTAAGATTTTTTATTCTAGGCAGCATCCTAGTAAATCTCCTCTGCACCCTCTCGAGTGCAATCACGTCCTTCCTATAATAGGGCAACAAGAACTGCACGCAGTACTCCAGCTGTGGCCAAACCAAAGTATTATACAATTTAAGCATAACCTCCCTGCTCTTATATTCTATTACTCAGCCAATAAAGGCAAGCATTCCGTATGCCTTCTTAACCACCTTATCCACCTGGCCTGCTACTGAAGTGAACTCATGCATGTCCACTGGCCCTGAAGCCCATTCCTCCTGAATGTCACAGCATTATCTGAAGAGCCTGATGACTGTAGCCCAAATGCCTGGAGGACACAGTGCCCCAAGACCAACATCTCATGTTCAGTTGCTGCGACAAAGGAGAAGTGTGGATACATTACTGGCCGAGTGATAGACATCAAGGATGCTCATCTGGAGACATATCTTCATCAGTTGAGGCTTCTGGATGACTATCACTCACTCTCAGTGTGGATGGTGACCAGTCTGCCCACTAGTAGATAGTTCCTCTGATAGTCAAACATTGAAACATAGAAACATAGAAATTTACAGCGCAGAATGACGTTATTTTCGCCCATCGTGTCCGCGTCGGCCAACAACGAGTCGCATGGCACTTGGTCAGCAGCCTTAAAGTTTACATATAAACCTATAAACAATGACGGAAAGGCAAAGAGCGGCAGCCCAACCAGTCCGCCTCACAACACTGCAACACTCCTTATACTGAAATCATCTACACTCCACCCCAACCGGAGACATGTGATCTCCTGGGAGAGGCAAAAATCAGATAAAAACCCAGGCCAATTTAGGGAGAAAAAAATCTGGGAAAATTCCTCACCGACCTATCCAAGCGATCGACAGTAGTCCAGGAGATCACCCTGGCTGTATTCTATTCCCTGCAGAACTTACCATTATATATGCGCTGTCCAACAAAAGGTCATCCAGTCTAATCCCAATTACGAGCTTTATGTGCGTAAACCTGCAGCTTATGGCACTTTAAGTGACCATCCAACCATCTCTTAAAAGTGGTGAGGTTTTCTGCATCCACCACTCTTCCAGGCAACGAGTTCCAGATCCCCACAACCCTCTGCGTCAGGAAGCCCCCCCTCAATTTCCCTCTAAACCTTCCATCAACCACCTTTAAACTATGCCCCCTCGTAATAGACTCCTCCATAGAAACATAAAAACATAGAACATTGTGCAACAGCAGGCCATTCGGTCCTCCGAGCCTGCACCACCATTCAATATGACCATGACTGATCGTGCAACTTCAGTACCCCATTCCTGCTTTCTCTTCATAACCCCTGATCCCTTTATCCGTAAGGGCCACATCTAACTCCCTTTTGAATATACCTAACGAACTGGCCTCAACAACTTTCTGTGGTACAGAATTCCACAGGTTCACAAATCTCTGAGTGAAGAAATTTCTCCTCATCTCGGTCCTAAATGGCTAAGCCCTTATCCTTAGACTGTGACCCCTGGTTCTGGACTTCCCCAACATCGGAAACATTTTTCCTCCATCTAAGCAGCCCAATCCTATCAGATATTTATATGTTTCGATGAGATCCCCACACATTCTTCTAAATTCCAGTGAATATAAGACTAGTCGTTCCAGTCTTTCTTCATATGTCAGTCCTACCATCCCGGGAATCAGTCTGGTGAACCTTCGCTGCACTCCCTCAATAGCAAGAATGTCCTTCCACAGATTAGGAGGTGAAATAGGAGACACAATATTCAAGGTGTCGCCCTGTACAACAGCAGTAAGACCTCACTGCTCCGATACTCAAGACCTCTCGCTATGAAGGCCAACATGACATTTGCCTTCTTCACCGCCTGCTATTTCCACCAATGGAAACAGACCCTTACTATCCACTATGTCGAGGCCCCTCAATATTTTGTACACCTCGATGAGGTCTCCTCTCAACCTCCTCTGTTCCAATGAGAACAAACCCAGCCTATCAAATCTGTCCTCATAACTGAGATTCTCCATTCCAGGCAGCATCCTGGTAAATTTCCTCTGCACCCTCTCCAGCACAGTCACGTCCTTCCGATAATAGGGCGATCAGAACTGCATGCAGTACTCCAGCTGTGGCCTAATCAAAGAATTATACAATTTAAGCATAACCTCACTGCTCTCATATTCTATGCCTTGGCCAAAATAGGCAAGCATTCCGTATGCCTTCTTAATCACCTTATCCACCTGGCCTGCTACCTTCAGGGATCTGTGGATAAGCACTTCAAGGTTCCTTTGTTCATCTACACTATTAAGTGGCTTACCGCTTAATGTGTATACCCTTTCCTTATTAGCCCTCCCAAAGTACATCACATCACACTTCTCTGAATTAAATTCCATTTGCCACTGCTCTTCTGCCTACCTGACCGATAGATTGATATCCTCCTGCAGCCCATGACTTTCCTCTTCATCGTCAACCACAGACATGCTGACTTACCCCACACTGAGTCTGAAAGTGTATAATGTCCTATTATACCATTCACACACCGAGCCTGCTGAAATGACAGGTGAACTCATCCATGTCCACTGGCCTTGAAGCCCATTCCTCTTGAATGTCGCAGCATTACCTGAAGAGCCTGATGACTTGTAGCCCAAATGCCTGGAGGATACTGTGCCCCAAGACCACCATCTCTCAAGGAGAACTGTGGAAACATTACTGGCCGAGTGATAGACATCAAGAATGCTCAACTGGAGACATATCTTCATCAGTTGAGCCTTCTGGATGACTATCTCTCACTCTCAGTGTGGATGGTGACCAGTATGCCCACTAGTAGATAGTTGCTCAGACAGTCAAACATAGAAACAGAGATTGAAAGAAATTTACAGCGCTGAAGGAGGCCATATTGGCCCATCGTGTCTGCGTGGCGGACAACGAGTCACATGGCCCTTGGTCAGCAGCCTTAAAGTTTACATATAAAAGAATGATCAATGACGGAAAAGCAAAGAGTACCCAGCCCAACCAGTCCGCCTCACAACACTGCGACACCCCTTATACTGAAACATTCTACACACCACCCCAACCAGAAACATGTGATCTCCTGGGAGAGGCAAAAACCAGATAAAAACCCAGGCCAATTTAGGGAGAAAAATCTGGGAAAATTCCTCTCCGACCCATCCAGGCGATCGACACTAGTCCAGGAGATCACACCCTGGCCGTATTCTATTCCCTGCAGTACTTACCATTATATCTGCTCCGTCCAACAAAAGATCATCCAGTCTAATCCCAATCACCAGATCTAGCTCCGTATCCCTGCAGGTTGCTGCACTTTAAGTGCCCATCAAACCATCTCTTAAAAGTGGTGAGGGTTTCTGCAGTGAGATGCAGATCCCCACAACCCTCTGCGTAAAGAAGCCCCCCGTCAAATCCCCTCTAAACCTTCCACCAACCACCTTAAAACTATGCCCCCTCGTAATAGGCGCCTCCATGGAAACATAGAAACATAGAACATATGTGCAGGAGTAGGCCATTCAGCCCTCCAAGCATGCATCACCATTCAATATGACCATGGCTGACCATGCAACTTCAGTACCCCATTCCTGCTTTTCTCCATACCCCTTGATCCCTTTAGCCGTAAGAGCCACATCTAACTCCCTTTTGACTATATCTTACGAACTGGTCTCAACAACCTTCTGTGGGAGAAAATTCTGAAGGTTCACAATTCTCTGAGTGAAGAAGTTTCTCCTCATCTCGGTCCTAAATGGCTAAATCCTTATCCTTAGACATTGATCCCTGGTTCTGAACTTCCCCAACATCGGAAACATTTTTCCTGCATCTAACCAGCCCAATCCCATCAGATATTTATATGTTTCTTTGAGATCCCCCCTCATTCTTCTAAATTCCAGTGAATGTAAGCCTAGTCGTTCCAGTCTTTCTTCATATGTCAGTCTTACCATCCCGGGAATCTGTCTGGTGAACCTTCGCTGCATTCCCTCAATAGCAAGAACGTCCTTCCTCAGATTAGCAGGCGAAAACTGAACACAATATTCAAGGTGTGGCCTCACCAAGGCCCTGTACAACTGCAGTAAGATCTCCCTGCTCCTATACTCAAGTCCTCTCGCTATGAAGGCCAACATGACATTTGCCTTCTTCACCGCCTGCTATTTCCACCAATGGAAATAGACGCTTACTATCCACTATGTCCAGGCCTCTCAACATTTTGTACACCGAGCTGAGGTCTCCTCTCAAACTCCTCTGTTCCAATGAGAACAAACCCAGCCTATCAAATCTGTCCTCATAACTAAGATTCTCCATTCCAGGCAGCATCCTGGTGAATCTCCTCTGCACCGTCTCCAGTGCAGTCATGTCCTTCCTATAATAGGGTGACCAGAACTGCATGCAGTACTCCAACTGACCTAATCAAAGTATTGTACAATTTAAGCATAACCTCACTGCTCTTATATTCTATGCCTTGGCCAAAATAGGCAAGCATTCCGTATGTCTTCTCAACCACCTTATCCACCTGGTCTGCTACTAAAGTGAACTCATCCTTGTCCACTGGCCTTGAAGCCCATTCCTCCTGAATGTCGCAGCATTACCTGAAGAGCCCGATGGCAGTAGTCCAAATGCCTGGAGGACACAGTGTCCAAAGACCACCATCTCTGGTTCAGATGCTGCGACAAAGGAGAACTGTGGAAACATTACTGGCTGAGTGATGGACATCAAGAATGCTCAACTGGAGACTTATCTTCATCAGTTGAGCCTTCTGGATGACTATCTCTCGCTCTAAGTGCGGATGGTGACCAGTATGCCAACTAGTAGATAGTTCCTCTGATGGTCAAACATAGAAACATAGAAACAGAGAAACTTACAGCGCAGAAGGAGACCATTTCGACCCATCATGTCAGTGCCGGCCGACAAAGAGCCGCACGGCCCTTGGTCAGCAGCTCTAAAAGTTATATCTAAACCTATGAACAATGACAGAAAGGCAAAGAGCAACCAGCCTACACAACTGCGACATCTCTTATACTGAAAACATCTACACTCCACCCCAATTGGAGCCATGTGATCTCCTGGGAGAGGAAAAAAACAGATAAAAACCCAGGCCAATTTAGGGAGAAAAAATCTGGGAAAATTCCTCTCCGACCCATCCAGGCGATCAACACTAGTCCAGGAGATCACACCTTGGCTGTATTTTTTTCTCTGCAGTACTTACCATTATATCTGCTCCGTCCAACAAAAGGTCATCCAGTCTAATCCCAATTACCAGCTCTAGTTCCGTAACCCTGCAGGTTACTGCACTTTGAGTGCCCATCCAACCATCTCTTAAAAGTGGAGAGGGTTTCTGCATCCACCACTCTTCCAGGCAGCAAGTTCCAGACCCCACAACACTCTGCTTACAGAAGCCCCCCAATCAAATCCCCTCTAAACCTTCCACCAGCCACCTTAAAACTATGCCCACTCGTTTAAAAACCCTTCCACCAATGGAAATAGACCCTTACTATACACTATTTCCAGGCCCCTCAATATTTTGTACACCTCGATGAGGTTTCCTCTCAACCTCCTCTGTTCCAATGAGAACAAACCCAGCCTATCCAACCTGTCCTCATAACTAAGATTCCCCATTCCAGGCAGCATCCTGGTAAATCTCCTCTGCACCGTCTCTTGTGCAATCACGTCCTTCCTATAATAAAGCGACCAGAACTGCACGCAGTACTTCAGCTGTGGCCTAACCAAAGAGTTATACAATTTAAGCATAACCTCACTGCTCTTACATTCTATGCCTCGGCCAATAAAGGCAAACATTCTCTGTGCCTTCTTAGCCACCTTATCCACCTGGCCTGACACTTTCAGGGATCTGCGGACAAGCACTCCAAGGTCCCTTTGTTCATCTACACTATTAAGTGGGCTACCGCTTAATGTGTATACCCTTTCCTTATTAGCTCGATCAAAGTGCATCACCTCTGAATTATATTCCATTTGCCAGTACTCTGCCCACCTGACCAGTAGATTGACATCCTCCTGCAGCCCATGACTTTACTCTTCATTATCACCCATAGACATGCTGACTTATCCCACACCGAGTCTGAAAGTGTACAATGTCCTATTATACGGTTCACACCCAGATCCTGCTGAAATGACAAGTGAACTCATCCATGTCCACTGGCCTTGAAGCCCATTCCTCCTGAATGTCGCAGCATAACCTGAAGAGCCTGATGACTGTAGCCCAAATGCCTGGAGGACACTGTGCCCCAAGACCATCATCCCTCATTCAAATGCTGTGAGAATGGAAAACTGTGCCAACATTACTGGCCGAGTGATAGACATCAATAATGTTCAATTGGAGACATATCTTCATCAGTTGAGCCTTCTGGATGTCTATCACTCACTTTCAGTGTGGATGGTGACCAGTATGCCCACGAGCACATAGTTACACTGATAGTCAAACATAGAAAGATAGAAACATAAAAACATAGAAAGTTACAACGCAGAAGGCGGCCATTTCGGCATTTCTTGTCCGTGCTGGCCGACAAAGAGCCGCACGGCTCTCGGTCAACAGCCCTGAAGGTTACATATAAACCTATGAACAATGACGGAAAAGCAAAGAGCACCCAGCCCAACCAGTCCGCCTCACACAACTGCGACACCCCTTATACTGAAAACATCTACACTCCACCCCAACCGGAGCCATGTGATCTCCTGGGAGAGGAAAAAACCAGATAAAAACCCAGGCTAATTTAGGGAGAAAAAATCTTGGAAAATTCCTCTCCGACCCATCCAGGCGATCAACACTAGTCCAGGAGATCACACCTTGGCTGTATTTTTTTCTCTGCAGTACTTACCATTATATCTGCTCCGTCCAACAAAAGGTCATCCAGTCTAATCCCAATCACCAGATCTAGCTCCGTATCCCTGCAGGTTGCTGCACTTTAAGTGCCCATCAAACCATCTCTTAAAAGTGGTGAGGGTTTCTGCAGTGAGATGCAGATCCCCACAACCCTCTGCGTAAAGAAGCCCCCCGTCAAATCCCCTCTAAACCTTCCACCAACCACCTTAAAACTATGCCCCCTCGTAATAGGCGCCTCCATGGAAACATAGAAACATAGAACATAGGTGCAGGAGTAGGCCATTCAGCCCTCCAAGCATGCATCACCATTCAATATGACCATGGCTGACCATGCAACTTCAGTACCCCATTCCTGCTTTTCTCCATACCCCTTGATCCCTTTAGCCGTAAGAGCCACAACTAACTCCCTTTTGACTATATCTTATGAACTGGTCTCAACAACTTTCTGTGGGAGAAAATTCTGAAGGTTCACAATTCTCTGAGTGAAGAAGTTTCTCCTCATCTCGGTCCTAAATGGCTAAATCCTTATCCTTAGACATTGATCCCTGGTTCTGAACTTCCCCAACATCGGAAACATTTTTCCTGCATCTAACCAGCCCAATCCCATCAGATATTTATATGTTTCTTTGAGATCCCCCCTCATTCTTCTAAATTCCAGTGAATGTAAGCCTAGTCGTTCCAGTCTTTCTTCATATGTCAGTCTTACCATCCCGGGAATCTGTCTGGTGAACCTTCGCTGCATTCCCTCAATAGCAAGAACGTCCTTCCTCAGATTAGCAGGCGAAAACTGAACACAATATTCAAGGTGTGACCTCACCAAGGCCCTGTACAACTGCAGTAAGACCTCCCTGCTCCTATACTCAAGTCCTCTCGCTATGAAGGCCAACATGACATTTGCCTTCTTCACCGCATGCTATTTCCACCAATGGAAAAAGACGCTTACTATCCACTATGTCCAGGCCTCTCAACATTTTGTACACCGAGCTGAGGTCTCCTCTCAAACTCCTCTGTTCCAATGAGAACAAACCCAGCCTATCAAATCTGTCCTCATAACTAAGATTCTCCATTCCAGGCAGCATCCTGGTGAATCTCCTCTGCACCCTCTCCAGTGCAGTCATGTCCTTCCTATAATAGGGTGACCAGAACTGCATGCAGTACTCCAACTGACCTAATCAAAGTATTGTACAATTTAAGCATAACCTCACTGCTCTTATATTCTATGCCTTGGCCAAAATAGGCAAGCATTCCGTATGTCTTCTCAACCACCTTATCCACCTGGTCTGCTACTAAAGTGAACTCATCCTTGTCCACTGGCCTTGAAGCCCATTCCTCCTGAATGTCACAGCATTATCTGAAGAGCCTGATGGCAGTAGTCCAAATGCCTGGAGGACACAGTGTCCAAAGACCACCATCTCTGGTTCAGATGCTGCGACAAAGGAGAACTGTGGAAACATTACTGGCTGAGTGATAGACATCAAGAATGCTCAACTGGAGACTTATCTTCATCAGTTGAGCCTTCTGGATGACTATCTCTTGCTCTAAGTGCGGATGGTGACCAGTATGCCAACTAGTAGATAGTTCCTCTGATGGTCAAACATAGAAACATAGAAACAGAGAAACTTACAGCGCAGAAGGAGGCCATTTCGACCCATCATGTCAGTGCCGGCCGACAAAGAGCCGCACGGCCCTTGGTCAGCAGCTCTAAAAGTTACATCTAAACCTATGAACAATGACAGAAAGGCAAAGAGCAACCAGCCTACACAACTGCGACACCTCTTATACTGAAAACATCTACACTCCACCCCAATTGGAGCCATGTGATCTCCTGGGAGAGGAAAAAACCAGATAAAAACCCAGGCCAATTTAGGGAGAAAAAATCTGGGAAAATTCCTCTCCGACCCATCCAGGCGATCAACACTAGTCCAGGAGATCACACCTTGGCTGTATTTTTTTCTCTGCAGTACTTACCATTATATCTGCTCCGTCCAACAAAAGCTCATCCAGTCTAATCCCAATTACCAGCTCTAGTTCTGTAACCCTGCAGGTTACTGCACTTTGAGTGCCCATCCAACCATCTCTTAAAAGTGGAGAGGGTTTCTGCATCCACCACTCTTCCAGGCAGCAAGTTCCAGACCCCACAACACTCTGCTTACAGAAGCCCCCCAATCAAATCCCCTCTAAACCTTCCACCAGCCACCTTAAAACTATGCCCACTCGTTTAAAAACCCTTCCACCAATGGAAATAGACCCTTACTATCCACTATGTCCAGGCCCCTCAATATTTTGTACACCTCGATGAGGTTTCCTCTCAACCTCCTCTGTTCCAATGAGAACAAACCCAGCCTATCCAATCTGTCCTCATAACTAAGATTCCCCATTCCAGGCAGCATCCTGGTAAATCTCCTCTGCACCGTCTCTTGTGCAATCACGTCCTTCCTATAATAAGGTGACCAGAACTGCACGCAGTACTTCAGCTGTGGCCTAACCAAAGAGTTATACAATTTAAGCATAACCTCACTGCTCTTACATTCTATGCCTCGGCCAATAAAGGCAAACATTCTCTGTGCCTTCTTAGCCACCTTCTCCACCTGGCCTGCCACTTTCAGGGATCTGCGGACAAGCACTCCAAGGTCCCTTTGTTCATCTAAACTATTAAGTGGGCTACCGCTTAATGTGTATATCCTTTCCTTATTAGATCTCCCAAAGTGCATCACCTCACACTTCTCTGAATTATATTCCATTTGCCAGTGCTCTGCCCACCTGACCAGTAGATTGATATCCTCCTGCAGTCCATGACTTTACTCTTCATTATCACCCATAGACATGCTGACTTACCCCACACCGAGTCTGAAAGTGTACAATGTCCTATTATACCGTTCAAACCCAGATCCTGCTGAAATGACAAGTGAACTCATCCATGTCCACTGGCCTTGAAGCCCATTCCTCCTGAATGTCGCAGCATTACCTGAAGAGCCTGATGACTGTAGCCCAAATGCCTGGAGGACACTGTGCCCCAAGACCATCATCCCTCATTCAAATGCTGTGAGAATGGAAAACTGTGCCAACATTACTGGCCGAGTGATAGACATCAATAATGTTCAATTGGAGACATATCTTCATCAGTTGAGCCTTCTGGATGTCTATCACTCACTTTCAGTGTGGATGGTGACCAGTATGCCCATGAGCACATAGTTACACTGATAGTCAAACATAGAAAGATAGAAACATAAAAACATAGAAAGTTACAACGCAGAAGGCGGCCATTTCGGCATTTCTTGTCCGTGCTGGCCGACAAAGAGCCGCACGGCTCTCGGTCAACAGCCCTGAAGGTTACATATAAACCTATGAACAATGACGGAAAAGCAAAGAGCACCCAGCCCAACCAGTCCGCCTCACACAACTGCGACACCCCTTATACTGAAAACATCTACACTCCACCCCAACCGGAGCCATGTGATCTCCTGGGAGAGGAAAAAACCAGATAAAAACCCAGGCTAATTTAGGGAGAAAAAATCTTGGAAAATTCCTCTCCGACCCATCCAGGCGATCAACACTAGTCCAGGAGATCACACCTTGGCTGTATTTTTTTCTCTGCAGTACTTACCATTATATCTGCTCCGTCCAACAAAAGGTCATCCAGTCTAATCCCAATCACCAGATCTAGCTCCGTAACCCTGCAGGTTGCTGCACTTTAAGTGCCCATCAAAGCATCTCTTAAAAGTGGTGAGGGTTTCTGCAGTGAGATGCAGATCCCCACAACCCTCTGCGTAAAGAAGCCCCCCGTCAAATCCCCTCTAAACCTTCCACCAACCACCTTAAAACTATGCCCCCTCGTAATAGGCGCCTCCATGGAAACATAGAAACATAGAACATAGGTGCAGGAGTAGGCCATTCAGCCCTCCAAGCATGCATCACCATTCAATATGACCATGGCTGACCATGCAACTTCAGTACCCCATTCCTGCTTTTCTCCATACCCCTTGATCCCTTTAGCCGTAAGAGCCACAACTAACTCCCTTTTGACTATATCTTACGAACTGGTCTCAACAACTTTCTGTGGGAGAAAATTCTGAAGGTTCACAATTCTCTGAGTGAAGAAGTTTCTCCTCATCTCGGTCCTAAATGGCTAAATCCTTATCCTTAGACATTGATCCCTGGTTCTGAACTTCCCCAACATCGGAAACATTTTTCCTGCATCTAACCAGCCCAATCCCATCAGATATTTATATGTTTCTTTGAGATCCCCCCTCATTCTTCTAAATTCCAGTGAATGTAAGCCTAGTCGTTCCAGTCTTTCTTCATATGTCAGTCTTACCATCCCGGGAATCTGTCTGGTGAACCTTCGCTGCATTCCCTCAATAGCAAGAACGTCCTTCCTCAGATTAGCAGGCGAAAACTGAACACAATATTCAAGGTGTGGCCTCACCAAGGCCCTGTACAACTGCAGTAAGACCTCCCTGCTCCTATACTCAAGTCCTCTCGTTATGAAGGCCAACATGACATTTGCCTTCTTCACCACCTGCTATTTCCACCAATGGAAATAGACGCTTACTATCCACTATGTCCAGGCCTCTCAACATTTTGTACACCGAGCTGAGGTCTCCTCTCAAACTCCTCTGTTCCAATGAGAACAAACCCAGCCGATCAAATCTGTCCTCATAACTAAGATTCTCCATTCCAGGCAGCATCCTGGTGAATCTCCTCTGCACCCTCTCCAGTGCAGTCATGTCCTTCCTATAATAGGGTGACCAGAACTGCATGCAGTACTCCAACTGACCTAATCAAAGTATTGTACAATTTAAGCATAACCTCACTGCTCTTATATTCTATGCCTTGGCCAAAATAGGCAAGCATTCCGTATGTCTTCTCAACCACCTTATCCACCTGGTCTGCTACTAAAGTGAACTCATCCTTGTCCACTGGCCTTGAAGCCCATTCCTCCTGAATGTCACAGCATTATCTGAAGAGCCTGATGGCAGTAGTCCAAATGCCTGGAGGACACAGTGTCCAAAGACCACCATCTCTGGTTCAGATGCTGCGACAAAGGAGAACTGTGGAAACATTACTGGCTGAGTGATAGACATCAAGAATGCTCAACTGGAGACTTATCTTCATCAGTTGAGCCTTCTGGATGACTATCTCTTGCTCTAAGTGCGGATGGTGACCAGTATGCCAACTAGTAGATAGTTCCTCTGATGGTCAAACATAGAAACATAGAAACAGAGAAACTTACAGCGCAGAAGGAGGCCATTTCGACCCATCATGTCAGTGCCGGCCGACAAAGAGCCGCACGGCCCTTGGTCAGCAGCTCTAAAAGTTACATCTAAACCTATGAACAATGACAGAAAGGCAAAGAGCAACCAGCCTACACAACTGCGACACCTCTTATACTGAAAACATCTACACTCCACCCCAATTGGAGCCATGTGATCTCCTGGGAGAGGAAAAAACCAGATAAAAACCCAGGCCAATTTAGGGAGAAAAAATCTGGGAAAATTCCTCTCCGACCCATCCAGGCGATCAACACTAGTCCAGGAGATCACACCTTGGCTGTATTTTTTTCTCTGCAGTACTTACCATTATATCTGCTCCGTCCAACAAAAGCTCATCCAGTCTAATCCCAATTACCAGCTCTAGTTCTGTAACCCTGCAGGTTACTGCACTTTGAGTGCCCATCCAACCATCTCTTAAAAGTGGAGAGGGTTTCTGCATCCACCACTCTTCCAGGCAGCAAGTTCCAGACCCCACAACACTCTGCTTACAGAAGCCCCCCAATCAAATCCCCTCTAAACCTTCCACCAGCCACCTTAAAACTATGCCCACTCGTTTAAAAACCCTTCCACCAATGGAAATAGACCCTTACTATCCACTATGTCCAGGCCCCTCAATATTTTGTACACCTCGATGAGGTTTCCTCTCAACCTCCTCTGTTCCAATGAGAACAAACCCAGCCTATCCAATCTGTCCTCATAACTAAGATTCCCCATTCCAGGCAGCATCCTGGTAAATCTCCTCTGCACCGTCTCTTGTGCAATCACGTCCTTCCTATAATAAGGTGACCAGAACTGCACGCAGTACTTCAGCTGTGGCCTAACCAAAGAGTTATACAATTTAAGCATAACCTCACTGCTCTTACATTCTATGCCTCGGCCAATAAAGGCAAACATTCTCTGTGCCTTCTTAGCCACCTTCTCCACCTGGCCTGCCACTTTCAGGAATCTGCGGACAAGCACTCCAAGGTCCCTTTGTTCATCTAAACTATTAAGTGGGCTACCGCTTAATGTGTATACCCTTTCCTTATTAGCTCTATCAAAGTGCATCACCTCACACTTCTCTGAATTATATTCCATTTGCCAGTACTCTGTCCACCTGACCAGAAGATTGATATCCTCCTGCAGCTCATGACTTTCCTCTTCATTATCACCCATAGACATGCTGACTTACTCCACACTGAGTCTGAAAGTGTACAATGTCCTATTATACCGTTCACACACCGAGCCTGCTGAAATGACAAGTGAACTCATCCATGTCCACTGGCCCTGAAGCCCATTCCTCCTGACTGTCGCAGCATTACCTGAAGAGCCTGATGGCTGTAGCCCAAATGCCTGTAGGACACTGCCCCAAGACCACCATCTCTGGTTCAGATGCTGCGACAAAGGAGAACTGTGGAAACATTACTGGCCGAGTGATAGACATCAAGAATGCTCAAGTGGAGACATATCTTCATCAGTTGAGCCTTCTGGATGATTATCTCTCACTCTCAGTGTGGATGGTGACCAGTATGCCCACTAGCAGATAATTCCTCTAATGGTCAAACATGGAAACATTGAAACATAGAAATTTACAGCGCAGAAGGAGAACATTTCGGCCCATCGTGTCCGTGCTGGCCGATAAAGAGCCGCACGGCCCTCGGTCAGCAGCCCTGAAGGTTACATATAAACCTATGAACAATGACGGAAAGGCAAAGAGCACCCAGCCCAACCAGTCCGCCTCACACAACTGCGACACTCCTTTACCCTGAAACATTCTATACTCCACTCCAAATGGAGTCATGTGATCTCCTGGGAGAGGCAAAAACCAGACAAAAACTCAGGCCAATTTAGGGAGAAAAAATCTGGGAAACTTCCTCTCCAACCCATCCAGGCGATCGATACTAGTCCAGGCGATCACACCCTGGCCGTATTCTATTCCCTGCGGTACTTACCATTATATCTGCACCGTCCAACAAAAGGTCATCCAGTCTAATCCCAATTACCAGATCTGGGTCCGTAACCCTGCAGGTTACTGCACTTTAACTGCCCATGCAACCATCTCTTAAAAATGGTGACGGTTTCTGCAGTGAGTTCCAGATCCCCACAACCCTCTGCGTAAAGAAGCCCCCCCCTCAAATCCACTCTAAACTTTTCACCAACCACCTTAAAACTATACTCTCTCGGAATAGACCCCTCCGTAGAAACATAGAAACATAGAACATAGGTGCAGGAGTTGGCCATTTGGCCCTTCGAGCCTGCACCACCATTCTATATGACCATGGCTGATCATGCAACTTCAGTACCCCTTTCCTGCTTTCTCTCCATACCCCTTGATCCCTTTAGCCCTAAGGGCCACATCGAACTCCCTTTTGAATATATCTAATGAACTGGCCTCAACAACTTTCTGTGGTAGAGAATTCCACAGGTTCACAATTCTCTGAGTGAAGAAGTTTCTCCTTATCTCAGTCCTAAATGGCTAACCCCTTATCCTTAGACTGTGAAGTCTGGTTCTGGACTTGCCAAACATCGGGAACATTCTTCCTGCATCTAACCTGCCCAGTCCCATCAGAATGTTTCTATGAGATCCCCCCTCATTCTTCTAATTTCCAGTGAATATAAGCCTAGTCGATCCAGTCTTTATTCTTATGTCAGTCATACCTACCCGG
This sequence comes from Pristiophorus japonicus, assembly GCF_044704955.1. NCBI lineage: Eukaryota > Metazoa > Chordata > Chondrichthyes > Pristiophoridae > Pristiophorus > Pristiophorus japonicus. Next base: position 5,597,568 of record NC_091999.1, read on the forward strand.
GAATCAGTCTGGTGAACCTTCACTGCACTACCTCAATAGCAAGAATGTCCTTCCTCAGATTAGGAGGTCAAAACTGTACACGATATTTAACGTGTGGCCTCACCAAGGCCCTGTACAACTGCAGTAAGACCTCCCTGCTCCTATACTCAAATCCTCTCGTGATGAAGGCCAATATGCCATTTGCCTTCTTCACTGCCTGCTATTTCCAACAAAGGAAATAGATCCTTATTATCCATTGTGTCCAGGCTCCACAATATTTTGCACACCTCACTGAGAGCTCCTCTCAAACTCCTCGTTTTCAATGAGAACAAACATAGTCTATCAAATCTCTCCTCATAACTAAGATTATCTAATTCAGGCAGCAACCTAGTAAATCTCCACTGCACCCTCTCCAGTGCAATCACGTCCTTCCTAAAATACGGTGACCAGAACTACACGCAGTACTCCAGCTGTGGCCCAACCAAAATATTATACAATTTACGCAGAACCTCCCTGCTTTTATATTCTATTACTTGGCCAATAAAGGCAGGCATTCCATATGTCTTTTTAACCAGCTTATCCACCTGGCCTGCTACTTTCAGGGATTTGTGGACAAGCACTCCAAGGTCCCGTTGTTCCTCTACACTATTAAGTGGCCTACCGCTTAATGTGTATATCCTTTCCTTATTAGCTCTATCAAAGTGCATCACCTCACACTTCTCTGAATTATATTCCATTTGCCAGTACTCTGCCCACCTGACCAGTAGATTTATATCCTCCTGCAGCCCATGACTTTACTCTTCATTATCAACCATAGACATGCTGACTTACCCCACACCGAGTCTGAAAGTGTACAATGTCCTATTATACCGTTCACACCCTGAGACTGCTGAAATGACAAGTGAACTCATCCATGTCCACTGGCCTTGAAGCCCATTCCTCCTGACTGTCGCAGCATTACCTGAAGAGCCTGATGACTGTAGCCCAAATGCCTGGAGGACACTGTGCCCCAAGACCACCATCCCTCATTCAGATGCTGCGAGAATGGAAAACTGTGCCAACATTACTGGCCGAGTGATAGACATCAATAATGTTCAATTGGAGACATATCTTCATCAGTTGCGCCTTCTGGATGTCTATCACTCACTTTCAGTGTGGATGGTGACCAGTATGCCCACTAGCAGATAGTTACACTGATAGTCAAACATAGAAAGATAGAAACATAAAAACATAGAAAGTTACAATGCAGAAGGCGGCCATTTCGGCATTTCTTGTCCGTGCTGGCCGACAAAGAGCCACACGGCCCTCGGTCAACAGCCCTGAAGGTTACATATAAACCTATGAACAATGACGGAAAAGCAAAGAGCACCCAGCCCAACCAGTCCGCCTCACACAACTGCGGCAACCCTTATACTGAAAACATCTACACTCCACCCCAACCGGAGCCATGTGATCTCCTGGGAGAGGAAAAAAACAAATTAAAAACCCAGGCCAATTTAGGGAGAAAAAATCTGGGAAAATTCCTCTCCGACCCATCCAGGAGATGACACCCTGGCCGTATTCTATTCCCAGCAGTACTTACCATTATATCTGTGCCGTCCAACAAAAGGCCATCCAGTCTAATTCCAATTACCAGATCTCGGTCCATAACCCTGCAGGTTACTGCACTTTAAGTGCCCATCCAACCATCTCTTAAAATTGGTGAGGGTTTCTGCAGTGAGTTCTAGATCCCCACAACCTAATGCGTAAAGAAGCGCCCCCTCAAATCCCCTCTAAACCTTCCACCAACCATCTTAAAACTATGCCCTCTCATAATAGACCCCTACATAGAAACATTGAAACATAGAACATAGGTGCAGGAGTTGGCCATTTGGCCCTTCGAGCCTGCACCACCATTCAATATGATCATGGCTGATCATGCAACTTCAGTACCCCATTTCTGCTTTCTCTCCATACCCCCTGATCCCTTTAGCCATAAGGGCCACATCTAACTCCCTTTTGAATGTAGCTAACGAACTGGCCTGACCAACTTTCTGTGGTAGAAAATTCCACAGGTTCACAACTCTCTGAGTGAAGAAGTTTCTCCTCATCTCGGTCCTAAATGGCTTACCCCTTATCCTTAGACTGTGACCTCTGGTTCGGGACTTCCCCAACATCGGGAACATTCTTCCTACATCTAACCTGCCCAATCCCGTCAGAAATATATATGCTTCGATGAGATCCCCACTCATTCTTCTGAATTCCAGTGAATATAAGCTTAGTCGATCCAGTCTTTATTCATATGTCAGTCATACCATCCCGGGAATCAGTCTGGTGAACAGACGTTCCCCAACTCAATAGCAAGAATGTCCTTTCTCAGATTAGGAGGCCAAAACTGAACACAATAATCAAGGTGTGGCCTCACCAAAGTCCTGTACAACTGCAGTAAGACCTCCCTGCTCCTATACGCAAATCCTCTCACGATGAAGGCCAACATGCCATTAGACTTCTTCACCACCTGCTATTTCCAACAAAGGAAATAGACCCTTATTATCCACTATGTCCATGCCCCGCAAAATTTGTACACCTCACTGAGAACTCCTCTCAAACTCCTCGTCTTCAATGAGAACAAACACAGCCTATCAAATCTGTCCTCATAACTAAGATTATCTACTTCAGGCAACACCCAAGTAAATCTCCACTGCACCCTCTCCAGTGCGATCACATCCTTCCTATAAAAGGGCAACCTGAACTGCACGCAGTACTCCTGCTGTGGCCTAAGCAAAATATTATACAATTTAAGCATAACCTCCCTGCTTTTATATTCTATTACTCGGCCAATAAAGGCAAGCATTCCGTATGCCTTCTTAACCACCTTATCCACCTGGCCTGCTACTTTCAGGGATCTGTGGACAAGCACTCCAAGGTCCCTTTGTTCGTCTACACTATTAAGTGGCCTACTGCTTAATGTGTACACCCATTTTTTATTCGGCGTCTCAAAGTGCATACCTCACACTTCTCTGAATTATATTCCATTTGCAAGTGCTGTGCTCACCTGGCCAGTAGATTGATATCCTCCTGCAGCTAATGACTTTCCTCTTCATTATCACCCATAGACATGCTGAATTACCCGACACCGAGTCTTAAAGTGTACACTGTCCTATTGTACCGTTCACACACCGAGCCTGCTGAAATGACAAGTGAAATCATCCATGTCCACTGGCCTTGAAGCCCATTCCTCCTGAATTTCGCAGCATTATCTGAAGAGCCTGTTGACTGTAGCCCAAATGCCTGGAGGACACTGTGCCCCAAGACCACCATCTCTGGTTCAGATGCTGCGACAAAGGAGAACTGTGGAAACATTACTGGCCGAGTGATAGACATCAAGAATGCTCAAGTGGAGACATATCTTCATCAGTTGAGCCTTCTGGATGACTATCTCTCACTCTCAGTGTGGATGGTGACCAGTATGCCCATTAGTAGATACTTCCTCTGATGGTCAAACATAGAAACATTGAAACATAGAAATTTACAGCGCAGAAGGAGGCCATTTTGGCCCATCATGTCCGCGCTGGCCGATAAAGAGCCTCACCGATCTTGGTCAGCTGCCCTAAAGGTTACATATAAACCTATGAACTATGACGGAAAAGCAAAGAGCACCCAGCCCAACCAGACCATCTCAGACAACTGCGACACCCCTTATACTGAAAACATTCTACACTCCACCCCAACCGGAGCCATGTGATCTCCTGGGAGAGGCAAAAAGCAGATAAAAACCGAGGCCAATTTAGGGAGAAAAAATATGGGAAAATTCCTCTCCGACTCATCCAGGCGATCGATGCTTGTCCCAGAGACCAGACCCTGGGCTTATTCTATTCCTTGCATTACTAACCATTATATCTGCGCTGTCCGACAAAAGACCATCCAGTCTAATCCCAATTACCAGATCGAGGTCTGCAACCCTGCAGGTTGCGGCACTTTAAGTGCCCATCCAACCATCTCTTAAAAGTGGTGAGGGTTTCTGCAGTGAGATCCAGATCGCCACAACCCTCTGCATAAAGATGCCCCCTCAAATCCCCTCGGAACCTTCCACCAGCCACCTTTAAACTATGCCCCCTCATAATAAACTCATCCATCGAAACATAGAAAATAGGTGCAGGAATAGGCCATTTGGCCCTCCGAGCCTGCACCACCATTCAATATGACCATGGCTGATCATGCAACTTCAGTACCCCATTCCTACTTTCTCTCCATACCACTTGATCGCTTTAGCCATAAGGGCCACATCGAACTCCCTTTTGAATATATCTAACGAACTGGCCTCAACAACTTTCTGAGCTCGGGAATTCCACAGGCTCACAATTCTCTGAGTGAAGAAGTTTCTCCTCATCTCAGTCCTAAATGGCTTACCCCTTATCCTTAGACTGTGACCCCTGTTTCTGGACTTCCCCAACATCGGGAACATTCTTCCTGCATCTAACCTGCCTAATCCCGTCAGAAATTTATATGTTTCTATGGGATAACCCCTCAATCCTCTAAATTCCAGTGAATATAAGCCTAGTCGATCCAATCTTTCATGATATATCAGTCCTACCATCCCGGGAATCAGTCTGGTGAACCTTCGCTGCACTCCCTCAATAGCAAGAATGTCCTTCCTCAGATTCGGAGGCCAAAACTGAACACAATATTCAAGGTGTAGCCTCACCAAGGCCCTGTACAACTGCAGTAAGACCTCCATGTTCCTGTACGCAGGTCCCCTCGCTATGAAGGCCAACATGCCATTTGCCTTCTTCACCACCTGCTATTTCCACCAATGGAAATAGACCCTTACTATCCACTATGTCCAGGCCCCTCAATATTTTGTACACCTCGATGAGATCTCCTCTCAAACTCCTCTGATTCAATGAGAACAAACCCAATCTGTCCTCATAACTAAGATTCTCCATTCCAGGCAGCACCCTAGTAAATCTCCTCTGCACCCTCTCTAGTGCAATCACGTCCTTCCTATAATAGGGCGACCAGAACTGCACGCAGTACTCCAGCTGTGGCCTAACCAAAGTATTATACAATTTAAGCAGAACCTCCCTGCTTTTATATTCTGTTACTCGGTCAATAAAGGCAAGCATTCCGTATGCCTTCTTAACCACCTTATCCACCTGGCCTACTATTTTCAGGGATCTGTGGTCAAGCACTCCAAGGTCCCTTTGTTCATCTACACAATTAAGTGGCCTACCGCTTAATGTGTATACCATTTCCTTATTAGCCCTCCCAAAGTGCATCACCACACACTTCTCTGAATTATATTCCATTTGTAACTGCTCTCCCACTTGACCAGTAAAGAACATAGAAACATAGAAACATAGAAAGTAGGTGCAGGAATAGGCCATTCGGCCCTTCGAGCCTGTACCACCATTCGATATGATCATGGCTGATCATTCCCTCAGTACCCATTTCCTGTTTTCTCTCCATACCCCTTGATCCCCTTAGCCGTAAGGGCCATATCTATCTCCCTCTTGAATATATCCAATGCACTGGCATCAACAACTCTCTGCTGCAGGGAATTCCACAGGTTAACAACTCTCTGGGTGAAGAAGTTTCTCCTCATCTCAGTCCTAAATGGCCTACCCCTTATCCTAAGACTGTGTCCCCTGGTTCTGGACTTCAACAACATCGGGAACAATCTACACGCATCTAACCTGTCCCGTCCCGTCAGAATCTTGTATGTTTCTATGAGATCCTCTCTCATCCTTCTAAACTCCAATGTATCCAGTCTCTCCTCATATGTCAGTCCGGCCATCCCGGGAATCAGTCTGGTGATTCTGTCTTCGAGTTTTTGCCCCCAAAGTGGAGAACCTCACATTGATCCAAATTATACTGCATCTGCCATGTATTTGCTCACTCACCTAACCTGTCTAAATCACCCTGCAGCCTCTTAGCTTCCCCCTCACAGCTCACACCGCCACCCAGTTTAGTATCATCTGCAAACTTGGAGATATTACACTCAATTCCTTCATCTAAATACCCGCTTTCTCTCTTCCTCCCTTTTTAAAAAGTGCTGTTACATTAGCTACCCTCCAGTCCATAGGAACTGATACCAAGTCGATAGACTGTTGGAAAATGATCACCAATCCATCCACTATTTCTAGGGCCACTTCCTTAAGTACTCTGGGATGCAGACTATCAGGCCCCGGCGATTTATCAGCCTTCAATCCCATGAATTTCCATAACACAATTTCCCGCCTAATAAGGATATCCTTCAGTTCCTCCTTCTCACTAGACCCTCGGTCCCCTAGTGTTTTGTAAGGTTATTTGTGCCTTCCTTTGTGAAGACAGAACCAAAGTATTTGTTCAATTGGTCTGCCATTTCTTTGTTCCCCATTATAAATTCACCTGAATCTGGCTGCAAGGGACCTACATTCGTCTTCACTAATCTAATTCTCTTCACATATCTATAGAAGCTTTTGCAATCAGTTTTTATGTTCCCAGCAAACTTCCTCTCATACTCTATTTTCCCCCTCTTAATTAAACCCTTTGTCCTCCTCTGCTGAATGCTAAATTTCTCCCAGTCCTCAGGTTTGCTGCTTTTTCTGGCCAATTTATATGCCTCTTCCTTGGATTTAACACTATCCTTAATTTCCCTTGATAACCACGGTGGAGCCACCTTACCAGTTTTATTTTTACTCCAGACCGGGATGTATAATTGTTGAAGTTCATCCATGTGATCTTTAAATGTTTGCCATTGCCTATCCACCGTCAACCTTTTAAGTATCATTTGCCAGTCTATTCTAGCCAATTCATGCCTCAAACCATCGAAATTACCTTTCCTTAAGTTCAGGACCCTAGTTTCTGAATTAACTGTGTCACTCTCCATTTTAATAAAGAATTCTACCATATTATGGTCACTCTTCCCCAAGGGGTCTCGCACAACAAGATTGCCAATTAGTCCTTTCTCATTACACATCACCCAGTCTAGGATGGCCAGCTCCCTGGTTGGTCCCTCGACTTAGTGGTCTAGAAAGCCATCCCTAATACACTCCAGGAAATCCTCCTCCACCGCATTGCTACCAGTTTGGTTAGCCCAATCAATATGTAGATGATGATATCTGCTGTACCTTTATTGCATGCATCCCTTATTTCTTGTTTGTTGCTGTCCCCAACCTTACTACTGCTGTTTGGCCGTCTGTACACAACTCCCACTAGCGTTTTCTGCCCTTTGGTCTTCCGCAGCTCCACCCATACAGATTCCACATCATCCAGACCAATGTCTTTTCTTACTATTGCATTAGCAAGCAATGCCACCCCACCTCCTTTTCCTTTCTGTCTATCCTTCCTAAATGTTGAATACCCCTGGATGTTGAGTTCCCAGCCTTGGTCACCCTGGAGCCATGTCTCCGTGATGCCAATTACATCATATCCATTAACTGCTATCTGCGCAGTTAATTCGTCCACCTTATTCCGAATACACCTCGCATTGAGGCGCAGAGCCTTCAGGCTTGTCTTTCCAACACACTTTGCCCTTTTAGAATTTTGCTGTAATGTGGCCCTTTTTGCGTTTTGCCCTTAGGTTTCTCTGCCCTCCACTTTTACTTTTCTTCTGATGCTGTGACAAAATAAAAATGTGGAAACATTACTGGCCGAGTGATGGAGATAAAGAATGTTCAACTGGAGACATATCTTCATCAGTTGAGCCTTCTGGGTGACTATCACTCACTCTCAGTGTGGATGGTGACCAGTATGCCCACTAGTAGATAGTTCCTCTGATGGTCAAACATAGAATCATAGAAACATAGAAATTTACAGCACAGAGGGAGGCCATTTCGGCCCATCGTGTCCGAACGGCCTTTGGTCAGCAACGCTAAACCTATGAACATTGACGGAAAGGCAAAGAGCACCCAGCCCAACCAGTCCACCTCACACAACTGCGACACCCCTTAGACTGAAAACATTCTACACTCCACCCCAACCGGAGCCATGTGATCTCCTGGGAGAGGCAACAACCAGAAACAATCCCAGGCCAATTTAGGGAGAAAAAATCTGGGAAAATTCCTCTCCGACCCATCCAGGCGATCGAAACTCGTCCAGGAGATCACACTCTGGCCGTATTCTAATCCCTGCGGTACTTACCGTTATATCTGAGCCGTCCAACAAACGGCCATCCAGTCCAATCTCAATTACCAGATCTCGGTCCGTAACCCTGCAGGTTACTGCATTTTAAGTGCCCATCCAACCATCTCTTAAATATGGTGAGGGTTTCTGCAATGAGTTCCAGATCCCCACAACCTTCTGCAAAAGAAGCCCCCCCCCGCCTCAAATCCCCTCTAAACCTTCCACCAACCACCTTAAAACTATACCCCCTCGTAACTGAACACAATATTTAAGGCGGGGCCTCACCAAGGCCCTGTGCAACTGCAGTAAGACCTCCCTGCTCCTGTACTCAAATTCTCTCGCCAACATGCTATTTGCCTTCTTCACTGCCTGCTATTTCCACCAATGGAAAGAGACCGTTAATAACCACTATGTCCAGACCCCTCAATATTTTGTACACCTCGATGAGGTCTCCTCTCAACTGCCTCTGTTCCAATGAGAACAAATCCAGCCTATCCAATCTGTCTTCATAACTATGATTCTCCTTTCCAGGCAGAATCCTAGTAAATCTTCTCTGCACCCTCTCGAGTGCAATCACATCCTTCCTATAATAGAGCGACCAGAACTGTACGTAGTACTCCAGCTGTGGCCAAACCAAAGTATTATACAATTTAAGCATAACCTCCCTGCTCTTATATTTTATGCCTTGGCCAATAAAGGCAAGCATTCCGTATGCCTTCTTAACCAACTTATCCACCTGGCCTGCTACTTTCAGTGATCTGTGGACAAGCACTCCAAGTTCCCTTTGTTCATCTGCACTATTAAATCACTTACTGCTTAATGTGTATATCTTTTCTTTATTTGCCCTCCCAAAGTGCATCATATCGCAGTTCTCTGAATTAAATTCCATTTGCCACTGCTCTTCTGCCCACCTGACCAGTAGATTGATATCCTCCTGCAGCCTATTACTTTCCTCTTCCTTTTCAAAAATAGACATGTTGACTTACCCCGCAGCGAGTCTGAAAATGTACAATGTCCTATTATACCGTTCACACCCTGAGCCTGCTGAAATGACAAGTGAACTCATCCATGTCCACTGGCCTTGAAGCCCATTCCTCCTGAATGTCGCTGCATTACCTGAAGAGCCTGATGACTGTAGCCCAAATGCCTGGAGGACACTTTGCCCCAAGACCACCATCTCTGGTTCAGATGCTGCGACAAAGGAGAACTGTGGAAACATTACTGGCCGAGTGATAGACATTAAAAATGCTCAACTGGAGACATATCTTCATCAGTTGAGCCTTCTGGATAACTATCACTCACTTTCAGTGTGGATGGTGACCAGTATGCCCACTAGTAGATAGTTCCTCTGATGGTCAAACATAGAAACATAGAAATTTACAGTGCAGAAGGCGACAATTCCAACCCATCGTATCCGCGCTGGCCGACAAAGAGCCGCACGGCCCTTGGTCAGCAGCTTTAAAGGTTCCATATAAACCTATGAACAATGACGGAAAAGCAAAGAGCACCCAGCCCAACAAGTCCGCCTCACACAGTTGCGACACTCCTTATAATGAAAACTCCACCCCTACTGCAGCCATGTAATCTCCTGGGAGAGGCAAAAACTAGATAAAAACCCAGGCCAATTTAGGGAGAAAAAATCTGGGAAAATTCCTCTCCGACCATCCAAGCGATCGACACTAGACCAGGAGATCACTCTGGCCGTATTTTATTCCCTGCAGTACTTACCATTATATCTGAGCTTTATATCATTATATCTAAGGTTACTGCACTTTAAGAGCCCATCCAACCTTCTCTTAAAAGTGGTGAGGGTTTCTGCATCCACCACTCTTCCAAGCAGCGAGTTCCAGATCCCCACAACCCTTTGCGTAAAGAAGGCCACCCTCAAATCCCCTCTAAACCTTCCATCAATCACCTTAAAACTATGTCCCCTCGTAATAGACCCCTCCACTACTGGAAATAGGCCCTTACTATCCACTATGTCCAGGCCCCTCAATATTTTGTACACCTTGATGAGGTCTCCTCTCAACCTTCTCTGTTCCAATGAGAACAAACCCAAGCTATCCAATCTGTCCTCATAACTACGATTCTCCATTCCAGGCAGCATCCTAGTGAATCTCCTTTGCATCCTTTCCAGTGCAATCACCTCCTTCCTATAATATGGCGATCAGAACTGCACGCAGTACTCCAGCTGTGGCCTAACCAAAGTATTATACAATTTAAGCATAACCTCCCTACTCTTATATTCTGTGTCTCGACCAATAAAGGCAAGCATTCCGTATGCCTTCTTAACCACCTTATCCACCTGGCCTGCTACTTTCAGGGATCTATGAACAAGCACTCCAAGTTCCCTTTGTTCATCTGCACTATTAAGTGACCTACCGCTTAATGTGTATATCCTTTCCTTATTAGCCCTCCCAAAGTGCATCACATCACACTTCTCTGAAATAAATTCCAGTTTCCACTGCTCTACCCACCTGACCAGTAGATTGATATTCTCCTGCAGCCCATGACTTTCCTCTTCATTATCAACCACACCGCCAATTTTAGTGTCGTCTGCAAACATCTTAATCATACTCTCGATATTTAAATCTAAATCGTTGATATATGCCACAAAATCAAGGCACCCAGTAATGAGCCCTGCGGAACCCCACTGGAAACATCCTTCCAGTTACATTGGAAACCAAGCCACATTGTGAAGAACGAGCTGCTAATGCAGAGGATACTCACTACTTCTGGTCTCCTGAACCCAAGTGCCCAGAGTAATACACTTCCACAGGGAAGTACTGGAAGTGACCCACCCACCCAGCTCTGTGGTGGGCTCTCAGGTGGTCACTTGGGGAGGTGGAGCTGGACAGGATTTCGAAGGTTACTTGTTGTGAGCTCTCTGCATTCCAGGTCCTATTCTGGAATGATGGGCTAGCATGGTACAAAGGACATTGCGGTCCGGATAAAGCCTTGTAAAGGCTTATGGATGTAAATGACTACATAGGATTGCGTAGGACATACGGCCCAGTCAGCCAATGCCGGTGTCTAGGCTCCACCCACTCATCTATCAGCAGAACCCGCTATTCCTTTCTCCCTCATATGCTTGTCTAGCCTCCCCTTATATACAACGATACTACTCACATCAACCACTCCCTGAGGTAGGGAGCTCCACATTCTCACCACCCTGTGGGTAAAGATTTTCAGGTACTGCAGGTGCCCTTTGGTGCTGAGGGCTTCTTTGGTGAGCAAGTGGAGGAGCTGCTGCATAACGTCTCTACCTTTCAATTCTACCCCTCTAGAAATAAATCCTGGTGCTTGGTCTATTTTGTGGTACCGTATCGACTGGTCGCTAGTTCCCTGGACATGTTCTAACTCCCTTAACTACAGGAATGGATTGGTGGTAGTGCTACATTATCTCGAGGAGGAAGGTCCAGAAACAACCGCCTTTACATTTCCCGGGTGTTCTGGTGGCTTCCATACGGCCGGTGGGGTGCTGGAGGATGAGCGGCTCTGGGATTGGTTCCATCAATTCTGGGCATGGCTGAACGTTCAGCTCCTCCACTTGCTCGCCAAAGAAGCCCTCAGCACCAAATACTACAGGGCACCTGCAGTGCCTGAAAGAGCCCCAAGTTGCATGGCCAAGCTCATTGGCAAGGTAAGACCCACTGGATGCTGGGCCCTTCTCCGATATTGAGGGCACCCACACAGCATGTTGCTGCAGTAGATGCTCTCTGAAGGTGGTCCTCACTCTGTGACAGGCATTGCTCCCTCAACTCACCTGCGAGGCATTAGGCTGCTGGTCAGTAAAGCCGGCCCCAATGTATTTGGTGGCAGGGAATTCGAGGCATGCGCTAAACCTTGCAGGAAGGTCCGCCAGACCCCAAATGTGGGTGGGCCAGGATTAGTTTCACTAGTTAGTAAGCTTCCTTCTGATGTCTTCACCACTGAAGTTCGCCAATAAACTGCAAGGTGTGAAAGCAGGGTGGTGGAGGCACTGTGGATGCTGTCTACCTTGGCCTGAACTGGAGGGCACATATTAAGTCCACCCAAACTGTCCATGAAATTGGTAGGATGAATACAGCTACAGCCCAAGGCGTTTGCAAGAGCCCAAGTAAAAACTAAAGCCCCCACACTCCCCACCCCACCCCCAAGTGAAGGGACCTCCAGAACACAGTTTCAGACTCGCTCACCCTCGTGTTAAAGACATGAAAAAGCCCAAACGACTGGAGATCGTGGTCCGACTCAGGCTCCCAGCTTGGCTTCCGAAGGCGGGATGGTTCTGGGAAGCTGCCTCGGGCTGAAGAGACAGGGAAGGTTAATAGTGAGGCTCTGGGAACAGAGATGAGGGCCTTCCCTGTCGATTCAGCCCGAGGAAGCTACCTGGAGGCTTCCTGCCTTCGGAAGCGATTCGTTACAGGCTCATGAATACAAAGGCCGATTGAGTTAGATCCTCCAGACATGAGCCCTCCGCCTCGTGGGGTGAGGAGCCACTCAGGCACACATATCCTCCCTTGGAGTGAGAGCCCTTGGAACCTAGATGCCCAACAGGAATTGGGAGAGATCCTGGCACCAGCATCACGGACTCCTCCGAGCCAGCTGGAGCCAAGGGAGGACTCCCTCTTAATTCTGGGAAGTCTCGGGGCAACAACTGGAGCGTCCCTTCTTGAGACTTTCCTGTTTAGTCCCAAGGTGGACCCCTGGCCGGCACTGGTTGGGGATGACGGCACAGACTGAGCTTTACCCAGTGCCAGTGCAGTTCACCCCAAGCAGTGCCGAACTGAGCCTGGAGTTGGAGCAGGGCTGGTGCTTGATGCCGATGCAAAGACATGAGGGCTAGATGAGTCTGTGGGGGGGGGGGAGGGGGTTACTGGCCGTCAAATGAAACACAAATTGAAAGGTGTGGAACTGGCACTGAGCAATGGATGGGACACAGAGAGAGGGCATCAGGAGAATTTCAGTTACACCGCTCTGCTCCTTCTGTGGTTTCTCTGCTGGCATGGATTTGATTTCTGTCACGATGTGCTCTCTCTTGTGTGTCTGTTCCACTTGTCTTTGTGGTTTTGTTACTCACAACTTTAGTCTGTAGGTACTTTGATGAAACCGCCCATTTTCTCTCTCTCAGCCTGACGCCAACCGTGTACCTCTAGCAGAAGAAGAAATGACAGATTTGTTTCTAAATCACTGGATCGCAACACGACAACTACAGAAACTTTAGAGCTACCCTTGTACAGTAAATAATTGAAGCTGTTAATGCTCAATGCAGATTCTGGGAGCAAAACTATCAACTTGTTTCTTTCCATGTAATATTACAGGCCACCGAATCTGATTCCACCTGAGTATTAAAGGTTGTGGAGTTGGGGAAACATAGAAATATAGAAAATAGGTGCAGGAGTAGGCCATTCGGCCCTTCGAGCCTGCACCGCCATTCAATGAATTCATGGCTGAACATGCAACTTCAGTACCCCATTCCTGCTTTCTCGCCATACCTCTTGATCCCCCTAGTAGTAAGGACTAAATCTAACTCCTTTTTGAATATATTTAGTGAATTGGCCTCAACAACTTTCTGTGGTAGAGAATTCCACAGGTTCACCACTCTCTGGGTGAAGAAGTTTCTCCTCATCTCGGTCCTAAATGGCTTACCCCTTATCCGTAGACTGTGACCTTCTTCAGGATCTGCGACATGGTCCAGAATGGCGGCAATGCCATCAGGTGAACCAGGAAGACTGGGACAAGGAACTTCTCTGACACAATCGGAGGGCTATTGCTGGCAGTACCTGAGCCAGCTGACCTGGGAGCAGGTCCTTGACAAGGACCCAGGGATTGGCAAGGTCAGAGGGCACTAGTAACTGCTGGGACAAGAGTTTCCCATCGAGTCCTTCTCCCACAGATTGTCCCAGTTGATCAGAACAACGAGCGAGTACGGATCTGGTTTCAGTTTCCAGGGTTTGAGTATTGATGTCTGTATAGTCACTGTAGTCGATTATACTGTTACACACTCTGACTTTCACAGGGAATTGCACAAGCTGGAATAAACCAACCTTCTACAGCAACACCCTTCCGACTGTCAGCTGGTTAGTGATGATTCCATTGTTCACGCTCCCTTCACCAGGTCATCTAGTCGGCTACATTCACTCCTAGAGAGATCAGCCGGTTAGTCACAGTCAGTACAGCTCCCTTTCCTTCACTTAACCAGCTTGTGCAGCCTCTTCTGCCTCATGTTTCCCCTGTTTATAAACCTATCGTGATGTCAGTGATCACGTGATGCACAGCGTCAGGTCAGGCTTGCCCTGTGATGTCACAGTTTGACACGTCCAGTTAAAGGGCCTCAGGGTGCAACAGTGTTTGGCCAAAAAGCCTTGGGCCTCAGGTTGGAAGTGTTGGAAAGCAATAACAGCTTTGCACTTGGTTATGACCCAGAGAGTCGGGTGTGCGGCCAATGGGCAGTGATGGGATCGTTTGCCTTCTCCGTGCCCCCTTCTCTCAGTGGGGCCCAGTTACATGTGTGACTGTTGCTCACCCTGCAGACTGTCCCGAGCAATGCCCCGGGAGATCTACCAATGATAAGCAGCTGAATAAATTTACAGAACACGGAGTGAGCACCATACGCAAGGGCTGGGAGGGGCTGGTCAGTGAGGGAGCTGAGAGTGGGGATCAGTAACCATCTGTGAGCAGGCTAAAGGCCCCAGACTAACTATTAACAACCCCAAAGAAGATCGAATAACAACAAAATGAACTGTTCATCAGTATTACTGTATCTATTAAACTCTTTATGTTGCTCATTCTGACTTTCACAAATGGTGATACAAGATCAATAGGTTAATACCAACCTTTCAACTCTCACAACCTTCTCTCTAATCTGCTGGTTGCTGATGTTTTCATCGTGTTCTCTTCATAAAGCAAAGATGGTGAGATATTGTTTCCGGCCACATTCACTCCTAGAGAGATCAGCCAGTTAGTCCCAGGTAGTGCTTTCCTTCACTGAAACTGATTGTGTCTCAGGTTGCCCCAGGTTATAAACCCATTGGGCCTGAAATTCCGCTAGAAGCCTTACCGTGGGCAAACTAAAGAAAAAAAGGTAAGAAACTGCGCATTTACCTGTTGCTGCTGCGTCCGTTCGAACTTCCGAGCCTGAGGCCTTCACTCCTACGCATCGGAGCGCGTGCACGTCAGGACGTGTGCAGGGCTGGAGCTGGAGTCACATGGCTCTGGGCAGCCAATCAAGGTACAGCATTTTCTCATTCATAATAATGACAACTCCATAAGTTGGCGTGCCCATTATTATGAATGAGAAACCCCCAAACACACAAAAAAATCAATAAAAAATAGAAAAATACACAACATATTTAAAAATCATTTGAATTAAAGTTCTTATAAAAAATAATATTTTCCCGACTTTTTTTAAAGATGCCTTAAAATAAACGTACCGTAGTGGGGAGGGTTTTTAATAATAAAGTATGTTTTCATATATGTTTATTTAATTTAACTTTAATGTTTTTATGTGTTTTTAAACACTTGCGCCTGTAACAGTAGGCTATAGGCCGGCTTTTTCAGGCGCAAGATTTTAAAGGACATTTGCTGGGCAAGATCTGCGTAAATATCGGAAATCTTGCCCTGTAAGTTTCCTCGCTCCCGATATGCGCGAGATCGGTCAAGCCAGAAACTTGACAGATCGGAAAAGCCGGTTTTCAGCACATGCACGTTGTGTGCTGAAATCCGGCTTTTCCGATTCCTTCCCGCGTCCGTAGGAACTTCGTACGGACCCGTGACATCGGAATTTCAGGGCCAATGCCTGAGCTCACTGTGATGCACAGGGTAGGGTCAAGGCTTGCCCTGTGATGTCACGGTTTGACCCGTCCAGTGAAAGGGCCTCACCTTGATATAACTGTGTTTGGCCAAAAACCCCTGGGCTTTAGATTACAATGACTAGGTGCACTAGAATGCATTAACAGCTTTACACTTGGGTTATGACCCAGAGAAAGAGGGTGCTCGGGTGATGGGCAATGATAAGCTTGTTTGCCTTCTCTGTGCCCCCATCTCTGGGAGGAGGATGACTCTAGCATTCCAATGTCCCTCTGAAACAGCGTTTGTGCTTCTTGGGTTTGGAGTGCTGGATGTGGTGGTGCAGCTGTCATAAGAACACAAGCACATAAGAAATAGGAGCAGGAGTAGGCCATACGGCCCCTCGAGCCTAACCCGCCATTTAATACGATCATGGCTGATCTGATCATGGACTCAGCTCCACTTCCCTGCCCACTCTCCATAACCCCTTAATCCCTTATCAGTTAAGAAACTGTCTATCTCTGTCTTAAATTTATTCAATGTCCCAGCTTCCACAGCTCTCTGAGGCAGCGAATTCCACAGATTTACAACCCTCTGAGAGAAGAAATTCCTCCTCATCTCAGTTTTAAATGGGCGGCCCCTTATTCTAAGATTATGCCCCTAGTTCTAGCTGGAATAAACAAACCTTCGACAGCAACACCCTTCCGACTGTCAGCTGGTTGGCGATGATTCCATTGTTCGTGCTCCCTTCGGCCACATTCACTCCTAGAGAGATCAGTCGGTTAGTCACAGTCAGTACAGCTCCCTTTCCTTCACTAAACCAGCTTGTGCAGCCTCTTCTGCCTCATGTTTGCCCTGTTTATAAACCTGTTGTCATGTCAGTGATCACTGTGATGCATAGGGTAAGGTCAGGCTTGCCCTGTGATGTCACAATTTGACCCGTCCAGTTAAAGGGCCTCACCTTGATGCAACTGTGCATGGCCAAAAAGCCTTGGGCCTTAGGTTGGAAGTGTTGGAATGCGATAACAGCTTTGCACTTGGTTATGACCCAGAGAGTTGGGTGTGCGGCCAATGGGCAGTGATGGGATCGTTTGCCTTCTCTGTGTCCCCTTCTCTCAGTGGGGCCCAGTTACATGTGTGACTGTTGCTCACCCTGCAGACTGTCCCGAGCAATGCCCCGGGACATCTACCAATGATAAGTAGCTGTCTAAATTTACAGAACACGGAGTGAGCACCAAACTCAAGGGCTGGGAGGGGCTGGTCAGTGAGGGAGCTGAGAGTGGGGATCAGTAACCATCTGTGAGCAGGCTGCAGACTCCAGACTAACTATTAACAAGCCCAAAGAAGATCAAATAACAACAAAATGAACTGTTCATCAGTATTACTGTATCTATTAAACTCTTTGTGTTGCTCATTCTGACTTTCACAATGAGGATACAAGATCAGTAGGTTAATACCAACCTTTCAACTCTCACAACCTTCTCTCTAATCTGCTGGTTGCTGATGTTTTCATCGTGCTCTCTTCATAAAGCAAAGATGGTGAGATATTGTATCCAGCCACATTCACTCCGAGAGAGATCAGCCAGTTAGTCCCAGTCAGTGCTTTCCTTCACTGAAACTGGTTGTGTCCCAGGTTGCCCCGGGTTGCAAACCTATTGTGATGCCTGAGCTCACTGTGATGCACAGGGTAGGGTCAGGCTTGCCCTGTGATGTCACGGTTTGACCCATCCAGTGAAAGGGCCTCACCTCGATGTAACTGTGTTTGGCCAAAACCCCCTGGGCTTTAGATTACAATGATTGGATGCACTAGAATGCATTATCAGCTTTACACTTGGGTTATGACCCAGAGAAGAGGGTGCTCGGGCAATGGGCAATGGGCAATGATAAGCTTGTTTGCCTTCTCTGGGTGGAGGATGATTCGAGCACTCCAATGTCTTTCTGAAACAGGATTTGTGCTTCTTGGGTTTGGAGTGCTCAGATCAACGGTGGTGCAGCAGTCATAAGAACATAAGCACATAGGAGATAGGAGCAGGAGTAGGTCATAAGGCCCCTCGGCCTGCTCCGCCATTTAATACAATCATTGCTGATCCGATCATGGACTCAGGTCCACTTCCCTGCCCATTCCCCATAACCCCTTATCAGTTAAGAAACTGTCTATCTCTGTCTTAAATCCATTCACTGTCCCAGCTTCCAGAGCACTGAGGCAGCGAATTCCACAGATTTACAACCCTCCGAGAGAAGAAATTCTCCTCATCTCAGTTTTAAATGGATGGCTCCTTATTCTAAGATGACGCCCCATAGTTCAAGTCTCCCCCATCAGTGAAAACATCCTCTCTGCAGGTCATATATGCAAACTCTTTGTATTCACTATGTAACTATGTACAATGTACCACCTGAAAACGCTGCTGTTGGAGGCCCCAGGGGTTACCTGCCCAGGTGTGCAGGGGCATATAAAAGGTGGTCAGCCATGCTGCCCCTCACTTTACAGTAACGTATTAAATGGACTGAAGTCACACAGCTCTAACTCACAGTACAAGGCCTCGTGGAGTTATTCGATGGTAATTGCAGACATTACAACTCATGCTTGATAAATCTTCTAGAATTTTTTGAGAATGTAATTAGTAGAGTGGACAAGGGAGAACCAGTGGATGTGGTGTATTTGGACTATCAAAAGGCTTTTGACAAGGTCCCACACATGAAATTGGTGTACAAAATTAAAGCACATGGTATTGGGGGTAATGTACTGACGTGGATAGAGAACTGGTTGGCAGACAGGAAGCAGAGTCGGAAAAAAGGGTCTGTTTCAGAATGGCAGGCAGTGACTATCTAGGGGATTTGAGTATAGGAGCAGAGAGGTCATGCTGCAGTTGTACAGGTCCTTGGTGAGGCCTCACCTGAAATATTGTGTTCAGTTTTGGTCTCCTAATCTGAGGAAGGGCGTTCTTGCTATTGAGGGAGTGCAGCGAAGATTCACCAGACTGATTCCAGGAATGGCTGAACTGTCATATGAGGAGAGACTGGATCAACTGGGCCTTTATTCACTGGAGTTTAGAAGGATGAGAGGTGATCTCATAGAGACATAAAAAATTCTGACGGGACTGGACAAGTTAGATGCAGGAAGAATGTTCCTGATGTTGGGGAAGTCCAGAACCAGGGGTCACAGTCTAAGGATAAGGGGTAGGCCATTTAGGACTGAGATGAGGAGAGACTTCTTCACTCAGAGGGTTGTTAACCTGTGGAATTCCCTGCCGCAGAGAGTTGTTGATGCCAGTGCATTGGATATATTCAAGAGGGAGTTAGATGTGGCCCTTACGGCTAAAGGGATCAAGGGGCATGGAGAGAAAGCAGGAAAGGGGTACTGAGGTGAATGATCAGCCATGATCTTATTGAATGGTGGTGCAGACTCGAAGGGCCGAATGGCTTACTCATGCACCTATTATCTATGTTTCTATATTTCTAACTGGCGACGAGTTACAGATCACGAACTTTTACGCAGTCATGGCTGCCGTTGGTGTTTTAGAAAAGTATGCAGAGGGTGCAGATTGGGAAGCCTTTATCGAGCAGCTTGACCAACACGTCGTGGCCAAGGACCTGGATGGCGAGGCACTGGAAGGAAAACGCAGGGCCATTCTTTTGACCAGCTGCGGGCTCACGGTCTACCGTCTCATCAGGGATCTGCTTGCACCAGTGTAACCAACGGAGAAGTCATACGCAGAGCTGCACACGCTGATTCGGGAATACCTCAAACCAACGGAGAGCATCTTAACGGCCAGGTATCGCTTCCAAACACACCGCCGGCCGGAGAGCCAGGACGTGGCGAAGTATGTCGCCGACTTAAGATGGCTCGCGGGACCGCGGGAATTTTGCGGGATTTTTGAACGATGCGTTGCGAGACGCTTTTGTGATGGGCATAGGCCACGAGGATATCCTTCGCAAGCTACTGGCTGCCGAAACCGTTGATGAAGAAAGCCATCACCATAAGCCAGGCGTTCATGTCCTCGAATCGCGACACCATACAGATCTCTTCCTACCAGAATCGGAACTCACGGGCACGTACTGTACGGAAAATAACGGCGAGTGCAGGCAGAACTGTTGAACTTGTAGGGGAGGATGAAAACCCCCTCATTTTACCCAGAAGGAAAAGGGCTGTGGGATCGGTCTGTGCTGTGAATTGAAACCGATGGAAGGAAAACTTTGGGACACAAATGGAGACCCCCCCCCCCCCAGTGTTTGGACTCATAGGAAAGGGAATTTAATTTGGAACTATCTACCAGAAAGTTTGAAATCCTAAAGTGCACATGGAAGAAACTATGAACTTTAATCGAATTTGGGATTTTTTTAAAGGTCTGCAAGAAAAGGGGTGGAGTCAATATCAAAAGGGCCAGTTTGGACATTGGAACTAATCAAATTGTCTGGGAACTGTATACCCTCGAAACTTGCCCCTTGAAAACATTAGCATTTAAACAATGCCACATACATATTCCAACACCTTTTTCATCAGGCATAGAAATATCTGGCTCAGGCCAGACTAGCACAATGGCTACAGGAGGCCAATGCAATCAACACCCACTCAAACCTTGAGTAGGTTAAGATCAGTGGAAAAAACCTAAAAACCTCAAACGGCTGCATTTTTCAAAATCAAAAGTCCACCAATGAGAAGAATCGACTTCAGCAGGAGAGGCGGACTGGATAATCTGGCTATAAAAAAAGGGGTTTCTGATGTAGTGAGATAGGAGGAGTGACGATTTTCCCTGCCCTGGTGATTCAACAACCACAACCGCAGGCCTCTCGACGCGGAAGGAAAACCAGTGTCCGAAGACATCAAAGATAGAAGAAACAAACCACCAGACTGCGGAAGGCACAGTAGTGAGTATAACCTCTGGTCCCCAGAACTCCCAACTCAGTTAGGCCAGGAAAGGTGGGAGGTTGGGCATTGTACTGCTAAACTGGTGTAAAGATTTTCGTTGTGTCCGTTTAGTGGGATTTAGGGGGATTGTTTTGTCGGTGTATTGCTGTTTGTTGAGTTACACCTTGCCAAATAAATTGGAAGCCTAAAGTTCCTCTTGGAATCACCTTGTCTCAGTTCTATTGTATTACATCTCCTGATCGTGAGTCTTATGTCAGAACAGTGTAAGGGAAGCTAAGAGCGCCTCGAAAACGCTCAACTGTGTGTCACAGGCTAGGGAAGAAGGGGTTAGGAGTGTTTGACACTCACAGGTGCCTCACAAGCTAGGCATAAGCTGTGGGGACGCACGAGTCTCAAAACCCCCTTCATAAGCTGTGGACACAGTCTCTCCAGGGGTGCTCTTGCAGCACTCAGGGTACCTCACAGGCCAGGCATAAGCTGTGGACACAACTCTCCAGGGGTGCTCTTGCAGCACTCAGGGTACCTCACAGGCCAGGCATAAGCTGTGAGGGCAGAAGCCCAGAGAGAGACACCCACGGCACAACAACAACCCTGTGAAAACCCCTTACAACTAATAAGAACTGTACAGGGCAGAACCTACATGCCTGCTGCTGCCAGGCCGCCAAGTGGTGTAAATGGGGAATCTGTAGCACAATGCTGGTGTTGCGGGGGGTAATCATGGGGCCCACCAGTGTCGAATTAAAGACTACGCATGCAAAAGCTGCAGAACAAGGGGCCACCTCCAGTGAATGTGCAAAGGTACTGCGACTCACCACACGACAGTGGAGTCGGCAGAAGGATCCCGATCCAGCGCAGATCACAAAGGACAAGCTAGAGAGGCAACTCAGCCCGAGGGAGCAATGTGCGGGGTGCACACCTTCTCCGCAAAAAGTCCTCCCATGATGATAAAAGTCAAATGAAATGGCGCTCCTGTATCCATGGAGCTGGACACGGGGGCGAGTCAGTCAATTATGAGCCAGAAGGCAATTGAAAGGCTGTGGGGCAACAACAAAGCACAAAGACCCAAGCTGAGCCCCATTCAGATAAAGCTGCGCACTTACACCAAAGGAACTGATACCAGTTATTGGCAGTGCGAACGTAAAAGTATCCTATGATGGAGAGGCGCACGAGCTGCCACTGTGGGTTGTACCAGGCGATGGGCCAACGCTGCCTGGCAGAAGCTGGATGGGGGAGATTCGGTGGGACTGGGAAGACGTCAAAGTATTATTGTCAGTGGACAATGCTTCCTGTGTTCAAGTGCTGAGCAAGTTCCCATCTTTATTTGAACCAGGCATCGGCAACTTCACAGGCGCCAAAGTACAGATCCACTTGGTCCCCGAGGCACGGCCCATTCATCACAAGGCTCGAGCGGTCCCCTACATGATGAGGGAGAAAGTGGAGATCGGATTGGACGGACTTCAACGCGAGGGAATTATATTGCCAGTCGATTTCCACGAGTGGGCCAGTCCGATTGTTCCGGTACTAAAGAGCGATGGCACGGTCACAATCTGCGGCGACCACAAAGTAATGATCAACTGAGTCTCGTTACAGGACCAGTACCCACTACCCAAACCGATGACCTTTTCACGACATTAGTAGGGGGGAAGGCATTCACCAAGCTGAACACAATATTCCAGATGAGGCCTCACCAAGACCCTGTACAACTACAGTAAGACCTCCCTGCTCCTATACTCAAATCCCCTCGCTGTGAAGGCCAAAATGCCATTTGCCTTCTTTACCGCCTGCTGTACCTGCATGCCAACTTTCAGTGACTGATGCACCATGACACCCAGGTCTCGTTGCACCTCCCCTTTTCCTAATCTGCCACCATTCAGATAATATTCTGCCTTCATGTTTTTGCCACCAAAGTGGATAACCTCACACTTATCCACATGATACTGCACCTGCCATGCATTTACCCACTCACCTAACCTGTCCAAGTCACCTTGCAGCCTCTTAGCATCCTCCTCACAGCTCACACCGCCACCCAGCTTAGTGTCGTCTGAAAACTTGGAGATATTACACTCAATTCGTTCATCTAAATCATTAATGTACATTGTAAATAGCTGGGGGTCCCAGCACTGAGCCCTGCGGCACCCCAAAGCATACAGAGTTTAAATCCATATTTGTCTTCATCTCCATCTGTCTTGTGCTGCTCATCGTGATGTCCTAATTTGGGTTTATCCGCCAAAGAGACAGCAGCACTCAGAACAGCTCTTTCCAAACCTCACACCCGCAAAATTACAACAACCAACCAGCAAATAAGAAATGTATAAGTACACGTCAGAAAGAGTTGCTTGGGCTTTCTTGGCCGTACTTCCAAGGTTCAGAGGTCGTAGGTTGAACACGTTGGCATAATGAACCCAGCTAATTTACATAATCAATTCGGACATCATAAGAACATTAAGAACATAAGAAATAGGAGCAGGAGTAGGCCATATGGCCCCTCGAGCCTGCTCCGCCATTCAATAAGATCATGGCTGATCCGATGATGGACTCAGCTTCACTTCCCCGCCCGCTCCCCATAACCCCTTGTCCCCTTATCGTTTAAGAAACCGTCTTTTTCTGTCAGGTGCCGGTTCTTTAAAAAAACAGTAAAGAGACAGCTATGCGTCCCTTTGACTTCCATTATAACTTTATTTCATGGAAGACATTGAAAAGAATGCACTTCAAGCACTTTTCACAATCTAAAACTCAAAAGTTTGAATATATAGAAACATGGAAAATAGGTGCAGGAGTAGGCCATTCGGCCCTTCGAGCCTGCACCACCATTCAATATGATCATGGCTGATCATTCACCCCAATACCCCTTTCCTGCTTTCTCTCCATACCCCTTGATCCCTTTAGCCGTAAGGGCCACATCTAACTCCCTTTTGAATATATCTAACGAACTGGCCTCAACAACTTTCTGTGGTAGAGAATTCCACAGGTTCACAATTCTCTGAGTGAAGAAGTTCTCCTCATCTCGGTCCTAAATGACTTACCCCTTATCCTTAGACTGTGACCCCTGGTTCTGTACTTCCACAACATCGGGAACATTCTTCCTGCATCTAACCTGTCCAATCCCGTCAGAAATTTATATGTTTCTATGAGATCCCCTCTCATTCTTCTGAATTCCAGTGAATATAAGCCCAGTCGATCCAGTCTTTCTTCATATGTCAGTCCTGCCATTCCGGGAATCAGTCTGGTGAACCTTCGCTGCACTCCCTCAATAGCAAGAATGTCCTTCCTCAGATGAGGAGACCAAAACTGTACACAATATTCAAGGTGTGCTCTCACCAAGGCCCTGTACAACTGCAGTAAGACCTCCCTGCTCCTATACTCAAATCCTCTTGATATGAAGGCCAACATGCCATTTGACTTCTTTACCGCCTGCTGTACCTGCATGCCAACTTTCAGTGACTGATGTACCATGACACCCAGGTCTCGTTGCATAATTTTCCAAATATGTCGCCATTCTGATAATATTCTGCCTTCCTGTTTTTGCCACCCTATGTCAGGATAAAGGAAAATTACTGATGGAACTTTTCAGCAGACCAAACAGAAAGGAGCTTGGGCAAGAAATCCACAGGGTTGTTAAACTCCTGATGAAATGCATCCTTAATCTAGGATTTAGACATTGTTCCCATCATAATGATATTCATCGAGCTATTTTTCCGTCAATGAAACCTCTTGAAATGATAGAATATTTAGTGCTATAGAACAGTTTTTCAAATCTCGTCCAATTATTATTTAGTCATCACCATCACAGAGAGTCCCTCGAACGAGGATGACTTGCTTCCACATGAGTTCACAGGTGTTTCAATGAAGGACCCGATGTTCCAGTCCTGAACTCCAGTTGAAGGGTGGAAGATGTCTGTGCGTGGATTTTTTGAACGTGTGGTGACCGTTGCACATCAGCCACCACACGGGCTTGATAGAGCGAGGCCTTCATCAAGTGGCAAGGATTAACCAAGACCACTGGAGACCTGCTCTGCTGCATGGACCTAGTGCGCACACATATCGCACAGTGTGGACTGGGCCCCTGCTGCCCCTGGGCCCTCGGCTCTTCTGGGCCCCGTACCCTCATTCGCCGCACCTCCGCCACGATCTCTCGCCGCTCCTCTACCACAAACATTCGCCGCTCCTTCGCCACGATCTCTCGCCGCACCTCTGCCACAAAAACATTCGCCGCTCCTTCGCCACGATCTCTCGCCGCACCTCTGCCACAAAAACATTCGCAGATTAGGAAAAGGGGAGGTGCAACGAGACCTGGGTGTCATGGTCCATCAGTCATTGAAAGTTGGCATGCAGGTACAGCAGGCGGTGAAGAAGGCAAATGGTATGTTGGCCTTCATAGCTAGGGGTTTTGAGTATAGGAACAGGGAGGTCTTACTGCAGTTTTTCAGGGCCTTGGTGAGGCCTCACCTGGAATATTGTGTTTAGTTTTAATCTACTAATCTGAGGAAGGAAGTTATTGCTATTGAGGGAGTGCGGCGAAGGTTCACCAGACTGATTCCCGGGATGGCAGGACTGACATATGAGGAGAGACTGGATCGACTGGGCCTGTATTCACTGGAGTTTAGAAGGATGAGAATGGATTTCATAGAAACATATAAAATTCTGACGGGACTGGACAGGTTAGATGCAGGAAGAATTTTCCTGATGTTGGGGAAGTCCAGAATCAGGGGACACAGTACAAGGATAAGGGATAAGCCATTTAGGACTGAGATGAGGAGAAACTTCTTCACTCAGAGAGTTGTTAACCTGTGGAGTTCTCTACCGCAGAGATTTGTTGATGCCAGTTCGTTGGATATATTCAAGAGGGAGTTAGATATGGCCCTTACGGCTTAAGGGATCAAGGGGTATGGAGAGAAAGCAGGAAAGGGGTACTGAGGTGAATGATCAGCCGTGATCTGATTGAATGGTGGTGCAGACTCGATGGGCTGAATGGCCTACTCCTGCACCTATTTTCTATGTTTCTATGTGAGTGCATTAGGTCTGTACAGCAGAGCAGGTCTCCAGTGGTCTTGGTTAACCCTTGCCACTGGATCAAGACCTAGCTCTGTCAAGCCCGTGTGGTGGCTGGTGTGCAACGGTCACCCGACGTTCAAAAAATTCCCGCACAGGCATCTTCCACCCTTCAATATTTAGTTCGGGATCTGGAATATTAGGTCCTTCTTTGAAACACCTGTGAACTCATCCCTTTTTGGTGTGGAAGCAAGTCATCCTCGTTTTGAGGGATCGCCTAATCCTATATTCAAAGGCTGAGATGAATAGATTTTTGGATATTGAGGGAATCGAGGGATACGGGGAGCGGGCGGGATGGTGGAGTTGTGGGCGGTGATCAACCATTGATCTTTTTCTTATTAACAATTAGTTGGTTAATTAGCAAAAGGTTTAACAATCACACTCCACATTTCCAGTTCATCCATCATCATCATAGGCACTCCCTCAGAATCGAGGAAGACTTGTTTCCACTCCCAAATGAGTTCTTTGATGGGTGCACAGTCCGATACGAGAGACACATACTCTGTCACAGGTGAGGACATTGGTCGAGGGAAGGGGTGGGTGGGGCTGGTTTGCCGCGCCCTCCTTCTGCTGTCTGCGCTTGGCCTCTTCACGCTCTTTGCGTTGAGACTCGACGAGTTCAACGCCCTCCTAGATGGACTTTCTCCACCTCGGGCGGTCTGCGGCCAGGGACTCCCAGGTGTTGGTGGTGATGTCACACTCTACCAGGGAGGCTTTGAAGGTATCCTTGTAACGTTTCCGCTGCCCACCTTTGGCTCATTTACCATGAAGGAGCTCCGCATAAAGCGTTTGCTGAGAGAGTCTCGTGTCTGGCATGTGAACTATGTGGCCTGCCCAGCGAAGCTGATCGAGTGTGGTCAGTGCTTCAATACTGGGGATGTTAGCCCGGTCGAGGACACTGATGTTAGTGCGTCTGTCCTCCCAGGAGATTTGCAGGATCTTGCAGAGACATTGTTGGTGATATATCTTCAGCGACTTGCTGTGCCTTCTGTACATCGTCCATGCCTCAGCCTCATACAGGAGGGTGGGTATTACTACAGCCCTGTCGACCATGAGTTTGGTGGTAGATTTGAGGGCTTGGTCTTCAAACACTCTTTTCCTCAGACGGCCGAAGGCTGCACTGGCACACTGGAGGCGACGCTGAATCTCCGCATCAATGTCTGACTTTGTTGATAAGAGGCTCCCGAGATATGGGAAATGATCCACGTTGTCCAGGGCCGCGCCGTGGATCTTGATGACTGGGGGGCTGTGCAGCGGTGTCAGGCTGGTGGAGGACCTTTGTTTTACGGATGTTAAGCGTAAGGTCCATGCTGTCATATGCCTCAGTGAATACATTGACTATATCAAGTTCATCCAGCAGTCTCACAATCACCTGCCCCATCGTGGATCCCCCGAACCCTACTGGTTGGGGTTTTATTGAGTCTTGTGAACATCACATGACTGGCTAAGCCACTCGCGAGTTAACAGCTCCAGAACTATTTTTGTCGGACCATAAATCAAGTGCCCCCTGATTCAAGGGGGGGGGCACTAAAACTGACAAACTTAAACCAAATTAAACTTTAGACGGTAACTTAACTCAAATTAAAAGTTGGTTAGCATCTTTATTGAATGGTGGAGCAGGTTCGATGGGCTGAATGGCCCCCCAATTCGTCCTGTTCTGTGCTGATCAGCCCTGGCCACTCAGGTCCCACCCCCCTGTTCCTCATTGGTATATCAGTGTTACAGTGAGGGGTGTGGGGTATATCAGTGTTACAGTGAGGGGTGTGGGGTATATCAGTGTTACAGTGAGGGGTGTGGAGTATATCAGTGTTACAGTGAGGTGTGTGGGGTATATCAGTGTTGCAGTGAGGAGTGTGGGTTATATCAGTGTTACAGTGAGGGGTGTGGGGTATATCAGTGTTACAGTGAGGAGTGTGGGTTATATCAGTGTTACAGTGAGGGGTGTGGGTTATATCAGTGTTACAGTGAGGGGTGTGGGGTATATCAGTGTTACAGTGAGGGGTGTGGGGTATATCAGTGTTACAGTGAGGGGTGTGGGGTATATCTGTGTTACAGTGAGGGGTGTGGGGTATATCAGTGTTACAGTGAGGGGTGTGGGGTATATCAGTGTTACAGTGAGGTGTGTGGGGTATATCAGTGTTACAGTGAGGGGTGTGGGGTATATCAGTGTTACAGTGAGGGGTGTGGAGTATATCAGTGTTACAGTGAGGTGTGTGGGGTATATCAGTGTTACAGTGAGGGGTGTGGAGTATATCAGTGTTACAGTGAGGGGTGTGGAGTATATCAGTGTTACAGTGAGGGGTGTGGGGTATATCAGTGTTACAGTGAGGAGTGTGGGTTATATCAGTGTTACATTGACTAAAGGTGAATAAATCCCCTGGACCTGATGGCTTGCATCCTCGGGTCTTAAAAGAAGTTGTGTCAGGGATTGTGGATGCATTGGTTTTAATTCATCAAGGAACTCATTCAAGTTTGTCAGACACGCTTTGACTTAAACAATCTGTGCTGACCCCAGCTCTTTACAATATACATTAATGATTTGGATGAAGGAATTGACTGTAATATCTCCAAGTTTGCAGATGACACTAAACTGGGTGGAGGTGTGAGCTGTGAGGAGGATGCTAAGAGGCTGCAGGGCGACTTGGACAGGTTAGGTGAGTTGGAAAATGCTTGCCGATGCCGTATAATGTGGATACGTGTGAGGTTATCCACTTTGGTGGAAAAAACAGGAAGGCAGAATATTATCTGAATGGTGGCAGATTAGGAAAAGGGGAGGTGCAACGAGACCTGGGTGTCATGGTTCATCAGTCATTGAAAGTTGGCATGCAGGTACAGCAGGCGGTGAAGAAGGCAAATGGTATGTTGGCCTTCATAGGTAGGGGATTTGAGTATCGGAGCAGGGAGGTCTTACTGCAGTTGTACAGGGCCTTGGTGAGGCCTCACCTGGAATATTGTGTTCAGTTTTGGTCTCCTAATCTGAGGAAGGACGTTCTTGCTATTGAGGCAGTGCAGCGAAGGTTCACCAGACTGATTCCCGGGATTGCAGGACTGACATATGATGAGAGACTGGATCAACTGGGCCTTTATACCCTGGAGTTTAGAAAAATGAGAGGAGATCTCATAGAAACATATAACATTCTGATGGGACTGGACAAGTTAGATGCGGGAAGAATGTTCCCGATGTTGGGGAAGTCCAGAACCAGGAGTCACAGTCTTAGGATAAGTGGTAGGCCATTTAGGACTGAGATTAGGAGAAACTTCTTCACTCAGAGATTTGTTAACCTGTGGAATTCCCTGCCGCAGAGAGTTGTTGATGCCAGTTCATTTGATATATTCAAGAGGGAGATAGATATGACCCTTACGGCTAAAGGGATCAAGGGGTTTGGAGAGAAAGCGGGAAAGGGGTACTGAGGGAATGATCAGCCATGATCTTACTGAATGGTGGTGCAGGCTCGAAGGGCCGAATGGCCTACTCCTGCACCTATATTCTATGTTTCTATATTTCTATATTAATTATTAATCAATATTTTTCCAAGCGACAGATAATTTTGTGCTGTAATATGGCCTAAAGCTGTTACCCCACCACTGACCTTCAGCTGACTGGCCAGTAGTGACACGATTTATACCTCTCTTGGTTTTTAAGCAGGGTGTAACATTTGAAACCATGCAGTTCTCAGGCACCACTCGCATATCCAAGGAGGATTGAATGATCTGGCCAGAGCCTGCGCTATTTCCACCATTCCTGCCCTCAGCAAGTCTCATATACCCCATCCGACAGGATAAATGTTCTACTTACTATGGTACAAAAGGTTTTGGATTGAAAGGGGTGAACTGAAGCTGTTTGTTCAGCGACAGTAATTAATGTAAGTCTCCACGGGTTAACTGAAGTTGTTTGTTCAGTGACAGTAATTAATGTAAGTCTCCACGGGTTAGCTGAAGTTGTTTGTTCAGTAACTTCATGGACTCGAATTGTGTCATTGGAGAGTTCCCCTCTTCTATTAATAAGGGATTCCTTTCAGTGTGTTATCCCATATTGTCAGTGAGAGCATTGCCTCCAGCACTAACAGTGATCATCGCACTGCTCACAGAGAGGGAGTCAGAATCTGAGAATAGTAGATTGGAATGTTACAACAATGGATCTGAATCTGAGATCAGTGGCTTGGAAAGATGCAACACTGGATGGGCGCTTCATTTGGAGATTTGACTACTTTGTTGAAAATTATCATTACTACAGTTTAAAATCACGGGTAATCGTGGCAATTCAGATGACGCAAATGTTCTACTATCCTCTCCTGGCTATTGTTGGTATTCCCGGTAAGTCTTTCCATCCGGCTATTAATTCTATGAGCCGTGCTTTACTGTATTGCTGGTCTTGTCATTTACTCCCCTCCCTCGCTGCTGTTGTTGTTCCAGGTAACCTCTCCATCCAGATTTTTACTGTACAAAATGTTTCTAACTGTGTTACTGTCCTTCTAATTTACTCTCTCGTCTTTGCTGTTGTTGGTGCCACTGGTAAGTCTCTATATCCAGTTATTCTATCTGTGAACAAGGTTTTATTGTATTAATGTGTTTGTCAGTTAAATCTTGGGAAGACCAAAGCCATTTTATTTGATCCTCGTCACAAACTTTGTTCTCTATCGACCGACTCAGAGCTGCTCAGTGGACAATGTCTGAGATTGAACCGGAGTGTTTGCACCCTCGGCGTTATCTTTGACCCTGAGCTGTGTACCGACCTCATATCCTCTCAATGACCAGAGGTGGGGACTACACCCCATAATATCACGTATCTCCCCCGGCCACAGCCCTTCAGTGTATAAACCCTCTGTATTACCAGGGGTGGCGACTACTCCCCATAATATCACGTATCTCCCTCTGTCTCTGCCCTTCAGTGTATAAACCCTCTGTATTACCAGGGGTGGGGACTACTCCCCATAATATCACGTATCTCCCCCGGACACAGCCCTTCAGTGTATAAACCCTCTGTATTACCAGGGGTGGGGACTGCTCCCCATAATATCACGTATCTCCCTCTGTCTCTGCCCTTCAGTGTATAAACCCTCTGTATTACCAGAGGTGCCTACTATCACGCATAATATCACGTATCTCCCTCTGTCTCTGCCCTTCCCTGTATAAATCCTCTGTATTACCAGAGGTACCTACTATCCCGCATAATATCGCATATCTCCCCCTGTCTCTGCCCTTCCCTGTACAAACCCTCTGTATTACCTGAGATGCCTGCTATCCCGCATAATATCAAGTATCTCCCCCTGTCTCTGCCCTTCCCTGTATAAACCCTCTGTATTAGCCAGGGTGGTGACTACTCTCCATAATATCATGTATCTCCCCCTGTCTCTGCCCTTCACTGTGTAAACCCTCTGTATTACCAGGGGTGGTGACTACTCCCCATAATATCACGTATCTCCCCCTGTCTCTGCCCTTCCCTGTACAAACCCTCTGTATTACCAGAGGTGCCTACTATCCCGCATAATATCACATATATCCCTCTGCCCTTCCCTGTACAAACCCTCTGTATTACCAGAGATGCCTACTATCCCGCATAATATCACATATATCCCTCTGCCTTTCGCTGTATAAACCCTTATCCATGCATTGGTTCAATCCAGAATCGACTAATCAAATGATCTCCTGGCTGGCCTCCCAGTTACAAGCTTCATAAACTAGATCTCATTGAGAACTCTGCTGACCATGTCCTAACTCCCTCGTGGGGTGGATACACAGGGTGCGGAGGGAACCAGCAGCCGCCTCTGAGAGGCGGTAATGGGCCTTAAAGATGGGGACAAGCTCCCCCCTTGCAGTCTGTGGGTTTTGACATAAAACCAAAGCTTCATAGCCCACTCCCCTGAACTATGATGCAGTGCCAGTTTGAGAAAGAACGGTGTGTATTCCAGCAAACTACCTCGAACACCTCTCCTCACATCAGCAAGCAGTAACCGATCTCACCAGACTGGCTGCAGGCTCTGTTCCACAGAACTATTACAAGATGACACCTGCATCATCGGACCAGTCACAACTCTTGGTGTCTGCCCCACTAAAATGACCACTCCACCCCTGCCGTGCTCACCTCACCAGCCTGGCCACATTTATTTCCCTAGACATGAAAAGACAAATCGAATAAGTTCCCTTCAAAAAATTAGAGATTTAGCAAATTCAGTTTATTATCAGTCATCAGTATCTTGAGTATCCACTGCTTACACACATTAAAAGCCTGTCTGGATAGAGCACAATATATATTCTCCAGTTCAAGGGAACAGACTTTGTACCTCAGAGCTCCGAAGTGACATGGACTGGCTCGAAGTGTTGGTCTGCTGGAGCTGTACTGCGTCACTCCCAGTGCCCATTGCAGAAAGATGTGACCACCTTGCCCCATGTGCTCAGTATCCCAATATATGATCAATGCAGACAGGCAGCAGTAAGTGAAGTAACTCTGAGCAGAATGACGACGTGCTACCTGACAGTCCAAGTGAATTCACAAATCTCACTTTCAAGCACTCGAATGGTTTGTGATAACTGCCACTTTAAAAACAGATTAAAAAACATCAGAATTAGGAGCAGGAGTTGGCCATACGGCCCCTCGAGCCTGC
The DNA here is from genome assembly GCF_044704955.1 of Pristiophorus japonicus. NCBI lineage: Eukaryota > Metazoa > Chordata > Chondrichthyes > Pristiophoridae > Pristiophorus > Pristiophorus japonicus. Next base: position 5,629,917 of record NC_091999.1, read on the forward strand.
TCCGCCATTTATAAGATCCTGGCTGATCTTCGACCTCAACTCCACTTCCCTGCGCTTTCCCTGCCTCCATTGATATCGGCCAGGGTGCTCGAGGTAATAGAATTAGATTGTCTCATTGAATGTGGCTAATGAGTTGCAGAATTGACCCGGAATTCCATCAAACTGTTGCTCTGGCTCCCAGAGTCAGAGTATAATGTTCCTGTTTATTTCCCTCCCTCACAGTTAACATCTTGACGATTGTGATCCTGTCCCGGGGAAAGTGCGGACTCTCCAAATGTGTCACCCGTTACCTGGTGGCCATGGCAGCAGCGGATCTCCTGGTCATTATCTTGGACCTAGTACTGAGGCAGATTCCAATTCGTTATGAGGAATATTTTCAGTTTGTGTACTCAATCCGAGTGTGTAATATCCACAGCGTGCTGCTTTATACAACTACAGACTGTTCTGTCTGGTTCACCGTCACTTTCACCTTCGATCGATTTGTGGCCATTTGTTGCCAGAAGCTCAAAACTAAATATTGCACCGAGAGAACGGCGGCTGTGGTTCTGGGAACAGTGACAGTGCTGAGTTTTTTAAAGGACATCACCTGGTATTTTATGTTGAGCGATACGTATGGGCTTTCGAACTCACCCTGGCCTTGTGGTGGGAGAAACAATGTTATGTATTCAAAGATCTGGGGGTCAATCGAGAGCCTTCATTATCTCCTCAACCCGTGTGTCCCATTTGTGGTGATTCTGCTGCTCAACGCTCTCACCATCAGATACATTTTAGTGGCCAGCAGAGCTCGCCGCAGACTCCGGGGTCCCAGCAGTGCGGAGACTCCCAGAGACCCCGAGATGGAGAGCCGCAGGAAATCCATCATTTTACTGCTGGTTGTCTCGGCGAATTTCATCCTGTTATGGTCAATGCTTACGGTGTATTCTATAACTCGGCGTCTGTACGTACTGGATGTCCAGTCAACTCCTTTACTAGATACTTGGGTCGTGGAACTGGGCTTCATGCTGCAGCTGCTGAGTTGCTGCACAAACACGGCTATTTATGCCGTGACACAGACTAAGTTCAGAGAGCAGTTTAAGAATATGTTGAAATATCCCTTTACTCTGATTGTGAAATTCATTAAACGATGAGAAGATGAGAGGACAGTTTGCAGCCTTCGACTCCCTGAGGCCTGATGTTGAGATGGAATCGCACTCGTGCTGGGAATCGCTCTCAGAGCACTAAGATCACGGCTCTGGGTTCCCGCACTAAGATCATGGCTCTGGGGTCCGCACTAAGATCACAGCTCTGGGTTCCCGCACAAAGATCATGGCTCTGGAGTCCGCACTAAGATTATGGCTCTGGGTTCCTGCACTAAGGTGGTGGCTCTAGGATCCCGCACTAAGATGGTGGCTCTGGGGTCCGCACTAAGATCACGGCTCTGGGTTCCCGCACTAAGATGGTTGCTCTGGGGTCCGCACTAAGGTCATGGCTCTGGGTTCCTGCACTAAGATGGTGGCTCTGGGTTCCCGCGCTAAGATGGTGGCTCTGGGTTCCCGCACTAAGATGGTAGCTCTGGCTTCCTGCACTAAGATGGTGGATCTGGGTTCCCGCACTAAGATGGTGGCTCTGGGTTCCCGCACTAAGATGGTGGCTCTGGGTTCCCGCACTAAGATCATGGCTCTGGGTTCCTGCACTAATATGGTGGCTCTGGGTTCCTGCACTAAGATGGTGGCTCTGGGTTCCTGCACTAAGATGGTGGATCTGGGTTCCTACACTAAGATGGTGGCTCTGGGTTCCTGCACTAAGATGGTGGATCTGGGTTCCTACACTAAGATGGTGGCTCTGGGTTCCCGCACTAAGATGGTGGCTCTGGGTTCCTGCACTAAGATGGTTGATCTGGGTTCCTGCACTAAGGTCACTGCTCTGGTTCCCGCACTAAGATCATGGCTCTGTGTTCCCGCACTAGGATGGTGGCTCTGGGTTCCTGCATGAAGATGGTGGCTCTGGGATTCTGCACTAAGATCATAGCTCTGGGGTCCCGCACTAGGAAGGTGGCTCTGGGTTCACGCACTAAGATGGTGGCTCTGGGGTCCTGCACTAAGATGGTGGCTCGTGGGTCCTGCACTAAGATGGTGGCTCGTGGGTCCTGCACTAAGATGGCGGCACTGGGTTCCCGCACTAAGATCATGGCTCTGGGTTCCCGCACTAAGGTGGTGGCTCTGGCTTCCTGCACTAAGATGGTGGATCTGGGTTCCCACACTAAGATGGTGGCTCTGGGTTCCCGCACTAAGATGGTGGCTCTGGGTTCCCGCACTAAGATGGTGGCTCTGGGTTCCCGCACTAAGATGGTGGCTCTGGGGTTCTGCACTAAGATGGTGGCTCGGGGTTCCAGCACTAATATCATGGCTCTGGGTTCCCGCACCAATATGGTGGCTCTGGGGTTCTACAGTAAGATGGTGGCTCTGGGTTCCCGCACTAAGATGGTGGCTCTGGGTTCCTGCACTAAGATGGTAGATCTAGGTTCCGACACTAAGATCATGGCTCTGGGTTCCTGCACTAAGATGGCGGCTCTGGGGTCCCGCACTAAATCATGGCTCTGTGTTCGCGCACTAGGATGGTGGCTCTGGGTTCCTGAATGAAGATGGTGGCTCTGGGATTCTGCACTAAGCTCATAGCTCTGGGGTCCCGCACTAGGATAGTGGCTCTGGGTTCACGCACTAAGATGGTGGCTCTGGGGTCCTGCACTAAGATGGTGGCTCTCAGGTCCTGCACTAAGATGGTGGCTCTGGGGTCCTGCACTAAGATGGTGGCTCTCGGTTCCCGCACTAAGATGGTGGCTCTGGGGTCCCGCGCTAAGATGGTGGCTCTGAGATTCTGCACTAAGATGGTGGCTCGGGGTTCCCGCACTAATATCATGGCTCTGGGTTCCCGCACCAAGAAGGTGGCTCTGGGGTCCTGCATTAAGATGATGGCTCTGGGGTCCTGCACTAAGGTGGTGGCTCTGTGGTCCTGCACTAATATCATGGCTCTGGGATCCTGCACTAAGATGGTGGCTCTGTGATCCTGCACTAATATCATGGCTCTGGGTTCCCGCACTAAGGTGGTGGCTCTGGGGTTCTGCACTAAGATCATGGCTCTGGGGTCCTGCACTAAGATGGTGGCTCTGGGGTCCTGCACTAAGATCATGGCTCTGGGGTCCTGGACTAAGATGGTCACTCTGGGATCCTGCACTGAGATCATGGCTCTGGGGTTCTGCACTAAGATCATGGCTCTGGGGTCCTGCACTAAGATCATGGCTCTGGGGTTCTGCACTGAGATCATGGCTCTGGGGTTCTGCACTAAGATCATAGCTCTGAGGTCCTGCACTAAGATGGTGGCTCTGGGGTCCTGCGCTAAGATCATGGCTCTGGGTTACTGCACTGAGATCATGGCTCTGGGTTCCCGCACTAAGATCATAGAAACATAGAAACATAGAAAATAGGTGCAGGAATAGGCCATTCGGCCCTTCGAGCCTGCACCGCCATTCAATGAGTTCATGGCTGAACATGCAACTTCAGTCCCCTATTCCTGCTTTCTCGCCATACCCCTTGATCCCCCTAGTAGTAAGGACTACATCTAACTCCTTTTTGAATATATTTAGTGAATTGTCCTCAACAACTTTCTGTGGTCAAGAATTCCACAGGTTCAGCACTCTCTAGGTGAAGAAGTTTCTCCTCATCTCGGTCCTAAATGGCTTTCCCCTTATTCTTAGACTGTGACCCCTGGTTCTGGACTTCCACAACATTGGGAACATTCTTCCTGCATATAACCTGTCTAAACCCGTCAGAATTTTAAACGTTTCTATGAGATCCCCTCTCATTCTTCACATTTATCCACATTATACTTCATCTGCCATGCATTTGCTCACTCACCTAAACTAGCCAAGTCACTCTGCAGCCTCATAGCATCCTCCTCGCAGTTCACACTGCCACCCAATTTAGTGTCATCTGCAAATTTGGAGATAATACATTTAATCCCCTCGTCTAAATCATTAATGTACAATGTAAACAGCTGGGGACCCAGCACAGAACCTTGCGGTACCCCACTAGTCACTGCCTGCCATTCTGAAAAGTACCCATTTACTCCTACTCTTTGCTTCCTGTCTGCCAACCAGTTCTCAATCCACGTCAGCACACTACCCCCAATCCCATGTGCTTTAACTTTGCACATTAATCTCTTGTGTGGGACCTTGTCGAAAGCCTTCTGAAAGTCTAAATACACCACATCAACTGGTTCTCCCTTGTCCACTCTACTGGAAACATCCTCAAAAAATTCCAGAAGATTTGTCAAGCATGATTTCCCTTTCACAAATCCATGCTGACTTGGACCTATCATGTCACCTCTTTCCAAATGCACTGCTATGACATCCTTAATAAATGATTCCATCATTTTACCCACTACCGATGTCAGGCTGACCGGTCTATAGTTCCCTGTTTTCTCTCTCCCTCCTTTTTTAAAAAGTGGGGTTACATAGGCTACCCTGCACTCCATAGGAACTGATCCAGAGTCTATGGAATTTTGGAAAATGACTGTCAATGCATCCGCTATTTCCAAGGCCACCTCCTTAAGTACTCTGGGATGCAGACCATCAGGCCCTGGGGATTTATCGGCCTTCAATCCCATCAATTTCCCCAACACAATTTCCCGACTAATAAGGATTTCCCTCAATTCCTCCTTCTTACTAGACCCTCCGACCCCTTTTATATCCGGAAGGTTGTTTGTGTCCTCCTTAGTGAATACCGAACCAAAGTACTTGTTCAATTGGTCTGCCATTTCTTTGTTCCCAGTTATGACTTCCCCTGATTCTGACTGCAGGGGACCTACGTTTGTCTTTACTAACCTTTTTCTCTTTACATATCTATACAAGCGTTTGCAGTCCATTTTAATGTTCCCTGCAAGCTTCCTCTCGAACTCTATTTTCCCTGCCCTAATGAAACCCTTTGTCCTCCTCTGCTGAGTTCTAAATTTCTCCCAGTCCCCGGGTTTGCTGCTATTTCTGGCCAGTTTGTATGCCACTTCCTTGGCTTTAATACTATCCCTGATTTCCCTTGATAGCCACGGTTGAGCCACCTTCCCTTTTTTATTTTTACGCCAGACAGGGATGTACAATTGTTGTAGTTCATCCATGCGGTCTCTAAATGTCTGCCATTGCCCATCCACTGTCAACCCCTTAAGTATCATTCGTCAATGTATCCTAGCCACTTCATGCCTCATACCTTCAAAGTTACCCTTCTGTCAGTATTGGACCATTGTCTCTGACTTAACTGTTTCATTCTCCATCCTAATGTAGAATTCCACCATATTATGGTCACTCGTCCCCAAGGGGCCTCGCACAACGAGATTGCTAATTAATCCTCTCTCATTACACAACACCCAGTCTAAGATGGCCTCCCACCTAGTTGGTTCCTCGACATATTGGTCTTGAAAACCATCCCGTCTGCACTCCAGGAAATTCTCCTCCACCATATTGTTTCCAGTTTGGTTAGCCCAATCTATATGCATATTAAAGTCACCCATGATAACTGCTGCACCTTTATTGCATGCACCCCTAACTTCCTGTTTGATGCCCTCCCCAACATCACGACTGCTGTTTGCAGGTCTGTACACAACTCCCACAAGCGTTTTCTGCCCTTTGGTATTCTGTAGCTCCACCCATACCGATTCCATATCATCCAAGCAAATGTCTTTCCTTACAATTGCATTAATTTCCTCTTTAATCAGCAATGCCACCCCGCCTCCTTTTCCTTTCTGTCTGTGGCACTGGGGTCCCTCACTAGGATCATGGCTCTGGGGTCCTGCACTAAGATCACGGCTCTGGGGTCCTGCACTAAGATGGTGGCTCTGGGTTCCCGCACTAGGATCACGGCTCTGGGGTCCTGCACTAAGATGGTCGCTCTCCCAGCAAGAAGATGACCACAATTGCACCCCGAAATAAGATGATGGCACTTGCGACCTGCAATAAGATGACGGCTCACACGCGGGGCATTTCCCAATATTATTGAGACGTATGAGGCATATCAGTGTTAGATTGAGAGCTGTGTGGTACATCAATGTTTCAGTGAGGGGTGTGGGGTACATTCGTGTTACCGCGATTGGTGTGGGGTATATCATTGTTACAGTGAGGGGCGTGGGGTATATCAGTATTACAGTGAGAACTGTGGGGTATATCAATGTTACAGTGAGGGGTGTGGGGTATATCAGTGTTACAGTGAGGCTCTGTGTTATATCAGTGCTACAGTAATGGGTGTGGGGTATATCAATGTTACTGTGAGTGGTGTGAGGTATATCAGTGTTACAGTGAGGGGTGTGGGTATATCAGTATTACAGCGAGGGGTGCGCGGTATATCAGCGTGTTACAGCGAGTGGTGTGGGGTATACCAGTGATACAGTGAGGGGTGTGTGGTATATCAGTGTTACAGTGAGGGGTATGGGGTTTATCAGTGTTACAGTGAGGGGTGTGGGGTATTTCAGTGTTACAGTGAGGGGTTTGGGGTATATCATTATTATAGTGAGGGGTCTGGGTTTATATCAATGTTACAGTGAGGGGTGCGGGGTATATCAGCGTGTTACAGCGAGTGGTGTGGGGTGTATCAGTGTTACAGTGAGGCTGTGTGGTATATCAGTGTTACAGTGATGGGTGTGGGTTATATCAATGTTACTGTGAGTGGTGTTGTGGATATCTGAACGGAATATATGGAATTAAGGACAGTAAAGTAAACGGGATATATGAAAATGTATAAGCCATGGAAGAATAGCTGGGAGAATGTCAGATTGCAAATAGTGCAACATCAGCATAGCTAACAGTCTGTCTCAAGGTTTCAAGTCACTAATCCTGCCAATGATATCTAATTGTAACATGAAATTGCAAGGTCTCAGCTAATAGTCACACCACTAGATTGGAACATTTAGAGGCAATGCTTGAGCTTTCAAGAAAAACATCTCATATAGATTGACTAATGAGTGGCTGAGTTAGACTGTCAATCCATTTGTATTTTGTTATCTGATTTCAAAACTGTATAACTGTTAACGCTTTACGATGTAACTTCACCTATCCGTAGGGAGTGTGTACGCTCTATCCAGAGAGTATATCTTCTGTCTGATAGGTCTTACTGGCCGGTAATAAAGACTGCTTTGTTCAAAGCACAAGAGGTATTCGACTCAGTAATTTTACTGAACCAGATTGAGGTAAAAGAATCCAGGAATTTACAGTGTGAGGTATATCAATGTTACATTGAGTGTAGTGAGATATATCAGATTGGTATAAGGGGTGCAGTGTTAATCACTGTGTTCCAGTGAGGGTAGTAAGCTATATCAGAGTATTACAATGATGGGTGTGTAAATGTTGGCCCCTTAGAGGACGAGACCGGGGAATTAATAATGGGGAAGATGGAGATGCCAGAAACTCTGAACAAATATTTTGTATCAGTTTTTACGGGAGAGAACACTAACAATATCCCAACAGTGGATGGTCAAAGGGCTATTGGGGAGAGGAACTTAACACAATCACAATCACTAAGGAGGTGGAATTTGATACGCCCTTACTATACAGTATAAATGCACACGAGGTCCATGCTTGAGAGAAGGTCAGTCTGTGACCTGTCCTTTATTCCTTAGCACTCAAGTGATGAAGGTGGGTGGAGCTTCCCCTTTTATACCTGAAGGTCCAGGTTAGGAGTGTCTCCCACCTAGTGGTCAGTGTTCTCACGGTGTACAACTTAGGTCAGTTTATACATGGGTTACAATGCTGAATACATGACATCACCTCCTTCCCCAAAGTCTTATTGGGATCACAGGTTGAGTCTCTCTGGTGGTTTACGCTCCCTTGTGGAGCGCCTGAGTTGGGGCTCCGGTTGTTGGTCGCTGGCCTGAGTGTCTGCTGTTTGCGGTGCCTCAGGCCTGTCTGGATTGCCCACAGTGACTGGGCTCTCCTCCCTTTGGTTCCTGTGTTCGGTCACCTGTGGTGGAGTGAACTCTACATCGTGTTCTTCCTCTGCTTCTTCTATGGGGTTGCTGAACCTCCTTTTTGTTTGATCCACATGTTTGTGGCAGATTTGTCCATTGGTAAGTTTAACTACCTGAATCCTATTTCCCTCTTTGGCAACCACAGTGCCTGCAAGCCATTTGGGCCCTGCAGCGTAGTTGAGGACAAAAACAGGGTCATTTACATCAATACATCGCGCCCTCACATTCCTGTCATGGTAGTCATATTGTGACTGGCGCCTGCTCTCGACAATTTCTTTCATGGTGGGGTGTATAAGGGATAACCGGGTTTTAAGCGTCCTTTTCATTAGCAGCTCTGCGGGTGGAACCCCTGTGAGCGAGTGTTGTTGGGATCTGTAGGCCAACATGAGGTGTGATAAGCGGCATTGTAGGGAACCCCCTTGGATTCTGAGTATCCCCTGCTTGATTATCTGCACTGCTCGTTCTGCCTGGCCGTTTGAGGCCGGCTTGAACGGTGCCGTTCTAACCTGGTTAATTCCATTGCCTGCCATGAAGTCCTGGAATTCAGTGCTTGTGAAGCACGGGCCATTGTCGCTGACCAAGATGTCCGGTAGACCGTGGGCGGCGAACATTGCCCGTAGACTTTCTACCATGGCAGAGGATGTGCTTGAATTTAAAATGTCACACTCGATCCATTTAGAGTAGGCGTCTACTACAACCAAAAACATTTTTCCCATGAAAGGACCTGCGTAGTCCACATGGATGCGTGACCAAGGCTTCGCGGGCCATAGCCAGGGGCTAAGGGGGGCTTCCCTGGGCGCATTGCCCAGCTGGGCACACGTGTTGCACCTGCGAACACAAAGTTCCAGATCTGCGACTATCCCTGGCCACCAAACGTGTGAGCTGGCAATTGCCCTCATCGTGACAATGCCCGGGTGCTCATTGTGGAGTTCTCTGACGAACACCTCTCTGCCCATCTGGGGCAAGACTACGCAGTTTCCCCACAGTAGGCAATCGGCCTGAATCGAGAATTCATCCTTGCGCCTACGAAATGGTTTAAACTCCTCAGGGCATGCCCTGTACATGGCTGCCCAGTCCCCATTCACGACACATTTCTTAACTAAAGACAGCAGCGGGTCTTTATTTGTCCAGCTTTTAATCTGACGGGCTGTCACAGGTGAGCCTTCGCTTTTGAAAGCTTCAACAGACATGACAATCTCAGCATCATGCTCAGCTGCCCTCTCAGTGGTGGCTAGTGGTAGCCTGTTGAGTGCATCGGCACAGTTGTCAGTGCCCGGTCTGTGCTGAATTGTGTAGTCATAGGCGGCTAATGTAAGTGCCCACCTCTGTATGGGGGCCGTGCATTTGCATTTATGGCCTTGTTGTCGGCCAAAAGGGACGTTAGGGGTTTGTGATCTGTCTCCAGCTCAAATTTCCTGCCAAAGAGGTACTGGTGCATTTTTTTTACAGCATATACACATGCTAGCGCTTCCTTTTCTACCATCCCGGAGCCCCTTTCTGCCCGGGACAGACTTATGGAGGCATAAACTACCGGCAGTAACTGACCATTGGCATTCACATGCTGCAACACAAACCCGACCCCATAGGACGACGCATCGCACTTTAACACAACTTTCTTACACGGGTCATATAACGTTAACAGTTTGTTGGAGCATAACAAATTGCGTGCTCTATCAAAAGCCCTTTCCTGGCTGTCCCCCCAGACCCAATCGCGACCTTTGCATAGGAGCACATGTAGCGGCTCTAACAGCGTGCTGAATTTGAGAAGAAAGTTGTCAAAATAGTTCAGGAGCCCCAGGAACGAACGCAGCTCCATCGTGTTATGGGGTCTGGGTGCTCTCTGGATCGCTTCCGTTTTGGAAGCAGTAGGTCTGATCCCGTCTGCTGCTACCCTCCTCCCCAGGAATTCTACCTCCGGAGCTAAGAAGATCCACTTCGCCTTTTTCAGTCGCAGCCCTACGCGGTCCAGTCTGCGTAGCACCTCCTCCAGGTTGTGGAGGTGTTCTTCAGTATCGCAACCCGTGATGAGGATGTCGTCTTGAAAAACTACCGTCCTTGGAATCGACTTGAGGAGGCTTTCCATATTTCGCTGAAAGATCGCGGCAGCCGAACGAATCCCGAACGGACATCTGTTATAGTCAAACAACTCCTTGGGTGTTGTGATGATGGTCAGCTTCTTCAACTCACTCGCCAGCTCCTGGGTCATGTAAGCTGACGTCAGGTCCAATTTCTGAAAAAGGTTTGCCACCGGATATCGTCGCAAAGAGGTCCTCCGCTCTCTGTCACGGGTACTGGACTTGGAGTGACACCCGATTGATGGTGGCCTTGTAATCGCCACATATCCTGTCCAATCCATCCGCCTTGAGCACCGGCACAATCGGGCTCGCCCAGTCACTGAATTCGACTGACGAGATGATGCCTTCCCTCAGCAGGCGGTCCAATTCGCATTCTATCTTTTCCCGCATCACGTACAGCACCGCTCTGGCCTTGTGGTGTACTGGCCTGGTGTCCCGGTTTATGTGAATCACTACCTTGGTCCCCATGAAAGTGCCGATGCCGGGTTGTAATAATGAGTCAAATTTGTCCAGGACCTGTGAGCATGATACTCGCTCCACAGAAGAAATTGCATTGACATCGACCCATTTCCAGTTCATGACAGTAAGCAAACTCCTCCCCAGTAGTGCGGGACCATCCCCCGGGACAATCCAGAGTGGCAACCTGTTCTCCAACTCTTTGTGGGTCACGACTACCGTGGCGCTGCCTAGCACCGGAATGATCTCCTTTGTATATGTCCGTAGCAGTGCGTCAGTCGGCAATAATTTTGGCCTCCTGGCCTTGGACACCCACAACCTTTCGAACTGTTTGATACTCACAGGGACTTTTTGGCCCCGTGTCTAGCTCCATTAATACTGGGATGCCACTGAGGAGCACTTTCATCATTATCGGTGGCGTCCTGGTATATGAACTAGGCCGAATCCTGTCCCAACCATTCCTTAGTGACAAAACTTTGCTGTAGTCTCTCAATAAAGTCGTCCCAATTATCACAAACACAGTACCTCTCTTCTGTGCTGCTAGTGGCCATGCTCGCGTGGTTTAAATCCCAGTGTCTCGTCGCCAATAATATGTCCTTACTATACAGTATAAATGCACACGAGGCCCATACTTGAGAAAAGATCACTCTGTGACCAGTTACTTTTATTGCCAAGACCTCGAGAGGCAGACAGTGGGTGGAGCTTCCCCTTTTATACCTGAAAGTCCAGGTTAGGAGTGTCTCCCACAAGTTCGCCCCCAGTGGTCAGTGTTCTCAAGGTGGACAACTTAGGTCAGCTCATACATGGGTTACAATGAGAGTTGAATACACGACATTACGGATCCTCACGATTGTCAGGCCGATCCTGGCCACGACCGAAGCTGAGGAAAGATGGACAAGTGGGAGCTGCAGCATGACTCACGGACATCAGCAATCGTCAATTCACTTTTCTCTCTCTCTCTCCAAGTTTAAAACCCTCTCAATGTTTATGATATGTGAGCCCTGAGGAGATAAACCATATGAGGAGTCAATAAGGATATTTCCCCCTCAAGGTGGGGCGTTTGTAAGAATAAAAGTGTTTATTAATGATAACATTGATTCTGTGTATGTATAAATGTTAAAAGTGTAGATTAGACGGAACGGCTGCAGTGTTGAAACAAAATGGATGCTGACAGGGTTCCAGTATGGCCCGTTTATGTATTGTGTTAATTGGAAATCAATTAACCTAATCAAGAGATAGCTGGGCCAGTCCAGACAGACACATGGGTGAGGAGAGCCAGTAAGGAACTGCCCTGGGACCAAGATCCAATCCTGAGGCTTTCTGAGGAACATTGGGACCTGAGAGGTATCAGAACTGACTCAAGCCACAGTTTGCTCTCTTTTTTCTCTCCTGGACACATGGCAAGACCTCCTGCTCAATGACCAGCCAAAACAGCAGGCCGTGTGTTCATCCAGCCAGTCAGAGGAAAGTAAAGTGTATCACTTTTTATTATAACCTCATTGTGTCTCTGTTGAAACTGAGGTAGATCCGTAGGTTTATTAACAACTGCTGTTAAGTGTGCATGTGCGTATGTTTTTAATAAACTGTTCCGAATTGTTTTAAAAGAATCGTCTCACTGTCAATTTAATGCCAAAGATTTAGATATTTTACACGCACATCAACACAGACACACATATACACACATATACACATACATATACACACACACACACACACACACATACACACACACAGGCACACACATATACAGACACAGACGCACACATCAACACACACACAAAACAATACAGTCAGACACACATACACACATACAGACACACACATACACACACACATCAACACACACACAAATCAACACAGTCAGACACACATACACACACACACATATGGCATGGAGAGAAACACAAATAAACAATCAGACAGACACACACCTACACACTGACAGCACGGAGAGACACACACATGAACACAGACAGCCACTGAGACACACACATACATACACATGCCACAAATCTAAAAATATCCGCCCACCGTCAGACAGAACACAGAGTGCCTTAGACATATAGAGGGATAGACAGGGAGAATCACTGTCTCTAACTTGGCTGATTTTTGCCCTATTTCTATCCGTATGTATCGTCAATATTGCAGATCAATGAACATTGAAAAGCCGTGAGTTCGGGGCCAGGGGTCCAGGGGCAGCACAGGCCCAGCCCACACTGTGCGATATCTGTGCGCACCAGGTCTGTGCAGCAGAGCGGGTCTCCAGTCGTCTGCGATAACCCTCGCCACTGGACCAAGATCTCGCTCTGTCAAGCCCGTGTGGTGGCTGGTGTGCAACGGTCACCCCACCTTAAACAAATCCACACACAGGCATCGCCCACCCTTCAGGATGTCGTTCGGGATCCGGAATATTAGGTCCTTCATTGAAACACCTGTGAACTCATCCTTTTTTTTGACGTGGAAGCAAGGGTCACCCTCGTTTCGAGGGACTGCCGATGTTGATCAAGGAAACTGAAAAAAGATGTCAGTGTTGAAAGGTGTGGGACGTTATTCCGCCTATCTCAGGATCGGTTTTGCAGGGAACTGGTTAAATTGTCAAACGGAATGAAAAATGCTGAGAATCGTAGCCGGCAGGATTCAAACCTGCGCGGGGAAACCCCAATGGATTTCTAGTCCATCGCCTTAACCACTCGACCATGACTACTGGGTCTCTGCCTCTTTAAACGTTACTCAGATAAAATTCAATCATCCATCTCTGCAGCACAAAGGCACTTACAATCTCTTCTTGCTGTATTTTTACTGTTCTATATTGCTCTGGAACTTTTTAATATAAATCTATACCAAGAAACGTAAGTAAAATTCAACATCTTATTCCTCGCTGTCAGGGAATTGAACCCCAGTCTCCTGTGTGAGAGGCAAGGATACTCACCACTATACTAACAAGGAACTCACATGGGAGATGCTGTCACAGCAGGAATCAAGCTGTGAACAGAACTGGACACCGTGAGAAAGAGGCAATCACATTGAGACACAGAGACAAACAGAGAAACAGGGAGACAGACGCGAGATAGAGACATGGAGAGGGAGACAGACAGAGACAGAGCGACAGACAGACTGAGAGTGACAAACACTCAATGCTGCACTTCTTTCAGGATGTAACCAGCAGGGTGGATAAGGGGAACCAGTAGATGTGGTGTATTTGCTTTCCAGAAGGCATTCAATAATGTGTCACATAAAAGGTTACTGTACAAGATAAAAGCTGATGGGGATGGGTGTAATGTATTAGCATGGATAGAGAATTGGCTAACTAACAGAAAACAGAGAGTCGGGATAAATGGGTCATTTTCCCATTGGCAAACAGTGACAAGTGGGGTGCCACAGGGATCAGTGCTGGGTCCTCAACTATTTACAATCTATATTAATGACTATATTATAGTCACCGACAGACAGCGAGATAGAGACAAAGAAAGAGAGACTGATAGAGTGAGACAGAGAGAAAAAGACTGAGAATGACAAAGACTCAAACACACAACCACATACACAGCTCTCTAAAGAGAGAGAGAGAGGCAGAGAGTGATGTAGAGATTGAGAGGCACAGATACATTTCACAATTTCATTTCTTTCTGACTTGAGCGTGTCACAGAGTTGGAGAAAGATTCAGATTCAACACATGACAATCGGGTGTCACTGAGCAGGCTGAGAGGAAATCGGTTTTAAATTAAAGAGTTACCAGGAGCAGGGTTCAAACCCACACGGGTATAAATGGATCGTAAGTCCAACGCATTAACCACTCGGCCATCCTGGTGCTGTCAGTAGTCGGATTCTAGTCTCTGTGAGAATCTGGGATTCAAGCCCCTCTGCCAATGTGTTGAGCAGAGCAGAGATTCCATCGTTGGCAGGGCAGGTTAATAAAGCTGTTAATAAAACATGTGGGATACTGGGCTTTATAAACAGAGGCACAGTGTATACAAGCCAGGAAGTTATGCTAAATCGATATAAAACACGAGTTCGGCACCAGCTGGAGTCTTGGATCAAATTCTGGGCATCACATTTTAGGAAGGACGTGAATGCGTGTTACTGGATTAACACACATCAACACACAGACACACAGACATCAAAACAGACACACACAGACACACACACATACACACATCAACACACACACACAAATCGACAGTCAAACACACATACACATTCAGACACACACATCAACACAAACATCAACAGAGACAGACACACACACATACAGACACATACATCAACACAGATATCAACAGAGACAGACACACACAAATCCACACACACACGCATACACACACACATATACAGACACATACATCAACACAGACATCAACAGAGACAGACACACACACATACACATACAGACACACACATACAGACACACATACACACACACACACACATACAGACACATACATCAACACAGACATCAACAGAGACAGACACACACAAATACGGCATGGGGATAAACACAAATACACAATCAGACAGATACACACCTACAAACAGACAGCATGGAGAGACTCATACATGAACACAGACAGACACTGAGACACACACACACATGCACAAAACTAAAAATATTCTCCCACTGACAGACAGACACAGAGTGCCTTCGACATAATCGAGGGATAGACAGGGAGAATCACTGTCACGAATTTGGCTGATTTTTGCTCTATTTCTATCCGTATGTATCGTCAGTATTGCGATCAATGACATTTTTTTAAAATGGCAGTGTTGAAAGGTGTGGGACGTTAGGCCGCCTATCTCAGAACCAGTTTTGCGGGGACCTGGTTAAATTGTCAAACGGAATGAAAAACACTAAAAAGCGTAGTCGGCAGGATTCAAACCTGTGCAGGTAACCCCAATGGATTATCTAGTCCAGCGCCTTAACCACTCGGCGATGACTACCGGGTCACTGCCTCTTTAAATGTTACTCAGACATATCTCAATCATCAAACTCTGTGCCGCACAAAGGAACTCAATCACTAAAAAGTCTCCGTTTACGAAAATTCTGAAAGTGACAATCTCCTCTTGCTGTATTTTTACTGTTCGAGATTGCTCTGGAACTTTTCAATACAAATCTACACCAAGAAACAGAAGTAAAACTCAACATCTGAGAAATGGTTCCTCACCTTCAGGGAATTGAACACCTGACTCCCACGTGTTAGAAAGGGACACTCACCACTATACTAACAAGGAACTGACTGAGGGCAGGTTCTGACTCAGCAGGTGTCATGTATTTAACTATTACTGTAACCCATGTGTAAACTGACCGAAGTTGTACGCCTTGAGAACATTGAACACACGGGGCAAACTTGTGGGAGACACTCCTAACCTGGACTTTCAGGTATAAAAGGGGAAGCTCCACCCACCTTCATCACTTGAGGTCTTGGTAATAAAGGTAACTGGTCACAGGGTGACCTTCTCTCAAGTATGGGCCTCGTGTGCATTTATACCGTGTAGTAAGGACATATCATTGGCGACGAGAAACTGGGATTTAAACCGCGCGAGCATGGCCACTAGCAGCACAGAAGAGAGGTACTGTGTTGGTGATGATAGGGACGACTTTATTGAGAGACAACAGCAAAGTTTTGTCACTAAGGAATGGTTGGGACAGGATTCGGCCGAGAAACGCAGGGCTCATCTCCTGATGGTTTGTGGATCCAGAACATACTCCCTGATGAAGGACCTTCTAGCACCAGAGAAGGCAGCGGACAAGACGTTCGAAGAGCTCAGTAAGTTGATCAGGGAACACTTTAAACCGGCGAGCAGCATGCACATGGCGAGACACCGGTTTTACATGCACCGGCGGCGAGAAGGGCAAAGCGTTCCAGACTTCGTGGCAGACCTCCGGCGACTGGCGAGCCGATGTAAGTTCCCAGATGCATGCAGAGCGGAGATGCTGCAAGACTTTTTTATTGAGGGCATCAGGAACGCTGGGGTTTTCAGGAAACTGATTGAGACCAAAGACTTGACCTTGGAAGCAGCGGCTCTGATAGCCCAGACATTTATCTCAGGGGAGGAAGAGACCAGAATGATGTATGACAAAAATCTTGGCTCAAATGCGGCAAACGACCAGGGAGTCAACATTGTTAACGCGGCACACAGTTCTCTCGGCAGACAAGGGCAATCGGACATGCCCCAGCATGTAGTCGAACCCAAAGGGGAAATTCAACAGAGACAATGGCTAGCTGAACGGCGATTCATGCCATTGCAATGGAGAATGTGGCCAGTAATGGGGCCATCAACACCTGTTAATGGTGCGCTTAAGCACAGTTACAGAGACAGTCAGAGACGATCAACTGGTAATGGACCTTTTGTTTCCAACAACGGGGCCTCCAGCTCACGCTGAAGTTCAGCGAGTTCATGTGGAGCACTTATACAGTTTTTATACCAGGACGCCACCGATAATGATGAAAGTGCTCCTCAACGGCATCCCAGTATTAATGGAGCTAGACACGGGGGCCAGCCAGTCCCTGATGAGTATCAAACATTTCGAAAGATTGTGGTGTCCAAGGCCAGGAGACCAAAATTATTGCCGATTGATGCACTGCTACGGACATATACAAAGGAGATCATTCCGGTGCTAGGCAGCGCCACGGTAGTCATGACCCACAAAGATTCGGAGAACAGGTTGCCACTCTGGATTGTTCCGGGGGACGGTCCCGCACTACTGGGGAGGAGTTGGCTTGCTGTCATGAACTGGAAATGGGGCGATGTCAATGCAATTTCTTCTGTGGAGCAAGTATCATGCTCACAGGTCCTGGACAAATTTGACTTATTATTTCAACCCGGCATTGGCACTTTCATGGGGACCAAGGTAGTGATTCACATAAACCCGGACACCAGGCCAGTACACCACAAGGCCAGAGCGGTGCCGTATATGATGCGGGAAAAGATAGAAGGCGAATTGGACCACCTGCTGAGGGAAGGCATCATCTCGCCAGTCGAATTCAGTGACTGGGTGAGCCCGATCGTGCCGATGCTCAAGCGGATGCATCAATCGGGTGTCACTCCAAGACCAGTACCCGCGACGGAGAATGGAGGAGCTCTTTGCGATGCTATCCGGTGGCAAACATTTTCCAAAATTGGAACTGACATCAGCTTACAAGACCCAGGAGCTGGCGAGTGAGTCGAAAAGCTGACCACCATCACGACACACAAGGGGTTGTTTGAGTACAACAGATGTCCGTTCGGGATTCGTTCGGCTGCCGCGATCTTTCAGCGAAATATGGAAAGCCTCCTCAAGTCGATTCCAAGGACGGTGGTTTTTCAAGATGACATCCTCATCACGGGTCACGATACTGAAGAACATCTCCACAACCTGGAGGAGGTGCTACGCAGACTGGACCGGGTAGGGCTGCGACTGAAAAAGGCGAAGTGCGTCTTCTTAGCTCCAGAGGTAGAATTCCTGGGGAGGAGGGTAGCAGCAGACGGGATCAGACCAACTGCATCCAAAATGGAAGCGATCCAGAGAGCACCCAGACCCCGTAACACGATGGAGCTGCGTTTGTTCTTGGGGCTCCTGAACTATTTTGGCAACTTTCTTCCCAAATTGAGCATGCTGTTAGAGCCGCTACATGTGTTCCTACACAAAGGTCGCGATTGGGTCTGGGGGGATAGCCAGGGAAGGGCTTTTGATAGAGCACGCAATTTGTTGTGCTCCAACAAACTGTTAATGTTATATGACCCGTGTAAGAAACTAGTTTTAACGTGCGATGCGTCATCCTAGGGGGTCGGGTGTGTGTTGCAGCACATGAATGCCAAGGTTCAGTTACAACCGGTAGCTTATGCCTCCAGAAGTCTGTCCCAGGCAGAAAGGGGCTACGGGATGGTAGAAAAGGAAGCGCTAGCATGTGTATATGCAGTAAAAAAAATGCACCAGTATCTGTTTGGCAGGAAATTTGAGCTGGAGACAGATCACAAACCCCTAATGTCCCTTTTGGCCGACAACAAGGCCATAAATGCAAATGCATCGGCCCGCATACAGAGGTGGGCACTTACGTTAGCCGCCTATGACTATACAATTCGGCACAGACCGGGCACTGAAAACTGTGCCGCTGCACTCAGCAGGCTACCACTAGCCACCACTGAGGGGGCAACTGAGCATGATGCTGAGATGGTCATGGCTGTTGAAGTTTTCGAAAGCAAAGGCTCACCTGTGACAGATCGTCAGATTAATGTCTGGACAAATAAAGACCCGCTACTGTCTTTAGTTAAGAAATGTGTCCTGAATGGGGACTGGGTAGCCACATACGGGGCATGCCTTGAGGAATTTAAACCATTTCATAGGCGCAAGGATGAACTCTCGATTCAGGCCGATTGCCGACTGTGGGGAAACCGAGTAGTCATGCCCCAGAAGGGCAGAGAGGTGTTTATCAGAGAACTTCACAATGAGCACCCGGGCATTGTCATGATGAAGCCAATTGCCAGGTCACACGTTTGGTGGCCAGGAATAGATGCAGACCTGGAACTTTGTGTTCACAGGTGCAACACGTGTGCTCAGCAGGGCAACGCACCCAGGGAAGCCCCCCTTAGCCCCTGGTCCTGGCCCGCCAAGCCATTGTCACGCATCCATGTGGACTACGCAGGTCCTTTCATGGGAAAAATGTTTTTGGTTGTAGTAGACGCCTACTCCAAATGGATTGAGTGTGCCATTTTAAATTCAAGCACATCCTTTGCCACGGTAGAAAGTCTACGGGCAATGTTCGCCGGACGTCTTGGTCAGCGACAATGGCCCGTGCTTCACAAGCACTGAATTCCAGGACTTCGTGGCAGGCAATGGAATTAACCATGTCAGAACGGCACCGTTCAAGCCGGCCTCAAACGGCCAGGCAGAACGAGCAGTGCAGATAATCAAACAGGGGATGTTAAGAATCCAAGGAGGTTCCCTACAAAGCCGCTTATCACGCCTCCTGATGGCCAATAGATCCCGACCACACTCACTCACGGGATTTCCACCCGCAGAGCTGCTAATGAAAAGGACGCTCAAAACCAGGTTATCCCTTATACACCCTACTATGAAAGAAATTGTTGAGAGCAGGCGTCAGTCACAATATGACTACCATGACAGGAATGCGAGGGCGCGATGTATTGATGTCAATGACCCTGTTTTTGTCCTTAATTTCGCTGCATGGCCCAAATGGCTTGCAGGCACTGTGGTTGCCAAAGAGGGGAATAGGGTTCTGATAGTTAAACTTAGCAATGGACAAATCTGCCGCAAATACGTGGATCAAACTAAAAGGAGGTTCAGCAACCCCTAGAAGAAGCAGAGGAAGAACACAACGTAGAGTTTACTCCACCACAGGTGACCGAACACCGGAACCAAGCGGAGGAGAGCCCAGTCACTGTGGGCACTCCGGACAGGCCTGAGGCACCACAAACAGCAGACACTCAGGCCAGCGCCCAACAACCGGAGCCCCAACTCAGACGTTCTACAAGGGAGCGTAAACCACCAGAGAGACTTAACCTGTGATCCCAATAAGACTTTGGGGGGGAGGTGATGTCATGTATTCAACTATCATTGTAACCCATGTATTAGCTGACCCAAGTTGTACACCTTGAGAACATTGACCACACGGGGGTGAACTTGTGGGAGACACTCCTAACCTGGACTTTCCGGTACAAAAGGGGAAGCTCCATCCAGCTTCAGTCTCTTGAGATCTTGGCAATAAAGGTGACTGGTCACAGACTGACCTTCTCTCAAGTATGGGCCTCATGTGCATTTATACTGTATAGTAAGGACATATCACTCCTTTTAAAATTATGCATCTTGTGATTACTCTAGATAAGTACCATTTCCCACTAGTTTTTAGTAATTCCACTTCCATTCGGATCTAAAAAATTGAACCCTGAATGTTAAAAATCCAAATCCGATGTTTCTCTTTACTTTAATTTCAATCCCTCTGATAGGTAACAGTGTGTTTAATTCTATATTGTCAGAGATGAGGGGGTTGACTTATGAGGAAAGGTTGAGGAGGTTGGGCCTCTACTCATTAGAATTCAGAAGAATGTGAGGTGATCTTATCGAAACGTATCAGATTATGAGGGGGCTCGACAAGGTGGATGCAGAGAGGATCTTTCCACTGATGGGGGAGACTAGAACTAGGGGGCATGTTCTAAGAATAAGGGGCCGCCCATTTAAAACAGAGATGAGGAGGAATTTCTTCTCTCAGAGGTTTGTAAATCTGTGGAATTCACTGTCTCAGAGAGCTGTGGAAGCTGGGACATTGAATAAATTTAAGACAGAGATAGACAGTTTTTTAAACTGATAAGGGATTAAGGGGACGGGCAGGGAAGTGGACCTGAGTCCATGATCAGATCAGGCATGATCATATTAAATGGTGGAGCAGGCTCGAGGGTCCATATGGCCGACTCCTGCTCCTATTTCTTATGTTCTTATGTAAAAGCCAGTTTCGCTATTGTTATGTATGTAAACACTACCAAAGTGTAAGACTTGCCACCAGGTGGCGCATCTGTGGGAGACCCAAGAGTCACCTGCATACCCTGGGCAAGCAGGTATAAAAGGCAGACTACCATGCTGCCTCCGGACTCTGGAGTTACAATAAAGAGACCAAGGTCACAACAGTTTGAGCTTAAGATGTGCAGTCTTGTGGAGTTATTCTAAACATAACTGGCGAAGAGTAACAGATCACGAACTTTCACGCAGTTATGGCTGCCATTGGTATTCTTGAGAGATTTGTTGAGGGTGATGATTGGGAAACCTTCGTTGAGCAACTTGGCCAGTACATCGTAGCCAACGAGCTGGAAAAGGAAGAAACCGCGATCAAGCGCAGGGCGATTCCCCTCGTCGTTTGTGGGTCCACAATATACGGCCTCATCAAAAATCTGCTAGCACCGATGAAACCAATGGAGAAGACATATGAAGAGCTGTGCACGCTGGTTCGGGAACACCTCAAGCCGAAGGAGAGCATCTTGATGGCCAGGTATTGCTTTTATATGCACACCACTTGGAGGGCCAGGACATGGCGAGCTATGTTGCTGACCTAAGACCTACGGGACCGTGCGTATTTGCTGGTTTTTTGGGGGAAGTGTTGCGGGACTTTTTCGTGCTTGGAATCGGCCATGAGGTCATTCTTCGCAAACTGCTGTCTGCCGACTTCCTAGATCAGAGCAAGGCCATCACGATAGCCCAGGCTTTTATTGTCCATGAACGATAACACCAAACAGATATCATTGCAGCAACTCACCGACAAGTACTGTGTATAAACTAACGCCTTCAGCAGGGAGAACTGTACATGGCAGGGCCTACACGCCCGAGGAGGCCAGGCCTAGGATGACTCAGAGCCCGCCGTGGGGCGTGAATGCATTATCACCGTGTTGGCGCTGCAGGGGCAGTCATAGAGCTCATCAATGTCGATTCAAGCACTACAGGTGCAAGGGCTGTGGAACAATGGGACACCTCCAACGAATGTGCAGACATGCTGCGACTCACCACGTGGCAGAGTCGGCAGGAGATGACCGATCCAGCATGGATCATGCTGAACGAGCAGGAGAGGCAACTCAACCCGAGGCTGAAGAGGAAGTGTATGGTGTACACACCTTCACCACCAAAAGCCCTCCGATAATGTTGAAAGTCAAATTAAACAGCATTCCAGTTTCCATGGAATTGGACACGGGGGCGAGTCAGTCAATTATGAGCCAGAAGGCTTTTGAGAAGCTGTGGGGCAACAAGGCACAAAGGCCAAAACTGAGCCCGATCCACACCAAGCTCCGCACTTACACCAAAGAGATCATACCAGTCATCGGCAGTGCGGCAGTGAAGGTATCGTACGATGGAGCTGTGCATGATTTAGCACTATGGATTGTACCAGGCGATGGCCCAATGCTGTTCGGCAGAAGCTGGCTAGGAAAGATCCGATAGAACTGGGACAACATCAAAGCACTGTCTTCGGAGGATGATGCCTCGTGCGCCCAAGTGCTAAGCAAATTCCCGTCGTTATTCAAACCAGGCATCGGCAACTTCACAGGCGCCAAAGTGCAAATCCATCTAGTCCCTGATGCATGACCCATTCATCACAAGGCCCGAGCGGTTCCATACATGTGAGAGAAAGTCGAGATTGAGCTGGACAGACATCAACGAGAGAGGATCATACCGCCAGTCAAGTTCAACGAGTGAACCGGTCCAATTGTCCTGATGTTGAAGAGCGAAGGGACGGTTAGAATCTGCGGGGACTGCAAAGTAATGATCAACCGAGTCTCGTTACAGGACCAATACCCACTACCCAAAGCAGATGACCTGTTTGCAACACTAGCAGGGGGTAAGTTATTCACCAAGCTGGATCTAACCTCTGCTTACATGACACAGGAGCTGGCTGAACCGTCAAAGAAGTTGGCGTGCATCAACACGCACAGAGGACTGTTCGTGTACCACAGATGCCCCTTTGGGATTCGCTCGGTGGCGGCCATCTTCCAGAGGAACATGGAGAGTCTGCTGAAATCGGTTCCGCGCACCGTGGTGTTCCAAGACGACATCTTGATCACTGGTCGCAACACCATCGAACACTTGTACAGCCTTGAAGAGGTTCTCAAGCGACTGGACAGAGTGGGACTCAGGCTGAAATGCTCCAAGTGTGTTTTCCTGGCACCAGAGGTCGAATTTCTGGGGAGAAAGATTGCGGCGGACGGCTTCAGACCCATGGACTCCAAGACGGAGGCCATCAAGAATGCACCCAGTCCACAGAACGTGATGGAGCTGCATTCGTTCCTGGGACTCCTCAACTATGTTGGGTAACTTTCTACCGGGGTTGAGCACTTTGCTGGAACCTTTGCATTTATTGCTACACAAGGGTGACGACTGGGTTTGGGGTAAATCTCAAGAGACAGCCTTTAATAAGGCCGGAAACCTGCTGTGTTCCAACAAGTTACTTGTATTGTATGACCCATGTAAACGTTTAGTACTAGCTGGTGATGTGTCTTCGTACGGGGTCGGTTGTGTGTTACATCAAGCCAATATGTCAGGCAAACTGCAACCGGTTGCATATGCATCCAGAAGCTTATCTAAGGCTGAAAGAGCCTAGAGTGTGGTTGAGATATACGGGTACACGGGTTTAAGAAAATGCACCAATACCTATTTTGCCTCCGGTTCGAGCTCGAAACCGATCACAAGCCACTCATTTCGTTGTTCTCAGAAAGCAAAGGTATTAACACCAATGCTTCGTCCCGAATCCAAAGATGGGCATTAACATTATCTGTGTATGACTATGTAATCCGCCACAGACCAGGTACTGAGAACTGTGCGGATGTCCTCAGTTGGCTACCACTGCCCACCACCGGGGTGGAAATGGTGCAACCTGCTGACTTGCTTCTTGTAGTGAATGCTTTTGAGAGCGAGGGGTCACCCGTCACAGCTTGCCAGGTCAGGACCTGGACTAGCCTGGACCCTGTGCTATCAGTAGTTAAAAGCTGCGTCCTTAACGGGAGCTGGTCCGCGGTCCCAGGGGAAATGCAAGACGAAATTAAGCTGTTTCACTGACGCAAGGACGAAATGTCCATCCATTTGGACTGACTCCTCTGGGGGAATCGTGTAATTGTGCCAAAAGAAGGCAGGGAAACATTTATACGTGACCTTCACAGTACCCACTCAGGCATAGTTATGATGAAGGCTATCGCCAGGTCGCACGTTTGGTGGCCCGGCATTGACTTGGAATTGGAGTCATGCATACACCAATGTAGCACTTGCTCACAGTTGAGCAATGCACCCAGGGAGGCCCCACTGAGTCAGTGGTCATGGCCCTCCAAACCGTGGTCAAGGGTCCATGTAGATCGCTGGCCCCTTTCTAGGAAAGATGTTCCGAGTAGCAAGTGGACGCTTACTCTAAATGGATTGAATGTATAATAATGTCGTCATGTACGTCCACTGCCACCATTGAAAGCCTCCGGGCCATGTTTGCCACCCATGGTTTGCTCGACGTCCTTGTTAGTGACAATGGAGCATGCTTCACCAGCTTGGAATTCAATGAGTTCATGATCCGCAATGGCATCAAGCATGTCAGGTCTGCGCCGTTTAAGCCCACATCCAATGGTCAAGCGGAACGGGCAGTCCAAACCATCAAGCAGAGCTTGAAACGTGTGACGGACGGTTCCCTGCAGACCCGGTTATCTCGGATTCCGCTCAGCTACCGGACGCGACCCCACTCGCTTACCCATCTTTGTATCGTCAGCAAACTTGGCTACATTAAACCCGGTCCCTTCATCCAGGTCATTAACATAGATCGTAAATAGTTGAGGACCCAGCACCGATCCCTGCGGCACCCCACTAGTTACCGCTTGCCAACCGGAAAATGACCCATTTATCCTGACTCTCTGTTCTCTGTTAGTTTGCCAAACCTCTATCCATGCAAATATATTACCCCCAACCCCGTGAGCTTTTATCTTATGCAATAACCTTTTATGTGGCACCTTTTCGACTGCCATCTGGAAATCCAAATACACCACATCCACTGGTTCCCCCAGGGCTGAGATCGGTGGATTTTTGGATAATGAGGGAATCGAGGGATACGGGAGAGCGAGCGGGACCGTGGAGTTGCGGACAGCGATCAGCCACAGATCTTTATTGAATGGCGGAGCAGGTTCGATGGGCTGAATGGTCCAACTCCTGCCCCTAATTCCTCATGTTCTTGCGACAATACCCCAGTATTGTATTGAGACCCAGGGAAGGGGGAATATTGGTTAACAAGGAAGAAGAAAGTAAACCAGGAACTTGTAATCTTATTGCTGCTTGGACAAACACTCTAGGTTAAAAAATGTAAGTAATTTTTGCTGAGTTTTAATCTTCTATTAATGTCTTCAGAAGATGCCAGCTAGCTAGGTTTGGTCATGTGTATTTCGGAGAATGCATAATGTGCACTCGTCATGAGTGTCTGAAAAATCTACTAGAAAAGATTTCCCAGTTAGACCCATGGTAATGCCATTAGCTATCCTTCTGATGCCTGCATTCAGTTCACTGACACACAGAAAGACGCTCCAGTGTTGGAAACTGGATATTTGTGATTCAGTGACAGATCCCAAATTCCTCAGGATTTATTTGTTCGTGAAGATTTCTAGATGCAGACACTGTTCTTAAGAAAAGAACTTGTTGAAGATTCATCATCAGCATCACAGGCAGTCCCTCGGAATCGAGGAAGACTTGCTTCCACTCTAAAAATGAGTTCAATACGGGAATTACAGTCTCTGTCACAGGTGGGACAGATAGTCGTTGAGGGTAAGGGAGGGTGGGACTGGTTTGCCGCACGCTCCTTCCGCTGCCTGCGCTTGATTTCTGCATGCTCTCGGCGACGAGACTCGAGGTGCTCAGCGCCCTCCCGGATGCACTTCCTCCACTTAGGGCGGTCTTTGGCCAGGGACTCCCAGATGCCGGTGGGAATGTTGCACTTTATCAGGGAGGCTTTCAGGGTGTCCTTGAAACGTTTTTGCCGCCCACCTTGGGCTCACTTGCCGTGAAAGAGTTCCGGTAGAGCGCTTGCAAGATGGGACTGACCTACATCTTCACAGTGTAGTGAAGGAGTGTCGAAGCTTTTGTTTGTGTGGACTGGATAGATACATAACATGGAGCCTTGGGGGACACATACAAACATAGAAACATAGAAAATAGGTGCAGCAGTAGACCATTCGGCCCTTCGAGCCTGCACCACCATTCAATAAGATCATGGCTGATCATTCACCTCAGTACCCCTTTCCTGCTTTCTCTCCATACCCCTTGATTCCTTTAGCTGTAAGGGCCGTATCTATCTCCCTCTTGAATGTATCCAATGAACTGGCCTCAACAACTCTCTGCGGTAGGGAATTCCACAAGTCAATAACTCTCTGAATGAAGCAGTTTCTCCTCATCTCAGTCCTAAATGGCTTACCCCTTATCCTTAGACTGTGTCCCCTGGTTCTGGACTTCCCCAACATCGGGAACATTCTTCCTGCATCTAACCTGTTCAGTCCCGTCAGAAGTTTAGAAGTTTCTATGCGATCCCTTCTCATCCTTCTAAACTCCAGTGAATACAGGCCCAGTCGATCCAGTCTCTCCTCACGTGTCAGTCCTGCCATCCCAGGAATCAGTCTGGTGAACCTTCACTGCATTCCCTCAATAGCAAGAACATCCTTCCTCAGATTAGGAGACCAAAACTGAACACAATATTCCAGGTGAGGCCTCACTAAGGCCCTGTACAACTGCAGTAAGACCTCCCTGCTCCTATATTCAAATACCCTAGCGATGAAGGCCAACATACCATTTGCCTTCTTCACCGCCTGCTGTACCTGCATGCCAACTTTCAATGACTGATGTACCATGACACCCAGGTCTCGCTGCAGCTCCCCTTTTCTTAATCTGCCGCCATACAGATAATATTCTGCCTTCATGTTTTTGCTGGGTTCATTGTGGTGTGCTGCATGTTGTATAACCTAGCTATCAGCAGGTGACAAGAATTGCCAGATGGGACCGCCGGTCCACCTCAGGAGAGAGGGGAGGCAGAAGACCACGAGGAGGAAGAGGATGATGAGGACCTCGGGGAGGATAATCAGCCAGGTGATGCACCCATGCCCCCACCCGCAAGACTGGAAAAGCCCCGTGGTAGTTACACGGCTGCAAAACCCTTGCGTTAGCAGCTCATAAATGAACGCTTTGCGTGAACTTACATTGGTGACAGTTACAGATGCATTACGTTTCATCCTTGCCTGACCTGGGCTGGCCATGGCCATTGTTTCCAACCATTGCTGTGATGTTTTACCTTACGTTGTTCGAAGACACTGCAGGACAATTGTAAAGTTAAATAAAAATATTTAATAGTTAAACACAAATCTGAAAGTTTTTACAACAAATATATATAGAACACCCCTTTGCGAACCCCGAACATTCAACAATATTTTTAACACAACAATAACATAACAGTGAACAAAAATCTATTTTGAACAAGAAGTAGCAATAATATACTTCACCCCCCACTACCTTCAGCCACGCTTCCCTCCTGAACCTTGACCGCCCCCCCCCCACTTCTAATAAGCCCCTGTTTCAATTCCCGAGTAATGGGATCAATGCGTCTTGCACAGGGGACCTCAAGGCCTGTTTCTGTTGTGGGGGGGGGGCGAGGGAGGGTGACGTTGGCATAATCTCCTCAGTGGCTGGAGGAGAAGACTTGTTTAAAATAGATTTTTGTTCACTGTTATGTTATTGTTGTGTTAAAAATATTGTTGAATGTTCGGGGTTGGCGAAGGGGTGTTATATATGTTTGTTGTAAAAACTTTCAGATTTATGTTTAACTATTAAATATTTTTATTTAACTTTACAATTGTCCTGAAGTGTCTTCGAACAACGTAAGGTAAAACATCACAGCAATGGTTGGAAACAATGGCCATGGCCAGCCCAGGTCAGGCAAGGATGAAACGTAACGCATCTGTAACTGTCACCAATGTAAGTTCACGCAAAGTGTTCATTCCTCCTGACTCGCATCTGTCCGGGTGGTTGGTGGGACGGCACCATGGACAGCGTCGGTCGTTTGGCCTATTGCCACAACTATCCGCTCCATGCCCTCCGTTATTCATGCGGACATTGCGGCAATGTTTCCGGTCAAGCCACCAATCGCCTGGAGGAGCTCTCAACCTATGGCGACGCTCCCCCATTGGCTATGTCCTCGTTCGGATCTGCCCGTCGCAGCATATGCCTACCTCGCCGACTCAACCTCCGTGGGGTCGGCGTGGGCACCAGATGCCTTGGAGTGGCCTGCTGCAAGCCGCTTGGCCCCGCTACATCATCCGTCCATGAAGACGTGGCCGCAGATAACAATTGGTCATCTTCCTCCTCCTCAGTAGTCTCCTCGGGACCCGTGGCGATGACCACCTGCAATGGCACAGGCATTGTAATGATGAAAGCGATAGCCAGATCCCACGTATGGTGGCCCGGTATCGATGCGGGCTTAGAGTCCTGCATTCACAGATGTAATTCATGCTCGCAGTTAAGCAATGCACCCAGGGAGGCGCCGCTAAGTTTATGGTCTTGGCCCTCCCAACCATGGGCTAGGGTACACATCAACTATGCAGGCCCATTCTTGGGTAAAATGTTCCTTGTGGTTGTAGGTGCATACTCCAAGTGGATTGAATGTGAGATAATGTCGGCAAGCACGTCAGCTGCCACCACTGAAAACCTGCGGGCCATGTTTGCCACTCACAGCTTACCCGATGTCTTGATGAATTCTGAGTGCTGAGTTCAAAGAAGTCATGACACGTAACGGGATCAAACATGTCACATCTGCCCCGTTTAAACCAGCGTCCAATGGTCAGGCAGAGATAGCAGTGCAAACCATCAAGCAAGGCTTGAAAAGGGTAACTGAAGGCTCACTGCAGACGTGTCTATCCTGAGTCCTGCTTAGCTACTACAAGAGACCCCACTCGCTCACTGGGATCCCACCTGCTGAACTGCTCATGAAAAGAGCACTTAAGACAAGGCTCTCATTAGTTCTCATTAGCAGGCTCGAGGGGCTAGATGGCCTACTCCTGTTCCTAATTCTTATGTTCATCCTGATCTACATGAACAGGTAGAGAGCAGGCGGCTTCAACAAAGTGCATACCATGATAGTGCAAATGTGTCACACGAGATTGAAATCAATGATCCTGTATTTGTATTAAATTATAGACAAGGTCCCAAGTGGCTCCCCTGTGGCCAAAGAGGGGAGCAGGGTGTTTTGGGTCAAACTTTCAAATGGACTCATTCACCGGAAATGCTTGGACCAAATCAAACTCAAATTCACGGACTATCCTGAGCAACCCACCTTGGACCTTACCTTTTTTGATCCGCCAACATACACACCAGTGGCAACCGGCACCATGAAGCAGAACCCATCATCCACAGCAGCCCAGCAGGGCCCAACACACCAGGCAGCCCAGCAAGGCCAGCTGCACAGCAGCCCAGCGAGGGCCCAACAAATGATTCAACAATACCAGCTTTCACACCAAGACGATCAACTAGGGCAAGGGCCCCAGATCGACTCACATTGTAAATAGTTACACTATTGACATTGGGGTGGAGTGTTGTTATATATGTAAACCTGTATTTACTCTGTACAACCACCAGAGGGCTCATCCCCGGGAGTCCCAAGGGATCCCATAATCCCTTAGGAGCACAGTAATCTAAGGTTGGAGAGGCACTCTGGAGACCTGCAATAAAAGACTAAGGTCACACTTTACTTTGAGCTCAGAGTGTTCAGTCTGACTCTTTCTCCATACACAACAGATAAAGAGATAGGGAGGGGTGTAGGAGCTGGGGGAAGTTACAGAGATAGGGAGGGGTGTAGGGGCTGGAGGGGGTTACACAGATAGGAGGGTAGGAGGGGTAGGGCTGGAGGGGGTTACAGAGATAAGGAGAAGTGTAAGGCCTGGAGGAGGTTACAGAGATAGGGAGGGGTGTAGGGGCTGGAGGAAGTTACAGAGATAGGGAGGGATGTAGTGGCTGGAGGAGATTACAGAGATAGGGAGGGGTGTAGGGGCTGGAGGAGGTTACAGAGATAGGGAATGGTGCAGGGCAGGAGTAGGTTACAGAGATAGGGAAGGGTGTAGGGGCTGGAGGAGGTTACAAAGATAGGGAGGGGTGTCGGGGCTGGAGGGGGTTACATAGAAACATAGAAAATAGGTGCAGGAGGCGGCCATTCGGCCCTTCGAGCCTGATCCACCATTCAACAAGATCATGGCTGATCATCACCTCAGTACCCCTTTCCTGCTTTCTCTCCATAGCCCGTGACCCCTTTCACTATAAGAACCATATCTAACTCCCTCTTGAATATATCCAACGAACTGACATCAGCAACTCTCTGCGGTAGGGAATTCCACAGGTTAACAACTCTCTGAGTGAAGAAGTTTCTCGTCATCTCGGTCCTAAATGGCTTACCCCTTATTCTTCGACTGTGTCCCGTGGTTCTGGACTTCCCCAACATCGGGAACATTCTTCCTGCATCTAACCTGTCCAGTCCCATCAGTATTTTATATGATTCCATGAGATCCCCTCTCATTCTTCTAAACTCCATTGAATACAGGCCCAGTCGGTCCAGTCTCTCCTCAAGTGTTAGTCCTGCCATCCCAGGAATCAGCCTGGTGAATCTTCACTGCATTCCCTCAATAGCAAGAACGTACTTCCTGAGATTAGGAGACCAAAACTGAACACAATATTCCAGGTGTGGCCTCACCAAGGCCCTGTACAACTGCAGTAAGACATCCCTGCTCCTATACTCAAATCCCCTCGCTGTGAAGGCCAACATGCCATTTGCCTTCTTCACCGCCTCCTGTACCTGTATGCCAAACTTCAATGACTGATGTACCATAACACCCAGGTCTCATTGCACCTCTCCTTTTCCTAATCTGCCGCCATAGAGATAATATTCTGCCCTCGTGTTTTTGCCACCAAAGTGGATAACTTCACATTTATCCACCTTGTACTGCATCTGCCATGCATTTGCCCACTTACCTAACCTATCCAAGTCACCCTGCAGCCTCTTAGCGTCCTCCTCACAGCTCACACCACCACCCAGCTTAGTGTCATCTGCAAACTTGGAGATATTACATTCAATGCCTTCATCTAAATCATTAATGTATATTGTAAATAGCTGGGGTCCCAGCACTGAGCCCTGCGGCACCCCACTAGTCACTGCCTGCCATTCTGAAAAGGACCCGTTTATCCCGACTCTCTGCTTCCTGGCTGCCAACCAGTTCTCTAACCACATCAATACATTATCCCCAATACCATGTGCTTTAATTTTGCACATTAATCTCATGTGGGACCTTGTCAAAATACTTTTGAAAGTCCAAATACACCACATCCACTGGTTCTCCCTTGTCTACTCTACTAGTTACATCCTCAAATAATTCTAGAAGATTTGCCAAACATGATTTCCCTTTCATAAATCCACGCTGACTTGGACCGATCCTGTCACTGCTTTCCAAATGCGCTGCTATTTCATCTTTAATAATTGATTCCAACATTTTCCCCACCACCGATGTCAGGCTAACTGCTCTATAATTCCGTTTTCTCTCTCCCTCCTTTTTTAAAAAGTGGTGTTACATTAGCTACCCTTCAGTCCATAGGAACTGACCATCTCTTAAAAATGGTGAGGGTTTCTGCATCCACCACTCTTCCAGGCAATGACTTCCAGATCCCTACAACCCTCTGCGTAAAGAGCCCCCCCGCCCCCCCCCCCCCCTCTCTCAAATCCCATTCTAAACCTTCTGTTATGTTCAGAATAACTCCACAAGACTGTGTATGTTAAGCTCAAACTGTTGTGACCTTGGTTTCTTTATTGTAACTCCAGAGTGAGGAAGCAGCTTGGCAGACTGCCTTTTATATCTGCTTGCCCAGGGTGTGCAGGTGACCCTTGGGTCTCCCACAGGTGTGCCCCCTGGTGGCAAATCTTACACATTGGTAATGTTTACATACATAACATCATTCTCCCACCTTCCCCCCCCGCCAAAGTCTTAGATACAAGTTATTTATTAGATACAAGTTATTTACAAGTTGAGGCGATCCGGCGCTCTGCATTCCCGGGTTGATCGCCTGAGATGAAGTCCCAGCACGGGTGAGTCGGTCGGATCATTGCTACACTGCGGTGTGGCTGGTCTGATCGGACTGTCGGGCATGGTGGGTTCATCCTCGTGGTGACCGCGAGGTCGATTGCTGGTTGGGTGTGTGTGGGTGGATCATTGAAGGCAATGTCCTTTTCAAATTGTTCTTGGTTGTTAGTGAATTGCAGTTTGGTCTGATCCAAATGCTTTCTGCACGTTTGTCCATTCAAAAGTTTGACAACAAACACTCTATTCCCCTCCTTGGCTAAAACAGTGGCAGCAATCCATTTGGGACCATGACCGTAGTTAAGAACAAACACAGGGTCATTAACCTCAATGTCACGTGATACAGCCGCGCGAACGTGGTACACGTTATGCCAGTGACGCCGGGTTTCTACATGATCATTGAGATCGGGTGGACTAAGGAGAGCCTGGTTTTGAGTGCTCTCTTCATTAGCAGTTCTGCAGGGGGAACCCCGGTAAGCGAGTGGGGTCCCGTGCGGTAGCTGAGCAGAATCCGCGATGACCGCATCTGCAGGGAACCGTCCGGCATGTGTTTCAAGCTCTGCTTGATAGTTTGGGCTGCCCGTTCCATTTGACCATTGGATGCGGGCTTAAACGGCGTGGACCTGAAATGCTTGATGCCATTGCGGATCATGAACTCGTTGAATTCTGGTGGAACACGGTCCAGTCACTAACAAGGACGTCGGGCAAACCATGGGTGGCGAACATGGCCCTGAAGCTTTCAATGGTGGCAGTGGATGTACATGATGACATTATACATTTAATCCATTTAGAGTAAGCATCCACTGCTACTAGGAACATCTTTCCTAGAAAGGGGCCAGTGAAATCTACATGGACCCTGGACCACGGTTTGGAGGGCCATGACCACAGACCTAGTGGGGCCTCCCTTGGTGCATTGCTCAACTGTGAGCAAGTGTCGCATTGGTGTACGCATGACTCCAATTCTGAGTCAATGCCAGGCGCAAACGTGCGAACTAGCGATAGCCTTCATCATGACTATGCCTGGGTGGGTACTGTGAAGGTCGCGTATAAACATTTCCCTGCCTTGTTTTGGCAAAATTACATGATTCCCCCATAGGAGACAGTCCGAATGGATGGACATTTCGCCCTTATGTCAGTGGAACAGCTTAATTTCGTCTTGCATTTCCCCTGGGACCGCCAACCAGCTCCTATTGAGGACGCTGCTTTTAATTAGTGATAGCACAGGGTCCTGGCGAGCCGTGACGGGTGACCCCTTGCTCTCAAAAGCATCCATTACAAGAAGCAAGTCTGCGGGTTGCACCATTTCCACCCCGGTGGTGGGCAATGGTAGCCGATTGAGGGCATCCATACAGTTCTCAGAGCCTGGTCTGTGGCGGATTACATAGTCATATGCAGATAACATTAGTGCCCATCTTTGGATGCGGGACGAAGCAGTGGTGTTAATACCTTTGCTTTCTGAGAACAACGAAATCAGCAGCTTGTGGTCGGTTTTGAGCTCGAACCGGAGTCCAAATAGATATTGGTGCATTCTCTTAAACCCATGCTAATGCTTCTTTCTCACCCATACTGTAGGCTCTTTCAGCCTTAGATAAGCTTCTGGATGCATATGAAACCAGTTGCAGTTTGCCTGGCCCATTGGCAGTTTGCCTGGCCCATTGGCTTGCTGTAACACACAACCGACCCCGCACGAAGATGCATCACAAGCTAGTACTAAACGTTTACACGGGTAATACAATACAAGTAACTTGTTAGAACATAGCAGGTTTCTGAGCTTGTTACAGTCTGTCTCTTGAGAGTTACCCCAAACCCAGTCGTCACTCTTGCATAGAAATAAATGCAATGGTTCCAGTAAAGTGCTCAACTCCTGTAGAAAGTTACCAAAATAGTTGAGCAGTCTCAGGAACGAACGTAGCTACGTCACATTCTATGGTCTGGGTGCATTCTTGATGGCCTCTGTCTTGGAGTCCGTGGGTCTGATGCCATCCGCCACAATCTTTCTCCCCAGAAACTCGACCTCTGGCGCCAGGAAAACACACTTGGAATGTTTCAAAAGCCTTCTGGTTCATGATTGATTGAGTTTAACTTTTAACGTTATCGGAGAGCTTTTGGTGGTGAAGGTGTGTACCCCATACATTTCCTCTTCATCCTCAGGTTGAGTTGCCTCTCCTGCTCGTTCAGCATGATCTGCGCTGGATCGGTCGTCCTTTGCTGACTCTGCCACGTGGTGAGTCAGAGATCGTTTGCACATTCGCTGGAGGTGCCCCATTGTTCCACAGCCCTTGCACACATCGTGCTTGAATCGACATTGATGGGCTCTGTGACTGCCCCCGCAGCGCCAGCATGGTGTTAATGGACACGCATTCACGCCCCACAGCGGCCTCTGAGTCACCCTAGGCCTGGCCTCTGTGAGCGTGTGAGCCCTGCCATGTACAGTTCTGCCTGCTGAAGGCATTATTTTATGCACAGTACTTGCCGGTGCGCTTCGATGCTGTGAAGCTATCTGTTTCATGTTGATGCTCGTATATATGAAAGCCTTGGCTATCGTGATGGCCCTGCTCAGATCTAGGGATTCAGCAGACAGCAGTTTGTGAAGAATGTCCTCATGGCCGATTCCAAGCACGAAAAAGTCCCGCAACATTTCCCCCAAAGATCCGGCAAATGCGCTTGACCGCCATCTCAGCCGTGTCCAGCTCGTTGGCCACGAAGTACTGGTCGAGACGCTCAACGAAGCTTTCCCAATCATCAACAACAAATCTCTCAAGAATACCAATGGCAGCCATTACTGCATGAAGGTTCGTGATCTGCAACTCGTCGCCAGTTGTTATGTTCAGAATAACTCCACAAGACTGTGTTGTAAGCTCAAACCATTGTGACTTTGGTCTCTTTAATGCAACTCCAATGTGAGGAAGCAGGATGGTGGATTGCCTTTTATACCTGCTTCCCCAGGGTGTACAGGTGACCCTCAGGTCTCCCACAGGTGTGCCCCTGGTGGCAAGTGTTACACATTGGTGAGGTTTGCATACATAACCGTAAAACTATGCCCCCTCATAATAGACCACTCCACCAATGGAACTAGGCCCTTACTATCCATTAAGTCCAGGCCCCTCAATATTTTGTACACTTCAATGAGGTCTCCTCTCAACCTCCTCTGTTCCAATGAGAACAAACCCAGCCTATCCAATCTGTCCTCATAACTAAGATTCTCCATTCCAGGCAGCATCCTGGTAAATCTCCTCTGCACCCTCTCTAGTGCAATCACTCAAGATTACCAACAGCAGCCATTACTGCATGAAGGTTCGTGATCTGCAACTCGTCGCCAGTTGTTATGTTCAGAATAACTCCACAAGACTGTGCTGTAAGCTCAAACTATTGTGACCTTGGTCTCTTTAATGTAACTGCAAAGGAAGCAGCATGGATTGCCTTTTATACCTGCTTGCCCGGTGACAGTGATTAGAACTGCACGCAGTACTCCAGCTGTGGCCTAACAAAAGTATTGTACAATTTAAGCATAACCTCCCTGCTCTTATATTCTATGCCTCAGCCAATAAAGGCAAGCATTCCGTATGCCTTCTTAACCACCTTATTCACCTGGCCTGCTACTTTCAGGGATCTGTGGACAAGCACTCCAAGGTCCCTTTGTTCATCTGCACTATTAAGTGGCCTACCGCTTAATATGTATATCCTTTCCTTATCAGCCCTCCCAAAGTGCATCACCTCACACTTCTCTGAATTAAATTCCATTTGCCACTGCTCTGCCCACCTGACTAGTAGATTGATATCCTCCTGCAGTCCATGACTTTCCTCTTCATTATCAACCACAGTCAATTTTAGTGTCGTCTGCAAACTTCTTAATCATAATCCCTATATTCAAATCTAAATCGTTGATATATACCACAAAAAGCAAGGGACCCAGTACTGAGACCTGCGGAATCCCATTGGAAACATCCTTCCAGTCACAAAAACATCCATCAATCATTACCCTTTGCTTCCTACCTCCAAGCCAATTTTGGATCCAACTTGTCACTTTGCTCTGTATCCCATGGGCTTTGACCTTCATGACCAGTCTACCATGTGGGACCTTATTAAAAGCCTTGCTAAAGTCCATATATACTAC
This sequence comes from Pristiophorus japonicus, assembly GCF_044704955.1. Classification (NCBI taxonomy): domain Eukaryota; kingdom Metazoa; phylum Chordata; class Chondrichthyes; family Pristiophoridae; genus Pristiophorus; species Pristiophorus japonicus. The sequence continues at coordinate 5,666,118 of NC_091999.1, forward strand.
ATCGTACGCACTACCCTCATTGACCCTCTTGGTTACCTCCTCAAAAAATTCTATCAGGATGGTCAAACATGATCTGCCCTTAACAAATCCGAGCTGACTAGCCCTAATTAATCATTGCCTTTCCAAATGTAGATTTATCCTGTCTTTCAGGATTTTTTCCAATAATTTTCCCACCACTGAGGTTAAGCTGACAGTCCTGTAATTACTCGGCCTATGCCTTTCTCCCTTCTTAAACAAGGGTACTACATTACCAGTCCTCCAATCCTCCGACACCATGCCTAGATCCAAAGAGGACTGGAAAATGATGGTTAAGGCCTCTGCTATTTCCTCTTTTACTTCGCTCAACAGCCTGGGATGCATTTCATCTAGGCCTGGGGACTTATCCACTTTCAAAGCTGCTAAACCCCTTAATACTTTCTCTCTCACTATATTTATTTCATCCAGAATATCACACTCCTCCTCGATAGCAGTATCTGCATTGCCCCTTTCCTTTGTGAAAACAGATGCAAAGTATTCATTAAGAACCCTACCAACATCTTCCGCATCCCCACAAAAATTACCCTCATGGTCTCTAATATGCGCTACCCTTTCTTTAGTTACCCTCTTACTCTTAATATATTTATCGAATATCTTAGGGTTTTCCTTAATTTTACTGGCCAAGAATTCTTCATGCTCTCTCTTAGCATTCCTAATATCCTTTTAAATTTTGCCTCTTAACTTTCTATATTCCTCTAAAGATTCTAAAGTATTTAGCCGTCGGCATATGACAGAATCGTCCCTTTTTTTCTTAATCCTCCCCTGTAAGTCTCTAGACATCCAGGGGGCTCTAGAATTATTTTTCCCAATCTTTTTCTTTAAGGGCACATGTTTGACCTGAGCCTTCCGGATCTCCTTCTTGAATGCTTCCCACTGTTCCGACACTGATTTACCCACAAGTAGCTGTTTCCAGTCCACTATGGCCAAATCACTCCTTAACTTAGCAAAGTTAGCTTTTCCCCAATTCGGAACTTTTATTTCAGACCTATCCTTGTCCTTATCCATAACTACCTTGAATCTGACTGAATTATGGTCACTGGCACCCACTAATACCTTCAACCTGCCCAGCTTCATTCCCAAAACGAAATCCAAGACCGCCCCCCTCTCGTGTTGGGCTTGCTACATACTGACTAAAAAAAGTTCTCTTGAATGCATTTCAAGAATTCCGCACGCTCTATACTCTAAATTTGTCCCATTCAATATTTGGATAGTTAAAATCCTCTACTATTACTATCCTATGGTTTTTGGATTTCACAGCAATTTGCCTACATATTTGCTCCTCTATCTTCCTCCCTTCTCTTAAGATCCTAGGATGAAAGCCATCAGGTCCCGGGGATTTATTCGCCTTTAGTCCCATTACCTTACTGAATGCCACCTCCTTAGTGATTGTGATTGTGTTAAGTTCCTCCCCCCCCTATAGCCCCTTGACTGCCCACTGTTGAAATATTGTTAGTGACCTCTACTGTAAAGACTGATACAAAATATTTGTTCAGAGTTTCTGCCATCTCCATGTTCCCCATTACTAATTCTCTGGTCTTATCTTCTAAGGGACCAACATTTACTCTAGCCACTCTTCTCTAGCCATAGGCAGTCCCTTGAAATGTGGATGCCAAAAAAGGATAGTGTAGGGTGGAAGATGCCTGTGCGTGGATTTTTTTTAATGTGTGGTGGCCGTTACACACCAGCCATCACACGGGCTTGACAGAGCTAGGTCTTGGTCCAGTGGCAAGGATTAACCAGGACGACTGGAGACCAGCTCTGCTGCACGGACCTAGTGCGCACACATATCGCACAGTGTGGGCTGGGCCCGTGCTGCCTCTGGGCCCTCGCCTCTCCTGGGCCCCAAGCTCTCGCCACCTTAGCCAACCTTTTCCTTTTTATATACCTGTAGAAACGCTTGCTATCTGTTTTTATATTTTGCGCTAGTTTACTTTCATAGTCCATCTTCCATTTCTTAATCATTTTTTTAGGTTGGAGGAGTCGGAGATACGGAGGGAGGGAGGGACGGATGGAGGGAGGGACGGAGGGAATGAGGGAGGGAGGGACGGAGGGAATGAGGGAGGGAGGGACGGAGGGAATGAGGGAGGGAGGGACGGAGGGAATGAGGGAGGGAGGGACGGAGGGAATGAGGGAGGGAGGGACGGAGGGAATGAGGGAGGGAGGGACGGAGGGAATGAGGGAGGGAGGGACGGAGGGAATGAGGGACAGACGGAGGGAATGAGGGAGGGAGAGACGGAGGGAATGAGGGAGGGAGGGACGGAGGGAATGAGGGAGGGAGGGACGGAGGGAATGAGGGAGGGAGGGACGGAGGGAATGAGGGAGGGAGGGACGGAGGGAATGAGGGAGGGAGGGACGGAGGGAATGAGGGAGGGAGGGACGGAGGGAATGAGGGAGGGAGGGACGGAGGGAATGAGGGAGGGAGGGACGGAGGGAATGAGGGAGGGAGGGACGGAGGGAATGAGGGACAGGCGGACGGAGGGAATGAGGGACAGGCGGACGGAGGGAATGAGGGACAGGCGGACGGAGGGAATGAGGGACAGGCGGGCGGAGGGAATGAGGGACAGGCGGGCGGAGGGAATGAGGGACAGGCGGGCGGAGGGAATGAGGGACAGGCGGGCGGAGGGAATGAGGGACAGGCGGGCGGAGGGAATGAGGGACAGGCGGGCGGAGGGAATGAGGGACAGGCGGGCGGAGGGAATGAGGGACAGGCGGGCGGAGGGAATGAGGGACAGGCGGGCGGAGGGAATGAGGGACAGGCGGGCGGAGGGAATGAGGGACAGGCGGACGGAGGGAATGAGGGACAGGCGGACGGAGGGAATGAGGGACAGGCGGACGGAGGGAATGAGGGACAGGCGGACGGAGGGAATGAGGGACAGGCGGACGGAGGGAATGAGGGACAGGCGGACGGAGGGAATGAGGGACAGGCGGACGGAGGGAATGAGGGACAGGCGGACGGAGGGAATGAGGGACAGGCGGACGGAGGGAATGAGGGACAGGCGGGCGGAGGGAATGAGGGACAGGCGGGCGGAGGGAACGAGGGACAGGCGGGCGGAGGGAACGAGGGACAGGCGGGCGGAGGGAACGAGGGACAGGCGGGCGGAGGGAACGAGGGACAGGCGGGCGGAGGGAACGAGGGACAGGCGGGCGGAGGGAACGAGGGACAGGCGGGCGGAGGGAACGAGGGACAGGCGGGCGGAGGGAACGAGGGACAGGCGGGCGGAGGGAACGAGGGACAGGCGGGCGGAGGGAACGAGGGACAGGCGGGCGGAGGGAACGAGGGACAGGCGGGCGGAGGGAACGAGGGACAGGCGGGCGGAGGGAACGAGGGACAGGCGGGCGGAGGGAACGAGGGACAGGCGGGCGGAGGGAACGAGGGACAGGCGGGCGGAGGGAACGAGGGACAGGCGGGCGGAGGGAACGAGGGACAGGCGGGCGGAGGGAACGAGGGACAGGCGGGCGGAGGGAACGAGGGACAGGCGGGCGGAGGGAACGAGGGACAGGCGGACGGAGGGAACGAGGGACAGGCGGACGGAGGGAACGAGGGACAGGCGGAGGGAACGAGGGACAGGCGGAGGGAACGAGGGACAGGCGGAGGGAACGAGGGACAGGCGGAGGGAACGAGGGACAGGCGGAGGGAACGAGGGACAGGCGGAGGGAACGAGGGACAGGCGGAGGGAACGAGGGACAGGCGGAGGGAACGAGGGACAGGCGGAGGGAACGAGGGACAGGCGGAGGGAACGAGGGACAGGCGGAGGGAACGAGGGACAGGCGGAGGGAACGAGGGACAGGCGGAGGGAACGAGGGACAGGCGGAGGGAACGAGGGACAGGCGGACGGAGGGAACGAGGGACAGGCGGACGGAGGGAACGAGGGACAGGCGGACGGAGGGAACGAGGGACAGGCGGACGGAGGGAACGAGGGACAGGCGGACGGAGGGAACGAGGGACAGGCGGACGGAGGGAACGAGGGACAGGCGGACGGAGGGAACGAGGGACAGGCGGACGGAGGGAATGAGGGACAGGCGGACGGAGGGAATGAGGGACAGGCGGACGGAGGGAATGAGGGACAGGCGGACGGAGGGAATGAGGGACAGGCGGACGGAGGGAATGAGGGACAGGCGGACGGAGGGAATGAGGGACAGGCGGACGGAGGGAATGAGGGACAGGCGGACGGAGGGAATGAGGGACAGGCGGACGGAGGGAATGAGGGACAGGCGGACGGAGGGAATGAGGGACAGGCGGACGGAGGGAATGAGGGACAGGCGGACGGAGGGAATGAGGGACAGGCGGACGGAGGGAATGAGGGACAGGCGGACGGAGGGAATGAGGGACAGGCGGACGGAGGGAATGAGGGACAGGCGGACGGAGGGAATGAGGGACAGGCGGACGGAGGGAATGAGGGACAGGCGGACGGAGGGAATGAGGGACAGGCGGACGGAGGGAATGAGGGACAGGCGGACGGAGGGAATGAGGGACAGGCGGACGGAGGGAATGAGGGACAGGCGGACGGAGGGAATGAGGGACAGGCGGACGGAGGGAATGAGGGACAGGCGGACGGAGGGAATGAGGGACAGGCGGACGGAGGGAATGAGGGACAGGCGGACGGAGGGAATGAGGGACAGGCGGACGGAGGGAATGAGGGACAGGCGGACGGAGGGAATGAGGGACAGGCGGACGGAGGGAATGAGGGACAGGCGGACGGAGGGAATGAGGGACAGGCGGACGGAGGGAATGAGGGACAGGCGGACGGAGGGAATGAGGGACAGGCGGACGGAGGGAATGAGGGACAGGCGGACGGAGGGAATGAGGGACAGGCGGACGGAGGGAATGAGGGACAGGCGGACGGAGGGAATGAGGGACAGGCGGACGGAGGGAATGAGGGACAGGCGGACGGAGGGAATGAGGGACAGGCGGACGGAGGGAATGAGGGACAGGCGGACGGAGGGAATGAGGGACAGGCGGACGGAGGGAATGAGGGACAGGCGGACGGAGGGAATGAGGGACAGGCGGACGGAGGGAATGAGGGACAGGCGGACGGAGGGAATGAGGGACAGGCGGACGGAGGGAATGAGGGACAGGCGGACGGAGGGAATGAGGGACAGGCGGACGGAGGGAATGAGGGACAGGCGGACGGAGGGAATGAGGGACAGGCGGACGGAGGGAATGAGGGACAGGCGGACGGAGGGAATGAGGGACAGGCGGACGGAGGGAATGAGGGACAGGCGGACGGAGGGAATGAGGGACAGGCGGACGGAGGGAATGAGGGACAGGCGGACGGAGGGAATGAGGGACAGGCGGACGGAGGGAATGAGGGACAGGCGGACGGAGGGAATGAGGGACAGGCGGACGGAGGGAATGAGGGACAGGCGGACGGAGGGAATGAGGGACAGGCGGACGGAGGGAATGAGGGACAGGCGGACGGAGGGAATGAGGGACAGGCGGACGGAGGGAATGAGGGACAGGCGGACGGAGGGAATGAGGGACAGGCGGACGGAGGGAATGAGGGACAGGCGGACGGAGGGAATGAGGGACAGGCGGACGGAGGGAATGAGGGACAGGCGGACGGAGGGAATGAGGGACAGGCGGACGGAGGGAATGAGGGACAGGCGGACGGAGGGAATGAGGGACAGGCGGACGGAGGGAATGAGGGACAGGCGGACGGAGGGAATGAGGGACAGGCGGACGGAGGGAATGAGGGACAGGCGGACGGAGGGAATGAGGGACAGGCGGACGGAGGGAATGAGGGACAGGCGGACGGAGGGAATGAGGGACAGGCGGACGGAGGGAATGAGGGACAGGCGGACGGAGGGAATGAGGGACAGGCGGACGGAGGGAATGAGGGACAGGCGGACGGAGGGAATGAGGGACAGGCGGACGGAGGGAATGAGGGACAGGCGGACGGAGGGAATGAGGGACAGGCGGACGGAGGGAATGAGGGACAGGCGGACGGAGGGAATGAGGGACAGGCGGACGGAGGGAATGAGGGACAGGCGGACGGAGGGAATGAGGGACAGGCGGACGGAGGGAATGAGGGACAGGCGGACGGAGGGAATGAGGGACAGGCGGACGGAGGGAATGAGGGACAGGCGGACGGAGGGAATGAGGGACAGGCGGACGGAGGGAATGAGGGACAGGCGGACGGAGGGAATGAGGGACAGGCGGACGGAGGGAATGAGGGACAGGCGGACGGAGGGAATGAGGGACAGGCGGACGGAGGGAATGAGGGACAGGCGGACGGAGGGAATGAGGGACAGGCGGACGGAGGGAATGAGGGACAGGCGGACGGAGGGAATGAGGGACAGGCGGACGGAGGGAATGAGGGACAGGCGGACGGAGGGAATGAGGGACAGGCGGACGGAGGGAATGAGGGACAGGCGGACGGAGGGAATGAGGGACAGGCGGACGGACGGAATGAGGGACAGGCGGACGGACGGAATGAGGGACAGGCGGACGGACGGAATGAGGGACAGGCGGACGGACGGAATGAGGGACAGGCGGACGGACGGAGGGAAGGATGAGGGACAGGCGGACGGAGGGAATGAGGGACAGGCGGACGGAGGGAATGAGGGACAGGCGGACGGAAGGAATGAGGGACAGGCGGACGGAATGAGGGACAGACGGAGGGTATGAGGGACAGACGGAGGGAATGAGGGACAGACGGAGGGAATGACAGACGGAGGGAATGACAGACGGAGGGAATGACAGACGGAGGGAATGACAGACGGAGGGAATGACAGACGGAGGGAATGACAGACGGAGGGAATGACAGACGGAGGGAATGACAGACGGAGGGAATGACAGACGGAGGGAATGACAGACGGAGGGAATGACAGACGGAGGGAATGACAGACGGAGGGAATGACAGACGGAGGGAATGACAGACGGAGGGAATGACAGACGGAGGGAATGACAGACGGAGGGAATGACAGACGGAGGGAATGACAGACGGAGGGAGGGACAGACGGAGGGAGGGACAGACGGAGGGAGGGACAGACGGAGGGAGGGACAGACGGAGGGAGGGACAGACGGAGGGAGGGACAGACGGAGGGAGGGACAGACGGAGGGAGGGACAGACGGAGGGAGGGACAGACGGAGGGAGGGACAGACGGAGGGAGGGACAGACGGAGGGAGGGACAGACGGAGGGAGGGACAGACGGAGGGAGGGACAGACGGAGGGAGGGATGAATGGACGGAGGGACTACGGAGGGAGGGACAGACGGACAGACGGAGGGAGGGACAGGCGGACAGACGGAGGGAGGGACAGACGGAGGGAGGGACAGACGGAGGGAGGGACAGACGGAGGGAGGGACAGACGGAGGGAGGGAGGGATGAATGGACGGAGGGACAGACGGAGGGAGGGACAGACGGACAGACGGAGGGAGGGACAGACGGAGGGAGGGACAGACGGAGGGAGGGATGGATGAACGTTGCAACCCCCCCGGGGAAGTGATTACCTATAGACCCCTCCCCCCCCCCCCCCCGGGAAGGGAATATCTACAGAGCCCCCTCCCGCGCACCCCCCCCCCCGGGGAAGGGATTACCTACAGCGCCCCCTCCTGCCCCCTGTGTGTGCGCCCGTGCGATGCCAGGTTGGAGGAGTCGGCGAAGCCCCTGCCACACACGTCGCAGCAGAAGGGCCTCTCGCCGGTGTGTGTGCGCCGGTGGGTGGCCAGGTAGGAGCGCTGGGCGAAGCTCTTGCCGCAGTCGGGGCAGGGAAAGGGCCGCTCGCCCGTGTGGACCCGCCGGTGGGCCAGCAGGTCGTAGGAGCGGGGGAACGCCCGGCCACACGCCGTGCAGCGAAAGGGCCGCTCGGCAGCGTGCCGCCGGCGGTGGGAGGCCAGGTCGCAGGCACGGGAGAAGCCCCTCCCACAGGGGCCGCAGGCGAAGGGCTGCTGGCCGGCCTCGTGCACCCTCTGGTGCCTCCGCAGGTGGGAGGACTGAGAGAAGCTCCTCCCGCACCGGGCGCAGGCGAACCGCCGCTCCCCCGTGTGGGTCCTCTGGTGCCTCCGCAGGTGGGAGGACTGAGAGAAGCTCCTCCCGCACTGCGGGCAGGTGAACGGCTTCTCCCCGCTGTGGATCCGCTGGTGGGTCAGCAGGTTGGCCGAGCGCCGGAAGCGCTTGCCGCACTGCGAGCAGCTGAATGCCCCCCCGGCTGCGTCCGCACCATCGCCGTCCGCCATTTCCCCCCTGGGTGCTCGGCGGGGGGGGGGGGGGTGCGGGGGCGGGGCGCCGCTAAAGCTCTTCTGCCAGTTGCTCAGTGGGCAGCAGCAACTCGCGTCTCGGAGTCAGAGGGTTGTGGGTTCGAGTCCCACTCCGCGGACTCTAGCACGTGAATCGAGGCTGACACTCGCAGTGCCGTGCGGAGGGAGCGCCGCACTGCGCTGTCAGAGGGGCAGTGCTGAGGGAGCACTGCACTGTGTGGTCGGAGGGGCAGTACTGAGGGAGCGCCGCACTATCGGAGGGTCAGTACTGAGGGAGCACTGCACTGCGCTGTCGGAGGGGCAGTACTGAGGGAGCACTGCACTGTGTGGTCGGAGGGTCAGTACTGAGGGAGCGCCGCACTATCGGTGGGTCAGTACTGAGGGAGCACTGCACTGCGCTGTCGGAGGGGCGGTGCTGAGGGAGCACTGCACTGCGCTGTCGGAGGGGCTGTACTGAGGGAGCACTGCACTGCGTGGTCGGAGGGGCAGTACTGAGGGAGCGCCGCACTATCGGAGGGTCAGTACTGAGGGAGCACTGCACTGCGCTGTCGGAGGGGCAGTACTGAGGGAGCACTGCACTGTGTGGTCGGAGGGTCAGTACTGAGGGAGCGCCGCACTATCGGTGGGTCAGTACTGAGGGAGCACTGCACTGCGCTGTCGGAGGGGCGGTGCTGAGGGAGCACTGCACTGCGCTGTCGGAGGGGCTGTACTGAGGGAGCACTGCACTGCGTGGTCGGAGGGGCAGTACTGAGGGAGCGCCGCACTATCGGAGGGTCAGTACTGAGGGAGCACTGCACTGCGCTGTCGGAGGGGCTGTACTGAGGGAGCACTGCACTGCGCGGTCGGAGGGGCAGTACTGAGGGAGCACTGCACTGCGCGGTCGGAGGGGCTGTACTGAGGGAGCACTGCACTGCGCTGTCGGAGGGGCTGTACTGAGGGAGCACTGCACTGCGCGGTTGGAGGGGCAGTACTGAGGGAGCACTGCACTGCGCTGTCAGAGGGGCGGTGCTGAGGGAGCACTGCACTGCGCTGTCGGAGGGGCTGTACTGAGGGAGCACTGCACTGCGCGGTCGGAGGGGCAGTACTGAGGGAGCACTGCACTGCGCTGTCGGAGGGGCTGTACTGAGGGAGCACTGCACTGCGCTGTCCGAGGGGCGGTGCTGAGGGAGGGCCGCACTGTGTGGTCGGAGGGGCAGTACTGAGGGAGCGCCGCACTGACGGAGGGTCAGTACTGAGGGAGCGCCGCACTGTCGGAGGGGCAGTACTGAGGGAGCGCCGCACTGTCGGAGGGGCAGTACTGAGGGAGCGCTGCACTGTCGGAGGGTCAGTACTGAGGGAGCGCTGCACTGTCGGAGGGTCAGTACTGAGGGAGCGCCGCACTGTCGGAGGGGCAGTACTGAGGGAGCGCCGCACTGTCGGAGGGGCAGTACTGAGGGAGCGCCGCACTGTCGGAGGGGCAGTACTGAGGGAGCGCCGCACTGTCGGAGGGGCAGTACTGAGGGAGCGCTGCACTGTTGGAGGGGCAGTACTGAGGGAGCGCCGCACTGTCGGAGGGGCCGTCTTTCAGATGAGACGTTAAACCGTGGCCCCGTCTGCTCTCGGAAATGGATGTAAAAGATCCCAGGGCACTATTTCGAAGAAGAGCAGGGGGAGTTCTCCCCGGTGTCCTGGGGCCAATATTTATCCCTCAATCAATATAACAAAAACAGATGATCTGATCATTATCACTTCGCTGTTTGTGGGAGCTTGCTGTGCGCAAGTTGGCTGCCGCGTTTCCTACATTACAACAGTGACTATACACCAAAAGTACTTCATTGGCTGTGAAGTGCTTTGAGATGTCCGGTGGTCGTGAAAGGCGCTATATAAATGCAGGTCTTTCTTGCTTTCTCGCACTGAGTCGGGGAATTTCAAAAGCGCTTCCGTCAGCGTGACGTCTTCAGCGTGGCAGTGTAACCCTTGCCTGTGTGTCAGAAGGTGGTGGGTTGACTGGGACTCGAGCACACAAAATCCAGGCAAATGTCAGTGCGGTGCTGAGGAAACGCCGGATTGCCAGAGGTGCCGTCTTTTGGCCGAGACGCTAAACCGAGGCCGCGTCTGCTCTCTCAGGCAGATGAAAAAGATCCCCACGGCCACTATTTCAAAGAAGAGCAGGGAGTTCTCCCCGGTGTCCTGGGGTCAATATTTATCCCTCAACCAACAACACTCAAAAGTCATTCTCACATTGCTGTTTGTGGGAGTGCTGCGTTTCCCACATTACATTTCGAGAAAGTACTTCATTGGCTGTAAAGCGCTTTGGGACATCCAGTGGTCGTGAATGGTGTTATACAAGCGCGAGTCTTTCTTTGTCGACACACACACACACACACAAACACAGGGAGAGCAGACCCACACTGCCTTGCCCCCACTGTGGCCTGGTGTGTTTCAAGCTCTTCCCACACGTGTGTGGTTTCCGCCTGCTGCGATGGTTTTTTTTTTCAGGCTGCGGAGCTGCTCGAAACTCACTCTCCCGACAGTCAGTGCACTGGAACACTGGGACACTCTCACTCGCCGGTGGAATGGTGTGTCCCTCGGCGATTTTCTACTCACAGAGATATTAACTCTTTTCCCGCAGACAGTGCATCCCTCCTTCCATATTCAAAGCATCTTCAAGCCCAGATGAATCGAGCAAATACGTCAGACCTTAACGTGATGTTTCATTGGAGCTTCCCATCTGCAAATTCTCCCCTTCTAATACCCTGTGAAATGAATTTACAAAGATACAGTACTGTGAGTACAGCAGAGAGATTCAGAACTAACTATTTCAGTTTCGATATAGAAAAAGAGAGTATTTTTTAAACGGTGAGAGATTGGGAAATGTTAGTGTTCAGAGGGACCTGGGGTGTCCTTGTACACGAATCACTGAAAGTTAATATGCAGGTACAGCAAGCAATTAAGAAAGCAAATGGCATGTTGGCCTTTATTACAGGAGGATTTGAGTATAAGAGTAAAGACGTCTTACTGCAATTGTATCGGGCCCTGGTGAGACCGCACCTGGAATATTGTGCACAGTTTTGGTCTCCTTACCCAAGGAAGGATATACCTGGTTTACCAGACTGATTCCTGGGATGGGGGGATTGTCCTGTGAGGAAAGATTGAGTAGACTAGACCTATATTCATGAGGGTTTAGAAGAATGAGAGGTGATCTCATTGAAAAATACAGAATTCTTACAGGGTTTTACAGGGTAAATGCAGTGTGGATGTTTCCCCTGGCTGGGGTACCCTCTAGACTTGTTGCCTCTCGGCTTGACTATTCCAACGCACTCCTGGCTGGCCTCCCACATTCGACCCTCATAAACTTGACGCGATCTAAAACTCGGCTGCCCCGTGTCCTAACTCGCACCAAGTCTCACTCACCCATCACACCTGTACTCGCCGACCTACATTGCCTCCCGGTTAAGCAACGCCTCGATTTCAAAATTTTAATCCTCGTTTACAAATCCCTCCAAGGCCTCACCCCTCCCTATCTCTGTAAGCCCCTCCAGCTCCTACACCCCTCTCTGACTCTGTAACCTCCTTCAGCCTCACAACCACCACCCCCTCCCACTCCCCCACCCACCCCCCCGCGAGATGTCTGCACTCCTCTAATTCTGCCCTCTTGAGCATCCCTGATAATAATCACTCCACCATCGGTGGCCGTGCCTTCTGTTGCCTGGGCCCCAAGCCCTGGAACTCCCTGTCTAAACCTCCCCGCCTCCCTACCACTCTCTCCTCCTTCAAGACGCTCCTTAAAACCTACCTCTTTGACCAAGTTTTTGTTCATCTGCTGTGAATTTATTTCTATGTTTCTCGGTGTCACATTTATTTACTTTTTCATAAAACACTACTGTGAAGCGCCTTAGGATGTTTTACGACATTAAAGGCGCTATATAATACAAGTTGCTGTTGTATTGAATGGCGGAGCAGGCTCGAGGGGCCAAATGGCCTACTGCTGCTCCTAATTCTTATGTTCTCATATAAAGATTCTTTGCAACCTCATTCCTTTAAAGATGTTATTCCCTGTTCTACACAATCATAGGATATACAGCACAGAAACAGGCCATTCGGTCCAACCAGTCCATGCCGGTAAGCCCTGTAGGTTAAGGCACTACAAGTGTACATCCAGGTATTTTTAAAATGTGGTGAGGGTTTCAGCTTCTACCACCCTTTCAGACAGTGAGTTCCAGACCACCACCACCCTCTGGATGAAGACATTTCCCCTCAAATCCCCTCTAAACCTCCCCCCAATTACTTTAAATCTATGTCTCAGGATCATTACTCCCGGCCTCTGAATTGCCATTCGAATAAGATAAGAGAAGGTTCACTCGGCTGATTCCAGTGATGATGGGGTTAACTTATGAAGATAGGTTGAGTAGGTTGGGCCTATGCTCATTGGAGTTCAGAAGAATGAGAGGTGATCTTATTGAAACTTATAAGATAATGAGGGGGCTTGACAAGGTGGATGCAGAGAGGATGTTTCCACTGATGGGGGAAACTAAAACTAGGGGACATAGTCTCAGAATAAGAGGCCGCCCATTTAAAACTGAGATGAGGAGGAATTTCTTCTCTCAGAGTTGTAAATCTGTGGAATTCACTGCCAGAGAGAGCTGTGGAGGCTGGGTCATTGAATATATTTAAGGTGGAGATGGACAGATTTTTGAATGATAAGGAAATAAAGGGTTATGGGGAGAGGGCAGGGAAGTGGAGCAGAGTCTATGATCAGATCAGCCATGATCTTGTTGAATGGCGGAACAGGCTCGAGGGGCCAAATGGCCGACTCCGGTTCATATGAGTTCCAGAGTCCCACCACCCTCTGGGTGAAGAGATTTCCCGTCAAATCTCCCCTAAACCTGCCCACAATTACTTTAAATATATGTCTCCGGATCAGTAGTCCCATAATAGGAGTAGGGACATGGGCCATGTACAGTAGACACCTCAAGTTGCTGGAGAAATATCACCAATGATGTCTCCACAAGATCCAATAAATCGCCTGGGAGGATAGGCAGACCAACATCAGCACCCTCACTCAGGCTAACATCCCCAGATTGAAGCACTGACCACACTCGATCAGCTCCACTGGACAGGCCACATAGTCCACATGCCAGACATGAGATTCCCAAAGCAAGTGCTCTACTCGGAGCTCCTCCATGGCAAACAAGCCAAAGCTAGGCAGAGGAAACATTACAAGGACACCCTCAAAGCCTCCCTGATAAAGTGCAACATCCCCACTGGCAGCTGGAAGTCCCTGAGCCAAGACCATGATAAGTGGAGGAAGAGCATCCGAGAGGGCGCTGAGCACCTCGAGTCTCATCGCCGAGAGCATGCAGAAACCAAGCGCAGACAGCGGAAGGAGCGTGCGGCGAACCAGCCCCACCCACCCCTCCCTCAATGACTATCGGTCCCACCTGTGACAGAGTCTGTGGCTCTCGTATTGGACTGTTCAGCCACCAAAGAACTCACTTCAGGAGTGGAAGCAAGTCTTCCTCAATTCCGAAGGACTGCTTATGATGATGAGGAGCAGCAGTCAGCCATTCGGCCCCTCGAGCCTGCTCCGCTATTTAATACGATCATGGCTGATCTGATCATGGACTCAGCTCCACTTCCCTGCCCGTTCCCCATAACCCTTCACTCTCTTTTCATTCAAAAATCTGTCTATCTCCGTCTTAAATATATTCAATGACCCAGCCTCCACAGGTCTCTGGGGCAGAGAATTCCACAAATGTACAACCCTCTGAGAGAAGAAATTCCTCCTCACCTCAGTTTTAAATGGGCGGCCCCTGATTCTAGTCCGGGACTCTGGATTGCTGGTCCAATAATATGGCCACTGGAATTTCAATGGATGAGGCACTTCCACAAGACGCTGATCAATGGCGGCCGCGGTAACCACAGTGCCCCGCGATTCTGAAACCGCTCTATCTCGGCGGCAGGCAGAGGCTACGCCTGCGCAGTGGGGATGGAGGGCCTCGGACCAACAGGCGAGCGGCGGCCAAAACCGGGCGACCGGGGCGGGAAGGAGGTTTTACCGGGCCGCCGGGGCCCCGCGGACCTTTGCTGGATTCCCGAGGCCGCAGCAGACATTTAGTGAGGACGCCATCCCGCCACCGAGGCCGGTAAAGCGGCGCAATACCCCCCCGAGCGACGCCATTACCTGCCTTCTCCGCCCGGCCTCTCCCCGCAACGCGCATGCTCACAAACCCCCGCTTGCGCACTCGGTGCTACCCCGCAAAGGCATAGGGCGTATTCCCGACCTCTGCGCATGCTGGGTAAAGCCGATCGCCATTAAAACCTAGAGCACTGTGGAATCTGACAGGAGATGGGATGGGTTGGGTTTCTTCCCTCAGTACTGTCCCTCCGACAGTAAGGCACTCCCTCAGCACCGCCCCTCCGACAGTGCGGCTCTCCCTCAGTATTGCCCCTCTGAAAGTGCGGCGTTCCCTCAGAAGCTCAACCGTGGCTAACAAGGGAAATTATGGATAGTGTTAAATCCAAGGAAGAGGCATATAAATTGGCCAGAAAAAGCAGCAAACCTGAGGACTGCGAGAATTTTGGAATACAGCAGAGGAGGACAAAGGGTTCAATTAGGAGGAGGAAAATGGAGTATGAGAGGAAGCTTGCCGGGAACATAAAAACTGACAGCAAAAGCTTCTATAGATATGTGAATAGAAAAAGATTAGTGAAGATGAATATAGGTCTCTTGCAGTCAGATTCAGGTGAATTTATAATGGGGAACAAAGAAATGGCAGACCAGTTGAACAAATACTTTGGTCCTGCCTTCACGAAGGAAGACACAAATAACATTCCGGAAGTACGAGGGGACCGAGTGTCTCGTGAGAAGGAGGAACTGAAGGATACCCTTATTAGGCAGGAAATTGTCTTAGCCCTCACAGCTCACACTGCCACCCAGTTTAGTGTCATCTGCAAACTTGGAGAAATTACACTCAATTCCTTCATCTAAATCATTAATGCATGTTGTAAAGAGCTGGGGTCCTAGCACTGAGACCTGCGGCAATCCACTATTCACTGTCTGCCATTCTGAAAAGGACCCGTTTATCCCGACTCTCTGCTTCCTGTCTGCCAATCAGTTCTCTATCCATCTCAGTACATTACCCCCAATACCATGTGCTTCGATTTTGCACACCAATCTCTTGGGTGGGACCTTGTCAAAAGCCTTTTGAAAGTCCAAATACACTACATCCACTGGTTCTCCCTCGTCCACTCTGCTAGTTACATCCTCAAAACATTCCAGATTTGTCAAGCATGATTTCCCTTTCATAAATCCATGTTGACTTGGACCGATCCTGTCACTGCTTTCCAAATGCACTGTTATTTCATCTTTAATAATTGATTCCAACATTTTCCCCACTACTGATGTCAGGCTAACTGGTCTATAATTACCCGTTTTCTCTCTCCTACCCTTTTTAAAAAGTGGTGTTACATTAGCTACCCTCCAGTCCATAGGAACTGATCCAGAGTCGATAGACTGTTGGAAAATGATCACCAATCAATTTTCTATTTCTAAGGCCACTTCCTTAAGTACTCTGGAATGCAGACTATCAGGCTCCGGGGATTTATGGCCTTCAATCCCATCAATTTCCATAACACAATTTCCTGCCTAATAAGGATATCCTTCAGTTCCTCCTTCTCACTAGACCCTCGGTCCCTTAGTACTTCCGGAAGGTTATTTGTTTCTTCCTTGTTGAAGACAGAACCAATGTATTTGTTCAATTAGTCTGCCATTTCTTTGTTCCCCATTATAAATGCACCTGAATCCGACTACAATGGACCTACATTTGTCTTCACGAATCTTTTTCTCTTTACATATGTATAGAAGCTTTTGCAGTCAGTTTTTATGTTCCCGGCAAGCTTCCTCTCATACTCTATTTTCCCCCTCTTAATTAAACCCGTTGTACTGCTCTGCTGAATTCTAAATTTCTCCCAGTCCTCAGGTTTGCTGCTTTTTCTGGCCAATTTATATGCCTCTTCCTTGGATTTAGCACTATCCTTAATTTCCCTTGTCAGCCATGGTTAAGCCACCTTCCCCGTTTTATTTTTACTCCAGACAGGGATGTACAATTGTTGAAGTTCATCCATGTGATCTTTAAATGTTTGCCATTGTCTATCCACCGTCAACCCTTTAAGTATCATTTGCCAATGAATTCTAGCAAATTCACGCCTCATACCATCGAAGTTACCTTTCCTTAAGTTCAGGACCCTAGTTTCTGAATTAACTGTGTCACTCTCCATCTTAATAAAGAATTCTACCATATTATGGTCACTCTTTCCCAAGGGGCCTCACACAACAAGATTGATAATTAGTTCTTTCTCATTACACATCACCCAGTCTAGGATGGCCAGCTCTCTAGTTGGTTCCTCGACATATTGGCCGAGAAAGCCAACCCTAATATACTCCAGGAAATCCTCCTCCACCGCATTGCTACCAGTTTCATTAGCCCAATTAATATGTAGATTAAAGTCACTCATGATAACTGCTGTACCTTTAATGCACACATCCCTTATTTTTTGTTTGATGCTGTCCCCAACCTCACTACTACTGTTTGGTGGTCTGTACACAACTCCAAATAGCGTTTTCTGCCCTTTGGTATTCTGTAGCTCCACCCATACCGATTCCACATCATCCAAGCTAATATCCTTCCGAGATATGACCCTTACGGCTAAAGGGATCTAGTGGTATGGAGAGAAATCAGGAAAGAGGTACTGAGGTGAATGATCAGCCATGATCTTATTGAATGATGGTTCAGGCTCGAAGGGCCGAATGGCTTACTCCTGCACCTATTTTCTATGTTGCTGTGTACTGCCCCTCCGACAGGGAGGCGCTCCCTCAGTACCGCCCCTCCGACAATGCGGGACTCCCTCAGTATTGCTCCTCCGACAGGGCGGCGCTCCCTCAGTACTGCCCCTGTGACACTGCAACACTCCTTCAGTACCGCCCCTCCGACAGGATGGCGCTCCCTCAGTACTGCTCCTCTGACAGTGCGGCGCTGTCTCAGTACGGCCCCTCCAACAGTGCGATGCTCCCTCAGTACTGCCCCTCCGACTGTGCGGCGCTCCCTCAGTACCGACCCTCCGACAGTGCAGCACTCCCTCAGTACGGCCCCTCCGACAATGCGGCATTCCCTCAGTACCGCCCCTCCGATAGTGCAGCAATCCCTCAGTACGGCCCCTCCAACTGTGCGGTGCTCCGTCAGTACTACCCTCCGACAGTGCAGCCCCAGGGAGCTGTGGAGGCTGGGTCATTGAATATAGTTAAGGCGGAGATAGGACAGATTTTGGAGCGATAAGGGAATAAAGGGTTATGGGGAGCAGGCAGCGAAGTGGAGCTGAGTTCATGATCTTATTAAATGGTGAAGCAGGCTCGAGGGGCTTAATCGAGGTGCATAAAATTATGAGGAGGCCTCGATCAAACTGCAGGGTATCAAATCCAGCCAGGGTGATCTCCTGGATTAGTTTTGATCACCGGGTTGGGGCATAAGAACTTAAGAAATAGGAGCAGGAGCAGGCTATTTTGCCCCTCTTACAGAGACAGACTTGCATTTATATAGCGCCTTTCATAACCACCGGACATCCTAATATGCTGTACAGCCAATGAAGTACTTTTGGAGTGTAGCCACTGTTGTAATATGGGAAAGGTGGCAGCCGACTTGCTTACACCAAGCTCCCACAGCAAGGTGATAATAACCAGATAATCTGTTTCAGTGATGTTGATTGAGAGCTAAATATTGGCTCCAGAATACCGGAGATAACTTGCCTGCTCTTCTGCGATACAGTGCCATGGGATCTTTTACATCCACCCGGGATATAACCAGTAGAAGTGGTGTTATTGGACTTCCAGAACGCATTTGACAAGGTGCCACATAAAAGGTTACTGCACAAGATAAAAGTTCACGGGGTTGGGGGGGGTAATATATTAAGCATGGATAGAGGATTGGCTAACGAACAGAAAACAGAGAGTCGGGATAAATGGTTCATTCTCTGGTTGGCAATCTGTAACTAGTGGGGTGCCGCAGGGATCAGTGCTGGGACCCCATCTATTTACAATCTATATTAACGACTTGGGTGAAGTGACTGAGTGTAACGTAGCCAAGTTACGTTACAAAGATGGGAGGAAAAGCAATGTGTGAGGAGGACACAAAAAATCTGCGAAATAACATAGACAGGCTCAGTGAGTGGGCAAAAATTTGGCAGATGGAGTATAATGTGGGAAAGTGTGAGGTCATGCACTTTGGCAGAAAAAAATCAAAGAGCAAGTTATTATTTCAATGGTGAAAGATTGCAAAGTGCTGCAGTAAAGTACAACGGGGCCTGGGGCACTTGTGCATGAAACACAAAAGGATAGTATGCAGGTACAGCAAGTGATCAGGAAGACCAATGGAATCTTGGCCTTTATTGCAAAGGGGATAAAAGCAGGGAAGTCTTGCTACAGTTATACAGGGTATTGGTGAGGCCACACCTGGAATACTGCGTGTAGTTTTGGTTTCCATATTTACGAAAGGATATACTTGCTTTGGAGGCAGTTCAGAGAAGGTTCACTAGGTTGATTCCGAAGATGAGGGGGTTGACTAATGAGGAAAGGTTGAGTAGGTTGGGCCTCTACTCATTGGAATTCAGATGAGAGGTGATCTAATCGAAACGTATAAGATTATGAGGAGACTTGACAAGGTGGATGCAGAGAGGATGTTTCCACTACTGATGGGGGAGACTAG
This sequence comes from Pristiophorus japonicus, assembly GCF_044704955.1. Classification (NCBI taxonomy): domain Eukaryota; kingdom Metazoa; phylum Chordata; class Chondrichthyes; family Pristiophoridae; genus Pristiophorus; species Pristiophorus japonicus. The sequence continues at coordinate 5,685,089 of NC_091999.1, forward strand.
AACTAGGGGGCATGATCTTAGAATAAGGGGCCGCCCATTTAAAACTGTGATGAGGAGAAATTTCTTCTCTCAGCGGGTTCTAAATCTAAGGAATTCGCTGCCTCAGAGAGCTGTGGAAGCTGGGACATTGAATAAATTTAAGACAGAGATAGACAGTTTCTTAAACGATAAGGGAATAAAGGGTTATGGGAAGTGGAGCTGAGTCCATGATCGGATCAGCCATGATCATATTGAATGGCGGAACAGGCTCGAAGGGCCGAATGGCCTACATCTGCTCCTATTTCTTATGTTCTTATGAGAGGGCAGACAGGTCCTCAGTTTACCGTCTCATCCGAAGGACGGCACCTCCGACAGTGCGGGGCTCCCTCAGTACTGCTCCTCTGACATTGCGGCGCTCCCTCAGCACTGCCCCTCCAACAGTGCGACACTCCCTCAGCACTGCCCCTCCAACAGTGCGACACTCCCTCAGCACTGCCCCTCCAACAGTGCAGCACTCTCTCAGCACTGCACTGGAGTGTCACCCTAAATTACCATGCTTGAGTCTCAGGAGTGGGTCTTGAACCCACAACCTTTTCACTCAAGAGGGGAGAGTGCTACCCTCTGAGCCACTGGCTAACAGAGCAAGACCTATTTTCAGCTTCGAATGCTTTCGAAGGCTTAAAACAAAAAAGCACGCTAACAATAGCAAGACTTTCTCTCAGCTTAATACGCTTTCTAAAGGTTAAAAAAGTTATGTAATGGGAATGCTGAACTTTTTATTTCATACACACATACATACCCAAATATAGTCTGTTTAAAAAAAAACTCAATGCGCCTGAATAAAACATTTGAATTTGTACTCGAGCCCTTCTTGACATAATTCTGAAAAACCTCTACACCCCTCCCTATCTCTGTAACTTCCTCTAGCCCCTACACCCCTCCCTATCTCTGTAACCACTTCCAGTCCCTCCCTATCTCTGTAACCTCCTCCAGCCCTTCCCTATCTCTGTAACCTCCTCCAGCCCCAACTCCCATCCCTTTCTCTGTAACTTCCTCTAGCCCCTACACCCCTCCCTATCTCTGTAACCTCCTCCAGCCCCTACACCCCTCCCTTTCTCTGTAACCTGCTCAAGCCCCTACACCCCTCCCTATCTCTGTAAGCTCCTCCAGCCCCAACTCCCATCCCTTTCTCTGCAACCTCCTCCAGCCCCAACACCCCTCCCTATCTCTGTAACCTCGTCCAGTCCCTACACCCCTCCCTATCTCTGTAACCCCCTCCAGTCCCTATCTCTGTAACCCCCTCCAGATCCTCCAAGATCTCTGCATTCCTCCAATTCTGGCCTCTTGTGCATTCAAAGATTTCATCGCTCCACCATCGGTGGCCGTGCCTTCAGCTGCCTGGGCCTCAAGCTCTGGAATTCTCTCCCTAAATCTCTCCTCATTTAAGATGGTCCTTAAAACCTACTGCTTTGGTCATCTGCCCGAATATCTCCTTATGTGGCTTAGTGTCAGATTTTGTTTTATAACATACCTGTGAAGCGTTTTTGGATGTTTAACCGGGAGCCAATGGAGGTCAGCGAGCACAGGGGTGATGGGTGAACGGGAAGCTTTTGGGAGAGGCCGAGGATTTTAATGAGATAGACTTTATATATTTAATTTATATTGTGTTAAAGTAAATGGTACAATTGAAAGGGAGTCTAAGAACAAAGAGACCCGGGGGTGGCAGGACACGTTGACAAGGATGCCAAAAAACACACAGGGTCCTTGGCTTTCTTCAGCAGCACCTCCCAATGCCCCGACCTCCACCAACTAGAAGGACAAGGGCAGCAGGCATATGGGAACACCACCACCTCCACGTTCCCCTCTAGGTCTCACACACCATCCCTGACTTGGAAATATAATCGACCATTCCTTCATCATCGCTCGGGCAAAATCCTGGACCTCCCTCCCTAACAGCACTGTGGGAGCACCTTCACCACACGGACTGCAACGGTTCAAGAAGGCGACTCACCAACACCTTCTCAAGGGGCAATTAGGGATGGGCAATAAATGCTGACATCCCAGGAATAAATGAATAGAGTACGACAGTAAGGAAATCATGCTAAACCGTTATAAAACACGGATTAGGCTACCACACACAGTATTTCGCTATTGTTCTGATTAGGCCTCAGCTGGAGTATTGCAGGAAGAATGTTCCCGATATTGGGGAAGTCCAGAATCAGGGGTCACGGACTAAGGATAAGGGGTAAGCCATATAGGATCGAGATGAGGAGAAATGTTTTCATCCAGAGAGTTGTGAACCTGTGGAATTCTCTGCCACAGAAAGTTGTTGAGACCAGTTCGTTGGACATATTCAAAAGGGAGTTAGATGTGGCCCTTACGGCTGAAGGGATCAACGGGTATGGAAAGAAGGCACGGGTGGGGTACTGAGCTTGAATGATCAGCCATGATCATATTGAATGGTGGTGCAGGCTTGAAGGGCCGAATGGCCTGCTCCTGCACCTATTTTCTATGTCTATGTTTCTATTATCATAGAATCATAGAAATTTACAGCACGGACAGAGGCCATTTCGGCCCATCGTGTCCATGCCGGCCAAGAGCTATCCAGCCTAATTCTGGGCGCCACAGTTTGAGCAAGGACATCAAGGCCTTAGAGAGGACGCAGGTACCAGCAGATGAGGGACTTCAGATATGTGGAGAGACTGGAGCAACTGCGATTGTTCTCCTTAGACCAGAGAAGGTCAAAGTGGAGATTTAAGCGAGGTGTTGAAAATCAGGAAGGGTGGATGAGGAGTAACTGTTTGCACTGCAGGAGGGTGGGAAGCTGAGGACACAGATCTAAGGTCACTGGCAACAGAACCAGAGGGGGAGATGAGGAGAATTTTGTTCACGCAGCGAGTTATGATGGTCTGGAATGTGCTGTCTGAAAAACGTGGAAGCAGATTGAATAGTAACCTTCAATTGCAATTGGATAAATACTTGAAAAGGAGAAATTTGCAGGGTTACGGGGGAAAGGGGAGCGGGTGGGAGGGGATCCAATTGGAGAGCTCTTTTAAAGGCACGATGGGCCGAATGGTCTCCTTCCAAAGACACATATATGAATGACTTGGGGTGCCGCAGGGATCAGTGCTGGGACCTCAACTATTAACAATCTATATTAACAACTTGGAGGGAGCGAATGTAACGTAGCCAAGTTTGCTGACGATACAAAGATGGGAGGAAAAGCAATGTGTGAGGAGGACACAGAAAATCTGCAAAAGGACACAGACAGGCTAAGTGAGTGGGCAAAAATTTGGCAGATGGAGTATAATGTTGGAAAGTGTGAGGTCATGCACTTTGGCAGAAAAAAAATTTAAATGGAGAAAGATTGCAAAGTGCCGCAGTACAGCGGGACCTGGGGGTACTTGTGCATGAAACACAAAAGGATAGTATGCAGGTACAGCAAGTGATCAGGAAGGCCAATGGAATCTTGGCCTTTGTTGCAAAGGGGATGGAGTATAAAAGCAGGGAAGTCTTGCTACAGTTATACAAGGTATTGGTGATGCCACACCTGGAGTACTGCGTGCAGTTTTGGTTTCCATATTTAAGATAGGATATACTTGCTTTGGAGGTAGTTCAGAGAAGGTGCACCAGGTTGATTCCTGAGATGAGGGGGTTGACTTATGAAGAAAGTCTGGGCCTCTACTCATTGGAATTCATAAGAATGAGAGGTGATCTTATCCAAATGTATAAGGTTATAAGGGGGCTTGATGAGGTGGATGCGGAAAGGATGTTTCCACTGATGGGGGAGACTAGAACTAGGGGGCATGGTCTTAGAATAAGGGGCCGCCCATTTAAAACTGAGATGAGGAGGAATTTCTTCTCTCAGAGGATTGTAAATCTATGGAATTCGCTGCCTCAGAGAGCTGTGGAGGCTGGGTCATAGAATAAATTTAAGACAGAGATAGACAGTTTCTTAACCAATAAGGGAATAAGGAGTTATGGGGAGCGGGCAGGGAAGTGGAGCTGAGTCCATGATCGGTCCAAGTCAGCATGGATTTATGAAAGGGAAATCCTGCTTGACAAATCTTCTGGAATTTTTTGTGGATGTAACAGGTAAGAGTGGACAAGGGAGAACCAGTGGATGTGATGTATTTGGACTTTCAAAAGTCTTTTGACAAGGTCCCACACAAGAGATTGGTGCGCAAAATTAAAGTACGTGGTATTGGGGGTAATGTACTGACGTGGATAGAGAACTGGTTGGCAGACAGGAAGCAGAGAGTGGGGATAAACGGGTCCTTTTCAGAATGGCAGGCAGTGACTAGTGGGGTGCCGCAGGGCTCAGTGCTAGGACCCCAGCTATTTACAATATACTTCAATGATTAGGATGAGGGAATTGAGTGTAATATTTGCAGATGACACTCAACTGGGTGGCAGTGTGAGCTGTGATGAAGTCGCTAAGAGGCTGCAGGGTGACTTGGACAGGTTAGGTGAGTGTGCAAATGCATGGCAGATGCAATATAATGTGGATAAATAATGTGAGGTTATCCACTTTGGTGGCAAAAACACGAAGGCAGAATATTATCTGAATGGCAGCAGATTAGGAAAAGGGGAGGTGCAACGAGACCTGGGTATCATGGTACATCAGTCATTGAAAGTTGGCATGCAGGTACAGCAGGCGGTGAAGAAGACAAATGGTATGTTGGCCTTCATAGCGAGAGGATTTGAGTATAGGAGCAGGGAGGCCTTACTGCAGTTGTTTAGTTTTGGTCTCCTAATCTGAGGAAGGACATTCTTGCTATTGAGGGAGTACAGCGAAGGTTCACCAGACTGATTCCCGGGATGGCAGGACTGACATATGAGGAGAGACTGGATCGACTGGGCCTGTATTCACTGGAGTTTAGAAAGATGAGAGGGGATCTCATATAAACATATAAAATTCTGACGGGACTGGACAGGTTAGATGCAGGAAGAATGTTCCCGATGTTGGGGAAGTCCAGAACCAGGGGACATAATCTGAGGATAAGAGGTAAGCCATTTAGGACTGAGATGAGGAGAAACTTTTTCACTCAGAGAGTTGATAACTTGTGGAATTCCCTACAGCAGAGAGTTGTTGATGTCAGTTCATTGGATATATTCAAGAGGGAGTTAGATATGGCCCTTAGGGTTAAAGGGATCAAGGAGTATAGAGAGAAAGCGGGAATGGAGTACTGAGTGAATGATCAGCCATGATCTTATTGAATGGCCTACTCCTGCACCTATTTTCTCTGTTTCTCTGTTTCAATCTCTCCTCATACGACAGTCCTGCCATCCCAGGAATCAGTCTGGTGAACCTTCGCTGCACTTCCTTTATGGCAAGTATATCCTTCCTTGGGTAAGGAGACCCAAACTGTGCACAATACTCCAGGTGCGGTCTCACCAAGGCCTTGTATAACTGTAGTTAAGAGGCCGCCCTTCAACCCCCCAAAACGGGCAAACAGACGACATGGATGACAAACGGCAAGTTCTGGCTAAGCTATCAGCTCAAGTTTATTAAGAAACCGAAAATTATACAGAAGCCAAAATGGACCAATTAGCAGAAGCAGCATTGCCACTCAAGAGCAACTTCAGAAAATGCCTCGGCAACAATTAAAAGTTCAGAGCGTTTGTGAGTCTCTTCAATAAACATTGAACACCAGTCTTTTGCTGTGACCACGGCCCCCCCCTCGCTGCCCTTGCCCCCTCCACTCTCCTTCCGACAGGGAGACTGAGGAAATGTTTATTTTTTGGGTTAGCTCTGGGCGCCCTGCTGCTGGGGGGAATCTTTGATCGCGACGCCCTTCTTCTTGAAGCGGTACTTGAGCTGGCTGCGGGCGGCCTTCAGGAGCTCGGGGGAGTTCCGGACGTACTGGTAGAAGTCGGCGCAGGACATGCCGAAGTTGAGCTGCACCTGGAGCTCGGCCTTGACCAGGCCCTCGCTCAGGCGGTTGCGCTCCTTGCTCCAGAGCCGGGTCATGAGGCTGCACACGCGCTCGCAGTAGCCGTTGGAGACGGGGACGGAGAGCACGAAGGCGACCAGCTTGAAGAGCTGCCCGCTCTCCTCCTCGGGCAGCCGCTTGAAGACCTCCACCCAGCGCTGGTCCACCCGCCGCTCCTGGGCCGCCGCCTCGGCCCGCACCCGGTGCAGAGCGCAGTAGTCGTCGTACAGCCGGTCCAGGTCCAGCCCGAGCCCCAGCTCCCGGGCCAACGCCTCCACCTCGGCCCAGCGCACATCCCGGTCCAACGACAGGGCGGCCATGCGGGCGAAGACCGACGACTCGAAGCGGTAGCGCTGGCGCAGGAAGCCGACGCAGCGGTCCAGGGCGGCGCCCGCCTCCTCCTCGAAGCGGTGCCGCTCGGCGGCTGGCAGGCCGGGCAGCAGGGCCTGGGCCGCCGCCCCGTAGAAGCCGTCCTCCCGCCGCTTCTGCAGCTTCGCCAGCAGGGCGCCCAGCGCCCGCTCCAGCTCGGCGCAGGTGGCTTCCGGCCACTCCAGCCGCGACAGGGCCGCCTGGAAGGCGCCCATCAGGTGGCGGGCGAAATGGGCGTGGCAGAGGGGCAGGGCCTCGGCGCCGCCGAAGGCCCGCCACACCGGCCCGGCGCAGGCCCCCTCGCCGGCCGCCCGGAAGTGGTGCCGCAGGGCCTCCCAGTTCTGGGCCACCTGGGCCAGGGCCGGCAGCAGGGAGAGCCAGCGGACAGGCGCCCGGCGCAACAGTTCCTTGTAGTCCAGCGCCAGGAAGGCGCAGAAGCCACGCAGTGCGGGCTGCGTCCGCTCGGCGCCGGTGGAGGACGAGGACGCGAGCTCGCCGCACACCTTCAGCACCAGCCACTCCACGTCCACACTCAGCTCCTTCAGCCCCAGGCGCAGGCAGTCGTGCAGCAGCCGGCAGCGGCAGCTGACCTGGAGCAGCGTCGGCCCGCCCAGCCTCCGGCCGGCCGCCCCATGCTTGGCCGCCTGGGCCGCTGGCACGTCCGTCATGTAGGCCGAGACCCCGGCCGGCTCCAGCCGGTTCTGCCGCAGGATGTCGGCCAGCCGAGAGGCCAGGGCCTCCCCGGCCCGCTCCGCGTCCTCCTCCTCCTCCTCCTTCCCGCCCCCGTAGCAGTCCAGCAGCCCGTGGCCCAGCCCCCGCTCCCGGTCGAAGTAGCGCACCACCAGCGGGAAGTAGTTGCGGGCGCCGCGGTTGGCCGCGTCGGCCGACAGCGAGAAGTAGCCGGCCCGGCGCAGGCCGGCCGCCAGCAGCTCGCGGGCGCAGGGGGCCAGCACGTTCTCCGTCAGGCTGGCCGCCTTGGTGCGGCCGCAGGATGCCGGGCGGGGCGGTAACGGCGGGCAGGACGAGGGCTCCTCCGCCTCCGGCTCCGGGAGCAGCTCCGGGCCCCTCCTTGCCGCCGGCTGGCCCCCGCAGTCCAGGCTGGAGTAGCTGAGGTGCTGCGACACCCCCCGGTAGATCTCGGCCAGCTCAGCCGCCGTGGCCTGGTCCTCCTGGGCCTCGCCCTGACGCGGGGCCGGGGCGGGGGGCACCGGCGGGGGGCGCCCCCGGTTCTTCACCGCCTCCTTGTGGCGGCTGCAGTCGGCGTGGCCGGCCACGGCCCGCCGGCCCTCGTACTTGATGGAGAAGGCCTGGTGGCACAGCAGGCACTGGGCGGTGGAGGCATCCACCTTGCGCAGCCAAGGCCGGTACTCGGGGTGCTGGGCGCACCAGTTGTCGTTGTAGGTGCAGTAGTACTTGCGGCGCTTGGCCCCCGCGCCGGGCCCGGCCCCAGCCGATCCTCCACCCACCGTCACCATCACCACATCCGGCCCCAACAGCTTCTCCATCGCACGCACGCTCGCTCCGCCCCGGCGCCCCTGGAAAGACAAGGAAGCCGCGATTAGTCACCAGGTGTAACGGGAGGCCGTTCAGCCCGTCTCATAGGGACAGGAGCCCGTTCAGCCCCTCTCATAGGGACAGGAGGCCATTCAGCCCCTCTCATCGGGACAGGAGGCCGTTCAGCCCGTCACATAGAGACAGGAGGCCATTCAGCTCCTCGCATCGAGACAGGAGGAGGCCGTTTAGCCCCTCGCATAGGGACAGGAGGCCGTTCAGCCCCTCTCATAGGGACAGGAGCCCGTTCAGCCCCTCTCATAGGGACAGGAGGCCATTCAGCCCGTCTCATAGAGACAGGAGGCCATTCAGCCCCTCTCATAGGGACAGGAGGCCATTCAGCCCGTCTCATAGGGACAGGAGGCCGTTCAGCCCGTCTCATAGGGACAGGAGGCCGTTCAGCCCCTCTCATAGGGACAGGAGGCCGTTCAGCCCCTCTCATAGGGACAGGAGGCCGTTCAGCCCCTCTCATAGGGACAGGAGGCCATTCAGCCCGTCTCATAGAGACAGGAGGCCGTTCAGCCCCTCTCATAGGGACAGGAGGCCGTTCAGCCCGTTTCATAGAGACAGGAGGCCATTCAGCCCCTCGCATCGAGACAGGAGGAGGCCGTTTAGCCCCTCGCATAGGGACAGGAGACCATTCAGCCCCTCTCATACGGACAGGAGGTCAGCAGCCCGTATGGAAGAACATTTTATGGTGCTTTTCACGACCTCACGATGTCCCAAAGTGCTTTACAGCCAATTAAGTACTTTTTAAAAGTGTAGTCACTGTTGTAATGTAGGAAACACAGAAGCCAATTTGCGCCCAGCAAGCTCCCACAAACAGCAATGTAATAATGACCAGATCATCTTAACTGATAAGGGATTAAGGGGTTATGAGGAGCGGGCAGGGAAGTGGAGCTGAGTCCATGATTCGATCAGCCATGATCGTATTAAATGGTGGAGCAGGCTCGAGGGGCCGTATGGCCTACTCCTGCTCCTATTTCTTATGTTCTTATCTGTTATTTTTAGTGATGTTGGTTGAGGGATAAATATTGGCCCAAGGACACCGGGGATAACTCCCTGATCTTCTTCGAAATAGTGCCATGGGAACTTGTACGTCCACCTGAGAGGGCAGATGGGGCCTCGGTTTAATGTCTCATCCGAAAGATGATACCTCTGACAGTGTGGCACTCCCTCAGTACTGCCCCTCCGAAAGTGCGGCGCTCCCTCAGTACTGCCCCTCCGACAGTGCAACGCTCCCTCAGTACTGCCCCTCCGACAGTGCGGCACTCCCTCAGTACTGCCCCTCTGACAGTGCGGTGCTCCCCCAGCACTGCCCCTCCGACAGTGCGGCGCTCCCTCAGTACTGCCCCTCCGACAGTGCAGCACTCCCTCAGTACTGCCCCTCCGACAGTGCGGCACTCCCTCAGTACTACCCCTCCGGCAGTGTAGTGCTCCCTCAGCACTGCCCTTCCGACAGCGCATTGTTCCCTCAGTACTGCCCCTCCGACAGTGCAGCACTCCTTCAGCACTGCCCCTCCGACAGTGCAGCGCTCCCTCAATACTGCACTGAAATGTCAACCTAGGTTTATGTGCTCAAGTGTCTGGAGTGGGACTTGAACCCATAACCGTCTGACACAGAGGCGAGGGTGCTGCCCACTGAGCCACGTCTGACACTTATTTTGAGGGACAAAATGAGGCCATTCAGCCCCTCGCATACAGAGCGGAGGAAGTCATTCAGTCCCGCTCATACGGACAGGGAGGAAAATAATTTGCAGGGCTACAGGGAAAGGGCGGGGGAGTGGGACTCGCTGAAGTGCTCTTGCAGAGAGCCAGCATGAGCTTGATGGGCCAAATGGCCATTCAGCCCCTCACATAGGGACAGGAGGCCGTTCAGCCCATCACATAGGGACAGGAAGCCGTTCAATCCATTACATAGGGACAGGAGGCCGTTCAGCCCATTACATAGGGACAGGAGGCCGTTCAGTCCATTACATAGGGACAGGAGGCCTTTCAGCCCCTCGCATAGGGACAGGAGGCCATTCAGCCCCTCTCATAGGGACAGGAGGCTGTTCTGCCCATCACATAGGGACAGGAGGCAATTCAGCCCCTCGAATAGGGACAGGAGGCCATTCAGCCCATCACATAGGGACAGAAGGCCATTCAGCCCCTCTCATAGGGACAGGAGGCCTATTAGCCCCTCGCATAGGGACAGGAGGCCATTCAGCCCCTCCCATAGGGACAGGAGGCTGTTCTGCCCATCACATAGAGACAGGAGGCCTTTCAGCCCCTCGCATAGGGACAGGAAGCCATTCAGCCCCTCTCATAGGGACAGAAGGCCGTTCAGCCCATCACATAGGGACAGGAGGCCGTTCAGCCCATCACATAGGGACAGGAGGCCATTCAGCCCATCGCATAGGGATAGGAGGCCATTCAGTCCATCACATTGGGACAAGGGGCCATTCTGCCGCTCTCATAGGGACAGGAGGTCAGCAGCCCATATAGAAGAACATTTTATGGTGCGTTTCACCACCTCACGATGTCCCAAAGTGCTTTACAGCCAATGAAGTATTTTTTTAAAGTGTAGTCACTGTTGTAATGTAGGAAACACAGAAGCCAATTTGCGCCCAGCAAGCTCCCACAAACAGCAATGTGATAATGACCAGATCATCTTAACCGATAAGGGAATAAGAGGTTATGGAGAGTGGGCAGGGAAGTGGAGCTGAGTCCATGATTCGATCAGCCATGATCGTATTAAATGGCGGATCAGGCTCGAGGGGCCGTATGGCCTACTCCTGCTCCTAATTCTTATGTTCTTATCTGTTATTTTTTAGTGTTGTTGGTCGAGGGATAAATATTGGCCCCAGGACACCGGGGATAACTCCCCTGATCTTCTTCGAAATAGTGCCATGGGAACTTGTACGTCCACCTGAGAGGGCAGATGGGGCCTCGGTTTAATGTCTCAGTTGAAAGACGGCACCTCTGACAGTGCGGCACTCTCTCAGTACTGCCCCTCCAACAGTGCAGCGCTCCCTCAGTACTGCCCCTCCGACAGTGCGGTGCTCCCTCAGTACTGCCCCTCCAACGTGCGGCGCTCCCTCTATACTGCCCCTCCAACAGTGCGGCGCTCCCTCAGTACTGTCCCTCTGACAGTGCAGCACTCCCTCAGTACTGCCTCTCCAACAGAGCTTTGCTCCCTCAGTACTGCCCCTCCGACAGTGCGGCGTTCCCTCAGTACTGCCCCTCCGACAGTGCGGCGTTCCCTCAGCACCGCCCCTCCGACAGTGTGGCGCTCCTTAAGTACCACCCCTCCGACAGTGCGGCGCTCCCTCAGTACTGCCCCTCCGACAGTGCGCCGTTCCCTCAGCACCGCCCCTCCGACAGTGTGGCGCTCCTTAAGTACCACCCCTCCGACAGTGCGGCGCTCCCTCAGCACTGCACTGGAGTGTCAGCCTAGCTTTATGTGCTCAAATGTTTGGACTGGAACTTGAACCCACAACCGTCAGACTCAGAGGCGAGGGTGCTGCCCACTGAGCCACGGCTGACACTTATTGTAAGGGACAAAATGAAGCCAATCAGCCCCTCGCATACCGAGCGGAGGTGGCCATTCAGTCCCGTTCATACGGACAGTGAGGAAAAAAATTTGCAGGGCTACAGGGAAAGGGCGGGGGAGTGGGACTAGCTGAAGTGCTCTTGCAGAGAGTCGGCATGAGCTTGATGGGCCAAATGGCCATTCAGCCCCTCACATAGGGACAGGAGGAGGCCATTCAGCCCCTCTCATAGGGACAGGAGGTGGTTCAGCCCCATCATAGGGACAGCAGGTGGCCATTCAGCCCCTCTCATAGGGACAGGAGGCCATTCAGCCCTATCATAGGGACAGGAGGTGGCCATTCAGCCCCTCTCATAGGGACAGGAGGCCATTCAGCCCTATCATAGGGACAGGAGGTGGCCATTCAGCCCCGCTCTTAGGGACAGGAGGCCGTTCAGCCCTATCATAGGGACAGGAGGTGGCCATTCAGCCCCTCTCATAGGGACAGGAGGCCGTTCAGCCCTATCATAGGGACAGGAGGTGGCCATTCAGCCCATCTCTTAGGGACAGGAGGCCGTTCAGCCCCATCATAGGGACAGGAGGAGGCCATTCAGCCCCTCTCATAAGGACAGGAGGCCGTTCAGCCCCATCATAGGGACAGGAGGTGGCAATTCAGCCCATCTCTTAGGGAAAGGAGGTGGCCATTCAGCCCATCTCATAGGGACAGGAGGCCATTTAGCCCCTTTCATAGGAGACCATACAGCCCCTTTAGTCTGTTACATAGGAGCAGGCTATTCAGCCTCTCGGGCCAATTCCGTCATTCAATACCATGGTAGCTGATGGGTATCTTAACTCCCCTCTACCCACCCTGGGCCCGTCGGCCATAATCCCGTCACTTACCCAGCACAAAGTCCAACGATCGCAGCCTCGTCTCTTAGCGTCCTGACCTTGCCCAGGCCAACTGCCGCTGACCCTGAAAAATAAAGAAAGACTTACATTGATATGCTGTCTCTCACCACCTCAGGGCACCTGAAAGAGCTTTGCAGCCAATGAAGTATTGTGTAGCGCGTACAGCACAGAAACAGCCATTCGGCCCAACAACAACCTGTATTTATATAGCACCTTTAACGTAGTGAAATGTCCCAAGGCGCTTCACAGCAGTGTTTAAAGACAAAACAAATACATTTAACACCGAGCCACACAAGGAGATACTGGGGCAGATTGGTCAAAGTGGTAGATTTTAAGGAGCATCTTAAAAGGAGGAAAGAGAGGTAGCGAGGCGGAGAGGTTTAGGGAGGGAGTTCCAGAGCTTGGGGCCCAGGCAACAGAAGGCACGGCCATCAATGGTGGAGCGATTATAATCAGGGATGGTCAGGAGGGCAGAATTAGAGGAGCGCAGACATGTCGGGGGTTTGTGGGGCTGGAGGAGATTACAGAGATAGGGAGGGGTGTAGAGGCTGGAGGAGGTTACAGAGATTGGGAGGGGGGTGAGGGCCATGGAGGGACTTGTAAACAAGGATGAGAATTTTGAAATCGAGGCGTTGTTTAACCGGGAGCCAATGTAGGTCAGTGAGCACAGGGGGTGATGGGTGAGCGGGACTGGGTGCGAGTTAGGACACGGGGTCAGCGAACACAGGGGGTGATTGGTGAGCGGGACTCGGTGCGAGTTAGGGCACGGGGGCACAGGGGGTGATGGGTGAGCAGGACTTGGTGCAAGTTAGGACATGGGGGCAGCGAGCACAGCGGGTGATGGGTGAGCGGGACTCGGTGCGAGTTAGGACACGGGGGCAGAGAGCACAGGGGGTGATGGGTGAGCGGGACTCGGTGCGTGTTAGGACACGGGACAGCCGAGTTTTGGATCACTTCTAGTTTACGGAGGGTAAAATGTGGGAGGCCAGCCAGGAGTGCATTGGAAAAAGTCAAGTCTGGAGGTAACAAAGGCATGGGTGAGGGTTTCAGCAGCAGATGAGCTGAGGCAGGGGTGGAGACCGGCGATGTTACGGAGGTGGAAATAGGCGGTTGTAGTTATGCTGCAGATATGTGGTTGGAAACTCATTTCAGGGTCAAATATGAGATCCAGGTTGCGAACATGTCCGTGTCGGTGTTTATGCTTCACACCAGCCCCCTCTCACCCCCATCACCATATCCTTCTATTCCATTCTCCCCCATGTGTTTAACCAGCTTCCCCCATAAATGCCTCTGTACTATCCGCCTCAACCCCTCCCTGTGGCAGCGAGTTCCACATTCTCACCACTCTCTGGGTAAAGGAGTTCCACAGGAATTTCGGATTCGATTTATTAATGACTATCGTATATTGATGGCCCCTAGTTCGAGTCCGCCCCCCCCCAAGTCGACACGATCGAACCTCTTCCTAATTGTAAGACCAGTATCAGGTCACAGCTCAGCATTCTCTTTTCGAGAGAAATTCGAACTTTTTGAAATGTGGTTCACTGTCGAATCGAACAACAAAGGGAGCTATTCGGCCCATTATGCCTCTGCCGGCTCTTTGAAAGAGCGATAGAAACAGAGATAATCGGTGCAGGAGCAGGCCATTCGGCCCTTCGAGCCTGCACCGCCATTCAATGAGTTCATGGCTGAACATGCAACTTCAGTACCCCATTCCTGCTTTCTCGCCATACCCCTTGATCTCCCTAGTAGCAAGGACTGCATCTAACTCCCTTTTGAATATATTTAGTGAATTGGCCTCAACAACTTTCTGTGGTAGAGAATTCCACAGGTTCACCACTCTCTGGGTGAAGAAGTTTCTCCTCATCTCAGTCCTAAATGGCTTACCCCTTATCCTTAGACTGTGACCCCTGGTTCTGGACTTCCCCAACATCGGGAACATTCTTCCTGCATCTAACCCTGTCTAAACCCATCAGAATTTTAAATGTTTCGATAAGATCCCCTCTTCTGAACTCCAGTGAATACAAGCCCAGTTGATCCAGTCTTTCTTGATATGTCAGTCCCGCCATCCCGGGAATCAGTCTGGTGAACCTTTGTTGCACTCCCTCAATAGCAAGAATCTCTTTCCTCAAGTTAGGAGACCAAAACTGTACACAATACTCCAGGTGTGGCCTCACCAAGGCCCTGTACAACTGTAGTAACACCTCCCTGCCCCTGTACTCAAATCCCCTCGCTATGAAGGCCAACATGCCATTTGCTTTCTTAACCGCCTGCTGTACGTGCATGCCAACCTTCAATGACTGATGTACCATGACACCCAGGTCTCGTTGCACCTCCCCTTTTTCTAATCTGTCACCATTCAGATAATAATCTGTCTCTCTGTTTTTACAACCAAAGTGGATAACCTCACATTTATCCACATTATACTTCATCTGCCATGCATTTGCCCACTCACCTAACCTATCCAAGTCACTCTGCAGCCTCAAAGCATCCTCCTCGCAGCTCACACTGCCACCCAACTTAGTGTCATCTGCAAATTTGAAGATACTACATTTAATCCCCTCGTCTAAATCATTAATGTATAATGTAAATAGCTGGGGCCCCAGCACAGAACCTTGCGGTACCCCACTAGTCACTGCCTGCCATTCTGAAAAGTCCCCATTTACTCCTACTCTTTGCTTCCTGTCTGCCAACCAGTTCTCAATCCACGTCAGCACAATACCTCCAATCCCATGTGCTTTAACTTTGCACATTAATCTCTTGTGTGGGACCTTGTCGAAAGCCTTCTGAAAGTCCAAATACACCACATCAACTGGTTCCCCCTTGTCCACTCTACTGGAGACATCCTCAAAAAATTCCAGAAGATTTGTCAAGCATGATTTCCCTTTCACAAATCCATGCTGACTTGGACCTATCATGTCACCTCTTTCCAAATGCGCTGCTATGACAGTCTCAATAATTGATTCCATCATTTTACCCACTACCGATGTCAGGCTGACCCGTCTATAATTCCGTTTTCTCTCTCCCTCCTTTTTTAAAAAGTGGGGTTACATTGGCTACCCTCCACTCCATAGGAACTGATCCAGAATCTATGGAATGTTGGAAAATGACTGTCAATGCATCCGCTATTTCCAAGGCCACCTCCTTAAGTACTCTGGGATGCAGACCATAATGCCCTGGGGATTTATCGGCCTTCAATCCCATCAATTTCCCAACACAATTTCCCGACTAATAAGGATTTCCCTCAGTTCCTGCGTAGACCCTCTGACCCCTTTTATATCCAGAAGGTTGTTTGTGTCCTCCTTAGTGAATAACAAACCAAAGCACTTGTTCAATTGGTCTGCCATTTCTTTGTTCCCAGTTATGACTTCCCCTGATTCTGACTGCAGGGGACCTACGTTTGTCTTTACTAACCTTTTTCTCTTAACATATCTATAGAAGCGTTTGCAGTCCATTTTAATGTTCCCTGCAAGCTTCCTCTCGAACTCTATTTTCCCTGCCCGAATGAAACCCTTTGTCCTCCTCTGCTGAGTTCTAAATTTCTCCCAGTCCCCGGGTTCGCTGCTATTTCTGGCTAATTTGTATGCCACTTCCTTGGCTTTAATACTATCCCTGATTTCCCTTGATAGCCACGGTTGAGCCACCTTCCCTTTTGTATTTTTACGCCAGACAGGGATGTACAATTGTTGTAGTTCATCCATGCGGTCTCGAAATGTCTGCCATTGCCCATCCACTGTCAACCCCTTAAGTATCATTCGCCAATCTATCCTAGCCAATTCACGCCTCATACCTTCAAAGTTACCCTTCTTTAAGTTCTGGACCATGGTCTCTGACTTAACTGTTTCATTCTCCATCCTAATGTAGAATTCCACCATATTATGGTCACTCTTCCCCAAGGGGCCTCGCACAACGAGATTGCTAATTAATCCTCTCTCATTACACAACACCCAGTCTAAGATGGCCTCCCCCCTAGTTGGTTCCTCGACATATTGGTCTAGAAAACCATCCCGTCTGCACTCCAGGAAATTCTCCTCCACCAGTTTGGTTAGCCCAATCTATGTGCATTTCAAAGTCACCCATGATAACTGCTGCACCTTTATTGCATGCACCCCTAATATCCTGTTTCATGCCCTCCCCAACCTCACTACTGCTGTTTGGTGGCCTGTACACAACTCCCACTAGCGTTTTCTGCCCTTTGGTATTCTGTAGCTCCACCCATATAGATTCCACATCATCCAAGCTATGCGATTAGTTACACTCCTAGCTCTTTCCCCATGGCCCAGTAAACTTTTAACCTTCAAGTAGGTGACCCAAATACTGATTGAAAGTTGTGACTGAATCTGTTATCGTCACCTGTTCAGTGCATTCAAGATCACAACCACTCGTTGTGTAAAACAGTGTTCCACATGTCTCCTAAGAACATAAGAAATAGGAGCAGGAGTCGGCCATTCGGCCCCTCGAGCCTGCTCCGCCATTTAATACGATCATGGCTGATCCGATCATGGACTCAGCTCCACTTCCCTGCCCGCTCCCCATAATCCTTTACTCCCTTATCGCTCAAAAATCTGTCGATCTCCGCCCTAAAGTTATTCAATGTCTCAGCTTCCACAGCTCTCTGGGGCAGAGAATTCCACCCCTCTGGATTTACAACCCTTTGAGAGAAGAAATTCCTCCTTCTCTTTAAATAGACGGCCCCTTATTCTGAAACTATGGCCCCTAGTTCTAGATTCCCCCATGAGGGGAAACATCCTCCCTGCATCTACCTCCTCTTCTCCTTTTGCCAATTAACCATTAAATCTCTGTGTCCTCTGGTTACCGACCCTTCTGCCACTAGAAACAGATTTTATTTATTTACTCTAGACTGAAACACTTCATGATTTGGAGCATCTCAATCATATTTACGCTCAACATTCTTCCAATAGTGGCTGTGGAAATATTTACATCCACCTGAGAGCGCTCATGGGGCCCTCGATTTCAACATCTTATTCAAAATACTATCCCTCCGACAGTGCGACACTCCCTCAGTACTGCCCCTCCGACAGTGCGGCGTTCCCTCAGTACTGCCTCTCCGACAGTGCGGCGCTCCCTCAGTACTGCCCCTCCGACAGTGCAGCGCTCCCTCTGTACTGCCCCTCCGAAAGTGTGGCACTCCTCAGCATTGCCTCTCCGACAGTGCGGCACTCCCTCAGTACTGGCCCTCCAACAGTGCGGCACTCCCTCAGTACTGGCCCTCCAACAGTGCGGCGCTCCCTCAGTACTGCCCCTCAGGCAGTGCGGCGCTCCCTCAGTAATGCCCTTCCAACAGTGCAACATTCCCTCAGTACTGCCCCTCCGACAGTGCGGAAGGGATACACTTGCCATAGAGAGAGTGCAGGAAGGTTCACCAGACCCATTTGAAACAGAAGAGGAGGAATTTCTTCTCTCAGAGGGTTGTAAATCTGTGGAATTCGCTGCCTCAGAGAGCTGTAGAAGCTGGGACATTGAATAAATTTAAGACAGAGATAGACAGTTACTTAACCGATAAGGGAGTGAAGGGTTATGGGGAGCGGGCAGAGAACTGGAGCTGAGTCCATGATCAGATCAGCCATGATCGTATTAAATGGCGGAGCAGGCTCGAGGGGCCGAATGGCCTACTCCTGCTCCTATTTCTTATGTTCTTATTCTATCAGGCAGTGTATTCCAAGTCCGAACCATTTGTTGCGTTAAAATCGTTTTTCTCAATTCCCCCTTCTGGTTATTTTGCCAATCACGTTAAATCTGTGCCCTCTGGTTATCGACCCTGCAGCAATTGGAAACAACTCTTTATTTACTCTATCTGAACTCTTCACGATTTTAAACACCTTGATCAAATCTCCTCTTCGGCCTCTCTGCTCCAAGGAGAACAAGCCCAGCTTCTGCTGTCTATCCACGTAACTGGATTCCCTCAGCCCTCGAACCATTCTAGTTAATGTCCACTGGACCTTCTCCAAGGGCTTCATATTGTTCCAAAAGCGCGGTGCCCAGAATTGGACACAGTACTCCAGCTGGGGCCTGACTCGTGTTTTACATAGGTTTCGCATAACTTTCTGGCTTTTGAACTCTATGCCTCTATTTAGAAAGCCCACGATCCCAGATGCTTTACTGACGGCTTTGTTAACCTGTCCTGCCACTTTCAAAGATCCGTGCACAAGCACTCCCAGGCCTCTCTGTACTTGCACCCCCTGTAAAATTGGACCATTTAGAACGTATGCGGCTAGAAAAGTTAGCATGCAGATGCAAAAGGTGATCAGGAATGCCAATGGAATGTTGGCCTTTATTGCAAGGGGGATGGAGTATAAAAGCAGGGAAGTCCTGCTACAACTGTACAGGGTCTTTTTGAGGCCACACCTGGAGTACTGCGTGCAGTTCTGGTCTCCGTATTTAAGGAAGGATATACTTGCATTGGAGGCTGTTCAGAGAAGGTTCACTCGGTTGATTCCGGAGATGAGGGGGTTGTCTTATGAGGAAAGGCTGAGCAGGTTGGGCCGAGACTCATTGGAGTTCAGAAGAATGAGAGGTGATCTTATCGAAACCTGTAAGATAATGAGGGGGTGCAACAAGGTGGATGCAGAGAGGATGTTTCCACTCATAGGAGAAACTAAAACTAGGGGACATAGTCTTAGAATAAGGGGCCGCCCATTTAAAACAGATGAGGAGGAATTTCTTCTCTCAGAGGGTTGTAAATCTGTGGAATTCTCTGCCCCAGAGAGCAGCGGAGGCTGGGACATTGAATATATTTAAGGCGGAGATAAACAGATTTTTGAGTGCTAAGGGAGTAAAGGATTATAAGAACAGAAGAAATAGGAGCAGGAGTCGGCCATACCGCCCCTCGAGCCTGCTCCGCCATTCAATACAATCATAGCTGATCCGATCATGGACTCAGCTCCACTTCTCTGCCCGTTCCCCATAACCCCTTATCGCTCAAGAAACTGCCTATTTCTGTCTTAAATATATTCAATGACCCAGCCTCCACAGCTCTCTGGGGCAGAGAATTCCACAGATTTACAACCCTCTGAGAGAAGGAATTTCTTCTCATCTGTTTTAAATGGGCGGCCCCTTATTCTAAGACCATGCCCCCTAGTTCTAGTCTCCCCCATCAGTGGAAACATCCTCTCTGCATCCACCTTGTCAAGCCCCCTCATAATCTTATACGTTTCGATAAGATCACCTCTCATTCTTCTGAATTCCAATGAGTAGAGGCCCAACCTACTCAACCTTTCCTCATAAGTCAACCCCCTCATCTCCGGAATCAACCGAGTGAACCTTCTCTGAACTGCCTCCAAAACAAGTATATTCTTTCGTAAATATGGAAAACAAAACTGCACGCAGTACTCCAGGTGTGGCCTCACCAATACCCTGTATAACTGTAGCAAGACTTCCCTGCTTTTATACTCCATCCCCTTTGCAATAAAGGCCAATATACCATTGGCCTTCCTGATCACTTGCTGTACCTGCATACTAACCTTTTGTGTTTCATGCACAAGGACCCCCAGGTCCCGCTGTACTGCGGCACTTTGCAATCTTTCTCCCTTTAAATACTAACTTGCTCTTTGATTTTTTTCTGCCAAAGTACATGACCTCACACTTTCCAACATTACACTGCATCTGCTAAATTTTTGCTCACTCACTTAGCCTGTCTATGTCCTTTTGCAGATTTTTTATGTACTCCTCACACATTGCTTTTCCTCCCATCTTTGTATCACCAGCAAACTAGGCTACATTACACTCAGTCCCTTCTTCCAAGTCGTTAATATAGATTGTAAATAGTTGGGGTCCCAGCACTGATCCCTGTGGCACCCCACTAATTACTGATTGCCAACCAGAGAATGAACCATTTATCCCGACTCTCTGTTCTCTGTTAATTTGCCAATCCTCTATCCATGCTACTTTATTAGCCCCAACCCCGTGAACTTTTATCTTGTGCAATAACCTTTTATGTGGCACCTTGTGAAATGCCTTCTGGAAGTCCAAATACACCACATCCACTGGTTCCCCTTTATCCACCCTGCTCGTTACATCCTCAAAGAACTCCAGAAAATTTGGCAAACGTGACATCCCCTTCAAAGGGGAGCGGGCAGGGAAGTGGAGCCGAGTCCATGATCAGATCAGCAATGATATATTAAATGGCGGAGCAGGCTCGAGGGGCCAAATGGCCGCAGAGATCTCGGAGGGTTGTCGGGGCTGGAGGAGGTTACAGAGATTGGAAGGGGTGTAAGGGCTGGTGGAGGTGACAGGGATAGGTTGGGGTCTAGGGGCTGGAGGAGGTTACAGCGATAGGGAGGGGTGTGTGGATTGTATGAGGTTACAGAAATAGGGAGCAGTGTATGGGCTCGAGGTGGTTACAGAGATAGGGAGGAATGTTGGCATGGAGGAGGTTACAGAGATAGGAAGGGCTGTAGGGGCTGGAGGAGGTTACAGAGATAGGGAGGGGTGTAAGGGCTGGTGGAGGTGACAGGGATAGGTTGGGGTCTAGGGGCTGGAGGAGGTTACAGCGATAGGGAGGGGTGTGTGGATTGTATGAGGTTACAGAAATAGGGAGCAGTGTAGGGGCTCGAGGTGGTTACAGAGATAGGGAGGGGTGTTGGCATGGAGGAGGTTACAGAGATAGGCAGGGCTGTAGGGGCTGGAGGAGGTTACAGAGATAGGGAGGGGCTGTAGGGGCTGGAGGAGGTTACAGAGAGAGGGAGGGGTGTAGGGGCTGGAGGATGTTACAGAGATAGGGAGGGGTGTAGCGTCTGGAGGAGGTTACAGAGAAAGAGAGGGGTTTAGGGGCTGGAGGAGGTTACAGAGATAGGTTGGGGCGTAGGGGCTGGAGGAGGTTACAGAGAGAGGGAGGGGTGTAGGGGCTAGAGTAGGTTACAGAGATTGGGAAGGGTTTAGGGGCTGGAGGGGCTTACAGAAATAAGGAGGGGCATAGGGACTGGAGGAGGTTACAGAGATAGAGAGGGGTGTAAGGGCTGGTGGAAGGGACAGGAATAGGTTGGGGTCTAGGGGCTGGAGGAGGTTACAGGTATAGGGAGGGGTGTAGGGGCTGGAGAAGGTTACAGAGATAGGGAGGATTGTAGGGACTGGAGGAGGTTACAGAGATAGGAAGGGGTGTGCGGGTTGGAGGAGGTTACAGAGATAGGGAGGGGCTGTAGGGGCTGGAGGAGGTTACAGAGATCGGGAGGAGTGTAGGCGCTCGAGGTGGTTACAGAGATAGGGAGGGGTGTTGGGGTGGAGGAGGTTACAGAGATAGGGAGGGGTGTTGGGGTGGAGGAGGTTACAGATATAGGGAGAGGTGTAGAGACAGGAGGAGGTTATAGAGATAGGGAGGGATGTAGGGGCTGGAGGAGATTGCAGAGATAGGGAGGGGTGTACAGGTTGGAGGAGATTACAAAGATAGGTAGGGTGTACGGGCTGGAGGAGGTTACAGAGAGAGGGAGAGGTATATTGGTGGAAGAGATTACAGAGATACGGAAGGGTATAGGGGCAGGAAGAGGTTAGAGAGATAGGGAGGTGTGTCGAGGCTGGAGGAGATTACAGAGATAGGGAGGTGTGTAGGGACTGGACGGGATACAGAGATAGGGGGATCGTGTAGGGGCTGGACCAAGTTAGAGATAGTGAGGGGTGTAGGGGCTGGAGGAGGTATCAAAGATAGGGAGTGGTGTAGGGGCTGGAGGAGGTTACAAAGATAGGGAGAGGTGTAGGGGCAGGAGGAGGTTACAGAGATAGAGAGAGGTGTAGGGGCAGGAGGAGGTTACAGAGATAGGGACAGGTGTAGGGGCTGGAGGAAGTTACAGAGATAGGGAGGGATGTAGCGGCTGGAGGAGGTTACAGAGATAGAGAGGGGTATAGGGACTGGAGGAGTTTGCAGAGATAGGGAGGGGTGTAGGGTTGGGGGAGGTTACAGAGATAGGGACAGGTGTAGGGGCTGGACGAGATTACAGAGATAGGGAGGGTTGTAGGGGCTGGAGGAGATTACAGAGATAGGATGGCTTGTAGGGGCTGGAGGAGATTACAGAGATAGGGAGAGGTGTAGGGGCTGGAGGAGGTTTCAAAGATAGGGAGGGGTGTAGGGCTGGAGGAGGTTACAGAGATAGGGAGGGGTGTAGGGGCTGGAGGAGGTTTCAAAGATAGGGAGTGGTGTAGGGGCTGGAGGAGGTTACAAAGATAGGGAGAGGTGTAGGGGCAGGAGGAGGTTACAGAGATAGGGACAGGTGTAGGGGCTGGAGGAGATTACAGAGATAGGGAGGGGTGTAGGGGCTGGAGGAAGTTACAGAGATAGGGAGGGGTATAGGAACTGGAGGAGGTTGCAGAGATAGGGAGGGGTGTAGGGCTGGGGGAGGTTACAGGGATTGGGAGGGGTGTAGTGCTGGATGAGGTTACAGAGATAGGGAGGGGTGTAGCGTCTGGAGGAGGTGACAGAGACAGAGAGGGGTTTAGGGGTTGGAGGAGGTTACAGAGAGAGGGTGGGGTGTAGGGGCTGGAGTAGGTTACAGAGATTGGGAAGGGTTTAGGGGTTATACGAGGTTACAGAGATGGAGGTGTTTAGGGGCTGGAGAAGGTTACAGAGATTGGAAGGGGTGTGCGGGTTGGAGGAGGTTACAGAGATAGGGAGGGGCTTAGGGGTTCGAGATGGTTACAGAGATAGGGAAGGGTATGGGGACTGGAGGAGGTTACAGAGATAGGGAGGATTGTAGGGACTGGAGGAGGTTACAGAGATTGGAAGGGGTGTGCGGGTTGGAGGAGGTTACAGAGATCGGGAGGCGTGTAGGGGCTCGAGGTGGTTACAGAGATAGGGAGAGGTGTTGGGGTGGAGGAGGTTACAGAGATAGGGAGAGGTGTAGTGACAGGAGGAGGTTATAGAGATAGGGAGGGGTGTAGGGGCTGGATGAGATTACAGAGATAGGGCGGGGTGTACTGGTTGGAGGAGTTTACAGAGATAGGGAGGGTGTACGGGCTAGAGGAGGTTACAGAGAGAGGGCGAGGTATATTGGTGGAAGAGATTACAGAGATACGGAGGGGTATAGGGGCAGGAAGAGGTTACAGAGATAGGGAGGAGTGTCGAGGCTGGAAGAGGTTACAGAGATAGAGAGGTGTGTAGGGACTGGAGGGGATACAGAGATAGGGGGGGGCATGTCGGGGCTGGACCAAGTTAGAGATAGCGAGGGGTGAAGGGGCTGGAGGAGGTTACAGAGCTAGGGATGGGTGAAGGGGCTGGAGGAGGTTACAGAGATAGGGAGCGTGTAGCGGCTGGAGGAGGTTACAGAGATAGGGAGGGGCGTACGGGCTGGAGGACGTTATAGAGATAGGGAGGGTTGTAGGGGTTGGAGGAGATTACAGAGATAGGATGGCTTGTAGGGGCTGGAGGAGATTGCAGAGATAGGGAGAGGTGTAGGGGCTGGAGGAGGTTTCAAAGATAGGGAGGGGTGTAGGGCTGGATGAGGTTACAGAGATAGGGAGGGGTGTAGGGGTGGGAGGTTACAGAGATAGGGAAGATTGAAGGGCTGGAGGAGATTACAGGGCTCGTGAGCTGTGTCGGGGCTGGAGGATGTTACAGAGATAGGGAGAGGTGGAGGGGCTGGAGGAGTTTAGAGATAGCGAGGGGTTTAGGGGCTGGAGGAGATTACAGAGATAGGGAGGGGTGTAGGGATGGAGGAAGTTACAGAGATAGGGAGAGGTGTAGGGCTAGAGGAGGTTACAGAGATAGGGAGGGGTGTAGGGGCTGGAGGAAGTTAATGACATAGGGAGGGGTGTAGGGGCTGGAGGAAGTTACAGAGATCGGGAGGGATGTAGGGGCTGGAGGAGGTACAGAGATAGGGAGGGGTGTAGGGGTGGAGGGGGGGGTAAAGAGATAGGGAGGGGAGTAGGGGCTGGAGGAGGTTACAGAGATTGGGAGAGGTATAGCAGCTGGAGGAGGTTACATAGATAGATAGGGGTGTAGAGGCTCAAGGAGGTTACAGAGATCGGGAGAGGTGTAGGGCTGGAGGAGGTACAGAGATAGAGAGACGTGTTGGGGCAGGAGGAGGTTACAGAGCGAGGGAGGAGTGTAGGGGCTGGAGGAGGTGATAGAGAAAGGGAGAGGTGTAGGGGCTGGAGGAGGTTTCAAAGATAGGGAGGGGTGTAGGGCTGGAGGAGATTACAGAGATAGGGAGGGGTGTAAGGGCTGGAGGAGGTTTCAAAGATAGGGAGGGGTGTAGGGCTGGATGAGGTTACAGAGATAGGGAAGGGTTGTAGGGGTGGGAGGTTACAGAGATAGGGAAGGTTGAAGGGCTGGAGGAGATTACAGCGATAGGGAGCGGTGCAGGGCTGGAGGAGGTTCGAGATAGGGAGGGGTGTGGGGTCTGGAGGAGGTTACAGAGATAGGGAGGAGTGTCGAGGCTGGAGGAGGTTACAGAGATAGAGAGGTGTGTAGGGACTGGAGGGGATACAGAGATAGGGATGGGTGTAGGGGCTGGAGGAGGTTACAGAGATAGGGAGGGGTGTAGGGGCTGGAGGAGGTTACAGAGATAGGGAGGGGCGTATGGGCTGGAGGACGTTATAGAGATAGGGAGGGGTGTAGGGCTGGACGAGGTTACAGAGATAGGGAGGGGTGTAGGGGCTGGAGGAGGTTTCAAAGATAGGGAGGGGTGTAGGGCTGGAGGAGGTTACAGAGATAGGGAGGGGTGTAGGGGTGGGAGGTTACAGAGATAGGGAGAGGTGTAGGGGTGGGAGGTTACAGAGATAGGGAGAGGTGGAGGGGCTGGAGGAGTTTAGAGATAGCGAGGGGTGTAGGGGCTGGATGACGTTACAGAGATCGGGAGGGGTGTAGGGATGGAGGAAGTTAGAGATAGGGAGGGATGTAGGGCTGGAGGAGGTTACAGAGATAGGGAGGGGTGTAGGGGCTGGAGGAAGTTAATGACATAGGGAGGGGTGTAGGGGCTGGAGGAAGTTACAGAGATAGGGAAGGGTGTAGGGGCTGTAGGATGTACAGAGATAGGGAGGGGTACAGCGATTGAAGGAGGTTACAGAGATAGGGAGTGGGTAGGGGCTGGAGGAGGTTATAGAGATAGGGAGGGGTGTAGGGGTGGAGGGGAAGTAAAGAGATAGGGAGGGGTGTAGGGGCTGGAGGAGGTTACAGAGATAGGGAGGGGTGTAGGGGTGGAGGGGAGGTAAAGAGATAGCGAGGGGTTTAGGGCTGGAGGAGTTTAGAGATAGCGATGGGTTTAGGGGCTGGAGGAGATTACAGAGATAGGGAGGGGTGTAGGGATGGAGGAAGTTACAGAGATAGGGAGGGGTGTAGGGCTGGAGGAGGTTACAGAGATAGGGAGGGGTGTAGGGGCTGTAGGATGTACAGAGATAGGGAGGGGTGTAGGGGCTGGAGGGGGTTACAGAGATAAGGAGGTGTGTAGGGGCTGGAGGAAGTTACAGAGATAGGGAGGGGTGTAGGGGCTGTAGGAGGTACAGAGATAGGAGGGGTACAGCGATTGAAGGAGGTTACAGAGAGAGATGGAGTGTAGGGGCTGGAGGAGGTTACAGAGATATAGAGACGTGTAGGGGCAGGAGGAGGTTACAGAGATATGGAGGGGTGTAGGGGCTGGAGGAGGTTACAAAGATAGGGAGAGGTGTAGGGGCAGGAGAAGGTTACAGAGATAGGGACAGGTATAGGGGCTGGAGGAGATTACAGAGATAGGGAGGGGTGTAGGGGCTGGAGGAGATTACAGTGATAGGATGGCTTGAGGGGCTGGAGGAGATTACAGAGATAGGGAGAGGTGTAGGGGCTGGAGGAGGTTTCAAAGATAGGGAGGGATGTAGCGCTGGACGAGATTACAGAGATCGGGAGGGGTGTAGGGGCTGGAGGAGGTTACAGAGATAGGGAGGGGTGTCGGGGCTGGAGGAGGTTTCAAAGATGGGGGGGGGTGTAGGGCTGGAGGAGGTTACAGAGATAGGGAGGGGTTGTAGGGGTGGGAGGTTACAGAGATAGGGAAGGGTGAAGGGCTGGAGGAGGTTCGAGATAGGGAGGGGTGTGGGGTCTGGAGTAGGTTACAGGGCTAGTGAGCTGTGTAGGGGCTGGAGGATGTTACAGAGATAGTGAGTGGTTTAGGGATGGAGGAAGTTACAGAGCTAGGGAGGGGTGTAGGGCAGAAGGAGGTTACAGAGATAGGGAGGGTTGAAGGGGCTGGAGGGGATTACAGAGATAGGAAATGGTGTCAGGCTGGAGGCTGTTACAGGGATAGGGACGGGTGTAGGGGGTGGAGGAGGTTACAGAGATAGAGAGGGTGAAGGGACTAGAGGAGGTTACAGAGATAGGGAGGGTTATAGCGTCTGAATGAGTTTACAGGGATAGGGAGGGTTATAGGGGCTGGAGGAGGCACAGTGAGAGGGAGATGTTTAGGGGCTGGAGGAGATTACAGATATAGGGAGGGGTGTAGGGGCTGGTGGAGATTACAGAGATAGGGAGGGGTGTAGGGGCTAGAGGCGGTTACAGAGATAGGGAGTGGAGTGAGGGCTGGAGGAGGTTACAGAGATAGAGAGGGGTGTAGGGGCTGGAGGAGCTTACAGAGATAGGGAGGGTGTAGGGACTGGAGGGGGTTACAGAGATAGGGAGGGGTGTAGGGGCTGGAGGGGGTTACAGAGATAGGGAGGGGTGTAGGGGCTGGAGGAAGTTACAATGATAGGGAGGGGTGTAGGGCTGGGGGAGGTTACAGAGATAGGGAGGGGAGTAGGGGCTGGAGGAGGTTACAGAGATAGGGAAAGGTATTGGGGCAGGAGGAGGTTACACAGATCGGGAGGGGTGTAGGGGCTGGAGGAGGTACAGAGATAGGGAGTGGAGTAAGGGCTGGAGGGGGTTACAGAGATAGGGAGTGGTGTTCGGACTGGAGGAGGTTACAGAGATCGAGAGGGGTGTAGGGGCTGGAGGAGCTTACAGAGATAGGGAGGGCTGTAGGGGTTGGAGGAGGTTAAAGAGATAGAGAGGGGAGTAGGGGCTGGAGGAGGTAGAGAGATAGGGAGGGGTGTACATGTCGGAGGAGGGTACAGAGAAAGGGAGGTGCTGTAGGGGCTGGAATGGTTACAGAGATAGAGGGGTGTCGGGGCTGGAGGAGGGTACAGAGATTATGGAGGGTTGTAAGAGCTGGAGGGGGTTACAGAGATGGGGAGGCGTATCGGGACTGAAGGAGGTTGCAGAGACAGAGAGGGGTGTTGGGGCTGGAGGAGGTGACAGAGATGAAGATGGGTGTACGGGCTGGAGGGTGTTACAGAGAGAGAGGTGTATTGGTGGAAGCGATTTCAGAAATAATGAGGGGTATAGGGGCTGGAGGAGGTTACAGAGATAGGGAGGGGTGTAGGGCTGGAAGAGGTTACAGAGATAGGGAGGGGTGTAGGGCTGGGGGAGGTTACAGAGATGGAGAGGAGGATAGGGGCTGGAGGAGGTTACAGAGATCGGGAGGGGTGTAGGGGCTAGAGGAGGTTACAGAGATAGGGAGGGGTATAGGGACTGGAGGAGATTACAGAGATAGGGAGGGTGTCAGGGCTGGAGTAGGTTAAAGAGACAGGGCTGGAGTAGGTTAAAGAGACAGGGAGGGTTAATAGGGCCTGGAAAAAGTTACAGGGATAGGGAGGGGTTGGGCGGCTGAAGGAGGTTACAGAGATAGGGAGGGTTGTAGCGGCTGGAGGGAGTTACAGAGAATAGGTACGGGTGTAGGGGCTGGAAGAGGTTGCAGAGATCGGGAGAGGTTTAGGGGCTAGAGGAGATTACAGAGATAGGGAGGGGTTTAGGGGCTGGAGGAGGTTACAGAGATATAGAGGGTTTTAAGGGCTGGAGGAGGTTACAGAGATAGGAAGTGGTGTACGAGTTGGAGGAGGTTACAGAGACAGGGAGTGCCTCTAGGGGCTGGAGGAGGTTACAGAGATATGGAGGAATGTAGGGGCTCGACATGGTTACAGAGAAAGGGAGGGGTGTTGGGGTGGAGGAGGGTACAGAGATATAGGGTGGTGAAGGGCTGGGGGAGGTTACAGAGATAGGGAGGGGTGTAGGGGCAGGAAGAAGTTACAGAGATAGGGAGGTGTGTAGGAACTGGAGGGGATACAGAGATAGGGAGGGGTGTCGGGGCTGGACCAAGTTAGAGATAGCGAGGGGTGTCGGGGCTGGACCAAGTTAGAGATAGCGAGGGGTGTCGGGGCTGGACCAAGTTAGAGATAGCGAGGGGTGTCGGGGCTGGAGGAGGTTATAGAGATAGGGAGGGGTGTAGGGGCTGGAGGAGGTTACTGAGATAGGGAGGGGTGTAGCGGGTGGAGGGAGTTACAGAGAAAGGGAGGGGTGTAGGGGCTGGAGGAGGTTACAGAAGGGTGTAGGGGCTGGAGGAGGTTACAGAGATAGGGAGGGGTGTCGGGGCTGGAGGAGGTTACAGAGATAACAAGGGTGTAGGGGCTGGAGGAGGTTACAGAGATAGGAAGGAGTGTAGGGACTGGAGGAGGTTACAGAGTGAGGGAGGGATGTAGGGGCTGGAGGAGGTTACAGAGATAGGGAGCGGCTGGAGGAGGTTACAAGATAGGGCGGAGTGTAGGGGCTCGAGTAGGTTATAGATAGGGAGGAGTTTAGGTGCTGTAGGAGATTACAGAGATAGGGAGGGGTGTAGGGGCTGCAGGAGGTTACTGATATAGGGAGGGGTGTCGGGGCTGGAGGAGGTTACAGAGATAGGGAGGGGTTTAGCGGCTGAAAGAGGTTACAGAGATAGGGAGGGGTGTAGGGGCTGCAGGAGGTTACAGAGTGGTGTAGGGGCTGGAAGAGGTTACAGAGATAGGGAGGGGTATAGCGGCTGGAGGAGCTTTCAGAAATAGGCAGAGATGTAGACTGGAGCAGGTTACAGAGATAGGGAGGCGTGTAGGGGCAGGAGGATGTTACAGAGATAGGGAGGGTTATAGCGGCTGAAAGAGGTTACTGAGATAGGGAGGAGTGTCGAGGCTGGAGGTGGTTACAGAGAGAGGGAGGGTTGTAGGGGCAGGAGTAGGTTACAGAGATAGGTAGGGGTGTAGGGGCTGGAGGAGATTACAGAGATAGGGAGGGGTGTAGGGGCTGGAAGAGGTTACAGAGATAGGGAGAGGTGTCGGGGCTGGAGGAGGTTACAGAGAGAGGGAGGGTTGTAGGGGCTGGAGGAGATTACAGAGATAGGGAGGGGTGTAGTGGCTGGAGGGGGTTACAAAGATAGAGGAGTGTTGGGGCTGGAGGAGGTGACAGAGATAGGGAGGAGTGTAGGGGCTCGAGGTGGTTGTAGAGATAGGGAGGTGCGTTGGAGTGGAGGAGTTTACAGAGATAGGGAGGATTGTAGGAACTGGAGGAGGTTAAAGAGACAGGGAGGGGTGTAGTGGCTGGAGGGGGTTACAGAGATAGGGAGGGGTGTAGGGGCTCGAGGAGGTTACAGAGATAGAGGGGTGTAGGGGCTGGAGGAGGTTATAGAGATATGGAGGGTTATAAGGGCTAGATGGGGTTACAGCGATAGGGAGGGGTGTAGGGGCTGGCGGAGGTTACAGAGATAGGGAGGATTGTAGGAACTGGAGGAGGTTACAGAGATAGGGAGGGGTGTAGGAGTGTAGGGGCTGGAGGAGGTTACAGAGATATGGAGGGTTATAAGGGCTGGATGGGGTTACAGCGATAGGGAGGGGTGTAGGGGTTGGAGGAGGTTACAGAGATGGGGAGGAGTGTTGTGGCTGGAGGAGGTTACAGAGATATCATAGGTGTAGGGGCTGGAGGAGGTTGCAGAGATAGGAAGTAGGGACTGAAGGAGGTTACAGAGTGAGGGAGGGATGTAGGGGCTGAAGGAGGTTACAGAGATAGGGAGCGGCTGGAGGAGGTTACAAAATAGGGCGGAGTGTAGGGGCTCGAGTAGGTTAGAGATGGGGAAGAGTTTAGGTGCTGTAGGAGATTACTGAGATAGGGAGGGATGTAGGGGCTGAAGGAGGTTACAGAGATAGGGAGCGGCTGGAGGAGGTTACAAAATAGGGCGGAGTGTAGGGGCTCGAGTAGGTTACAGAGATAGGGAGGGGTTTAGTGGCTGAAAGAGGTTACAGAGATAGGGAGGGGTGCAGGGGCTGCACGAGGTTACAGAGGGGCATAGGGGCTGGAAGAGGTTACAGAGATAGGGAGGGGTATAGCGGCTGGAGGAGCTTTCAGAAATAGGCAGAGATGTCGGCTGGAGCAGGTTACAGAGATAGGGAGGGGTGTAGGGGCAGGAGGAGGTTACAGAGATAGGGAGGGTTATAGCGGCTGAAGGAGGTTACTGAGATAGGGAGGGGTGTCGAGGCTAGAGGAGGTTACAGAGATAGGTAGGGGTGTAGGGGCTGGAGGTGGTTGCAGAGAGAGGGAGGGGTTTAGGAGCTGGAAGAGGTTACAGAGATAGGGAGAGGTGTCGGGGCTGGAGGAGGTTACAGAGAGAGGGAGGGTTGTAGAGGCTGGAGTAGGTTACAGAGATAGGTAGGGGTGTAGGGGCTGGAGGAGATTACAGAGATAGGGAGGGGTGTAGCGGCTGTAGAAGGTTACAGAGATAGGGAGGTGTGTAGGGACTGGAGGGGATATAGAAATAGGGAGGCGTGTATGGGCTGGATGAAGTTAAAGAAAAGGAGGGGTGTTGGGGCTGGAGGAGGTTACAGAGATAAGGAGGGGTGTAGGGGCTCGAGGTGGTTGCAGAGAGAGGGAGGGGTTTAGGAGCTGGAAGAGGTTACAGAGATAGGGAGGGGTGTCGAGGCTGGAGGTGGTTACAGAGAGAGGGAGGGTTGTAGGGGCAGGAGTAGGTTACAGAGATAGGTAGGGGTGTAGGGGCTGGAGGAGATTACAGAGATAGGGAGGGGTGTAGCGGCTGTAGAAGGTTACAGAGATAGGGAGGTGTGTAGGGACTGGAGGGGATATAGAAATAGGGAGGCGTGTATGGGCTGGATGAAGTTAAAGTTAAGGAGGGGTGTTGGGGCTGGAGGAGGTTACAGAGATAAGGAGGGGTGTAGGGGCTCGAGGTGGTTGCAGAGAGAGGGAGGGGTTTAGGAGCTGGAAGAGGTTACAGAGATAGGGAGAGGTGTCGGGGCTGGAGGAGGTTACAGAGAGAGGGAGGGTTGTAGGGGCAGGAGTAGGTTACAGAGATAGGGAGAGGTGTCGGGGCTGGAGGAGGTTACAGAGAGAGGGAGGGTTGTAGGGGCTGGAGTAGGTTACAGAGATAGGTAGGGGTGTAGGGGCTGGAGGAGATTACAGAGATAGGGAGGGGTGTAGCGGCTGTAGAAGGTTACAGAGATAGGGAGGTGTGTAGGGACTGGAGGGGATATAGAAATAGGGAGGCGTGTATGGGCTGGATGAAGTTAAAGAAAAGGAGGGGTGTTGGGGCTGGAGGAGGTTACAGAGATAAGGAGGGGTGTAGGGGCTCGAGGTGGTTGCAGAGAGAGAGGGAGGGGTTTAGGAGCTGGAAGAGGTTACAGAGATAGGGAGGGGTGTCGAGGCTGGAGGTGGTTACAGAGAGAGGGAGGGTTGTAGGGGCAGGAGTAGGTTACAGAGATAGGTAGGGGTGTAGGGGCTGGAGGAGATTACAGAGATAGGGAGGGGTGTAGCGGCTGTAGAAGGTTACAGAGATAGGGAGGTGTGTAGGGACTGGAGGGGATATAGAAATAGGGAGGCGTGTATGGGCTGGATGAAGTTAAAGATAAGGAGGGGTGTTGGGGCTGGAGGAGGTTACAGAGATAAGGAGGGGTGTAGGGGCTCGAGGTGGTTGCAGAGAGAGGGAGGGGTTTAGGAGCTGGAAGAGGTTACAGAGATAGGGAGAGGTGTCGGGGCTGGAGGAGGTTACAGAGAGAGGGAGGGTTGTAGGGGCAGGAGTAGGTTACAGAGATAGGGAGAGGTGTCGGGGCTGGAGGAGGTTACAGAGAGAGGGAGGGTTGTAGGGGCTGGAGTAGGTTACAGAGATAGGTAGGGGTGTAGGTGCTGGAGGAGATTACAGAGATAGGGAGGGGTGTAGCGGCTGTAGAAGGTTACAGAGATAGGTAGGGGTGTAGGGGCTGGAGTAGGTTACAGAGATAGGGAGGGGTGTAGGGGCTGGAGGAGATTACAGAGATAGGGAGGGGTGTAGCGGCTGTAGAAGGTTACAGAGATAGGGAGGTGTGTAGGGACTGGAGGGGATATAGAAATAGGGAGGCGTGTATGGGCTGGATGAAGTTAAAGATAAGGAGGGGTGTTGGGGCTGGAGGAGGTTACAGAGATAAGGAGGGGTGTAGGGGCTCGAGGTGGTTGCAGAGAGAGGGAGGGGTTTAGGAGCTGGAAGAGGTTACAGAGATAGGGAGAGGTGTCGGGGCTGGAGGAGGTTACAGAGAGAGGGAGGGTTGTAGGGGCAGGAGTAGGTTACAGAGATAGGGAGAGGTGTCGGGGCTGGAGGAGGTTACAGAGAGAGGGAGGGTTGTAGGGGCTGGAGTAGGTTACAGAGATAGGTAGGGGTGTAGGGGCTGGAGGAGATTACAGAGATAGGGAGGGGTGTAGCGGCTGTAGAAGGTTACAGAGATAGGTAGGGGTGTAGGGGCTGGAGTAGGTTACAGAGATAGGGAGGGGTGTAGTGGCTGGAGGGGGTTACAGAGATAGAGGAGTGTCGGGGCTGGAGGAGGTGACAGAGATAGGGAGGAGTGTAGGGGCTCGAGGTGGATGCAGAGATAGGGAGGTGTGTTGAGGTGAAGGAGTTTACAGAGATAGGGAGGACTGGAGGAGGTTAAAGAGACAGGGAGGGGTATAGTGGCTGGAGGGGATTACAGCGAAAAGGAGGGGTGTAGGGGCTGCAGGAGGTTACAGAGATAAGGAGGGGTGTAGGGGCTCGAGGTGGTTGCAGAGAGAGGGAGGGGATTAGGAGCTGGAAGAGGTTACAGAGATAGGGAGGGGTGTCGAGGCTGGAGGTGGTTACAGAGAGAGGGAGGGTTGTAGGGGCAGGAGTAGGTTACAGAGATAGGTAGGGGTGTAGGGGCTGGAGGAGATTACAGAGATAGGGAGGGGTGTAGCGGCTGTAGAAGGTTACAGAGATAGGGAGGTGTGTAGGGACTGGAGGGGATATAGAAATAGGGAGGCGTGTATGGGCTGGATGAAGTTAAAGATAAGGAGGGGTGTTGGGGCTGGAGGAGGTTACAGAGATAAGGAGGGGTGTAGGGGCTCGAGGTGGTTGCAGAGAGAGGGAGGGGTTTAGGAGCTGGAAGAGGTTACAGAGATAGGGAGAGGTGTCGGGGCTGGAGGAGGTTACAGAGAGAGGGAGGGTTGTAGGGGCAGGAGTAGGTTACAGAGATAGGGAGAGGTGTCGGGGCTGGAGGAGGTTACAGAGAGAGGGAGGGTTGTAGGGGCTGGAGTAGGTTACAGAGATAGGTAGGGGTGTAGGGGCTGGAGGAGATTACAGAGATAGGGAGGGGTGTAGCGGCTGTAGAAGGTTACAGAGATAGGTAGGGGTGTAGGGGCTGGAGTAGGTTACAGAGATAGGGAGGGGTGTAGTGGCTGGAGGGGGTTACAGAGATAGAGGAGTGTCGGGGCTGGAGGAGGTGACAGAGATAGGGAGGAGTGTAGGGGCTCGAGGTGGATGCAGAGATAGGGAGGTGTGTTGAGGTGAAGGAGTTTACAGAGATAGGGAGGACTGGAGGAGGTTAAAGAGACAGGGAGGGGTATAGTGGCTGGAGGGGATTACAGCGAAAAGGAGGGGTGTAGGGGCTGCAGGAGGTTACAGAGATAGAGGGGTGTAGGGGCTGGAGGAGATTACAGAGATAGGGAGGATTGTAGGAACTGGAGGAGGTTACAAAGATAGGGAGGGGTGTTGGGGTGTAGGAGGTTACAGAGATAGGGAGGGGTGTAGGGGCTGGAGGAGATTACAGAGATAGGGAGGATTGTAGGAACTGGAGGAGGTTACAAAGATAGGGAGGGGTGTTGGGGTGTAGGAGGTTACAGAGATAGGGAGGGGTGTAGGGGCTGGAGGAGATGATAGAGATATGGAGCGTGTAGGGCCTAGAGGAGGTTACAGAGATAGGAAGAGGTGTAGGGGCAGGAGGAGGTTAGAGATAGGGAGAGGTATAGGGGCTGGAGGATGTTACAGAGATAGGGATGAGCGTCGGGGCTCGAGCAAGTTACAGAGATAGGGAGGTGTGTTGGGGTGGAGGAGGTTACATAGATAGGGAGGGGTGTAGGTGTGTAGGAGCTGGAGGAGATTACAGCGATAGGGAGGGGTGTAGGGGCTGTAGAAGGTTACAGAGATAGGGAGGTGTGTAGGGACTGGAGGGGATATAGAAATAGGGAGGCGTGTATGGGCTGGATGAAGTTAAAGATAAGGAGGGGTGTTGGGGCTGGAGGAGGTTACAGAGATAAGGAGGGGTGTAGGGGCTGGAGGAGGTTTCAAAGATAGGGATGGGTGTAGGGCTGGAGGAGGTTACAGAGATACGGTGGGGTGTAGGGGCAGGAGGAGGTTACAGAGATAGGGAGGGGTGTAGGGGCAGGAGGAGGTTACAGAGATAGGGAGGGGTGTAGGGGCAGGAGGAGGTTACAGAGATAGGGAGGGGTGTAGGGGCAGGAGGAGGTTACAGAGATAGGGAGGGGTGTCGGGGCTGGGGGTGGTTACAGAGATAGGGAGGGGTGTACGGGCTAGAGGAGGTTACAGAGATAGGGCGGGGTGTGGGGCTGGAGCAGGTTACAGAGATAGGGTGTGGTGTAGGGGCTGGAGGAGGTTACAGAGATAGGGAGCGGTGTAGGGGCAGGAGGAGGTTACAGAGAAAGGGAGGTTTGTCGAGGCTGAAGGAGGTTACTGAGAGAGGGAAGGGTGTTGGGGCTGGGAGTGGTTACAGAGCGAGAGAGGGTTGTTGGGGCTGGAGTAGGTTACAGAGAATAGGTCGGGGTGTAGGGGCTGGAGGAGGTTACAGAGATAGGGAGGGGTGTAGAAGCGGGTGGTGATTAAAGAGATAGGGAGGGGTGTAGGGGCTGGAGGAGGTTACAGAGATAGGGAAGGGTGTAGGGGCTGGAGGAGGTTAAAGAGACAGGGAAGGGTGTAGTGGCTGGAAGGGGATACACAGATTATGGAGGGTTGTAAGGGCTGGAGGGGGTTACAGAGATAGGGAGGCGTATCGGGACTGAAGGAGTTTGCAGAGATAGAGAGGGGTATAGGGACTGGAGGAGATTACAGAGATAGGGATGCTTGTAGGGGCTGAACCAAGTTAGAGATAGCGAGGGCTGTCGGGGCTGGAGGAGGTTACAGAGATAGGGAGGGGTGTAGGGGCTGGGGAATGTTACAGAGATAGGGAGAGGTGTAAGAGCAGGAGGAGGTTACAGAGATCGGGAGTGTTGTAGGGTTGGGGGAGGTTACAGAGATAGGGAGGGGTGTAGGGGCTGGAGGAGGTTACAGAGATAGGGAGGGGTGTAGGGGCTGTAGGAGCTTACATAGATAGGGAGGGGTGTAGGGGTTGGAGGAGGTTACAGAGCTAGGGAGGAGTGTCGGGCTGGAGGAGGTTACAGAGATATCAAGGGTGTAGGGGCTGGAGGAGGTTACAGAGATAGGGAGGGTTATAGCGGCTGAAGGAGGTTACTGAGATATGGAGGGGTGTCGAGGCTGGAGGTGGTTACAGAGAGAGGGAGGGTTGTAGGGCAGGAGTAGCTTACAGAGATAGGGAGGGGTGTAGGGGCTGGAGGAGGTTACAGAGATCGGGAGGGGTGTAGGGCTGGAGGAGATTAAAGAGACAGGGAAGGGTTTAGCGGCTGAAAGAGGTTACAGAGATAGGGAGGGGTGTCGGGGCTGGTGGAGGTTACAGGGATAGGGAGGTGTGTAGGAGCTGAAGGAGGTTAAAGAGACAGGGAGGAGTGTAGGGGCTGGAGGAGGTTACAGAGATAGGGAGGGGTGTAGGGGCTGGAGGAGGTTACAGAGATAGGGAGGGGTGTAGGGGCTGGAGGAGGTTACAGAGATAGGGAGGGATGTTGGGGTGGATGATGTTACTGAGATAGGGAGGGGAGTAGGGGCTGGAGGAGGTTACAGAGATAGGGAGAGGTATAAGGGCAGGAGGAGGTTACAGAGATCGGAAGGGGTGTAGGTGATGGAGGAGGTTACAGAGATAGGGAGGGCTGTACGGGCTGGAGGAGGTTACAGAGATAGGGAGGAGTTTAGCGGCTGGAAGAGGTTACAGAGATAGGGAGGGTTATAGCGGCTGAAGGAGGTTACTGAGAGAGGGAGGGGTGTCGGGGCTGGAAGTGGTTACAGAGATAGGTAGGGGTGTCGGAGCTGGTGGAGATTACAGAGTTAGGGAGGGATGTTGGGGTGGAGGATGTTACTGAGGTAGGGAGGCGTGTAGGGGCTCGAGTAGGTTACAGAGATCGGGAGGGGTGTAGGGGCTGGAGGAGGTTACAGAGATAGGGAGGGGTGTAGGGGCTGGAGGAGGTTACAGAGATACGGAGAGGTATAGGGGCAGGAGGAGGTTACAGAGATAGGGAGGGGTGTAGGGGCTGGAGGGGGTTACAGAAATAGGGAGTGGTGTAGGGGCTCGAGGAGTTTACAGAGATAGGGAGTGTTGTAGCGGCTGAACGAGGTTACAGAGATCGGGAGCGGTGTAGGGGCTGGAGGGGGTTACAGAGATAGAGAGGGGTGAAGCGGCTGGAGGAGGTTCAAGATAGGGAGGGGTGTAGAAACATAGAAACATAGAAAATAGGTGCAGGAGCAGGCCATTCAGCCCTTCTAGCCTGCACCGCCATTCAACGAGTTCATGGCTGAACATGAAACTTCAGTACCCACTTCCTACTTTCACGCCATACCCCTTGATCTCCCGAGTAGTAAGGACTTCATCTAACTCCCTTTTGAATATATTTAGTGAATTGGCCTCAACTACTTCCTGTGGTAGAGAATTCCACAGGTTCACCACTCTCTGGGTGAAGAAGTTTCTCCTTATCTCGGTCCTAAATGGCTTACCCCTTATCCTTAGACTGTGACCCCTGGTTCTGGACTTCCCCAACATTGGGAACATTCTTCCTGCATCCAACCTGCCCAAACCCGTCAGAATTTTAAACGTTTCTATGAGGTCCCCTCTCACTCTTCTGAACTCCAGTGAATACAAGCCCAGTTGATCCAGTCTTTCTTGATAGGTCAGTCCCACCATCCCGGGAATCAGTCTGGTGAATCTTCGCTGCACTCCCTCAATAGCAAGTATGTCCTTCCTCAAGTTAGGAGACCAAAACTGTACACAATACTCCAGGTGTGGCCTCACCAAGGCCCTGTACAACTGTAGCAACACCTCCCTGCCCCTGTACTCAAATCCCCTCGCTATGAAGGCCAACATGCCATTTGCTTTCTTAACCGCCTGCTGTACCTGCATGCCAACCTTCAATGACTGATGTACCATGACACCCAGGTCTCGTTGCACCTTCCCTTTTCCTAATCTGTCACCATTCAGATAATAGTCTGTCTCTCTGTTTTTACCACCAAAGTG
The DNA here is from genome assembly GCF_044704955.1 of Pristiophorus japonicus. Taxonomy (NCBI): domain Eukaryota; kingdom Metazoa; phylum Chordata; class Chondrichthyes; family Pristiophoridae; genus Pristiophorus; species Pristiophorus japonicus. The sequence continues at coordinate 5,722,760 of NC_091999.1, forward strand.
GATAACCTCACATTTATCCACATTATACTTCATCTGCCACGCATTTGCCCACTCACCTAACCTATCCAAGTCACTCTGTAGCCTCATAGCATCCTCCTCGCAGCTCACACTGCCACCCAACTTAGTGTCATCCGCAAATTTGGAGATACTACATTTAATCCCCTCGTCTAAATCATTAATGTACAATGTAAACAGCTGGGGCCCCAGCACAGAACCCTGCGGTACCCCACTAGTAACTGGCTGCCATTCCGAAAAGTACCCATTTACTCCTACTCTTTGCTTCCTGTCTGACAACCAGTTCTCAATCCACGTCAGCACACTACCCCCAATCCCATGTGCTTTAACTTTGCACATTAATCTCCTGTGTGGGACCTTGTCGAAAGCCTTCTGAAAGTCCAAATATACCACATCAACTGGTACTCCTTTGTCCACTTTATTGGAAACATCCTCAAAAAATTCCAGAAGATTTGTCAAGCATGATCTCCCTTTCACAAATCCATGCTGACTTGGACCTATCATGTCACCATTTTCCAAATGCGCTGCTATGACATCCTTAATAATTGATTCCATCATTTTACCCACCACTGAGGTCAGGCTGACCGGTCTATAATTCCCTGCTTTCTCTCTCCCTCCTTTTTTAAAAAGTGGGGTTACATTGGCTACCCTCCACTCGATAGGAACTGATCCAGAGTCAATGGAATGTTGGAAAATGACTGTCAATGCATCCGCTATTTCCAAGGCCACCTCCTTAAGTACTCTGGGATGCAGTCCATCAGGCCCTGGGGATTTATCGGCCTTCAATCCCATCAATTTCCCCAACACAATTTCCCGACTAATAAAGATTTCCCTCAGTTCCTCCTCCTCAATAGACCCTCTGACCACTTTTATATCCGGAAGGTTGTTTGTGTCCTCCTTAGTGAATACTGAACCAAAGTACTTGTTCAATTGGTCTGCCATTTCTTTGTTCCCCGTTATGACTTCCCCTGATTCTGACTGCAGGGGACCTACGTTTGTTTTTACTAACCTCTTTCTCTTTACATACCTATAGAAACTTTTGCAATCCGCCTTAATGTTCCCTGCAAGCTTCTTTTCGTACTCCATTTTCCCTGCCCTAATCAAACCCTTTGTCCTCCTCTGCTGAGTTCTAAATTTCTCCCAGTCCCCAGGTTCGCTGCTATTTCTGCCAATTTGTATGCCACTTCCTTGGCTTTAATACTATCCCTGATTTCCCTAGATAGCCACGGTTGAGCCACCTTCCCTTTTTTATTTTTACGCCAGACAGGAATGTACAATTGTTGTAATTCATCCATGCGTTCTCTAAATGTCTGCCATTGCCCATCCACAGTCAACCCCTTAAGTATCATTAGCCAATCTATCTTAGCCAATTCATGCCTCATACCTTCAAAGTTACCCTTCTTTAAGTTCTGGACCATGGTCTCTGAATTAACTGTTTCATTCTCCATCCTAATGCAGAATTCCACCATATTATGGTCACTCTTCCCCAAGGGGCCTCGCACAATGAGATTGCTAATTAATCCTCTCTCATTACACAACACCCAGTCTAAGATGGTCTCCCCCCTAGTTGGTTCCTCGACATATTGGTCTAGAAAACCATCCCTTATGCATTCCAGGAAATCCTCCTCCACCGTATTGCTTCCAGTTTGGCTAGCCCAATCTATGTGCATATTAAAGTCACCCATTATAACTGCTGCACCTTTATTGCATGCACTCCTAATTTCCTGTTTGATGCCCTCCCCAACATCACTACTACTGTTTGGAGGTCTGTACACAACTCCCACTAACGATTTTTGCCCTTTAGTGTTCTGCAGCTCTACCCATATAGATTCCACATCATCCAAGCTAATGTCTTTCCTAACTATTGCATTAATCTCCTCTTTAACCAGCAATGCTACCCCACCTCATTTTCCTTTTATTCTATTCTTCCTGAATGTTGAATACCCCTGGATGTTGAGTTCCCAGCCCTGATCATCCTGGAGCCACGTCTCCGTAATCCCAATCACATCATATTTGTTAACATCTATTTGCACAATTAATTCATCCACCTTATTGCGGATACTCCTTGCATTAAGACACAAAGCCTTCAGGCTTGCTTTTTTAACACCCTTTGTCCTTTTAGAATTTTGCTGTACAGTGGCCCTTTTTGTTCTTTGCCTTGGGTTTCTCTGCCCTCCACTTTTCCTCATCTCCTTTCTGTCTTTTGCTTTTGCCTCCTTTTTGTCTCCCTCTGTCTCCCTGTATAGGTTCCCATCCCCCTGCAATATTAGTTTAACTCCTCCCCAACAGCACTAGCAAACACTCCCCCTAGGACATTGGTTCCGGACCTGCCCAGGTGCAGACCGTCCGGTTTGTACTGGTCCCACCTCCCCCAGAACCGGTTCCAATGCCCCAAGAATTTGAATCCCTCCCTGCTGCACCACTGCTCAAGCCATGTATTCATCTGCGCTATCCTGCGATTCCTACTCTGACTAGCACGTGGCACTGGTAGCAATCCCGAGATTACTACTTTTGAGGTCCTACTTTTTAATTTAGCTCCTAGCTCCTTAAATTCTTTTCGTAGGACCTCATCCCTTTTTTTACCTATGTCGTTGGTACCAATGTGCACCACGACAACTGGCTGTTCTCCCTCCCATTTCAGAATGTCCTGCACCCGCTCCGAGACATCCTTGACCCTTGCACCAGGGAGGCAACATACCATCCTGGAGTCTCGGTTGCGTCCGCAGAAACGCCTATCTATTCCCCTCACCATCGAATCCCCTATCACTATCGCGCTCCTACTCTTTTTCCTGCCCTCCTTTGCAGCAGAGCCACCTACGGTGCCATGAACTTGGCTGCTGCTGCCCTCCCCTGATGAGTCATCCTCCCCAACAGTACTCAAAGCAGTAGGAGGTTACAGAGATAGGGAGGGCTGTAGGGGCTGGAGGGGGTTACAGAGATAGGGAGCGGTGCAGGAGCTGGAGGAGGTTACAGAGATAGGGAGGTGTGTAGGGGCTGGAGAAGGTTACAGAGATAGGGAGAGGTGTAGGGGCTGGAGGAGGTTACAGAGATTGGGAGGGGTGTAGAGAATGGAGGAGATTACAGAGACAGGGAGGTGTGTAGCAGCTGGAGGAGGTTATAGAGATAGTGGGGTGTAGGGGCTGGAGGAGGGTACAGAGATATGGAGGGTTGTAAGGGCCGGAGAAGGTTACAGAGATAGGATGGCGTTGTCGGGGCTGGAGGAGGTTACAGAGATCGGAGGAGTGTAGGGGCTCGAGTAGGTGACAGAGATAGGGAGGGGAGTAGGGGTTTGAGGAGGGTACAGAGATAGGGAGAGGTATTGGGGCAGGAGGAGGTTGCAGAGATCGGGAGGGGTGTAGGGGCTGGAGGAGGTTACCGAGATAGAGAGGGGTGTAGGGACTGGAGGAGGTTACAGAGATCGGGAGGGTTATAGCAGCTGAAGGAGGTTACAGAGATAGGGAGGGGTGTAGCGGCTGGAGGAAGTACAGAGATAGTGAGGGGTTTAAGGGCTGGAGGAGATTACAGAGATAGGGAGGGGTGTAGGGGCTGGTGGAGATTACAGAGATAGAGAGGGGTGCAGGGGCTGGAGGGGGTTACAAGAATAGGGAGTGGTGTAGGGTCTGAAGGAGGTTACAGGGATAGGGAGGGGTGTAGGGGCTGGAGTAGGTTATAGACATAGGGAGGGGTGTACGGGCTGGAGGAGATTACAGAGATATCGAGAGTGTTGGGGCTGGAGGAGTTTACATTCATCGGGAGGTGTGTAGGGACTGGATGAGGTTAGAGATAGGGAGGGTGGTCGGGGCTGGAGGAGGTTACACAAATCGGGAGCGGTGTAGGGGCTGCAGGAGGTTACAAAGATAAGGATAGATGTGGGGGCTGGAAGAGGTTAAAGAGATAAGGAGGGGTGTATGGGTTGGAGGAGGTTACAGAGTTAGGGAGTGGTCTGCAGGCAGGAGGAGGTTACAGAGACAAGGAGGCGTGTAGGGGCTGGAGGAGATTACAGAGATAGGGAGGCGTGTAGGGGCTGGAGATTACAGAGATAGGGAGGGGAGTAGGGGCTGGAGGAAGTTACATAGATAGGGCGAGGTGTAGGGGACTGGAGGGGGTTACAGAGATAGGGAGGGGTGTAGGGGATTGAGGGGGTTACAGAGATAGGGAGGGGTATAGGGGATGGAGAGGGTTACAGAGATAAGGAGTGGTATAGGTGATGGAGGAGGTTACAGAGATAGGGAGGGGTGAAGGGGCTGGAGGGGGCTACAGAGATCGGGAGCGGTGTAGGGGCTGGAGGGGGTTCAAGATAGGGAGATGTGTAGGAGCTGGAGGAGGTTACAGAGATAGGGAAGGTTGTAGGGGCTGGAGAGGTTTACAGAGATCGGAAGGGGTGTAGGGGTTGGAGGGGTTACCGAGATAGGGAGGTGTGTAGGGGCTGGAGGGGATTACAGAGATCGGGAGGGGTGTAGGGCTGGAGGAGGTTACAGAGATAAGGAGGTGTGTAGGGGCTGGAGGAGGTTACAGAGATAAGCAGGTGTGTAGGGGCTGGAGGGGATTACAGAGATAGGGAGGTGTGTAGGGGCTGGAGGGGATTACAGAGATAAGGAGGTGTGTAGGGGCTGGAGAGGATTACAGAGATAGGGAGGTGTGTAGGGGCTGGAGGGAATTACAGAGATAGGGAGGGGTGTAGAGGCTGGAGGGGATTACAGAGATAAGGAGGTGTGTAGGGGCTGGAGGGGATTACAGAGATAAGGAGGTGTGTAGGGGCTGGAGGGGATTACTGAGATAAGGAGGTGTGTAGGGGCTGGAGAGGATTACAGAGATAGGGAGGGGTGTAGAGGCTGGAGGGGATTACAGAGATCGGGAGGGGTGTAGAGGCTGGAGGGGATTACAGAGATAAGGAGGTGTGTAGGGGCTGGAGGGGATTACAGAGATAGGGAGGTGTGTAGGGGCTGGAGAGGATTACAGAGATAAGGAGGTGTGTAGGGGCTGGAGAGGATTACAGAGATAAGGAGGTGTGTAGGGGCTGGAGGAGGTTACAGAGATAAGGAGGTGTGTAGGGTCTGGAGGGGGTTCCAGAGATAAGGAGGTGTGTAGGGGCTGGAGGGGATTACAGAGATAAGGAGGTGTGTAGGGGCTGGAGGGGATTACAGAGATCGGGAGGGGTATAGAGGCTGGAGGAGGTTACAGAGATAATGAGGTGTGTAGGGGCTGGAGAGGATTACAGAGATAAGGAGGTGTGTAGGGGCTGGAGGGGATTACAGAGATAAGGAGGTGTGTAGGGGCTGGAGGGGATTACAGAGATCGGGAGGGGTGTAGGGGTTGGAGGGGTTACCGAGATAGGGAGGTGTGTAGGGGCTGGAGAGGATTACAGAGATCGGGAGGGGTGTAGAGGCTGGAGGAGGTTACAGAGATAAGGAGGTGTGTAGGGGCTGGAGGGGATTACAGAGATAAGGAGGTGTGTAGGGGCTGGAGGAGGTTACAGAGATAAGGAGGTGTGTAGGGGCTGGAGGAGGTTACAGAGATAAGGTGTGTAGGGGCTGGAGGGGATTACAGAGATAAGGAGGTGTGTAGGGGCTGGAGGAGGTTACAGAGATAAGGAGGTGTGTAGGGGCTGGAGGAGGTTACAGAGATAAGGAGGTGTGTAGGGGCTGGAGGGGGATTACAGAGATAAGGAGGTGTGTAGGGGCTGGAGGAGGTTACAGAGATAAGGAGGTGTGTAGGGGCTGGAGGGGATTACAGAGATAAGGAGGTGTGTAGGGGCTGGAGAGGGTTCCAGAGATAAGGAGGTGTGTAGGGTCTGGAGGGGGTTCCAGAGATAAGGAGGTGTGTAGAGGCTGGAGGAGGTTACAGAGATAAGGAGGTGTGTAGGGGCTGGAGGAGGTTACAGAGATAAGGAGGTGTGTAGGGGCTGGAGGGGATTACAGAGATAAGGAGGTGTGTAGGGGCTGGAGGAGGTTACAGAGATAAGGAGTTGTGTAGGGGCTGGAGGGGATTACAGAGATAAGGAGGTGTGTAGGGGCTGGAGGGGGTTCCAGAGATAAGGAGGTGTGTAGAGTCTGGAGGAGGTTACAGAGATAAGGAGGTGTGTAGGGGCTGGAGGGGATTACAGAGATAAGGAGGTGTGTAGGGGCTGGAGGAGGTTACAGAGATAAGGAGGTGTGTAGGGGCTGGAGGAGGTTACAGAGATAAGGAGGTGTGTAGAGGCTGGAGGGGATTACAGAGATCGGGAGGGGTGTAGAGGCTGGAGGAGGTTACAGAGATAAGGAGGTGTGTAGAGGCTGGAGGAGGTTACAGAGATAAGGAGGTGTGTAGGGGCTGGAGGGGATTACAGAGATAAGGAGGTGTGTAGGGGCTGGAGAGGGTTCCAGAGATAAGGAGGTGTGTAGGGTCTGGAGGGGGTTCCAGAGATAAGGAGGTGTGTAGGGGCTGGAGGAGGTTACAGAGATAAGGAGGTGTGTAGGGGCTGGAGGAGGTTACAGAGATAAGGAGGTGTGTAGGGGCTGGAGGGGATTACAGAGATAAGGAGGTGTGTAGGGGCTGGAGGGGATTACAGAGATAAGGAGGTGTGTAGGGGCTGGAGGAGGTTACAGAGATAAAGAGGGGTGTAGGGACTGGAGGGGATTACAGAGATAAGGAGGTGTGTAGGGGCTGGAGGGGGTTCCAGAGATAAGGAGGTGTGTAGAGACTGGAGGGGGTTCCAGAGATAAGGAGGTGTGTAGGGGCTGGAGTGGATTACAGAGATAAGGAGGTGTGTAGAGTCTGGAGGGGGTTCCAGAGATAAGGAGGTGTTTAGGGGCTGGAGGGGGTTCCAGAGATAAGGAGGTGTGTAGAGTCTGGAGGGGGTACCAGAGCTAGGGAGGGGTATAGGGGCTGGAGGGGGTTCCAGAGCTAGGGAGGTGTGTAGAGGCTGGAGGAGGTTACAGAGATAAGGAGGTGTGTAGGGGCTGGAGGAGGTTACAGAGATAAGGAGGTGTGTAGGGGCTGGAGGAGGTTACAGAGATAAGGAGGTGTGTAGGGGCTGGAGGAGGTTACAGAGATAAGGAGGTGTGTAGGGGCTGGAGGAGGTTACAGAGATAAGGAGGTGTGTAGGGCTGGAGAGGGTTACAGAGATAAGGAGGTGTGTAGGGGCTGGAGGAGGTTACAGAGATAAGGAGGTGTGTAGGGGCTGGAGGGGGATTACAGAGATCGGGAGGGGTGTAGAGGCTGGAGGAGGTTACAGAGATAAGGAGATGTGTAGAGGCTGGAGGAGGTTACAGAGATAAGGAGGTGTGTAGGGGCTGGAGGGGATTACAGAGATAAGGAGGTGTGTAGGGGCTGGAGAGGGTTCCAGAGATAAGGAGGTGTGTAGGGTCTGGAGGGGGTTCCAGAGATAAGGAGGTGTGTAGAGGCTGGAGGAGGTTACAGAGATAAGGAGGTGTGTAGGGGCTGGAGGAGGTTACAGAGATAAGGAGGTGTGTAGGGGCTGGAGGGGATTACAGAGATAAGGAGGTGTGTAGGGGCTGGAGGAGGTTACAGAGATAAGGAGTTGTGTAGGGGCTGGAGGGGATTACAGAGATAAGGAGGTGTGTAGGGGCTGGAGGGGGTTCCAGAGATAAGGAGGTGTGTAGAGTCTGGAGGGGGTTCCAGAGATAAGGAGGTGTGTAGAATCTGGAGGAGGTTACAGAGATAAGGAGGTGTGTAGGGGCTGGAGGGGATTACAGAGATAAGGAGGTGTGTAGGGGCTGGAGGAGGTTACAGAGATAAGGAGGTGTGTAGGGGCTGGAGGAGGTTACAGAGATAAGGAGGTGTGTAGAGGCTGGAGGGGATTACAGAGATCGGGAGGGGTGTAGAGGCTGGAGGAGGTTACAGAGATAAGGAGGTGTGTAGAGGCTGGAGGAGGTTACAGAGATAAGGAGGTGTGTAGGGGCTGGAGGGGATTACAGAGATAAGGAGGTGTGTAGGGGCTGGAGAGGGTTCCAGAGATAAGGAGGTGTGTAGGGTCTGGAGGGGGTTCCAGAGATAAGGAGGTGTGTAGGGGCTGGAGGAGGTTACAGAGATAAGGAGGTGTGTAGGGGCTGGAGGAGGTTACAGAGATAAGGAGGTGTGTAGGGGCTGGAGGGGATTACAGAGATAAGGAGGTGTGTAGGGGCTGGAGGGGATTACAGAGATAAGGAGGTGTGTAGGGGCTGGAGGAGGTTACAGAGATAAAGAGGGGTGTAGGGGCTGGAGGGGATTACAGAGATAAGGAGGTGTGTAGGGGCTGGAGGGGGTTCCAGAGATAAGGAGGTGTGTAGAGACTGGAGGGGGTTCCAGAGATAAGGAGGTGTGTAGGGGCTGGAGTGGATTACAGAGATAAGGAGGTGTGTAGAGTCTGGAGGGGGTACCAGAGCTAGGGAGGGGTATAGGGGCTGGAGGGGGTTCCAGAGCTAGGGAGGTGTGTAGGGGCTGGAGGAGGTTACAGAGATAAGGAGGTGTGTAGGGGCTGGAGGAGGTTACAGAGATAAGGAGGTGTGTAGGGGCTGGAGGAGGTTACAGAGATAAGGAGGTGTGTAGGGGCTGGATGAGGTTATAGAGATAAGGAGGTGTGTAGGGGCTGGAGGAGGTTACAGAGATAAGGAGGTGTGTAGGGCTGGAGAGGGTTACAGAGATAAGGAGGTGTGTAGGGGCTGGAGGAGGTTACAGAGATAAGGAGGTGTGTAGGGGCTGGAGGGGGTTCCAGAGCTAGGGAGGTGTGTAGGGGCTGGAGGGGGTTACAGAGATAAGGAGGTGTGTAGGGGCTGGAGAGGGTTACAGAGATAAGGAGGTGTGTAGGGGCTGGAGAGGGTTACAGAGATAAGGAGTTGTGTAGGGGCTGGAGAGGGTTACAGAGATAAGGATGTGTGTAGGGGCTGGAGAGGGTTACAGAGATAAGGAGGTGTGTAGGGGCTGGAGAGGGTTACAGAGATAAGGAGGTGTGTAGGGGCTGGAGGGGGTTCCAGAGCTAGGGACTGGGTATTTCACTCTGTGAGGACAGACACACCAACGTCAGTGTTCTCGACCAGACCAACATCCCCAGCATCACAGCACTGACCACACTCGACCAGCTCTGTTGGGCGGGTCACATCGTACGCATGCCCGACACAGAGCCCTGCTGCACCCCACTCGTCATTGTTTGCCAACCGGAAAATAACCCGTTTATCCCGACTCTCTGTTCTCTGTTAGTTTGCCAATCTTCCATCCATGCTGATGTATTACCTCCAACCCCGTGAGCTTTTATCTTGTGCAGTAACCTTTTAGGTACCTTTCCACCACACTTGGCAGTTTCACCTTACGTACCCTCTCAGAACCGTTCATGATTTTGAACATCTCGATCGACGCTCTACCCGAGCAGTCGAAGGGCCACTCCTCGGCGTGAACTCACTGGCTGGTCAACATTGGGAACAAGAGACATGGAAATCTGTGTGTGGTCCGCCCGAGCCCCGATCGCTACTCTCCCCTTCCATGTGCAAAGGCCGATGAGATTCAGGTCCCGATCAAGCGAGCCTCTCGGTCTGATCCTGACGTGATGTTTAGTTTGAGTGTCCCGTCTGTGAATATTCCACTTCTAGTTCCCTGTAGACCGAATTTAGAAAAGGGGAGAGTGAGTGTGAGAAACAGGCGGAGGCCCATTCGAGTCTGTCCTGCCATTCAATTTGATCAGGACCGATCTGGGACCTTAAACCCAGCTATCCGCCTTGCTTCCATAACATTTAAAAACCTTACCCAACAATAATCGCTCAGTTTTTACATTTTTAATCGACACCGCAAGCCATGTACTGCCCCTCCGACAGTGCGGCGCTCCCTCAGTACTGCCCCTCCGACAGTGCGGCACTCCCTCAGTACTGCCCCTCCGACAGTGCGGCGCTCCCTCAGTACTGCCCCTCCGACAGTGCGGCGCTCAAACAGTACTGCCCCTCCGAGAGTGCGGCACTCCCTGAGTACTGCCCCTCCGACAGTGCGGCGCTCCCTCAGTACTGCCCCTCCGACAGTGCGGCGCTCAAACAGTACTGCCCCTCCGAGAGTGCGGCACTCCCTGAGTACCGACCCTCCGACAGTGCGGCGCTCCCTCAGTACTGCCCCCTCCGACAGTGCGGCACTCCGAGTACCGACCCTCCGACAGTGCGGCACTCCCTCAGTACTGCCCCTCCGACAGTGCGGCACTCCCTCAGTACTGCCCCTCCGACAGTGCGGCGCTCCCTCAGTACTGCCCCTCCGACAGTGCAGCGCTCCCTCAATACTACCCCTCCGACAGTGCGGCACTTCCTCAGTACTGTCCCTCCGACAGTGCATCACTCCCTCAATACTGTCCCTCCGACAGTGAGGCGCTCCCTCAGTACCGCCTCTCCAACAGTGCGGCGCTCCCTCAGTACTGGCCTTCCGACAGTGCCCCTCCGACAGTGCGGCGCTCCCTCAGTACTGCCCTTCCGACAGCGCGGCGCTCTCTCAGTACTGCCCCTCCGATAGTGAGGCACTCCCTCAGTACTGCCCCTCCGACAGTGCGGCACTCCCTCAGTACTGCCCCTCCGACAGTGCGGCGCTCCCTCAGTACTGCCCCTCCGACAGTGCGGCACTCCCTCAGTACTGCCCCTCCGACAGTGCGGCGCTCCCTCAGTACTGCCCCTCCGACAGTGCGGCGCTCCCTCAGTACTGCCCCTCCGACAGTGCGGCGCTCCCTCAGTACTGCCCCTCCGACAGTGCGGCGCTCCCTCAGTACTGCCCCTCCGACAGTGCGGCGCTCCCTCAGTACTGTCCCTCCGACAGTGCATCACTCCCTCAATACTGTCCCTCCGACAGTGCGGCGTTCCCTCAGTACTGCCCCTCCAACAGTGCGGCACTACTTCAGTACTGTCCCTCCGACAGTGCGTCACTCCCTCAATACTGTCCCTCCGGCAGTGCGGCACTCCCTGAGTACTGCCCCTCCGACAGTGAGGCGCTCCCTCAGCACCGCCCCTCCGACAGTGTGGAGCTCCCTCAGTACTGCCCCTCTGACAGTGAGGTGTTCCCTCAGTACTGACCCTCTGACAGTGCGGCGCTCCCTCAGTACTGCCCCTCCGACAGTGAGGCGTTCCCTCAGTACTGCCCCTCTGACAGTGAGGCGCTCCCTCAGTACTGCCCCTCCGACAGTGAGGCGTTCCCTCAGTACTGCCCCTCTGACACTGAGGCGCTCTCTCAGTACTGCTCTTCCAGCACTGCGGCACTCCCTCAGTATTGCCTCTCCGATAGTGCGGCGCTCCCTCAGTACTGCCCCTCCGACAGTGCGGCACTCCCTCAGTACTGCCCCTCCAACAGTGCGGCGTTCCCTCAGTACTGCCCCTCCGACAGTGCGGCTCTCCCTCAGTACTGCCCCTCCGACAGTGCGGCGCTCCCTCAGTACTGCCCCTCCGACTGCGTGGCGCTCCCTCAGTACTGCCCCTCCGACAGTGCGGCGCTCCCTCAGTACTATCCCTCCGACAGTGCGGCACTCCCTCACTACCGCCTCTCCGACAGTGCGGCACTCCCTCAGCACTGCACTGGGAGTGTCAGCCCAAATTGTCGTGCTCAAGTCCCTGGAGTGAGACTTGAGCCCACAACCTTCTGACTCAGAGGTGAGTGTGCTGCACACTGAGGCAGTGCATCAAATTTCAGTCTGATTTGGGCTCCTGTCAGGCACCGAGACACGTTAGACGTACTGTCAAAACGTTGTCGAAATGCCGACCACGTTACCCACTTTGGGCTGAAAAGTGTGATGTCATGCACTTGGGTAGAAGGTCACAGGCCAGGTGGATAAAGTGGTTAAGAAGGCATGCGAAATGCTTGCCTTTATTGGCCGAGGCACAGAATCCAAGAGCAGAGAGGTTATGCTTGAACTGTATAGAACACTGGTTAGGCCACAGCTGGAGTACTGCGTGCAGTTCTGGTCACCGCATTACAGGAAGAGGGTACAGAGGATATTTATGGGGATGTTGCCTGGACTGGAGAATTTTAGCTATGAGGGCAGATTAACATCAGAAATAGGAGCAGGAGTTGGCCATTCGGCCCCTCGAGCCTGCTCCGCCATTCAATAAGATCATGGCTGATCCGATCATGGACTCAGCTCCACTTCCCCGCCCGCTCCCCATAACCCTTCACTCCCTTATCGCTCAAAAATCTGTCTATCTCCCCCTTAAATATATTCAATGACCCAGCCTCCACAGCTCTCTGGGGCAGAGAATGGCAGGTTTACAACACTCTTGAGAGAAAAAATTCCTCCTCATCTCCGTTTTAAATGGGTGGCCCCTTATTCTGAAACTATGCCCCCTAGTTCTAGATTACCCCATGAGGGGAAACATCCTCTCTGATTGGGTTGGCTGGATTTGTTTTCCTTGGCACAGAGGAGGCTGAGGGAAGACCTGATTGAGGTGTATAAAATGATGAGGGGCCTGGATAGAATGGATAGGAAGGACCTATTTCCCTTGGCAGAGGTGTCAACAACCAGGCTTAAAGTAATTGGGGGGAGGTTTAGCGGGGATTTGAGGGGAAATGTCTTCACCCAGAGGGTGATGTGGGTCTGGAACTCACTGCCTGAAAGGGTGGTAGAGGCAGAAACCCTCACCACATTTAAAAAGTACTTGGATGTATTGTAGCCAAGTTTGCTAACGATACAAAGATGGGAGGAAAAGCAATGTGTGAGCATGACACAAAAAATCTGCAAAACATAGAAAATAGGTGCAGGAGTAGGCCATTCGGCCCTTCGAGCCTGCACCACCATTCAATAAGATCATGGCTGATCATTCCCTCATTTCCTGCTTTCTCTCCATACCCCTTGATCTCTTTAGCTGTAAGGGCCATATCTAACTCCCTCTTGAATATGTCCAATGAACTGGCCTCAACAACTCTCTGCGGTAGGGAATTCCACAGGTTCACAACTCTCTGAGTGAAGAAGTTTCTCCTCATCTCAGTCCTAAATGGTCGACCCCTTATTCTTAGACTGTGATCCCTGGTTCTGGACTTCCCCATCATCGGGATCATTCTTCCCGCATCTAACCTGTCCAGTCCCGTCAGAATCTTGTAAGTTTCTATGAGATCCCCTCTCATCCTTCTAAACTCGAGTGTATAAAGGCCCAGTTGATCCAGTCTCTCCTCATATGTCAGTCCCGCCATCCCGGGAATCAGTCTGGTGAACCTTCGCTGCACTCCCTCAATAGCAAGAACGTCCTTCCTCAGATTAGGAGACCCAACTGAACACAAGGACATAGACAGGCTAAGTGAGTGGGCAAAAATTTGGCAGATGGAATATATTAGAAAGTGTGAGGTTATGCAATTTGGCAGAAAAAAAATCAAAGAGCAAGTTATTATTTAAATGGAGAAAGATTACAAAGTGCTGCAGTACAGCGGGACCTGGGGGTCCTGGTGCATGAAACACAAAAGGTTAGTGTACAGGTACAGCAAGTGATCAGGAAGGCCAATGGTATCTTGGCCTTTATTGCAAAGGGGATAGGGTATAAAAGCAGGGAAGTCTTGCTACAGTTATACAGGGTATTGGTGAGGCCACACCTGGAGTAGTGCGTACAGTTTTGGTTTCCATATTTACGAAAGGATATACTTTGCTTTGGAGGCAGTTCAGAGAAGGTTCACTCGGTTGATTCCGGAGATGAGGGGGGGGGGGGTTGACTTATGAGGAAAGGTTGAGTAGGTTGGGTCTCTACTCATTGGAGTTCAGAAGAATGAGAGGTGATCTTATCGAAACGTGTAAGATTATGAGGGGGGCTTGACAAGGTGGATGCAGAGAGGCTGTTTCCACTGATGGGGGAGACTAGAACTAGGGGGCATAGTCTCAGAATAAGGGGCCGCCCATTTAAAACTGAGATGAGGAGGAATTTCTTCTCTCGGAGGGTTGTAAATCTGTGGAATTCTCTGCCCCAGAGAGCTGTGGAGGCTGGGTCATTGAATATATTTAAGGCGGAGATAGACAGATTTTTGAGCGATAAGGGAGTGAAGGGTTACGGGGAGCGGGCGGGGAAGTGGAGCTGAGTCCATGATCGGATCAGCCATGGTCGTATTAAATGGCGGAGCAGGCTCGAGGGGCCGAATGGCCGACTCCTGCTCCTGTTTCTTCTGCTCTTGAGTAAAATAATCACAAACCAATCCCATGCTAATCACAACCTGCTCTCATATTCTGATGTTGATCCCAGCTGTTTCATCAAAGGGAAGCCAGTTTTGCTGCACAAATCTGCCCAGCAACAGTGCCGTCACGCCGGCCAAGCACAACCCCCATTGGTTGGATGAAGCCCCGCCCCCCGTTGCTCTGGTGCGCCTGCGCGTCCGTGGGACGCCTGCCGGTCGCCCAGCAACCGCGCGGCGCACTGTGGGTAAAGCACGGTAGGCGGGGGCCCCTCCCCTCCCCTCCCCTCCTCTCACCCAACCACCCGCCCGAGGGGCGCCGGCGGAAAGTGGCGGGTTTGTGACGGACGTCCGACGGGTGGTGCGCAGCGGCCGCGCGGGGGAGGGGGGAGGGGGAGGCGGCCAAACCCAGCGAAAGGCGGAGAGATACCGACCGGCACAGTGCGGGCTCGCAGCTGCTCCAAGATGGCGGCCGGCTCGGCCGTGGGAAGCTGCGTCGGTGGGGTGTGGGGCAGTCACGTGCTCCGGCTGACAGACGTGCGCCCCGACCAATAGCCGTCGTAGCTATGGTTAGATGGGGGGGCGGCGCCCGGAGGATCCTCCAACCAATCGCAATGCAGCCTCGCGGGTTGCTCAGGGACACGTGGGTCCGCCTAACCTGATTGACTGTGCGCCGCAACCAATAGTCATCGTGGGAGGGGGCGGTGCCCGGCGGACCGAGACGGTTCGTTTGTTCCTCCAACCAATCGCAATGCACTGGAGGGGCGGGATTTGCGCTGGGCCACTTGCTGGCCACCGCGCATGCTCGGGAGGGAGCCTCCCCTACAATGGCCAACACAGGGTCAGCCTATTACAACAACAACTTATATCTATATAGCGCCTTTAGCCTACTGCAACCTCCCAAGCTGCTTGACACAAGTATTGTGCGACAAAAATTTGACACTGAGCCATACAATAAATTAAGGCAGGTGACAAAAAGCTTGTTTAAAGAGGTAGGTGACCAAAAGCTTAGTCAAAAAGGTAATAATATTTATTATTGTATTTATATAGCGTCTTTAACAAAGTAAAACGTCCCAAGGTGCTTTTCACAAAATGTTTACATACAAACAGATAAATTTGACACCGAGCCACAGAAGAACTTAGGGCAGGTGATCAAAAGTTTGGTCAAAGAGGTCGGTTTTAAGGAGCGTCTTGAAGGAGGAGAGAGAGGCAGAGAGACGGGGAGAGAGAGGTAGAGCGACGGAGAGGTTTAGGGAGGGAGTTCCAGAGCTTGGGGCCCAGGCAACAGAAGGCACGGCCACCGATGGTGGAGCGATTATAATCAGGGATGGTCAGGGGGGCAGAATTAGAGGAGTGCAGACATCTCGGCAGGGGGGGGTTCTGGGGCTCGAGGTTAGAGAGACAGGGAGGGGTGTAGGGGCTGGATGAGGTTATAAAGATAGGGAGGGGGCAAGGGGCCATGGAGGGATCTGCAAACACAGATGAGAATTTTGAAATCGAGATTTTGCTTAACCGGGAGCCAATGTAGTTCAGCGAGCACTGGGGTGATGGGTGAGCGGGACTCGGTGCGAGTTAGGACACGGGGCGGTGAGCACTGGGGTGATGGGTGAGCGGGACTCGGTGCGAGTTGGGACACAGGGCAGCTGAGTTTTGGATCACCTCTAGTTTACGTAGTGTAGAATGAGAGAGGCCGGCCAGGAGTGCATTGGAATAGTCAACTCTGGAGGTAACAAAGGCACGGATGAGGGTTTCAGCAGCAGATGAGCTGAGGCAGGAGCGGAGACGGGCGATGTTGGTTATGCTGTAGACAGGTGGTCGAAAGCTCATTTCAGCGTCAATGGGCAACACAGGGTCAGGTTATTAAAGGGTTGCTGCAGAATTGTTGGGGACAAGGATTATGGAGTCAATGGCAATCAGAGGGGGGAAACTCTCCCCTGGCTGGAGTCACAGCTAGCACAGAGGAAGTCTGCTCCGACTTTGCAGATCTTGGTCCGTAGCCCGGTAGGTTAAGCCGTTTTGTAATTTTTCTACCAATTACTTTAAATCTACACCCCCCGAGCTGTGGTTGTTGGAGCTCAAACACCTCGGCCCAAGACATGAGCTGCAAGAATCTCTCAAGGCAGTGTCCTCAGCCCAACCATCTTCAGCTGCTTTATCAATGATCTTCCCTCCGTCATAGGGTCAGACGTGGGGATCCACAGTGTTCAGTTCCATTCGCAACTCCTCAGATGATGAAGCAGTCCGTGCCCTAATGCAGCAAGAGCTGGACAACATTGGGTTGTGAGCGTCGCTGGGAAGCCCAGCATTTATTGCCCATCCCTACGTGCCTTTAAAGATGGGGGGTGAACCTCCTTCTTGAACCCCTGCAGTCCATGTGGAGTTACTCCCACAGTGCTGACTTTGTCGTAGAGGTTTAGTACAACAGAGAGGACAGTTAAGGGTCAACCACATTGCTGTGGGTCTGGAGTCACATATCGGGCAAACTGGGTAAGGTTTCCTTCCCTAAAGGGCATTAGTGAACCAGGTGGGTTTTTAAAACCACAATCTGGTAGTTTCATGGTCACCGTTACTCATAAGAACATAATAGGAGCAGGAGTCGGCCATTCGGCCCCTCGAGCCTGCTCCGCCATTCAATACGACCATGGCTGATCCGATCATGGACTCAGCTCCACTTCCCCGCCCGCTCCCCATAACCCTTCACTCCCTTATCGCTGAAAAATCTATCTCCACCTTAAATATATTCAATGACCCAGCCTCCACAGCTCTCTGGGGCAGAGAATTCCACAGATTTACAACCCTCAGAGAAGAAATTCCTCCTCATCTCAGTTCTAAATGGGCGGCCCCTTATTCTGAAACTATGGCCCCTAGTTCTAGATTCCCCCACGAGGGGAAGCATCCTCTCTGCAGCTACCCTGTCAAGCCCCTTCATTATCTTATATGTTTCAATAAGATCACCTCTCATTCTGCTGAATTCCAATGAGTACAGGCCCAACCTGCTCAACCTTTCTTCACAAGTCAAACCCCCCTCATCTCAGGATGCTAGATGTGTTCAATGAACCGATTCCCCCAGCTGCCGTGGTGGGATTTGAACTCGGGGCTCTGGACCATTAATGCAGGTCTCTGAATCACTAGCCCAGTAACTGGACCTCTGTGTTACTGTACCCGATAGCTCACCGCCTTTTAAATGGAAATTCCGCACACACACACAGGTTGTTTTGAATGGGCCGCTCAGCCCCTTAAAGGGGCCGCGTACCAACAACAAACATTTATGGGACCAGTGATTCTCGTCGGGCGAAATTGCAAAGTGCTGCAGTACAACGGGACCTGGGGGTTACTTGTGCATGAAACACAAAAGGATGGTATGCAGGTACAGCAAGTGATCAGGAAGGCCAATGGTATGTTGGCCTTTATTGCAAAGGGGATGGAGTATAAAAGCAGGGAAGTCTTGCTACAGTTATACAGGGCACTGGTGAGGCCACACCTGGAATATTGCGTGCAGTTTTGGTTTCCATATTTACGAAAGGATATACTTGCTTTGGAGGCAGTTCAGAGAAGGTTCACTCGGTTGATTCAGGAGATGAGGGGGTTGAGGAAAGGTCGAGTAGGTTGGACCTCTACACATTGGAATTCAGAAGAATGAGAGGTGATCTTATCGAAACATAAGATTACGAGGGGGCTTGACAAGGTGGATGCAGAGAGGATGTTTCCACTGATGGGGGAGACTAGAACGAGGGGGCGTGATCTTAGAATAAGGGGCCGACAATTAAAACTGAGATGAGGAGGAATTTCTTCTCTGAGGGTTGTAAATCTGTGGAATTCGCTGCCCCCGAGAGCTGTGGAGGCTGGGACATTGAATAAATTTAAGACAGAGCTAGACAGTTTCTTAACCGATAAGGGATTATGGGGAGCGGGCAGGGAAGTGGAGCTGAGTCCATGATCGGATTAGCCATGATCGTATTGAATGGGCTGGCTCGAGGGGCCGAATGGCCGACTCCTGCTCCTATTTCTTATGTTCTTATAAAGTAGGGAGGCCGCATTCCCTTGAATATTTTTCCCCATGCAGGCACGCCTCCGCCAGACTGTGGGGAATGTTGGTGGGAGGGAGCCCCGCGTGGAACACAAACACCGGCACGGACTAGTTGGGCCAAACGGTCCGTTTCTGCGCTGTACATTCCGTGCAACTGCACACGATTGCTTCGGGAGCTCACACACTCTCACACACAGAGGTTTGCTGATTGCACGGGTTGACAAGTTGAAATTTAATGCTGAAAAAAATGTGAGCTGCTACATTTGTGGGACACTATGTACACCTAATATACACTAAATAGAAATAAGACAACTTGCATTTATATCACACCATTCACGGCCTTCGGACATCCCCAAAAGCACTTTCCAGCCAATGCAGTCATTTTTGAAGTGGAGTCACTGCCGCGATGTAGGAAGCGGCGGGCAGCCAAAATAACGCACAGCAAGCTCCCGCAAACAGCAATGAGATTAATGACCAGATCATTTGTTGGGTTGTTTTCCCAGCGAGATATATCGGCCCCACGAGAACCTGCCAACACGCGGCTGTGGGATCTTTTACGTCCGCCCGCGAGAGGGCAGACGGGGCGGAGGTGAGGGGGGGGGGGGCTCGTATTCAACGTCTCATCCGAAAGACGGCACCGCCCCACAGTGCCGCCCCCACGGCAATGTTGGCCTCGATTGTGCGACCACGTCTCCGGAACGGAGCTGGAACCAGACAGTCGCCGGACTCGGGAGGCGAAAGGGCTGCCCAGTGGGCCGGTGCCGAGACCGAACGGTGAGAGTTCAAAGCCAGCGAGAGAGATTCGCGGGGTTCAGATACAGAAATCACTAAAAGCGAGCGGGCTGGTTGATGGGCGTGCATTTTTTAACTAAAGGCTCCTCGATTTTATCACCACAAACAAGAGAGCTAATGCTAAACCGACACGTCGGGTTTCAATCACAACACTTTTTTGGGCAGTTCAGTTTAGGAAGGATGTCAAAGAAAGACTTGCATTTCTATAGCGCCTTTCATGACCTCAGGATGTCCCAAAGCGCTTCACAGCCAATGAAGTACTTTTTGAAGCGTAGTCACTGTAGTAACTCGCACCGAGTCCCGCTCACCCATCACCCCCTGTGCTCGCTGACCGACATTGGCTTCCAGTTAAGCAACGCCTCGATTTCAAAATTCTCATCCTTGTTTACAAATCCCTCCATGGCCTCGCCCCCTCCCTATCTCTGTAACCTCCTCCAGCCCCGCAATACTCCCCCACCCAAGCGATATTTGTGCTCCTCTAATTCTGCTCTCTTCAGCATCCCCGATTATAATCGTTCCACCCCTGGTGGCCATGTCTTCAGCTGCCTAGGCCCCAAACTCTGGAATTCTCTCCCTTAATCTCTCCGCTTCTCTATCTCTCTCTCCTCCTTTAAGATGCTCCTTAAAACCTACCTCTTGATGCCCTAATATTTCCTTTCGTGGCTCGGTGCCAAATTTTGTTTGATTTACTCTCCTGTGAAGCACCTTAGAACATCTGGCGACGTTAAAGGCGCTATCTGAATACAAGTTTTGGAATGTGGGAAATGCAGCAGCCAATTTCTGCGCACAGCAAGGTCCCACAAGAGGGATATGCCAACGTGATCCTGGGCTGAGAAGATACAGCTCCAAGGGCAGAAACTGGGCCACTTTCGCTCGAGCAAAGATGGTAAAGAGGAAATGAGAAAATGAGACACAGGTGTTCAAAATTCTAACAGCTTTCGACACAGCAATCAAACAAACCAATCACTGGGCTGCATTTCTAGAGGCATAGAATTGAAAACCGTAGCAAGATCACACTTGGAGCACTGTACACAGTTCTGGTCGCCATATACCTTGGTTAGACCACACTTGGAGCACCATGCACAGTTCTGGTCTCCATATACCTGGGTTACATAAGAAATAGGAGCAAGAGTTGGCCATTTGACCCCTCGATCCACTCTACTAGTTAGATCCTCAAAAAATCCTAGAAGATTTGTCAAGTGTGATTTCCCTTTCATGAATCCATGCTGACTTTTACCGATCCTGTCTCTGCTTTCCAAATGCGCTGCTATTACATCTTTAATAATTGATTCCAACATTTTCCACACTACCGATTTCAGGCTAACCGGTCCATAATTCCCTTTTATCCCCCCTCGCCCCTCTCCTTTTTTAAAAAGTGGGGTTACATTAGCTACCCTCCAATCCATAGGAACTGATCCAGAGTCTATATTATGTTGGAAAATGACCATCAATGCATCCACTAATTCTAGGGCCACTTCCCCAAGTACTCTAGGATGCAGACGATCAGGCCCTGGGGATTTATCGGCCTTCAATCCCATCAATTTCCCCAACACCATTTCCTGACTAATAAGGATTTCCCTCAGTTCCTCCATCTCACCAGACCCTCGGTCCCCTAGTATTTTCGGGAGGTTATTTGCGTCTTCCTTAGTGAAGACAGAACCAAAGTATTTGTTCAATTGGTCTGCCATTTGCTTATTCCCCCATTATGAATTCACCTCATTCTGACTGCAAGGGACCTACATTAATCTTCATTAATCTTTTTCTCTTCACATATCTATAGAAGCTTTTGCAGTCAGTTATTATGTTCCCGGCAAGCTTCCTCTCATACTCTATTTCCCCCCTCCTAATTAAACCCTTGGTCCTCTGCTGAATTCTAAATTTCTCCTAGTCCTCAGGTTTGCTGCTTATTCTGGCCAATTTATATGCCTCTTCCTTGGATTTAACACTAACCCTAATTTCCCTCGTTAGCCACAGTTGAGCCATCTTCCCCATTTTATTTTTACGCCAGACAGGGATGTATAATTGTTGTAGTTCATCCATGTGATCTTTAAATGTCTGCCATTTCCTAACAACCATCAACCCTTTAAGTATCATTCGCCAGTCTATCCTAGACAATTCACGTCTCATACCATCGAAGTTACCTTTCTTTAAGTTCAGGACCCTCGTCTCTGAATTAACTGTGTCACTCTCCATCTTAATGAAGAATTCTACCATATTATGGTCACTCTTCCCCAAGGGGCCTCGCACAACAAGATTGCTAATTAGCCCTTTCTCATTACACAACAGCCAGTCTAGGATGGCCAGCCCTCTAGTTGGTTCCTCGACATACTGGTCTCGAAAGCCATCCCTAATACACTCCAGGAAATCCTCCTCCACAGTATTGCTACCAGTTTGGTTAGCCCAATATCTATGTAGATTAAAGTCACCCATGATAACTGCTGTACCTTTATTGCATGCATCCCTAATTTCCTGTTTGATGCCATCCCCAATTTCCTGTTTGATGCCATCCCCAACCTCACTACTACTATTTGGTGGTCTGTACACAACTCCCACTATCGTTTTCTGCTCTTTGGTGTTCCGCAGCTCTACCCATATAGATTCCACATTATCCAAGCTAATGTCCTTCCTTACTATTGCATTAATCTCCTCTTTAACCAGTAACGCTACCCCACCTCCTTTTCCTTAGACCACACTTGGGAGCACTGTGCACAGTTCTGGTCTCCATATACCTGGGTTACATAAGAATATAAGAAATAGGAGCAGGAGTCGGCCATTTGGCCCCTCGAGCATGCTCCAGCATTCAATACGATCATGATTGGTCTGATCATGGACTCAGCTCCACTTCCCTGCCTGCTCACCATAACTTTTTACTCCTTTATCACTCACAAATCTGTCTATCTCCACCTTAAATATATTCAATGATCTAGCTTCCACAGCTCTCTGGGCAGAGAATTCCACAGATTTACAACCCTCAGAGAGAAGAAATTCCTCCTCATCTCAGTTTTAAATGGACGGCCCCTTATTCTAAGACTATGTCCTCCAGTTTTATTTTCCCCTATGAGTGGAAATATCCTCTCTGCATCTACCTCGTCGAGCCCCTTCATTATCTTACAAGTTTCAAGAAGATTATCTCATTCTTCTGAACTCCAACCTACTCAACCCATCTTCGTAAGTCAACCCCCTCATCTCCGGAATCATCTAGTGAATCTTCTCTGAACAGCCTCCAATGCAAGTATATCCTTTCTTAAATACGGAGACCAAAACTGTACGCAGTACTCCAGGTGTGGCCTCACCAGTACCCTGTATAGCTGTAGCCGGACTTCGCTGCTTTTATACTCCATCCCCCCTTGCAATAGTATCGTTGAACTTAAGGGGAGGCTGGATCAACACATGTGGGAGAAAGGAATAGAAGGATATGTTGATGGGGTGAGACGGAGAGGGGTTGGAGGAGACTGGTGTGGAGCATAAACACCTTCATAAGCCAGTTGGGTTGAATGGCCTGTTTCTGTGCTGTCAATACCCCTTGTAATTTTGAACACCATTAATAAATCTTGCGTTATCCTTCTCTGCTCTAAAAAGAAGCACACCCCAGTTTCTCCAGTCTCACTGCATAACTGATGTCCCTCATCCCTGGTATCATTGTAGTAAATCTCCCCCTCCAAGGGCATATCATCTTTCCTAAAGTGTGCTGCCAAGAACTGGACTCCAGCTCCCATGCAGTGAGTTATGACGGTTTAGCGATAACTTCCTTGCCCACCGATTTCGGTCAGCCAAAGAGTTATGGGGCAAAGACGGGTAGATGGAGTTCGATCACAGATCGTCCACGATCTCATTGCATGGTGTGACAGGCTCGAGGGGCTGAATTGGCCTCCTCCTGCTCCTGTGTAAGCGGTTCGAGGGGCTGAATGGGCCTCCTCCTGCTCCTGTGTAAGAGGCTCGAGGGGCTGAATGGGCCTCGAGGGGCTGAATGGGCCTCCTCCTCCTGCTCCTGTGTAAGCGGTTCGAGGGGCTGTACGGGCCTCCTCCTGCTCCTGTGTAAGAGGCTCGAGGGGCTGAATGGGCCTCGAGGGGCTGAATGGGCCTCCTCTTGTTCCTGTGTGACTGCAGGTTACTGCAGAAGTTAAAGGTACGCAGAGTCAGAGGAAATGTATTAGCATGGATAGAGAATTGGCTGGCGAACAGAAAGCAGAGAGTCGGGATAAATGGGTCCTTTTCGGGTTGGAAATCGGTGGTTAGTGGTGTGCCACAGGGATCGGTGCTGGGACCACAACTGTTTACAATATACATAGATGACCTGGCAGAGGGGAGAGAGTGTAGTGTAACACAATTTGCAGATGACACAAAGATTAGTGGGAAAGCGGGTTGTGTAGAGAACACAGAGAGGCTGCAAAAAGATTTAGATAGGTTAAGCGAATGGGCTAAGGTTTGGCAGATGGAATACAATGTTGGAAAGTGTGAGGTCATCCACCTTGGAAAAAACACAGTAAAAGGGAATATTATTTGAATGGGGAGAAATTACAACATGCTGTGGTACAGAGGGACCTGGGGGGTCTTTGTGCATGAAACTCTTTAGGTGCAGCAGGTAATCAGGAAGGCGAATGGAATGTTGGCCTTCATTGCGAGAGGGATGGAGTACAAAAGCAGGGAGGTCCAGCTGCAACTGTACAGGGTATTGGTGAGGCCGCATCTGGAGTACTGCGTGCAGTTTTGGTCACCTTACTTAAGGAAGGATATACTGGCCTTGGAGGGGGTACAGAGACGATTCACTAGGCTGATTCCGGAGATGAGGGGGTTACCTTATGATGATAGATTGAGTAAACTGGGTCTTTACTCATTGGAGTTCAGAAGGATGAGGGGTGATCTTATAGAAACATTTAAAATAATGAAAGGGATAGATAAGATAGAGGCAGAGAGGTTGTTTCCACTGGTCGGGGAGACTAGAACTAGGGGGCACAGCCTCAAAATACGGGGGAGACAATTTAAAACTGAGTTGAGAAGGAATTTCTTCTCCCAGAGGGTTGTGAATCTGTGGAATTCTCTGCCCAAGGAAGCAGTTGAGGCTAGCTCATTGAATGTATTCAAGTCACAGATAGATAGATTTTTAACCAATAAGGGAATTAAGGGTTATGGGGAGCGGGCGGGTAAGTGGAGCTGAGTCCACGGCCAGATCAGCCATGATCTTTTTGAATGGCGGAGCAGGCTCGAGGGGCTAGATGGTCTACTCCTGTTCCTAATTCTTATGTTCTTATGTGACAGGCTCAAGGGGCTGAATGGGCCTCCTCCTGTTTCTGTGCGACAGGCTCGAGCGGCTGAATGGGCCTCCTCCTGTTCCTGTGTGACAGGCTCGAGGAGCTGAATGGGCCTCCTCCTGTTCCTGTGTGACAGGCTCGAGGAGCTGAATGGGCCTCCTCCTGTTCCTGTGTGACAGGCTCGAGGAGCTGAATGGGCCTCCTCCTGTTCTAATGTTCTTGCATTCTGTATTCTATGCCTCTATTTACGAAGCCCAGGATCCTTTAAGCCTTTTTAACGGGCCTTCCCAACTAGCCCTGCCTCCTTGAAGGATTTAAGTGCATACAGCCCCTCCAGCTCGCTCTGTTCCTGAACCTCCTTTACAATTTAGCGCATATTTAATTTCATTTCCGAGTTTTCATCGCTATGGTTTGAGCTCGAAAGCCACGGGTTCTCCCAAAAGCCATGGGCTCGGATTAGCCATTTTTGGTGAATTCCCTGGCACCATTCGAGTAAATCTCGGCCTGGACATCCTTCCTAAAGTGTTTTAAGATTCATACGGCTCTGCACACGTCAGCATCAAAGTCCCCCGATAGCCAGAGTGATCATTGTTCAGTCCCGATCAACAGCCGAGTCAAATCGCTGCAGGAGATAGGACAGACAAGTGGATCGGGTGAACGGCCTCTCTCCGGTGTGAACTCGCTGGTGTCTCAGCAGAGTGGTTGAAGGAGTGAATCTCTTCCCACCTATCATCATCATAGGCAGTCCCTCGGAGTCGAGGAAGACTTGCCCCCACTCTAAAAGTGAGATCTCAGGTGACTGAACAGTCCAATACGAGATCCACAGTCCCTGTCACAGGTGGGACAGACAGTGGTTGAGGGAAAGGGCGGGTGGGACAGGTTTGCCACACGCTCCTTCCGCTGCCTGCGCTTGCTTTCTGCACGCTCTCGGCGGCGAGACTCGAGGTGCTCAGCGCCCTCCCGGATGCACTTCCTCCACTTAGGGGCGGGACTGGTCTTTGGCCAGGGACTCCCAGGTGTCGGTGGGGATGGTGCACTTTATCAGGGAGGCTTTGAGGGTGGTCCCTTGTAACGTTTCCTCTGCCCACCTGGGGCTCGCTTGCCATGTAGGAGTTCTGAGTAGAGCGCTCGCTTTGGGAGTCTCGTGTCTGGGCCATGCGGACAATGTGGCCCTGCCCAGCGGAGCTGGTCGAGTGTGTGGTCAGTGCCTCGATGTTGGGGACGTTGGCCTGGTCGAGGACGCTAACGTTGGTGCGTCTGTTCTTCCGACACACAGAGCAGGTGAACGGCCTCTCCCCAGTGTGAACTCTCTGGTGTCTCAGCAGGTTGGATGAACGAGTGAATCCCTTCCCACGCACTAATCGATGGACCCCCCCCCCCCTCCCCCAAGTAGCTGAATTCCTTCAAGCGAGAGCGGGATCTGTTGCTGGCCGGAGTAGAGATGTCCTCTTGCAGGAAGGCAGGTAATTCAGGGCCACAGTGATCGCCTGATGATTTCCATCGCTCAGCTGGGTCGGAGAGGAATTCCCCCCCCCCCCCACCCACCCACTCCGCACCGCCCCAAATTGGCCTGGGATTTTTAACCTGTTTCTTTTAGCCTCTCCCAGGAGATCACATTGTTGTGGCTGGGGTGGTGGGGGGAGTGTGTACATATAGTGATACACAAGCTATCCCAGTTGTGTGGCACGGGCTGAAGGTACCAGAGGCTTGTCACTTCTCGGTCATTGTTTGTATCTGTCGATGAAAGGACTCTCTCCAGTGTGTCGGGAGGTTGGAAGACTGAGTGAATCCCTTCCCACACACGGAGCAGGTGAACGGCCTCTCCCCAGTGTCAACTTGTTGGTGTCTCTTCACATCTCCGGTGCTTTTTAAGCTCTTTCCAGAGTCAGAACTGTCTCTCCCCAGTGTGAGCTCGCTGGTGTGTCAGCAGGTGGGATGACGGAGCGAATCCCTCCCCACCGGCGGAGCAGGTGAATGGCCTCTCCCTCCCTCCCCCCACCCCGTTTCTCCCCCTCACTCCTCCCTCCGTCCATCTCTCTCTGTCTCATCCGTCCCTCCCTCCCACCGTCTCTTTCTCCGTCCCTCTCTCTCTCTCTGTCTGTCCATCCATCTCTCTCTGTCGGTCGGTCGGTCCGACCATATCTCTCTCTCTCTCTCTCTGTCCATCTCTCTCTCTCCGTCCATCTCTCTGTCCCTCTCTCTCTTTCTCTCCATCCCAACGTCTCTATCTTCTCTTACCCCCCCTGCTTCTGTCTTTCTCTCTCTCTCTCACCGTCTCTCTCTCATCCCCGCCCCCCACCAGCCCCTTCAGCCTCGCCCCCCCCCCCCCCCCCCCCCTCAGCAGACGCCCCGCCCCTCCCCCTCCCCCTCGCCGTCCCGCTGGGCGTGGACCCTCTGGTGACGCAGCAGGTTGGAGGAGTAGAGGAAGCGCTTGGGGCAGCGGGCGCAGGGGAACGGCCGCTCGTCGGTGTGGACGCGGCCGTGCTGGGCCCGCTCGCGGGCGCTCTTGAAGCGCTTGGGGCAGGCGGGGCAGGGGAAGGGCCGGCGGTCGGTGTGGACCCGCTGGTGGGTCAGGGCGTCGGCCGAGCGGGCAAAGCGCTTGCCGCAGCGGCCGCAGGGGAAGGGCCGCTCGCCGGTGTGCACCCGCTGGTGCATCATCAGCTCCTTGGCGCTCTTGAAGCGCTTGCAGCAGTCGGGGCAGGCGAAGGGCCGCTCGTCGGTGTGGACCCGGTGGTGGGTCAGCAGCTTGGAGGAGCAGGGAAAGCCCTTGCCACACAGCGAGCAGGTGAAGGGCCGCTCGCCACTGTGCACCCGCTGGTGGGTCAGCAGGTTGGAGGACTGGGTGAACCCTTTGCCACACAGGCCGCAGGTGAAGGGCCTCTCCCCGGTGTGCACCCGCTGGTGGGTCTCCAGCTCGGATGGGTAGTTGAAGCGCTTGCCGCAGTCGGGGCAGGCGTACGGCTGGGCCCCGGTGTGCACTCGCCGGTGCCGGGCCAGGTTGGACGAGCGGCCAAAGGTGCGGCCGCAGACACCGCAGGGGTAGAGCTTGGCCGGGGCGGCTTCCCCTCCACCTCCTCCTCCTCCTCCTCCTCCTCCTCCTCCTGCCGGCGGGTACAGGAAGCGGTAGGGACGCCCCAGCCCCGGGCCTGGCGCCTGGCCGCACTCGTGGACCTGCAGCTCGGTGGCCCGGGCGAAAGCCAGGCCGCACGCCGAGCACACACAGCCGCCGCCGCCATCCGCCGACGGGTACAGGAAGCGGTACGCCGGCTCCGGCGTCTGGCCGCACTCGTGGCTCTGCAGCTCGGTGGCCCGGGCGAAGGCCAGGCCGCAGGCTCGGCACGGGTAGAGCCGCCCCGCCCCGTAATCGACCAGGCCGCACCCCTCCTCCTCCCCCCTCCCCACCCCCCCCTCCGCCGTCTCCCCCGGCGGGTACAGGAAGTGGTACACTCGTTCGCTGGGCCGGCCACACTTGTGGCTCACCTGCTCGGAGAAGCGGCCGAAGGCCAGGCCGCAGGCGGAGCAGATGTAGAGCTTGCCGGTGCTGCCGAGATCGCCATCCGCGTGGTGGTCCCCGTGGTCTGCCTGGTGCTCCGTGTGGTGGTCCGCGCGCTCCGTGTGGTGGTCCGCGCGCTCCGTGTGGTGGTCCGCGCGCTCCGTGTGGTGGTACTGCTGATACCCGGCCCCCGGCAAATCGAAGGACTCCGGCAAATCCTGCCGCGACATTTGGCTCGAGCTCCCCATCTGCATCAAATCCTCCACTTCCGATAACCCCTGTAAAACGAGTTTGGAGAAAGGGAGTGAGAGTGGGAGGGAGTGAGAGTGGGGGGGGGAGTGAAGAACAGAAGCGGAGGCCGCCTCGAAGCACATTTGCAGGTTGCAGGACCAGGGTAAGAACATAAGAAATAGGAGCAGGAGTAGGCCATTCGGCCCCTCGAGCCTGCTCCGCCATTTAATACGATCATGGCTGATCTGATCATGAACTCAGCTCCACTTCCCCGCCCGCTCCCCATAACCTCTTATCGTTTAAGAAACTGTCTGTTTCTGTCTTAAATTTATTCAATGTCCCAGCCTCCACAGCTCTCTGAGGCAACGAATTCCACAGATTTACAACCCTCAGAGAAGAAATTCCTCCTCATCTCAGTCCTAAATGGCCGACCCCTTATCCTGAGACTATGTGACCCCTGGTTCTAGACTCCCCAGCCCGGGGGGGGAAACATCCTCCCAGCATCTACCCTGTCAATCCCCCTCACAATCTGGTATGTTTCAATCAGATCACCTCTCATTCTTCGAAACTGCAGAGAGTATCGACCAATTCTACACAATCTCTCCTCACACTGCAGCCCTCTCCTCCCAGGAATCAGTCGAGTGAACCTCCGTTGTACTGCCTCCAAGGCAAATATATCCTTCCTTAGATACGGAGACCGAAACTGCACGCAGTACTCCAGGTGTGGTCTCACCAGGGGGCTGCACAGTTGTAGCAAGACTTCCCCACTCTAATACTCCAACCTCCTGGGCAATGAAGGACAACATTCCATTTGCCTTCCTTATTGCTTGCTGTACCTGCATGCTAGCTTTCTGTGTTTCCTGCACAAGGGCCCCCGAATGTCTCAATACCAACATTTTAAAGTTTCTAACCATTTCTGGTCTTTATTCACTAAAGTTGGACAGACTGGATGCGGGGAGGATGTTTCCCCGGGGCTGGGAAGTCTAGAACAAGGGGTCACAGTCTCAGGATACGGGGTAGGAAATTTAGGACCGAGATGAGGAGAAATGTTTTCACTCGGAGGGTGGTGAACCTGTGGCATTCTCTACCACAGAAGGCTGTGGAGGCCAAGTCACTGAATATATTTAAGAGGGAGATAGATAGATTTCTAGACACAAAAAGGCATCAAGGGGTATGGGGAGAAAGCAGGAATATGGTGTTGAGATAGAGGATCAACCATGATCATATTGAATGGCAGTGCAGGCTCCTGCTCCTGTTGTCTATATTTCTATTTAAAAAATATTGTGTTTTTCTATTCTTTCTCCCAAGGTGGATAACCTCACATTCCCCCCATCCAGACTGACATATGAAGAAAGACTGGATCGACTAGGCTTATATTCTCTGGAATTTAGAAGGATGATGGGGGATCTCATAGAAACATATAAAATTCTGACGGGACTGGACAGGTTAGATGCAGGAAGAATGTTCCCGATGTTGGGGAAGTCCAGAACCAGGGGTCACAGTCTAAGGATAAGGGGTAAGCCATTTAGGACTGAGAAGAGGAGAAACTTCTTCACTCAGAGAATTGTGAACCTGTGGAATTCTCTACCACAGAAAGTTGTTGAGGCCAGTTCGTTAGATATATTCAAGAGGGAGTTAGATGTGGCCCTTACGGCTAAAGGGATCAAGGGGTATGGAGAGAAATCAGGAATGGGGTACTGAAGTTACATGATCAGCCATGATCATATTGAATGGTGGTGCAGGCTCAAAGGACCAAATGGCCTACTCCTGCACCTATTTTCTATGTTTCTATTATACGCCATCTGCCACCTCACTGCCCACTCGCTTAGTCTATCTATATCCCTTTGCAGACGCTTTGTGTTGTCCTCACAGCTTACTGTCCCACCTAGCTTTGCATCATCGGCAAACTTGGATACATTACACTCAGTCCCTTCATCTAGCTCATTAATATAGATTGTAAATAGCTGAGGCCCCAGCACTGATCCCTGCGGCACCCCACTAGTTACAGCCTGCCAACCTGAAAAATTACCTGATTATTCCTGCTCTCTATTTCCTGTCCGTTAACCAATCCTCAATCCATGCTGGTATATTACATTAAATGGTAGGACACGGAGAAGTGCAGAGGAACAGAGGGACCTGGGAGTGCAAGTCCACAGATCCCTGAAGGTAGCAGGCCAGGTAGATAAGGTGGTTACAAAGGCACGCGGAATGCTTGCCTTTATTGGCCGAGACATCGAATATAAGAGCAAGGGGGTTTATGCCTGAACTCTATAAAGCACTGGTTGGGCCACAGCTGGAGTACTGCGTGCAGTTCTGGTCACCGCATTACAGGAAGGACATGATTGCACTGGAGAGGGTACCAGGATGGTGCCTGGACTGGAGAATTTTAGTTATGAGGGAAGATTGGATAGGCTGGGGTTGTTTTCCTTGGAACAGAAGAGGCTGAGGGGAGACCTGATTGAGGTGTATAAAACATTCTCTCTGTGTCAAAACCTTTCATAATTTTAAAAGAACTCTATCAGGTTACCCCTTAGCCTTCGTTTGTCAAAAGAAAAAAAGAGACCCAGCCTGTTCATCCTCTCCTAATATGTATACTCTCGCGTTTCTGATATCATCCTTCTAAACCTTCTCTGCACCCTCTCCAGTGCCTCTATCCTTTTTATAATATGGCGACCAGAACTGCGTGATATAGGTTTAACATAACTTCCCAACTTTTCAATTCTATCACTCTAGAAATAAACCCTAGTTCTTGGTTTGCTTTTTTTATGGCCATGTTAACCTGTGTGGCAATGTTTAATGATTTGTACTCCAAGATCCTTCGGTTCCTCTCCTCCACCTAGACTCTCACCCTCCAAGTCACACGTGATCTCCCTATCCTTCCAGCAAAATGTAATAAAACAGACTTTCATTTCTATAGCGCCTTTCACAACCACCAGACGTCTCAAAACGTTTACAGTCAATGAAGTAGCTTTGAAGTTTAATCACTATTATATGCAAATTATATATTGCCAATTACATGCCCATTCTGCAAGTTTATTAACGTCCTCGTCTAATTTGTTACAGTCCATTCAGCAGTGACTATTCTTCCCCCCCCTTAAGGGGGATAGAATATAAAAAGCAGGGAAGTCCTGCTACAACTGTACAGGGTATTGGTGAGGCCACACCTGGAGTACTGCGTGCAGTTTTGGTCTCCGTATTTAAGGAAGGATATACTTGCATTGGAGGCAGTTCAGAGAAGGTTCACTCGGTTGATTCCAGAGATGAAGGGGTTGACTTATAAGGAAAGGTTGAGTAGGTTTGGCCTATACTCATTGGAATTCAGAAGAATGAGAAGTGATTTTACTGAAACTTATAAGATCATGAGAGGGGCTTGACAAGGTGGATGCAGAGAGGATGTTTCCACTGATGGGGGAGACGAGAACTAGAGGGAATAATCTTAGAATAAGGGGCCGCCCATTTAAAACAGAGATGAGGAGGAATTTCTTCTCCGAGGGTTGTAAATTTGTGGAATTCTCTGCCCCAGAGAGCTGTGGAGGCTGGGTCATTGAATATATTTAAGGCATAGACAGACAGATTGTCGAGCGATAAGGGAAGTGAAGGGTTATGGGGAGCGGACAGGGAAGTGGAGCTGAATCCATGATCGGATGAGCCATGATCTTATTGAATGGTGGAGCAGGCTCGAAGGGCCGAATGGCCGACTCCTGCTCCTATTTCTTATGTTCTTCATACCTTTGGTTAACAAAAAGCTAACAATCTCAGTTTAAAATTAAGAATTGATCGATCACGAATTGCCGTTTGCGAACGAGTGTATTTCTTTATCTTTTATTGGCCATCCCTAATTGTCCTCGTGGTGGTGTTGGTGAGGTGCCTTGTTGAAACGCTGCAGTCCACATGGTGAAAAGACACACAGAGTTTTCGTCGTGGTTTCGGTACAACGGAGTGTCTCACTGGGCCATTCCAGAGGGCAGTTCAGAGTCAACCACATTGCTGTGGGCCTGGAGACACATATCGGCCGTGCTGGGCAAGGACGGCAGATTTCCTTCTCTGAAGGACATTCGTGAGCCAGATGGGTTTTTAACGACAATCCTGCAGTGTCCTGGTCGCCATTACTGACACGAGCACTTTATTGCAGATTCATTTCATTGACTGAATTTAAATTCCCCAGCTGCCATGGTGGGATTTGAACTTGCGTATCTGGATTCTCAGTCCAGGCCTCTGGATTATGAGTCCAGTAACGTAACCACCATGCTACCATTCCCCAACACCTCAAACCCTGCCTTAGCTTAATCTATCGCCCAGGAATCAGGCCTACCCGATCTGGTTTGTTTTTTTAAAGTGTAGATGGAGAGGAAGCACAAGTTTAGACAAAGATTTGTTCATGCAAATTTCCTGTTTACACAAGAACAAAAAGAGAAAAAGACTTGGATTTATATCGCACCTTTCACGACCACCGGACGTCCTAAAGCACTTCACAGCCAATGAATTACTTTTCCGAGTGTTGTGATTTGGCAAACGCGGCAGCCAATTTACGCACAGCAAGCTCCCACAAACAGCAATGTCCAAATAATCTGGGTTTTTTTGGTAATGTTGATTTGAGGGATAAATATTTGTCCCAGGACACCGAGGAGAACTCCCCTGCTCTTCTTTGAAATAGTGGCCATGGAATCATATTATGTCTGTCCAAGGGGGCAGACAGGGCCTCGGTTTAACGTCTCATCCGAAAGACGGCACCTCAGACAGTGCAGCTCCCCCTCAGTACTGCCCCCCCACAGTGCAGCACTCCCTCAGTACTGCCACTCCGACACTGCGGTGCTCCCTCTGTACCGCCCCTCCAATGCTCCCTCACTACTACCCCTCCCACATTACGGCGCTCCCTCAGTACTGCCCCTCCGACAGTGCGGCACTCCCTCAGTACCGCCCCTCCCACAGTGCGGCGCTCCCTCAGTACTGCCCCTCCGACAGTGCAGCGCTCCCTCAGTACCGCCCCTCCCACAGTGCGGCACTCCCTCAGTACTGCCCCTCCCACAGTGCGGAACTCCCTCAGTACTGCCCCTCCCACAGTGCAGCGCTCCCTCAGTACCGCCCCTCCCACAGTGCGGCACTCCCTCAGTACTGCCCCTCCCACAGTGCAGCGCTCCCTCAGTACCGCCCCTCCCACAGTGCGGCACTCCCTCAGTACAGCCCCTCCCACAGTGCGGCACTCCCTCAGTACCGCCCCTCCCACAGTGCGGCACTCCCTCAGTACCGCCCCTCCCACAGTGCGGCACTCCCTCAGTACCGCCCCTCCGACAGTGCAGCGCTCCCTCAGTACCGCCCCTCCCACAGTGCAGCGCTCCCTCAGTACCGCCCCTCCCACAGTGCGGCACTCCTTCAGTACCGCCCCTCCCACAGTGCGGCGCTCCCTCAGTACCGCCCCTCCCACAGTGCGGCACTCCTTCAGTACCGCCCCTCCCACAGTGCGGCGCTCCCTCAGTACCGCCCCTCCCACAGTGCGGCGCTCCCTCAGTACCGCCCCTCCCACAGTGCGGCACTCCCTCAGTACTGCACTGGAGTATCAGCCTAGATTTATGTGCTCAAGTTCCTGGAAAACCCACAAGCTTCTGACTCAGGGGTGAGGGTGCTACCCACAGAGATACAGCTGACACTAGAAATAGGAGCAGGAGTCGGTCATTCGGTCCCTCGAGCCTGCTCCGCCATTCAATAAGATCCCGGCTGATCTTTGACCTCAACTCCACTTTCCTGACCCATCCTCACAGAATCCAAAAATCTATCGATCTCTGTCCTGAATACAACCCTCAGAAGAAATTCCTCCTCATCTCAGTCCTAAATGGCCGACCCCTTATCCTGGGACTGTGACCCCTGGTTTTGGACTCTCCAGAACTTCAACCTGGCAAAGCCTTCGTTAGTCACTGCAACAACCGTTAAATGTTTAAAAATGAAAGAAATGGAATTAAACTCCAGCTGCAGAAAGCAGAGAGACTTCTGAAATCTCGAAAAATGGATTATTTCAGAGCACAGAAATCTAGAACAACTTTTATTTATTATAGCATCGTTAACATAGTAAAATGACCCATGGTGCTTCATATGAGTATTATAAAGCAAAATATTTGACACTGAATACGGACTAATTAAGGCAGGTGACCAAAAGCTTAGACAAAGAAGTGGGTTTTAAGGAGCGTCTTAAGAGGGGCGGAACGGTTTAGGCAGGGAGTTCCAGGCACGGAGACCGATGGTGGAGTGATTATAAATCGGGGATGCTCAAGAGGGCAGAATTAGAGGAGCGCAGATATCTCGGGTGGGTGGGGAGGGCGTCTGGAGGAGATTACAGAGATAGGGAGGGGGCGAGGGTCATGGAGGGATTTGAAAACAAGGATGAGGCATTTTGAATTCGAGCCGTTTCTTAACCGGGAGCCAATGTAGGTCAGCGAGCACAGGGGGTGATGGGTGAGTGGGACTCGGTGCGAGTTAGGACACGGGGCAGCTGAGTTTTGGATCACCTCGAGTTTACGTCGGGTAGAATGTGGGAGGCCAGCCAGGAGTGAGTTGGGATAGTCAAGTCTGGAGGTAACAAAGGCATGGATGAGGGCTTCAGCAGCAGATGAGCTGAAGCAACAGCGATAATACGGAGGTGGAAATTGTGTATCTGTAAAGCATGCACTCCCATGTTCCGCCACAAGGGAGCGCATCCCCTGAAGTCCCAGGGGATCCCAGCATCCCTTGGGAACACTGTATATAAGCCGGCCCCTAAGGCCTGTTACTCACTCTGGAGTGTCTTAATAAAGACTGAGGTCACTGTTACTTTAACCTCCCTGTGTGCAGTCTCATCTGTGTTAGGAACACAACAACTGGCGACGAGTTCACGAATCCAATGCAAAGATGCAGCAAACTGTGGGCATCCCGGAGAAGTTCTCGGAGGGTGAGGACTGGGAAGCCCTATGTCGAACGGCTAGACCAGTACTTTGTAGTCAACGAGCTGGACGGAGAAGGAAGCGCTGCAAAAAGGAGAGCGGTCCTCCTCACAGTCTGCGGGGCACCAACCTACAGCCTCATGAAGAATCTTCTGGCTCCAGTGAAACCCACAGATAAGTCGTATGAGGAGCTGCGTACACTGGTTCGGGAGCATCTTAACTCGAGGGAGAGTGTGCTGATGGCGAGGTATCGGTTCTACATGGGCCAGCGATCTGAAGGTCAGGAAGTGGCGAGCTACGTCGCCGAGCTAAGGCGACTTGCAGGACAATGTGAGTTTGATGGCTACCTGGAGCAGATGCTCAGAGACTTTTTTTTTTTTTAAACTGGGCACTGGCCACGAGACCATCCTACGAAAACTTTTGACTGCAGAGACACCGACCCTCAGTAAAGCCATTGTGATAGCACAGGCGTTTATGTCCACCAGTGATAACACCAAACAAATCTCTCAGCACACAAGTGCTAGCAAAATTAACTGGAACTGTGTTTGCGAGCAGAAATGTACAGGGCAGAAACCACGAGTCTGCAACTGCCAAGCAGGCCTCAGATGACTCAGAGTCCCCAACAAAGGATGAATGCAAGGCAATTCACACCTTGTTGGCGTTGTGGAGGCTTCCATTCAGTCTATTCATGCCGCTTCAAAGGGTATGTTTGCAAGAGCTGTGGAACAATGGGGCATCTCCAACGACGAGCTGCAAGCTCTGCAAAACCTGCTAACCACCACGTGGCAGAGGAAGATCGGTCCATGGTGGATCAAAGCAATTGAGCCTCAGAGAGAGGAGGCAGATGCTGAAGTACACTGGGTGCACACATTGTCAATCTAAATGTAAAATTGAATGGCTTACATAGAAACATAGAAAATAGGTGCAGGAGTAGGCCATTCAGCCCTTCTAGCCTGCACCGCCATTCAATGAGTTCATGGCTGAACATGAAACTTCAGTACCCACTTCCTGCTTTCATGCCATACCCCTTGATCCCCCGAGTAGTAAGGACTTCATCTAACTCCCTTTTGAATATATTTAGTGAATTGGCCTCAACTACTTTCTGTGGTAGAGAATTCCACAGGTTCACCACTCTCTGGGTGAAGAAGTTTCTCCTTATCTCGGTCCTAAATGGCTTACCCCTTATCCTTAGACTGTGACCCCTGGCTCTGGACTTCCCCAACATTGGGAACATTCTTCCTGCATCCAACCTGTCCAAACCCGTCAGAATTTTAAACGTTTCTATGAGGTCCCCTCTCACTCTTCTGAACTCCAGTGAATACAAGCCCAGTTGATCCAGTCTTTCTTGATAGGTCAGTCCCACCATCCCGGGAATCAGTCTGGTGAACCTTCGCTGCACTCCCTCAATAGCAAGAATGTCCTTCCTCAAGTTAGGAGACCAAAACTGTACACAATACTCCAGGTGTGGCCTCACCAAGGCCCTGTACAACTGTAGCAACACCTCCCTGCCCCTGTACTCAAATCCCCTCGCTATGAAGGCCAACATGCCATTTGCTTTCTTAACCGCCTGCTATACCTGCATGCCAACCTTCAATGACTGATGTACCATGACACCCAGGTCTCGTTGCACCTTCCCTTTTCCTAATCTGTCACCATTCAGATAATAGTCTGTCTCTCTCTTTTTACCACCAAAGTGGATAACCTCACATTTATCCACATTATACTTCATCTGCCACGCATTTGCCCACTCACCTAACCTATCCAATTCACTCTGCAGCCTCATAGCATCCTCCTCGCAGCTCACACTGCCACCCAACTTAGTGTCATCCGCAAATTTGGAGATACTACATTTAATCCCCTCGTCTAAATCATTAATGTACAATGTAAACAACTGGGGCCCCAGCACAGAACCCTGCGGTACCCCACTAGTCACTGCCTGCCATTCCGAAAAGTACCCATTTACTCCTACTCTTTGCTTCCTGTCTGACAACCAGTTCTCAATCCACGTCAGCACACTACCCCCAATCCCATGTGCTTTAACTTTGCACATTAATCTCCTGTGTGGGACCTTGTCTAAAGCCTTCTGAAAGTCCAAATA
Organism: Pristiophorus japonicus; assembly: GCF_044704955.1. Classification (NCBI taxonomy): domain Eukaryota; kingdom Metazoa; phylum Chordata; class Chondrichthyes; family Pristiophoridae; genus Pristiophorus; species Pristiophorus japonicus. Next base: position 5,759,643 of record NC_091999.1, read on the forward strand.
TACCACATCAACTGGTACTCCTTTGTCCACTTTATTGGAAACATCCTCAAAAAATTCCAGAAGATTTGTCAAGCATGATCTCCCTTTCACAAATCCATGCTGACTTGGACCTATCATGATACCATTTTCCAAATGCGCTGCTATGACATCCTTAATAATTGATTCCATCATTTTACCCACTACCGATGTCAGGCTGACCGGTCTATAATTCCCTGCTTTCTCTCTCCCTCCTTTTTTAAAAAGTGGGGTTACATTGGCTACCCTCCACTCGATAGGAACTGATCCAGAGTCAATGGAATGTTGGAAAATGATTGTCAATGCATCCGCTATTTCCAAGGCCACCTCCTTAAGTACTCTGGGATGCAGTCCATCAGGCCCTGGGGATTTATCGGCCTTCAATCCCATCAATTTCCCCAACACAATTTCCCGACTAATAAAGATTTCCCTCAGTTCCTCCTCCTTACTAGACCTTCTGACCACTTTTATATCCGGAAGGTTGTTTGTGTCCTCCTTAGTGAATACTGAACCAAAGTACTTGTTCAATTGGTCTGCCATTTCTTTGTTCCCAGTTGTGACTTCCCCTGATTCTGACTGCAGGGGACCTACGTTTGTCTTTACTAACCTTTTTCTCTTTACATACCTATAGAAACTTTTGCAATCCGCCTTAATGTTCCCTGCAAGCTTCTTCTCGTGCTCCATTTTCCCTGCCCTAATCAAACCCTTTGTCCTCCTTTGCTGAGTTCTAAATTTCTCCCAGTCCCCAGGTTCGCTGCTATTTCTGGCCAATTTGTATGCCATTTCCTTGGCTTTAATACTATCCCTGATTTCCCTAGATAGCCACGGTTGAGCCACCTTCCCTTTTTTATTTTTACGCCAGACAGGAATGTACAATTGTTGTAATTCATCCATGTGGTCTCTAAATGTCTGCCATTGCCCATCCACAGTCAACCCCTTAAGTATCATTAGCCAATCTATCTTAGCCAATTCATGCCTCATACCTTCAAAGTTACCCTTCTTTAAGTTCTGGACCATGGTCTCTGAATTAACTGTTTCATTCTCCATCCTAATGCAGAATTCCACCATATTATGGTCACTCTTCCCCAAGGGGCCTTGCACAATGAGATTGCTAATTAATCCTCTCTCATTACACAACACCCAGTCTAAGATGGCCTCCCCCCTAGTTGGTTCCTCGACATATTGGTCTAGAAAACCATCCCTTATGCACTCCAGGAAATCCTCCTCCACCGTATTGCTTCCAGTTTGGCTAGCCCAATCTATGTGCATATTAAAGTCACCCATTATAACTGCTGCACCTTTATTGCATGCACTCCTAATTTCCAGTTTGATGCCCTCCCCAACATCACTACTACTGTTTGGAGGTCTGTACACAACTCCCACTAACGATTTTTGCCCTTTAGTGTTCTGCAGCTCTACCCATATAGATTCCACATCATCCAAGCTAATGTCTTTCCTAACTATTGCATTAATCTCCTCTTTAACCAGCAATGCTACCCCACCTCCTTTTCCTTTTATTCTATCCTTCCTGAATGTTGAATACCCCTGGATGTTGAGTTCCCAGCCCTGATCATCCTGGAGCCATGTCTCCGTAATCCCAATCACATCATATTTGTTAACATCTATTTGCACAGTTAATTCATCCACCTTATTATGGATACTCCTTGCATTAAGACACAAAGCCTTCAGGCTTGCTTTTTTAACACCCTTTGTCCTTCTAGAATTTTGCTGTACAGTGGCCCTTTTTGTTCTTTGCCTTGGGTTTCTCTGCCCTCCACTTTTCCTCATCTCCTTTCTGTCTTACCCGTAGCCATGGAACTGGACACTGGCGCTAGCCAATCCATCATGAGTAAAAAGATGTTTGAGAGACTGTGGTGCAACAAGGCACTCAGACCAGCCCTGAGCCCCCCATCCAGATGAAATTAAGAACGTACACCAAAGAGCTCATCACTGTCCTGGGCAGCGCCATGGTCAAGGTCACCTACAAGGGCCCGGTGCATGAACTGCCACTCTGGATTGTCCCAGGCGATGGCCCCATACTGCTTGGAAGGAGCTGGCTGGGCAAAATCCGCTGGAACTGGGATGACATCCGAGCGCTATCACATGTCGATGAGGCCTCATGTACCCAGGTTCTTAACACATTTCCTTCCCTTTTTGAGCCTGGCATTGGAAACTTTTCCGGGGCGAAGGTGAGGATCCACTTGGTCCCAGAGGCACGACCCATTCACCACAAGGCGCGAGCGGTACCTCACATGATGAGGGAGAGAGTGGAAATCGAGCTGGACAGGCTGCAATGCGAGGGCATCATCTCCCCTGTGGAATTCAGCGAGTGGGCCAGCCCGATTGTTCCAGTACTGAAAAGTGATGGTACGGTCAGGATTTGCGGCGATTATAAACTAACTATTAATCGTTTCTCGCTACAGGACCAATACCCGCTACCTAAGGCAGTCGACCTATTTGCGACGCTGGCAGGAGGCAAGACGTTCACCAAGCACGACCTGACTTCGGCCTACATGACGCAGGAGCTGGAGGAGTCTTCGAAGGGCCTCACCTGCATCAACCCGCACAAGGGACTGTTCATCTACAACAGATGCCCGTTTGGAATTCGGTCGGCTGTAGCGATCTTCCAGAGAAACATGGAGAGCCTACTCAAGTCGGTACCACGCACGGTGGTCTTTCAGGACGACATATTGGTCACGGGTCGGGACACCGTCGAGCACCTACAAAACCTGGAGGAGGTCCTTCAGCAACTGGATCGCGTAGGGCTGCGGCTGAAGAGGTCGAAATGCATCTTCATGGCTACAGAAGTGGAGTTTTTGGGCAGAAAGATCGCGGCGGATGGCATTCGGCCCACAGACGCCAAGACAGAGGCCACAGAACGTCACGGAGCTGCGGTCGTTCCTGGGACCCCTCAACTATTATGGTAACTTCCTACCGGGGTTAAGCACCCTCTTAGAGCCCCTATATGTGTTATTGCATAAAGTAAGAACTGGGTATGGGGAAAAAAACCAAGTAATTGTTTTTGAGAAAACCAGAAACATTTTATGCTCCAACAAGCTGCTTGTATTGTATAACCCGTGTAAAAGACTTGTGCTCGCATGTGATGCGTCGTTGTACAGAGTCGGGTGTGTATTACAACAAGCTAACGTTGCGAGGAAGTTGCAACCTGTCGCCTATGCCTCCAGGAGCTTGTCTAAGGCCGAGAGGGCCTACAGCATGATTGAGAAAGAGGCATTAGCGTGTGTGTTCGGGGTAAAGAAAATGCATCAGTACCTGTTTGGCCTCAAATTTGAGCTGGAAACCGATCACAAGCCCCTCACATCCCTGTTCACTGAAAACAAGGGGATAAATACTAATGCCTCAGCCCGCATACAAAAGTGGGCACTCGCGTTATCAGCATATAACTATAACATCCGCCACAGGCCAGGCACCGAGAACTGTGCGGATGTTCTCAGTCGGCTACCATTTCCACCCCCGTGGTGGGCAATGGCGCAGCCTGCAAACTTGTTGATGGTGGCACAGCCCGCAGACTTGTTGATGGTCATGGAAGAGTTTGAAAATGATAAATCACCTGTCATGGCCCGCCAGATTAGGACTTGGACCAGCCAAGATCCTCTGCTGTCCCTAGTAAAAAACTGTGTACTGCCAGCATCCCCGTTGAAATGCAAGAGCTAATCAAGCCGTTCCAGCGGCGAAAGGACGAGCTGTCCATTCAGGCAGACTGCCTGTTGTGGGGTAACCGCGTAGTGCTACCCAAAAAGGGCAGGGAGACGTTCATCTCGGATCTCCACAGCACACACCCGGGTATAGTAATGATGAAAGCGATAGCCAGATCCCACGTGTGGTGGCCCGGTATCGACTCTGACTTAGAGTCCTGTGTACGGCAATGCAGCGTGTGTGCTCAGTGGAGCAACGCGCCCAGAGAGGCACCACTAAGTTTGTGGTCCTGGCCCTCCAGACCATGGTCAAGGATCCATGTCGACTATGCGGGCCCGTTTCTCGGTAAAATGTTCCTGGTGGTGGATGCTTTTTCAAAGTGGATTGAATGTGAAATAATGTCGGGAAGCACCGCCACCGCCACCATTGAAAGCCTGAGGGCCATGTTTGCCACCCACGGCCTGCCTGACAAACTGGTCAGTGACAACGGTCCATGTTTCACCAGTGCCGAATTTAAAGAATTCATGACCCGCAATGGGATCAAACAGGTCACCTCGGCCCCGTTTAAACCAGCCTCCAATGGGCAGGCAGAGCGGGCAGTACAAACCATCAAACAGAGCCTTAAACGAGTCACAGAAGGCTCATTCCAAACCCGCCTGTCCCGAGTACTGCTCAGCTACCGCACGAGACCCCACTTGCTCACAGGCGGGGGTCCCCGGCTGAGCTACTCATGAAAAGGACACTTAAAACCAGACTCTCGCTGGTTCATCCCAACCTGCATGATCAGGTAGAGAGCAGGCGACAGCAACAAAATGTAAACGATGGTCGCGCCACTGTGTCACGGGAAATTGATCTGAATGACCCTGTGTATGTGCTAAATTTTGGACATGGTCCCAAGTGGATCGCGGGCACGGTGATAGCTAAAGAAGGGAGTTGGGTGTTTGTAGTCAAACTAGACAATGGACAAATTTGCAGAAAGCACCTGGACCAAACGAGGCTGCGGTTCACAGACTGCCCTGAACAACCCACAGCAGACACCACCTTTTTCAAGCCCACAACACACACCCAAAGGAACAACGACACCAGCCCGGACCAGGAAATCGAACCCATCACGCCCAACAGCCCAGCAAGGCCAGGCTCACCCAGCAGCCCTGCAGGGCCAACAACACGCCAGCCCAGCGAGGACACAGCCAACACACCAGAACAGACATTTGTACCGAGGCGGTCCACCAGGGAAAGAAAGGCTCCCGACCGCCTCACCTTGTAAATAGTTTTCACTTTGACTTTGTGGGGGGGGGGGGTGGGGGAGTGATGTTGTGTATCTGTAAAGCATGCACTCCCATGTTCCGCCACCAGGGAGCGCACCCCGTGAAGTCCCAACATCCCTTGGGAGCACTGTATATAAGCCGGCCCCTAAGGTCTGTTCCTCACTCTGGGGTGTCTTATTAAAGACCTGAGGTCACTGTTACTTTAACCTCCCTGTGTGCAGCCTCATCTGTGTCAGGAACACAACAGAAATAGGCGGTCTTTGTTATGCCTCAGCAATGTGATCGGAAGCTCATACGACACCAAGATTGCGAACAGTCTGGTCAGCCTCAGACAAATGTTAGGGAGGGGGCTTCAGTCAGTGGCTAGGGAATGGAGTTTGTGAGGCGGCTATCCTTTTAACTACGATTCGTACAATCGTGGACATTTACAGCATGGAAGGAGGCCATTTCGGCCCATTGTGTCCGCGCCGGCCGACCAAGAGCTGTCCAGCCTAATCCCATTTTCCCGCTCTCGGTCCGTAGCCCCGTAGGTTACGGCACTTCAAGTGCACATCAGATACTTTTTAAATGCGGTGAGGGTTTCTGCCTCTACCACCCTTTCAGGCAGTGAGTTCCACCCCAGACCCCCACCACCCTCTGGGTGAAGACATTTCCCCTCAAATCCCCCTCTAAACCTCCCCCCAATTACTTTCAATCTGTGCCCCCTGGTTGTTGACCCCTCTGCCCAGGGAAACAGGTCTGTCCTATCCACTCTATCCAGGCCCTTCATCATTTTATACACCTCAATCAGGTCTCCCCTCAGCCTCCTCTGTTCCAAAGAAAACAACCCCAGCCCATCCAATCTTTCCCCATCGCTAAAATTCTCCAGTCCAGGCAACACCCTGGTAAATCTCCTCTGCACCCTCTCCAGTGCAATCACATCGTTCCTGTAATGTGGTGACCAGAACTGTGCACGCAGTACTCCAGCTGTGGCATAACAGTTTTATACAGTTCAAGCATAGCCTCCCTGCTCTGGTATAGAGAGAGAGAGAGAGATACAGTGCCTCTTTAAATACACCCATTTGCCTTTACAATTGCAATGCAATTTTTCTTTTAAAAGGACCCCTTTGACTCCCAACCCACCCACACACACACACACACACACAGATACTCACAAGAGAGAGGAGGAGGAGAGCTGCTCTTTGTCCCTTTAAAATTGCAAAAATGTTCACAACTCCAGGGCTCTTTGTTCTGAACAAAGTGAAAAAGAGAAAGGTTTAGGTTATTTTTCTGTCTCTATCAGTGAATGCAATGAATGAAAGGTGTTGCAATAAAGATAATGCAAAGGGACAAACAAACACTCACAGGCTGTGTGTTTCTCTCCCACCCACCAGCCAGCTTCCCCTTGAACAGCTCCTGCACACAATGAAGCCAAGACTGGGGCCTTGCAGCCAAGGCTAGCAAAATAGCTCAGCAGGCAGCGCCAGGTCCCGCCCCCCTGCCGCGCCGCCATTGGTTGGAGGACCCACGGCCCTCGCGGACCTCCCAGCGGCCTGCGCGCTGCTGATTGGCCGGCGCCCGACGTCCATCAAACACTCTTCCCCCCCCCCGCCGCCTGTACGCGCTGACGCACGCACGCAAGGTCGTTTGGATCGACGGAGCGAGAGGGAGAGAAGACAAATGGACACCAAGAGGCAAAAGCAACCAAAAACAACGGCGAGCGGTGCGAGGGAGGAGCGTGGCGATTAATTCATCTTTTCAGCCGAGGCGAACCAATTAAAAAACAGTTTTAATAAACATCCCCGATAGCTGCGCATGCGCCGCGGGCCAGCCTTTGACCCCACCCCCCACGTGGGGGCCGCCTGCCACCGGACACGCCCCCTCGCCTGGCCGCTTCACCAATCACAGCGCTTGGGAACCAGGCTGTCAATCACACGCCCTGGGAGTGGGTGAATGACAGCGGCGGCGGCCAATGAGGGGCAGGGGGGCGGGACCTGAGGGGCCAGGGCTGATCAGCACAGAACAGGAGGAATTGGGGGGACATTCAGCCCATCGAACCTGCTCCACCATTCAATAAAGATGCTAACCAACTTTCAATTTGAGTTAAGTTACTGTCTAAAGTTTAATTTGGTTTAAGTTTGTTGGTTTTAGTGCCCCCCCCCCACTTGAATCAGGGGGCACTTGATTTATGGTCCGACAAAAATAGTTGTAGAGCTGTTGAGTTGGGAGTGGCTTAGCCAGTCACGTGATGTTCACAAGACTCAATAAAACCCCAGCCAGTAGGACTCAAGGGATCCACGATGGGGCAGGTGGTTGTGAGACTGCTGGATGAACTGGATATAGTCAATGTATTCACTGAGGCATATGAAAGCATGGGCCTTACGCTTAACATCCGTAAAACAAAGATCCTCCACCAGCCTATCACCGCCGCGCAGCACTGCCCCCCAGTCATCAAGTTCCATGGCGCAGCCCTGGACAACGTGGATCATTTCCCATATCTCGGGAGCCTCTTATCAACAAAGGCAGACATTGATGCGGAGATTCAGCATCGCCTCCAGTGTGCCAGTGCAGCCTTCGGCCGTCTGAGAAAAAGAGTGTTTGAAGACCAGGCCCTCAAATCTACCACCAAACTCATGGTCGACAGGGCTGTAGTAATACCCACCCTGGGGCTGAGGCATGGACGATGTGCAGAAGGCACCTCAAGTCGCTGAAGATATATCACCAACGATGTCTCTGCAAGATCCTACAAATCTCCTGGGAGGACAGACGCACTAACATCAGTGTCCTCGACCGGGCTAACATCCCCAGTATTGAAGCACTGACCACACTCGATCAACTTCGCTGGACAGGCCACATAGTTCGCATGCCAGATACGAGACTCTCTAAGCAACTGTTTTATGCACAGCTCCTTCATGGTAAACGAGCCAAAGGTGGGCAGCAGAAACGTTATAAGGACACCCTCAAAGCCTCCCTGGTGAAGTGCGACATCTCCACTGACACCTGGGAGTCCCTGGCCACAGACCGCCCGAGGTGGAGAAAGTCCATCGAGTCTCAACGCAAAGAGCGTGAAGAGGCCAAGCGCAGAGAGCAGAAGGAGGGCGCGTCAAACCAGCCCCACCCACCCCTTCCCTCGACCAATGTCTGTCCCACCCGTAACAGGGTCTGTGGCTCTCGTGTCGGACTGTTCAGCCATCAAAGAACTCATTTGGGAGTGGAAACAAGTCTTCCTCGATTCCGAGGGACTGCCTGTGATGATGATGGATGAACTAGTAATGTGGAGTGTGATTGTTAAACCTTTTGCTAATTAACCAACTAATTGTTAATAAGAAAAAGATCAATGGTTGATCACCGCCCACAACTCCACCATCCCGCCCGCTCCCCGTATCCCTCGATTCCCTCAATATCCAAAAATCTATTCATCTCAGCCTTTGAATATAGGATAAGGCGATCCCTCAAAACGAGGATGACTTGCTTCCACACTAAAAAGGGATGAGTTCACAGGTGTTTCAAAGAAGGACCTAATATTCCAGATCCCGAACTAAATATTGAAGGGTGGAAGATGCCTGTGCGGGAATTTTTTGAACGTGGGGTGACCGTTGCACACCAGCCACCACACGGGCTTGACAGAGCTAGGTCTTGATCCAGTGGCAAGGGTTAACCAAGACCACTGGAGACCTGCTCTGCTGTACAGACCTAATGCACTCACATAGAAACATAGAAAATAGGTGCAGGAGTAGGCCATTCAGCCCATCGAGCCTGCACCACCATTCAATCAGATCACGGCTGATCATTCACCTCAGTACCCCTTTCCTGCTTTCTCTCCATACCCCTTGATCCCTTTAGCCGTAAGGACCATATCTAACTCCCTCTTAAATATATCCAACGAACTGGCCTCAACAACTCTCTGCGGTAGAGAACTCCACAGGTTAACAACTCTCTGAGTGAAGAAGTTTCTCCTCATCTCAGTCCTAAATGGCTTATCCCTTATCCTTATACTGTGTCCCCTGATTCTGGACTTCCCCAACATCGGGAAAATTCTTCCTGCATCTAACCTGTCCAGTCCCGTCAGAATTTTATATGTTTCTATGAGATCCCTTCTCATCCTTCTAAACTCCAGTGAATACAGGCCCAGTCGATCCAGTCTCTCCTCATATGTCAGTCCTGCCATCCCGGGAATCAGTCTGGTGAACCTTCGCTGCACTCCCTCAATAGCAAGAACATCCTTCCTCAGATTAGTAGATTAAAACTAAACACAATATTCCAGATGAGGCCTCACCAAGGCCCTGAAAAACTGCAGTAAGACCTCCCTGTTCCTATACTCAAAACCCCTCGCTATGAAGGCCAACATACCATTTGCCTTCTTCACCGCCTGCTGTACCTGCATGCCAACTTTCAATGACTGATGGACCATGACACCCAGGTCTCGTTGCACCTCCCCTTTTCCTAATCTGCGAATGTTTTTGTGGCAGAGGTGCGGCGAGAGATCGTGGCGAAGGAGCGGCGAATGTTTGTGGCGGAGGAGCGGCGAGAGATCGTGGCGGAGGTGCGGTGAATGAGGGTACGGGGCCCAGAAGAGCCGAGGGCCCAGGGGCAGCAGGGGCCCAGTCCACACTGTGCGATATGTGTGCGCACTAGGTCCATGCAGCAGAGCAGGTCTCCAGTGGTCTTGGTTAATCCTTGCCACTTGATGAAGGCCTCGCTCTATCAAGCCCGTGTGGTGGCTGATGTGCAACGGTCACCACACGTTCAAAAAATCCACGCACAGGCATCTTCCACCCTTCAACTGGAGTTCAGGACTGGAACATCGGGTCCTTCATTGAAACACCTGTGAACTCATGTGGAAGCAAGTCATCCTCGTTCGAGGGACTCTCTGTGATGGTGATGACTAAATAATAATTGGACGAGATTTGAAAAACTGTTCTATAGCACTAAATATTCTATCATTTCAAGAGGTTTCATTGACGGAAAAATAGCTCGATGAATATCATTATGATGGGAACAATGTCTAAATCCTAGATTAAGGATGCATTTCATCAGGAGTTTAACAACCCTGTGGATTTCTTGCCCAAGCTCCTTTCTGTTTGGTCTGCTGAAAAGTTCCATCAGTAATTTTCCTTTATCCTGACATAGGGTGGCAAAAACAGGAAGGCAGAATATTATCAGAATGGCGACATATTTGGAAAATTATGCAACGAGACCTGGGTGTCATGGTACATCAGTCACTGAAAGTTGGCATGCAGGTACAGCAGGCGGTGAAGAAGTCAAATGGCATGCTGGCCTTCATATCAAGAGGATTTGAGTATAGGAGCAGGGAGGTCTTACTGCAGTTGTACAGGGCCTTGGTGAGAGCACACCTTGAATATTGTGTGCAGTTTTGGTCTCCTCATCTGAGGAAGGACATTCTTGCTATTGAGGGAGTGCAGCGAAGGTTCACCAGACTGATTCCCGGAATGGCAGGACTGACATATGAAGAAAGACTGGATCGACTAGGCTTATATTCACTGGAATTCAGAAGAATGAGAGGGGATCTCATAGAAACATATAAATTTCTGACGGGACTGGACAGGTTAGATGCGGGAAGAATGTTCCCGATGTTGTGGAAGTACAGAACCAGGGGACACAGTCTAAGGATAAGGGGTAAATCATTTAGGACTGAGATGAGGAGAACTTCTTCACTCAGAGAGTGGTGAACCTGTGGAATTCTCTACCACAGAAAGTTGTTGATGCCAGTTCGTTGGATATATTCAAGAGGGAGTTAGATATGGCCCTTACGGCTAAAGGGATCAAGGGGTATGGAGAGAAAGCAGGAAAGGGGTACTGAGGTGAATGATCAGCCATGATCATATTGAATGGTGGTGCAGGCTCGAAGGGCCGAATGGCCTACTCCTGCACCTATTTTCCATGTTTCTATATATTCAAACTTTTGAGTTTTAGATTGTGAAAAGTGCTTGAAGTGCATTCTTTTCAATGTCTTCCATGAAATAAAGTTATAATGGAAGTCAAAGGGACGCATAGCTGTCCCTTTACTGTTTTTTTAAAGAACCGGCACCTGACAGAAAAAGACGGTTTCTTAAACGATAAGGGGACAAGGGGTTATGGGGAGCGGGCAGGGAAGTGAAGCTGAGTCCATCATCGGATCAGCCATGATCTTATTGAATGGCGGAGCAGGCTCGAGGGGCCGTATGGCCTACTCCTGCTCCTATTTCTTATGTTCTTAATGTTCTTATGATGTCCGAATTGATTATGTAAATTAGCTGAGTTCATTATGCCAACGTGTTCAACCTACGACCTCTGAACCTTGGAAGTACGGCCAAGAAAGCCCAAGCAACTCTTTCTGACGTGTACTTATATATTTCTTATTTGCTGGTTGGTTGTTGTAATTTTGCGGGTGTGAGGTTTGGAAAGAGCTGTTCTGAGTGCTGCTGTCTCTTTGGCGGATAAACCCAAATTAGGACATCACGATGAGCAGCACAAGACAGATGGAGATGAAGACAAATATGGATTCAAACTCTGTATGCTTTGGGGTGCCGCAGGGCTCAGTGCTGGGACCCCCAGCTATTTACAATGTACATTAATGATTTAGATGAACGAATTGAGTGTAATATCTCCAAGTTTTCAGACGACACTAAGCTGGGTGGCGGTGTGAGCTGTGAGAAGGAATCTAAGAGGCTGCAGGGTGACTTGGACAGGTTAGGTGAGTGGGCAAATGCATGGCAGGTGCAGTATCATGTGGATAAGTGTGAGGTTATCCACTTTGGTGGCAAAAACATGAAGGTAGAATATTATCTGAATGGTGGCAGATTAGGAAAAGGGGAGGTGCAACGAGACCTGGGTGTCATGGTACATCAGTCACTGAAAGTTGGCATGCAGGTACAGCAGGCGGTAAAGAAGGCAAATGGCATTTTGGCCTTCACAGCGAGGGGATTTGAGTATAGGAGCAGGGAGGTCTTACTGTAGTTGTACAGGGTCTTGGTGAGGCCTCATCTGGAATATTGTGTTCAGCTTGGTGAATGCCTTCCCCCCTACTAATGTCGCGAAAAGGTCATCGGTTTGGGTAGTGGGTACTGGTCCTGTAACGAGACTCAGTTGATCATTACTTTGTAGTCGCCGCAGATTCTGACCGTGCCATCGCTCTTTAGTACCAGAACAATCGGACTGGCCCACTCGTGGAAATCGACTGGCAATATAATTCCCTCGCGTTGAAGTCCGTCCAATCCGATCTCCACTTTCTCCCTCATCATGTAGGGGACCGCTCGAGCCTTGTGATGAATGGGCCGTGCCTCGGGGACCAAGTGGATCTGTACTTTGGCGCCTGTGAAGTTGCCGATGCCTGGTTCAAATAAAGATGGGAACTTGCTCAGCACTTGAACACAGGAAGCATTGTCCACTGACAATAATACTTTGACGTCTTCCCAGTCCCACCGAATCTCCCCCATCCAGCTTCTGCCAGGCAGCGTTGGCCCATCGCCTGGTACAACCCACAGTGGCAGCTCGTGCGCCTCTCCATCATAGGATACTTTTACGTTCGCACTGCCAATAACTGGTATCAGTTCCTTTGGTGTAAGTGTGCAGCTTTATCTGAATGGGGCTCAGCTTGGGTCTTTGTGCTTTGTTGTTGCCCCACAGCCTTTCAATTGCCTTCTGGCTCATAATTGACTGACTCGCCCCCGTGTCCAGCTCCATGGATACAGGAGCGCCATTTCATTTGACTTTTATCATCATGGGAGGACTTTTTGCGGAGAAGGTGTGCACCCCGCACATTGCTCCCTCGGGCTGAGTTGCCTCTCTAGCTTGTCCTTTGTGATCTGCGCTGGATCGGGATCCTTCTGCCGACTCCACTGTCGTGTGGTGAGTCGCAGTACCTTTGCACATTCACTGGAGGTGGCCCCTTGTTCTGCAGCTTTTGCATGCGTAGTCTTTAATTCGACACTGGTGGGCCCCATGATTACCCCCCGCAACGCCAGCATTGTGCTACAGATTCCCCATTTACACCACTTGGCGGCCTGGCAGCAGCAGGCATGTAGGTTCTGCCCTGTACAGTTCTTATTAGTTCAACAGTTCTGCCTGCACTCGCCGTTATTTTCCGTACAGTACGTGCCCGTGAGTTCCGATTCTGGTAGGAAGAGATCTGTATGGTATCGCGATTCGAGGGCATGAACGCCTGGCTTATGGTGATGGCTTTCTTCATCAACGGTTTCGGCAGCCAGTAGCTTGCGAAGGATATCCTCGTGGCCTATGCCCATCACAAAAGCGTCTCGCAACGCATCGTTCAAAAATCCCGCAAAAGTCCCGCGGTCCCGCGAGCCATCTTAAGTCGGCGACATACTTCGCCACGTCCTGGCTCTCCGGCCGGCGGTGTGTTTGGAAGCGATACCTGGCCGTTAAGATGCTCTCCGTTGGTTTGAGGTGTTCCCGAATCAGCGTGTGCAGCTCTGCGTATGACTTCTCCGTAGGTTACACTGGTGCAAGCAGATCCCTGATGAGACCGTAGACCGTGAGCCCGCAGCTGGTCAAAAGAATGGCTCTGCGTTTTCCTTCCAGTGCCTCGCCATCCAGGTCCTTGGCCACGACGTGTTGGTCAAGCTGCTCGATAAAGGCTTCCCAATCTGCACCCTTTGCATACTTTTCTAAACACCAACGGCAGCCATGACTGCGTAAAAGTTCGTGATCTGTAACTCGTCGCCAGTTAGAAATATAGAAACATAGATAATAGGTGCAGGAGTCGGTCATTCGGCTCTTCGAGCCTGCACCACCATTCAATAAAATCATGGCTGATCTTTCACATCAGTACCCCTTTCCTGCTTTTTCTCCATACCCCTTGATCCCTTCAGCCGTAAGGGCCATATGTAACACCCTTTTGAATATATCCAATGAACTGGCATCAACAACTCTCTGCGGCAGGGAATTCCACAGGTTAACAACTCTCTGAGTGAAGAAGTCTCTCCTCATCTCAGTCCTAAATGGCTTACCCCTTATCCTTAGACTATTTCCCCTGGTTCTGGACTTCCCCAACATCGGGAACATTCTTCCTGCATCTAACTTGTCCAGTCCCGTCAGAATTTTATATGTCTCTATGAGATCCCCTCTCATCCTTCTAAACTCTAGTGAATAAAGGTTCAGTCTATCCAGTCTCTCCTCATATGACAGTCCAGCCATCCCGGGAATCAGTCTGGTGAACCTTCGCTGCACTCCCTCAATAGCAAGAACGTCCTTCCTCAGATTAGGAGACCAAAATTGAACACAATATTTCAGGTGAGGCCTCACCAAGAACCTGTACAACTGCAGCAAGACCTCTCTGCTCCTATATTCAAATCCCCTAGCTATGAAGGCCAACATGCCATTTGCCTTCTTCACCACCTGCTGTACCTGCATGCCAACTTTCAATGACTGATGAACCACGACACCCAGGTCTCGTTGCACCTCCCCTTTTACTAATCTGCCACCATTCAGATAATATTCTGCCTTCCTGTTTTTGCCCCCAAAGTGGATAACCTCACATTTATCCACATTTTACTGCATCTGCCATGCATTTGCCCACTCACCTAACCTGTCCAAGTCACCCTGCAGCCTCTTAGCATCCTCCTCACAGCTCACACCGCCACCCAGCTTAGTGTAATCTGCAAACTTGGAAATATTACGCTCAATTCCCTCATCCAAATCATTAATGTATATTGTAAATAGCTGGGGTCCCAGCACTGAGCCCTGCGGTACCCCACTAGTCACTGCCTGCCATTCTGAAACAGACCCTTTTTCCCGACTCTGCTTCCTGTCTGCCAACCAGTTCTCTATCCACGTCAGTACATTACCCCCAATACCATGTGCTTTAATTTTGTACACCAATTTCATGTGTGGGACCTTGTCAAAAGCCTTTTGATAGTCCAAATACACTACATCCACTGGTTCTCCCTTGTCCACTCTACTAGTTACATCCTCAAAAAAATTCTAGAAGATTTGTCAAGCATGAGTTGTAATGTCTGCAATTACCATCGAATAACTCCACGAGGCCTTGTACTGTGAGTTAGAGCTGTGTGACTTCAGTCCATTTAATACGTTACTGTAAAGTGAGGGGCAGCATGGCTGACCACCTTTTATATGCCCCTGCACACCTGGGCAGGTAATCCCTGGGGCCTCCAACAGCAGCGTTTTCAGGTGGTACATTGTACATAGTTACATAGTGAATACAAAGAGTTTGCATACATGACCTGCAGAGAGGATGTTTTCACTGATGGGGGAGACTGGAACTATGGGGCGTCATCTTAGAATAAGGAGCCATCCATTTAAAACTGAGATGAGGAGAATTTCTTCTCTCAGAGGGTTGTAAATCTGTGGAATTCGCTGCCTCAGTGCTCTGGAAGCTGGGACAGTGAATGGATTTAAGACAGAGAAAGACAGTTTCTTAACTGATAAGGGGATAAGGGGTTATGGGGAATGGGCAGGGAAGTGGACCTAAGTCCATGATCGGATCAGCAATGATTGTATTAAATGGCGGAGCAGGCCGAGGGGCCTTATGACCTACTCCTGCTCCTATCTCCTATGTGCTTATGTTCTTATGACTGCTGCACCACCGTTGATCTGAGCACTCCAAACCCAAGAAGCACAAATGCTGTTTCAGAAAGACATTGGAGTGCTCGAATCATCCTCCACCCAGAGATGGGGGCACAGAGAAGGCAAACAAGCTTATCATTGCCCATTGCCCGAGCACCCTCTTCTCTGGGTCATAACCCAAGTGTAAAGCTGATAATGCATTCTAGTGCATCCAATCATTGTAATCTAAAGCCCAGGGGGTTTTGGCCAAACACAGTTACATCGAGGTGAGGCCCTTTCACTGGATGGATCAAACCGTGACATCACAGGGCAAACCTGACCCTACCCTGTGCATCACAGTGAGCTCAGGCATCACAATAGCTTTGTAACCCGGGGCTACCTGGGACACAATCAGTTTCAGTGAAGGAAGGCACTGACTGGGACTAACTGGCTGATCTCTCTCGGAGTGAATGTGGCCGGATACAATATCTCACCATCTTTGCTTTATGAAGAGAACACGATGAAAACATCAGCAACCAGCAGATTAGAGAGAAGGTTGTGAGAGTTGAAAGGTTGGTATTAACCTACTGATCTTGTATCCTCATTGTGAAAGTCAGAATGAGCAACATAAAGAGTTTAATAGATACAGTAATACTGATGAACAGTTCATTTTGTTGTTATTCGATCTTCTTTGGGCTTGTTAATAGTTAGTCTGGAGTCTGCAGCCTGCTCACAGATGGTTACTGATCCCCACTCTCAGCTCCCTCACTGACCAGCCCCTCCCAGCCCTTGAGTTTGGTGCTCACTCCGTGTTCTGTAAATTTAGACAGCTACTTATCATTGGTAGATCTCCCGGGTCATTGCTCGGGACAGTCTGCAGGGTGAGCAACAGTCACACATGTAACTGGGCCCCACTGAGAGAAGGGGGCACGGAGAAGGCAAACGATCCCATCACTGCCCATTGCCCACACACCCGACTCTCTGGGTCATAACCAAGTGCAAAGCTGTTATTGCTTTCCAGCACTTCCAACCTGAGGCCCAAGGCTTTTTGGCCATGCACAGTTGCATCAAGGTGAGGCCCTTTAATTGGACGGGTCAAACTGTGACATCACAGGGCAAGCCTGACCGTACCCTGTGCATCACAGTGATCACTGACATGACAACAGGTTTATAAACAGGGCAAACATGAGGCAGAAGAGGCTGCACAAGCTGGTTTAGTGAAGGAAAGAGAGCTGTACTGACTGTGACTAACCGGCTGATCTCTCTAGGAGTGACTGTGGCCGAAGGGAGCGTGAACAATGGAATCATCACTAACCAGCTGACAGTCGGAAGGGTGTTGCTGTCGAAGGTTTGTTTATTCCAGCTAGAACTAGGGGACATAATCTTAGAATAAGGGGCCGCCCATTTAAAACTGAGATGAGGAGGAATTTCTTCTCTCAGAGGGTTGTAAATCTGTGGAATTCGCTGCCTCAGAGTGCTGTGGAAGCTGGGACATTGAATAAATTTTAGAGATAGACAATTTCTTAACTGATAAGGGATTAAGGGGTTATGGGGAGTGGGCAGGGAAGTGGAGCTGAGTCCATGATCAGATCAGCCATGATCGTATTAAATGGCGGGGTAGGCTCGAGGGGCCGTATGGCCTACTCCTGCTCCTATCTCTTATGTGCTTATGTTCTTATGACAGCTGCACCACCGTTGATCTAAGCGTCCAGCACTCCAAACCCAAGAAGCACAAACGCTGTTTCAGAGGGACATTGGAGTGCTAGAGTCACCCTCCTCCCAGAGATGGGGGCACAGAGAAGGCAAACAAGCTTATCATTGCCCATCGCCCGAGCACCCTCTTTCTCTGGGTCATAACCCAAGTGTAAAGTTGTTATTACATTCTAGTACACCTAGTCATTGAAGCCCAGGGGTTTTTGGCCAAACACAGTTACATCAAGGTGAGGCCCTTTCACTGGACGGGTCAAACCGTGACATCACAGGGCAAGCCTTGACCCTACCCTGTGCATCACAGTGAGCTCAGGCATTGGCCCTGAAATTCCGATGTCCCGGGTCCGTACGAAGTTCCTACGGATGCGGGAAGGAATCAGAAAAGCCGGGTTTCAGCGCACAACGCGCATGTGCTGAAAACCGGCTTTTCAGATCTGTCAAGTTTCTGGCTTGACCGATCTCGCGCATATCGGGAGCGAGGTAACTTGCAGGGCAAGATTTCCGATATTTACGCAGATCTTGCCCAGCAAATGTCCTTTAAAATCTTGCACCTGGAAAAGCCGGCCTATAGCCTACTGTTACAGGCGCAAGTGTTTAAAAATACATAAAAACATTAAAATTAAATTAAATAAACATATATGAAAACATACTTTACTGTTAATAACCCTCCCCACTACGTTTATTTTAAGGCATCTTTAAAAAAAGTAAGGAAAATATTATTTTTTATAAGAACTTTAATTCAAATGATTTTTAAATATGTCATGTATTTTTCTATTTTTTATTGATTTTTTTGTGTGTTTGGGAGGTTTCTCATTCATAATAATGGGCACGCCAACTTACGGAGTTGTCATTATTATGAATGAGAAAATGCTGTACCTTGATTGGCTGCCCAGAGCCATGTGACTCCAGCTCCAGCCCTGCACACGTCCTGACGTGCACGCGCTCCGATGCGTAGGAGTGAAGGCCTCAGGCTCGGAAGTTCGAACAGACGCAGCAGCAACAGGTAAATGCGCAGTTTCTTACCTTTTTTTCTTTAGTTTGCCCACGGTAAGGCTTCTAGCGGAATTTCAGGCCCAATGGGTTTATAACCCGGGGCAACCTGAGACACAATCAGTTTCAGTGAAGGAAAGCACGACCTGGGACTAACTGGCTGATCTCTCTAGGAGTGAATGTGGCCGGAAACAATATCTCACCATCTTTGCTTTATGAAGAGAACACGATGAAAACATCAGCAACCAGCAGATTAGAGAGAAGGTTGTGAGAGTTGAAAGGTTGGTATTAACCTATTGATCTTGTATCCTCATTGTGAAAGTCAGAATGAGCAACACAAAGAGTTTAATAGATACAGTAATACTGATAAACAGTTCATTTTGTTGTTATTCGATCTTCTTTGGGGTTGTTAATAGTTAGTCTGGGGCCTTTAGCCTGCTCACAGATGGTTACTGATCCCCACTCTCAGCTCCCTCACTGACCAGCCCCTCCTAGCCCTTGCGTTTGGTGCTCACTCCGTGTTCTGTGAATTTATTCAGCTACTTATCATTGGTAGATCTCCCGGGGCATTGCTCGGGACAGTCTGCAGGGTGAGCAACAGTCACACATGTAACTGGGCCCCACTGAGAGAAGGGGGCACGGAGAAGGCAAACGATCCCATCACTGCCCATTGCCCACACACCCGACTCTCTGGGTCACAACCAAGTGCAAAGCTGTTATTGCTTTCCAGCACTTCCAACCTGAGGCCCAAGGCTTTTTGGCCAAACACTGTTGCACCCTGAGGCCCTTTAACTGGACGTGTCAAACTGTGACATCACAGGGCAAGCCTGACCCGACGCTGTGCATCACGTGATCACTGACATCACGATAGGTTTATAAACAGGGGAAACATGAGGCAGAAGAGGCTGCACAAGCTGGTTTAGTGAAGGAAAGGGGGCTATACTGACTGTGACTAACCGGCTGATCTCTCTAGGAGTGAATGTAGCCGACTAAATGACCTGGTGAAGGGAGCGTGAACAATGGAATCATCACTAACCAGCTGACAGTCGGAAGGGTGTTGCTGTAGAAGGTTGGTTTATTCCAGCTTGTGTAATTCCCTGTGAAAGTCAGAGTGTGTAACAGTATAATCGACTGCAGTGACTATACAGACATCAATACTCAAACCCTGGAAACTGAAACCAGATCCGTACTCGCTCGTTGTTCTGATCAACTGGGACAATCTGTGGGACAAGGACTCGATGGGAAACTCTTGTCCCAGCAGTTACTAGTGCCCTCTGACCTTGCCAATCCCTGGGTCCTTGTCAAGGACCTGCTCCCAGGTCAGCTGGCTCAGGTACTGCCAGCAATAGCCCTCCGATTGTGTCAGAGAAGTTCCTTGTCCCAGTCTTCCTGGTTCACCTGATGGCATTGCCGCCATTCTGGACCATCTCGCAGATCCTGAAGAAGGTCACAGTCTAAGGATAAGGGGTAAGCCATTTAGGACCGAGATGAGGAGAAACTTCTTCACCCAGAGAGTGCTGAACCTGTGCAATTCTCTACCACAGAAAGTTGTTGAGGCCAATTCACTAAATATATTCAAAAAGGAGTTAGATGTAGTCCTTACTACTAGGGGGATCAAGGGATATGGCGAGAAAGCAGGAATGGGGTACTGAAGTTGCATGTTCAGCCATGAACTCATTGAATGGCGGTGCAGGCTCGAAGGGCCGAATGGCCTACTCCTGCACCTATTTTCTATGTTTCTATGTTTCCCCAACTCCACAACCTTTAATACTCAGGTGGCATCAGAATCGGTGGCCTGTAATATTACATGGAAAGAAACAAGTTGATAGTTTTGCTCCCAGAATCTGCATTGAGCATTAACAGCTTCAATTATTTACTGTACAAGGGTAGCTCCATAGTTCCTGTAGTTGTCGTGTTGCGATCCAGTGATTTAGAAACAAATCTGTCATTTCTTCTTCTGCTAGAGGTACACGGTTGGCGTCAGGATGAGAGAGAGAAAATGGGCGGTTTCATCAAAGTACCTACAGACTAAAGTTGTGAGTAACAAAACCACAAAGACAAGTGGAACAGACACACAAGAGAGAGCACATCGTGACAGAAATCAAATCCATGCCAGCAGAGAAACCACAGAAGGAGCGGAGCGGTGTAACTGAAATTCTCCTGATGCCCTCCCTCTGTGTCCCATCCATTGCTCAGTGCCAGTTCCACACCTTTCAATTTGTGTTTCATTTGACGGCCAGTAACCCCCCCCACCCACAGACCCATCTAGCCCTCATGTCTTTGCATCGGCATCAAGCACCAGCCCTGCTCCAACTCCAGGCTCAGTTCGGCACTGCTTGGGGTGAACTGCACTGGCACTGGGTAAAGCCCAGTCTGTGCCGTCATCCCCAACCAGTGCCGGCCAGGGGTCCACCTTGGGACTAAACAGGAAAGTCTCAAGAAGGGACGCTCCAGTTGTTGCCCCGAGACTTCCCAGAATTAAGAGGGAGTCCTCCCTTGGCTCCAGCTGGCTCGGAGGAGTCCGTGACTGCTGGTGCCAGGATCTCTCCCAATTCCTGTTGGGCATCTAGGTTCCAAGAGCTCTCACTCCAAGGGAGGATATGTGTGCCTGAGTGGCTCCTCACCCCATGAGGCGGAGGGCTCATGTCTGGAGGATCTAACTCAATCGGCCTTTGTATTCATGAGCCTGTAACGAATGGCTTCCGAAGGCAGGAAGCCTCCAGGTAGCTTCCTCGGGCTGAACCGGCAGGGAAGGCTGACCGTGAGGCCCTCATCTCTGTTCCCAGAGCCTCACTATCAACCTTCCCTGTCTCTTCAGCCCGAGGCAGCTTCCCAGAACCATCCCGCCTTCGGAAGCCAAGCTGGGAGCCTGAGTCGGACCACGATCTCCAGTCGTTTGGGCTTTTTCATGTTTTTAACACGATGGTGAACGAGTCTGAAACTGTGTTCTGGAGGTCCCTTCACTTGGGGGTGGGGTGGGGAGCGTGGGGGCTTTAGTTTTTACTTGGGCTCTTGCAAATGCCTTGGGCTGTAGCTGTATTCATCCTACCAATTTCCTGGACAGTTTGGGTGGACTTAATATGTGCCCTCCAGTTCAGGCCAAGGTAGACAGCATCCACAGTGCCTCCACCACCCTGCTTTCACACCTTGCAGTTTATTGGCGAACTTCAGTGGTGAAGACATCAGAAGGAAGGTTACTGCCGAGTGAAACTAATCCTGGCCCACCCACATTTGGGGTCTGGCGGACCTTCCTGCAAGGTTTAGCGCATGCCTCGAATTCCCTGCCACCAAATACATTGGGGCCGGCTTTACTGACCAGCAGCCTAATGCCTCGCAGGTGAGTTGAGGGAGCAATGCCTGTCACAGAGTGAGGACCACCTTCAGAGAGCATCTACTGCAGCAACATGCTGTGTGGGTGCCCTCAATATCGGAGAAGGGCCCAGCATCCAGTGGGTCTTGCCTTGCCAATGAGCTTGGCCATGCAACTTGGGGCTCTTTCAGGCACTGCAGGTGCCCTGTAGTATTTGGTGCTGAGGGCTTCTTTGGCGAGCAAGTGGAGGAGCTGAACGTTCAGCCATGCCCAGAATTGATGGAACCAATCCCAGAGCCGCTCATCCTCCAGCACCCCACCGGCCGTATGGAAGCCACCAGAACGCCCGGGAAATGTAAAGGCGGTTGTTTCTGGACCTTCCTCCTCGAGATAATGTAGCACCACCACCAATCCATTCCTGTAGTTAAGGGAGTTAGAACATGTCCAGGGAACTAGCGACCAGTCGATACGGTACCACAAAATAGACCAAGCACCAGGATTTATTTCTAGAATTGAAAGGTAGAGAAGTTATGCAGCAGCTCCTCCACTTGCTCACCAAAGAAGCCCTCAGCACCAAAGGGCACCTGCAGTACCTGAAAATCTTTACCCAGAGGGTGGTGAGAATGTGGAGCTCCCTACCTCAGGGAGTGGTTGATGTGAGTAGTATCGTTGTATATAAGGGGAGGCTAGACAAGCATATGAGGGAGAAAGGAATAGCGGGTTCTGCTGATAGATGAGTGGGTGGAGCCTAGACACCGGCATTGGCTGACTGGGCCGTATGTCCTACGCAATCCTATGTAGTCATTTACATCCATAAGCCTTTACAAGGCTTTATCCGGACCGCAATGTCCTTTGTACCATGCTAGCCCATCATTCCAGAATAGGACCTGGAATGCAGAGAGCTCACAACAAGTAACCTTCGAAATCCTGTCCAGCTCCACCTCCCCAAGTGACCACCTGAGAGCCCACCACAGAGCTGGGTGGGTGGGTCACTTCCAGTACTTCCCTGTGGAAGTGTATTACTCTGGGCACTTGGGTTCAGGAGACCAGAAGTAGTGAGTATCCTCTGCATTAGCAGCTCGTTCTTCACAATGTGGCTTGGTTTCCAATGTAACTGGAAGGATGTTTCCAGTGGGGTTCCGCAGGGCTCAGTACTGGGTGCCTTGATTTTGTGGCATATATCAACGATTTAGATTTAAATATCGAGAGTATGATTAAGATGTTTGCAGACGACACTAAAATTGGCGGTGTGGTTGATAATGAAGAGGAAAGTCATGGGCTGCAGGAGAATATCAATCTACTGGTCAGGTGGGTAGAGCAGTGGAAACTGGAATTTATTTCAGAGAAGTGTGATGTGATGCACTTTGGGAGGGCTAATAAGTAAAGGATATACACATTAAGTGGTAGGCCACTTAATAGTGTAGATGAACAAAGGGAACTTGGAGTGCTTGTTCACAGATCCCTGAAAGTAGCAGGCCAGGTGGATAAGGTGGTTAAGAAGGCATACGGAATGCTTGCCTTTATTGGTTGAGTAATAGAATATAAGAGCAGGGAGGTTATGCTTAAATTGTATAATACTTTGGTTTGGCCACAGCTGGAGTACTGCGTGCAGTTCTGATCGCCGTATTTTCGGAAGGACGTGATTGCACGAGAAAGGATGCAAAGGAGATTTACTAGGATGCTGCCTGGAATGGAGAATCGTAGTTATGAGGACAGATTGGATAGCTTGGGTTTGTTCTCATTGGAACAGAGAAGGTTGAGAGGAGACCACATCGAGGTGTACAAAATATTGAGGGGCCTGGACATAGTGGATAGTAAGGGCCTATTTCCATTGGTGGAGGGGTCTATTACGAGGGGACATAGTTTTAAGGTGATTGATGGAAGGTTTAGAGGGGATTTGAGGGTGGGCTTCTTTACGCAGAGGGTTGTGCGGATCTAGAACTCGCTGCCTGGAAGAGTGGTGGATGCAGAAACCCTCACCACTTTTAAGAGAAGGTTGGATGGGCACTTAAAGTGCAGTAACCTTAGATATAATGATATAAAGCTCAGATATAATGGTAAGTACTGCAGGGAATAGAATACGGCCAGAGTGATCTCCTGGACTAGTGTCAATCGCTTGGATGGTCGGAGAGGAATTTTCCCAGATTTTTTCTCCCGAAATTGGCCTGGGTTTTTATCTGGTTTTTGCCTCTCCCAGGAGATCACATGGCTCCAGTTGGGGTGGAGTTTTCAATATCAGGGGTGTCGCAGTTGCGTGAGGCGGACTTGTTGGGCTGGGTGCTCTTTGCTTTTCCGTCATTGTTCATAGGTTTATATTGAACCTTTAGGGCTGCTGACCAAGGGCCGTGCGGCTCTTTGTCGGACAGCGCGGATACGATGGGTTGGAATTGTCGCCTTCTGCACTGTAAATTTCTATGTTTCTATGTTTGACCATCAGAGGAACTATCTACTAGTGGAATACTGGTTACCATCCACACTGAAAGTGAGTGATAGTTATCCAGAAGGCTCAACTGATGAAGATATGTCTCCAGTTGAGCATTCTTAATGTCTATCACTCGGCCAGTAATGTTTCCACAGTTCTCCTTTGTCGCAGCATCTGAACCAGAGATGGTGGTCTTGGGGCACAGTGTCCTCCAGGCATTTGGGCTACAGCCATCAGGCTCTTCAGGTAATGCAGCGACATTCAGGAGGAATGGGCTTCAAGGCCAGTGGACATGGATGAGTTCACTTGTCATTTCAGCAGGCTCGGGGTGTGAACGGTATAATAGGACATTGTACATTTTCAGACTCGCTGCGGGGTAAGTCAACATGTCTATTTTTGATAATGAAGAGGAAAGTAATGGGCTGCAGGAGGATATCAATCTACTGGTCAGGTGGGCAGAAGAGCAGTGGCAAATGGAATTTAATTCAGAGAAATGCGATGTGATGCACCTTGGGAGGGCAAATAAAGAAAGGATATACACATTAAGCAGTAAGCGATTTAATAGTGCAGATGAACAAAGGGACCTTGGAGTGCTTGTCCACAGATTCCTGAAAGTAGCAGGCCAGGTGGATAAGGTGGTTAAGAAGGCATACGGAATGCTTGCCTTTATTGGCCAAGGCATAAAATATAAGAGCAGGGAGGTTATGCTTAAATTGTATAATACTTTGGTTTGGCCACAGCTGGAGTACTGCGTACAGTTCTGGTCGCTCTATTATAGGAAAGAGGTGATTGCACTCGAGAGGGTGCAGAGAAGATTTACTAGGATGCTGCCTGGAAAGGAGATTCATAGTTATGACGACAGATTGGATAGGCTGGATTTGTTCTCATTGGAACAGAGGCAGTTGAGAGGAGACCTCATCGAGGTGTACAAAATATTGAGGGGTCTGGACATAGTGGTTATTAACGGTCTCTTTCCATTGGTGGAAATAGCAGGCGGTGAAGAAGGCAAATAGCATGTTGGCGAGATAATTTGAGTACAGGAGCAGGGAGGTCTTACTGCAGTTGCACAGGGCCTTGGTGAGGCCCCGCCCTAAATATTGTGTTCAGTTACGAGGGGGTATAGTTTTAAGGTGGTTGTTGAAAGGTTTAGAGGGGATTTGAGGCCGGGGGGGGGGGCTTCTTTTGCAGAAGGTTGTGGGGATCTGGAACTCACTGCAGAAACCCTCACCATATTTAAGAGATGGTTGGATGGGCACTTAAAATGCAGTAACCTGCAGGGTTACGGACCGAGATCTGGTAATTGAGATTGGACTGGATGGCCGTTTGTTGGACGGCTCAGATATAACGGTAAGTACCGCAGGGATTAGAATACGGCCAGAGTGTGATCTCCTGGACGAGTTTCGATCGCCTGGATGGGTCGGAGAGGAATTTTCCCAGATTTTTTCTCCCTAAATTGGCCTGGGATTGTTTCTGGTTGTTGCCTCTCCCAGGAGATCACATGGCTCCGGTTGGGGTGGAGTGTAGAATGTTTTCAGTATAAGGGGTGTCGCAGTTGTGTGAGGTGGACTGGTTGGGCTGGGTGCTCTTTGCCTTTCCGTCAATGTTCATAGGTTTAGCGTTGCTGACCAAAGGCCGTTCGGACACGATGGGCCGAAATGGCCTCCCTCTGTGCTGTAAATTTCTATGTTTCTATGTTTCTATGTTTGACCATCAGAGGAACTATCTACTAGTGGGCATACTGGTCACCATCCACACTGAGAGTGAGTGATAGTCACCCAGAAGGCTCAACTGATGAAGATAAGTCTCCAGTTGAACATTCTTTATCTCCATCACTCGGCCAGTAATGTTTCCACATTTTTATTTTGTCGCAGCATCAGAAGAAAAGTAAAAGTGGAGGGCAGAGAAACCTAAGGGCAAAACGCAAAAAGGGCCACATTGCAGCAAAATTCTAAAGGGGCAAAGTGTGTTAGAAAGACAAGCCTGAAGGCTCTGCGCCTCAATGCGAGGAGTATTTGGAATAAGCTGGACGAATTAACTGCGCAGATAGCAGTTAATGGATATGATGTAATTGGCATCACGGAGACATGGCTCCAGGGTGACCAAGGCTGGGAACTCAACATCCAGTGGTATTCAACATTTAGGAAGGATAGACAGAAAGGAAAAGGAGGTGGGGTGGCATTGCTTGCTAAAGAGGAAATTAATGCAATAGTAAGAAAAGACATTGGTCTGGATGATGTGGAATCTGTATGGGTGGAGCTGCGGAAGACCAAAGGGCAGAAAACGCTTGTGGGAGTTGTGTACAGATGGCCAAACAGCAGTAGTAAGGTTGGGGACAGCAACAAACAAGAAATAAGGGATGCATGCAATAAAGGTACAGCAGATATCATGATCTACATATTGATTGGGCTAACCAAACTGGTAGCAATGCGGTGGAGGAGGATTTCCTGGAGTGTAGTAGGGATGGCTTTCTGGACCACTAAGTCGAGGGACCAACCAGGGAGCTGGCCATCCTAGACTGGGTGATGTGTAATGAGAAAGGACTAATTGGCAATCTTGTTGTGCGAGACCCCTTGGGGAAGAGTGACCATAATATGGTAGAATTCTTTATTAAAATGGAGAGTGACACAGTTAATTCAGAAACTAGGGTCCTGAACTTAAGGAAAGGTAATTTTGATGGTTTGAGGCATGAATTGGCTAGAATAGACTGGCAAATGATACTTAAAAGGTTGACGGTGGATAGGCAATGGCAAACATTTAAAGATCACATGGATGAACTTCAACAATTATACATCCCGGTCTGGAGTAAAAATAAAACTGGTAAGGTGGCTCAACCGTGGTTATCAAGGGAAATTAAGGATAGTGTTAAATCCAAGGAAGAGGCATATAAATTGGCCAGAAAAAGCATCAAAGCTGAGGACTGGAAGAAATTTAGCATTCAGCAGAGGAAGACAAAGGATTTAATTAAGAGGGGGAAAATAGAGTATGAGAGGAAGCTTGCTGGGAACATAAAAACTGATTGCAAAAGCTTCTATAGATATGTGAAGAGAAAAAGATTAGTGAAGACGAATGTAGGTCCCTTGCAGTCAGATTCAGGTGAATTTCTAATGGGGAACAAAGAAATGGCAGACCAATTGAACAAATACTTTGGTTCTGTCTTCACAAAGGAAGGCACAAATAACCTTACAAAACACTAGGGGACCGAGGGTCTAGTGAGAAGGAGGAACTGAAGGATATCCTTATTAGGCGGGAAATTGTGTTATGGAAATTGATGGGATTGAAGGCTGATAAATCGCCGGGGCCTGATAGTCTGCATCTCAGAGTACTTAAGGAAGTGGCCCTAGAAATAGTGGATGGATTTGTGATCATTTTCCAACAGTCTATCGACTTGGTATCAGTTCCTATGGACTGGAGGGTAGCTAATGTAACAGCACTTTTTAAAAAGGGAGGAAGAGAGAAAGCGGGTATTTAGATGAAGGAATTGAGTGTAATATCTCCAAGTTTGCAGATGATACTAAACTGGGTGGCGGTGTGAGCTGTGAGGGGGACGCTAAGAGGCTGCAGGGTGACTTAGACAGGTTAGGTGAGTGAGCAAATACACGGCAGATGCAGTATAATTTGGATCAATGTGAGGTTCTCCACTTTGGGGACAAAAACTCGAAGACAGAATCACCAGACTGATTCCCGGGATGGCCGGACTGACATATGAGGAGAGACTGGATACATTGGAGTTTAGAAGGATGAGAGAGGATCTCATAGAAACATACAAGATTCTGACGGGACGGGACAGGTTAGATGCGTGTAGATTGTTCCCGATGTTGTTGAAGTCCAGAACCAGGGGACACAGTCTTAGGATAAGGGGTAGGCCATTTAGGACTGAGATGAGGAGAAACTTCTTCACCCAGAGAGTTGTTAACCTGTGGAATTCCCTGCAGCAGAGAGTTGTTGATGCCAGTGCATTGGATATATTCAAGAGGGAGATAGATATGGCCCTTACGACGAAGGAGATCAAGGGGTATGGAGAGAAAACAGGAAATGGGTACTGAGGGAATGATCAGCCATGATCATATCGAATGGTGGTACAGGCTCGAAGGGCCGAATGGCCTATTCCTGCACCTACTTTCTATGTTTCTATGTTTCTATGTTCTTTACTGGTCAAGTGGGAGAGCAGTTACAAATGGAATATAATTCAGAGAAGTGTGTGGTGATGCACTTTGGGAGGGCTAATAAGGAAATGGTACACACATTAAGTGGTAGGCCACTTAATTGTGTAGATGAACAAAGGGACCTTGGAGTGCTTGTCCACAGATCCCTGAAAATAGTAGGCCAGGTGGATAAGGTGGTTAAGAAGGCATACGGAATGCTTGCCTTTATTGACCGAGTAACAGAATATAAAAGCAGGGAGGTTCTGCTTAAATTGTATTATACTTTGGTTAGGCCACAGCTGGAGTACTGCGTGCAGTTCTGGTCGCCCTATTATAGGAAGGACGTGATTGCACTAGAGAGGGTGCAGAGGAGATTTACTAGGGTGCTGCCTGGAATGGAGAATCTTAGTTATGAGGACAGATTGGGTTTGTTCTCATTGAATCAGAGGAGTTTGAGAGGAGATCTCATCGAGGTGTACAAAATATTGAGGGGCCTGGACATAGTGGATAGTAAGGGTCTATTTCCATTGGTGGAAATAGCAGGTGGTGAAGAAGGCAAATGGCATGTTGGCCTTCATAGCGAGGGGACCTGCGTACAGGAACATGGAGGTCTTACTGCAGTTGTACAGGGCCTTGGTGAGGCTACACCTTGAATATTGTGTTCAGTTTTGGCCTCCGAATCTGAGGAAGGACATTCTTGCTATTGAGGGAGTGCAGCAAAGGTTCATCAGACTGATTCCCGGGATGGTAGGACTGATATATCATGAAAGATTGGATCGACTAGGCTTATATTCACTGGAATTTAGAGGATTGAGGGGTTATCCCATAGAAACATATAAATTTCTGACGGGATTAGGCAGGTTAGATGCAGGAAGAATATTCCCGATGTTGGGGAAGTCCAGAAACAGGGTTCACAGTCTAAGGATAAGGGGGAAGCCATTTAGGACTGAGATGAGGAGAAACTTCTTCACTCAGAGAATTGTGAGCCTGTGGAATTCCCGAGCTCAGAAAGTTGTTGAGGCCAGTTCGATAGATATATTCAAAAGGGAGTTCGATGTGGCCCTTACGGCTAAAGCGATCAAGCGGTATGGAGAGAAAGCAGGAATGGGGTACTGAAGTTGCATGATCAGCCATGGTCATATTGAATGGTGGTGCAGGCTCGGAGGGCCAAATGGCCTATTCCTGCACCTATTTTCTATGTTTCGATGGATGAGTTTATTATGAGGGGGCATAGTTTAAAGGTGGCTGGTGGAAGGTTCCGAGGGGATTTGAGGGGGGCATCTTTATGCAGAGGGTTGTGGCGATCTGGATCTCACTGCAGAAACCCTCACCACTTTTAAGAGATGGTTGGATGGGCACTTAAAGTGCAGTAACCTGCAGGGTTGCAGACCTAGATCTGGTAATTGGGATTAGACTGGATGGTCTTTTGTCGGACAGCGCAGATATAATGGTTAGTACTGCAAGGAATAGAATAAGCCCAAGGTCTGTCTCTGGGACAAGCATCGATCGCCTGGATGAGTCGGAGAGGAATTTTCCCATATTTTTTCTCCCTAAATTGGCCTGGGTTTTTATCTGCTTTTTGCCTCTCCCAGGAGATCACATGGCTCCGGTTGGGGTGGAGTGTAGAATGTTTTCAGTATAAGGGGTGTCGCAGTTGTCTGAGATGGTCTGGTTGGGCTGGGTGCTCTTTGCTTTTCCGTCATAGTTCATAGGTTTATATGTAACCTTTAGGGCAGCTGACCAAGGTCCGTGCGGCTCTTTTTCGGCCGGCGTGGACACGATGGGCCGAAATGGCCTCCTTCTGCGCTGTTAATTTCTATGTTTCTATTTTTCTATGTTTGACCATCAGAGGAAGTATCTACTAATGGGCATACTGGTCACCATCCACACTGAGAGTGAGTGATAGTGATCTAGAAGGCTCAACTGATGAAGCTATGTCTCCACTTGAGCATTCTTGATGTCTATCACTCGGCCAGTAATGTTTCCACAGTTCTCCTTTGTCGCAGCATCTGAACCAGAGATGGTGGTCTTGGGGCACAGTGTCCTCCAGGCATTTGGGCTACAGTCAACAGGCTCTTCAGATAATGCTGCGAAATTCAGGAGGAATGGGCTTCAAGGCCAGTGGACATGGATGATTTCACTTGTCATTTCAGCAGGCTCGGGGTGTGAACGGTATAATAGGACAGTGTACACTTTAAGACTCGGTGTCGGGTAATTCAGCATGTCTATGGGTGATAATGAAGAGGAAAGTCATTAGCTGCAGGAGGATATCAATCTACTGGTCAGGTGAGCACAGCACTTGCAAATGGAATATAATTCAGAGAAGTGTGAGGTATGCACTTTGAGACGCCGAATAAAAAATGGGTGTACACATTAAGCAGTAGGCCACTTAATAGTGTAGACGAACAAAGGGACCTTGGAGTGCTTGTCCACAGATCCCTGAAAGTAGCAGGCCAGGTGGATAAGGTGGTTAAGAAGGCATACGGAATGCTTGCCTTTATTGGCCGAGTAATAGAATATAAAAGCAGGGAGGTTATGCTTAAATTGTATAATATTTTGCTTAGGCCACAGCAGGAGTACTGCGTACAGTTCAGGTTGCCCTTTTATAGGAAGGATGTGATCGCACTGGAGAGGGTGCAGTGGAGATTTACTTGGGTGTTGCCTGAAGTAGATAATCTTAGTTATGAGGACAGATTTGATAGGCTGTGTTTGCTCTCATTGAAGACGAGGAGTTTGAGAGAAGTTCTCAGTGAGGTGTACAAATTTTGCGGGGCATGGACATAGTGGATAATAAGGGTCTATTTCCTTTGTTGGAAATAGCAGGTGGTGAAGAAGTCTAGTGGCATGTTGGCCTTCATCGTGAGAGGATTTGCGTATAGGAGCAGGGAGGTCTTACTGCAGTTGTACAGGACTTTGGTGAGGCCACACCTTGATTATTGTGTTCAGTTTTGGCCTCCTAATCTGAGAAAGGACATTCTTGCTATTGAGTTGGGGAACGTCTGTTCACCAGACTGATTCCCGGGATGGTACGACTGACATATGAATAAAGACTGGATCGACTAGGCTTATATTCACTGGAATTCAGAAGAATGAGAGGGGATCGCATCGAAGCATATATATTTCTGACAGGACGGGACAGGTTAGATGTAGGAAGAATGTTCCCGATGTTGGGGAAGTCCAGAACCAGGGGTCACAGTCTAAGGATAAGGGGTAAGCCATTTAGGACCGAGATGAGGAGAAACTTCTTCACTCAGAGAGTTGTGAACCTGTGGAATTTTCTACCACAGAAAGTTGGTCAGGCCAGTTCGTTAGCTACATTCAAAAGGGAGTTAGATGTGGCCCTTACGGCTAAAGGGATCAAGGGGTATGGAGAGAAAGCAGAAATGGGGTACTGAAGTTGCATGATCAGCCATGATCATATTTAATGGTGGTGCAGGCTCGAAGGGCCAAATGGCCAACTCCTGCACCTATGTTCTATGTTTCTATGTTTCTACGGAGAGGTCTATTCCGAGAGAGTATAGTTTTAAGGTGGTTGGTGAAAAGTTTAGAGAGGATTTGAGGGGGGGCTTCTTTACGCAGAGGGTTGTGGGGATCTGGAACTCACTGCAGAAACCGTCACCATTTTTAAGAGATGGTTGCATGGGCACTTAAAGTGCAGTAACCTGCAGGGTTACGGACCCAGATCTGGTAATTGGGATTAGGCTGGATGACCTTTTGTTGGACGGTGCAGATATAATGGTAAGTAGCGCAGGGAATAGAATACGGCCAGGATGTGATCGCCTGGACTAGTATCGATCGCCTGGATGGGTTGGAGAGGAAGTTTCCCAGATTTTTTCTCCCTAAATTGGCCTGAGTTTTTATCTGGTTTTTGCCTCTCCCAGGAGATCACATGACTCCATTTGGAGTGGAGTATAGAATGTTTCAGGGTAAAGGGGTGTCGCAGTTGTGTGAGGCGGACTGGTTGGGCTGGGTGCTCTTTGCCTTTCCGTCATTGTTCATAGGTTTATATGTAGGGCTGCTGACCAAGATCGGTGAGGCTCTTTATCGGCCAGCGCGGACATGATGGGCCGAAATGGTCTCCTTCTGCGCTGTAAATTTCTATGTTTCAATGTTTCCATGTTTGACCATCAGAGGAATTATCTGCTAGTGGGCATACTGATCACCATCCACACTGAGAGTGAGAGATAGTTATCCAGAAGGCTCAACTGATGAAGATATGTCTCCACTTGAGCATTCTTGATGTCTATCACTCGGCCAGTAATGTTTCCACAGTTCTCCTTTGTCGCAGCATCTGAACCAGAGATGGTGGTCTTGGGGCACAGTGTTCTCCAGGCATTTGGGCTACAGTCATCAGGCTCATCAGGTAATGCTGCGACAGTCAGGAGGAATGGGCTTCAAGGCCAGTGGACATGGATGAGTTCACTGGTCATTTCAGCAGGCTCGGTGTGTGAACGGTATAATAGGACATTGTACACTTTCAGACTCAGTGTGGAGTAAGTCAGCATGTCTATGGGTGATAATGAAGAGGAAAGTCATGAGCTGCAGGAGGATATCAATCTTCTGGTCAGGTGGACAGAGCACTGGCAAATGGAATATAATTCTGAGAAGTGTGAGGTGATGCACTTTGGGAGATCTAATAAGGAAAGGGTATACACATTAAGCGGTAGCCCACTTAATAGTTTAGATGAACAAAGGGACCTTGGGGTGCTTGTCCGCAGATCCCTGAAAGTGGCAGGCCAGGTGGATAAGGTGGCTAAGAAGG
This sequence comes from Pristiophorus japonicus, assembly GCF_044704955.1. Taxonomy (NCBI): domain Eukaryota; kingdom Metazoa; phylum Chordata; class Chondrichthyes; family Pristiophoridae; genus Pristiophorus; species Pristiophorus japonicus. The sequence continues at coordinate 5,792,422 of NC_091999.1, forward strand.
CACAGAGAATGTTTGCCTTTATTGGCCGAGGCATAGAATGTAAGAGCAGTGAGGTTATGCTTAAATTGTATAACTCTTTGGTTAGGCCACAGCTGAAGTACTGCGTGCAGTTCTGGTCGCCTTATTATAGGAAGGACGTGATTGCACTAGAGACGGTGCAGAGGAGATTTACTAGGATGCTGCCTGGAATGGGGAATCTTAGTTATGAGGACAGATTGGATAGGCTGGGTTTGTTCTCATTTGAACAGAGGAGGTTGAGAGGAAACCTCATCGAGGTGTACAAAATATTGAGGGGCCTGGACATAGTGGATAGTGAGGGTCTATTTCCATTGGTGGAAGGGTTTTTAAACGAGTGGGCATAGTTTTAAGGTGGTTGGTGGAATGTTTAGAGGGGATTTGTTTGGGGGGCTTCTGTAAGCAGAGTGTTGTGGGGTCTGGAACTTGCTGCCTGGAAGAGTGGTGGATGCAGAAACCCTCTCCACTTTTAAGAGATGGTTGGATGGGCACTCAAAGTGCAGTAACCTGCAGGGTTACGGAACTAGAGCTGGTAATTGGGATTAGACTGGATGACCTTTTGTTGGACAGAGCAGATATAATGGTAAGTACTGCAGGGAAAAAAATACAGCCAAGGTGTGATCTCCTGGACTAGTGTTGATCGCCTGGATGGGTCGGAGAGGAATTTTCCCAGATTTTTTCTCCCTAAATTGGCCTGGGTTTTTATCTGGTTTTTTCCTCTCCCAGGAGATCACATGGCTCCAATTGGGGTGGAGTGTCGATGTTTTCAGTATAAGAGATGTCGCAGTTGTGTAGGCTGGTTGCTCTTTGCCTTTCTGTCATTGTTCATAGGTTTAGATGTAACTTTTAGAGCTGCTGACCAAGGGCCGTGTGGCTCTTTGTCGGCCGGCACTGACATGATGGGTCGAAATGGCCTCCTTCTGCGCTGTAAGTTTCTCTGTTTCTATGTTTCTATGTTTGACCATCAGAGGAACTATCTACTAGTTGGCATACTGGTCACCATCCGCACTTAGAGCGAGAGATAGTCATCCAGAAGGCTCAACTGATGAAGATAAGTCTCCAGTTGAGCATTCTTGATGTCTATCACTCGGCCAGTAATGTTTCCACAGTTCTCCTTTGTCGCAGCATCTGAACCAGAGATGGTGGTCTTTGGACACTGTGTCCTCCAGACATTTGGACTACTGCCATCGGGCTCTTCAGGTAATGCTGCGACATTCAGGAGGAATGGGCTTCAAGGCCAGTGGACAAGGATGAGTTCACTTTAGTAGCAGACCAGGTGGATAAGGTGGTTGAGAAGACATACGGAATGCTTGCCTATTTTGGACAAGGCATAGAATATAAGAGCAGTGAGGTTATGCTTAAATTGTACAATACTTTGATTAGGTCAGTTGGAGTACTGCATGCAGTTCTGGTCACCCTATTATAGGAAGGACATGACTGCACTGGAGACGGTGCAGAGGAGATTCACCAGGATGCTGCCTGGAATGGAGAATCTTAGTTATGAGGACAGATTTGATAGGCTGGGTTTGTTCTCATTGGAACAGAGGAGTTTGAGAGGAGACCTCAGCTCGGTGTACAAAATGTTGAGAGGCCTGGACATAGTGGATAGTAAGCGTCTATTTCCATTGGTGGAAATAGCAGGCGGTGAAGAAGGCAAATGTCATGTTGGCCTTCATAGTGAGAGGACTTGAGTATAGGAGCAGTGAGTTCTTACTGCAGTTGTACAGGGCCTTGGTGAGGCCACACCTTGAATATTGTGTTCAGTTTTCGCCTGCTAATCTGAGGAAGGACGTTCTTGCTATTGAGGGAATGCAGCGAAGGTTCACCAGACAGATTCCCGGGATGGTAAGACTGACATATGAAGAAAGACTGGAACGACTAGGCTTACATTCACTGGAATTTAGAAGAATGAGGGGGGATCTCAAAGAAACATATAAATATCTGATGGGATTGGGCTGGTTAGATGCAGGAAAAATGTTTCCGATGTTGGGGAAGTTCAGAACCAGGGATCAGTGTCTAAGGATAAGGATTTAGCCATTTAGGACCGAGATGAGGAGAAACTTCTTCACTCAGAGAATTGTGAACCTGCAGAATTTTCTCCCACAGAAAGTTGTTGAGACCAGTTCGTAAGATATAGTCAAAAGTGAGTTAGATGTGGCTCTTACGGCTAAAGGGATCAAGGGGTATGGAGAAAAGCAGGAATGGGGTACTGAAGTTGCATGGTCAGCCATGGTCATATTGAATGGTGATGCATGCTTGGAGGGCTGAATGGCCTACTCCTGCACATATGTTCTATGTTTCTATGTTTCCATGGAGGCGCCTATTACGAGGGGGCATAGTTTTAAGGTGGTTGGTGGAAGGTTTAGAGGGGATTTGACGGGGGGCTTCTTTATGCAGAGGGTTGTGGGGATCTGCATCTCACTGCAGAAACCCTCACCACTTTTAAGAGATGGTTTGATGGGCACTTAAAGTGCAGCAACCTGCAGGGATACGGAGCTAGATCTGGTGATTGGGATTAGACTGGATGATCTTTTGTTGGACCGCACAGATATAATGGTAAGTACTGCAGGGAATAGAATACGGCCAGGGTGTGATTTCCTGGACTAGTGTCGATCGCCTGGATGGGTCGGAGAGGAATTTTCCCAGATTTTTCTCCCTAAATTGGCCTGGGATTTTATCTGGTTTTTGCCTCTCCCAGGAGATCACATGTTTCTGGTTGGGGTGGTGTGTAGAATGTTTCAGTATAAGGGGTGTCGCAGTGTTGTGAGGCAGACTGGTTGGGCTGGGTACTCTTTGCTTTTCCGTCATTGTTCATTATTTTATATGTAAACTTTAAGGCTGCTGACCAAGGGCCATGCGACTCGTTGTCCGCCACACAGACACAATGGGCCAATATGGCCTCCTTCAGCGCTGTAAATTTCTTTCAATCTCTGTTTCTATGTTTGACTGTCTGAGCAACTATCTACTAGTGGGCATACTGGTCACCATCCACACTGAGAGTGAGAGATAGTCATCCAGAAGGCTCAACTGATGAAGATATGTCTCCAGTTGAGCATTCTTGATGTCTATCACTCGGCCAATAATGTTTCCACAGTTCTCCTTGAGAGATGGTGGTCTTGGGGCACAGTATCCTCCAGGCATTTGGGCTACAAGTCATCAGGCTCTTCAGGTAATGCTGCGACATTCAAGAGGAATGGGCTTCAAGGCCAGTGGACATGGATGAGTTCACCTGTCATTTCAGCAGGCTCGGTGTGTGAATGGTATAATAGGACATTATACACTTTCAGACTCAGTGTGGGGTAAGTCAGCATGTCTGTGGTTGACGCTGAAGAGGAAAGTCATGGGCTGCAGGAGGATATCAATCTATCGGTCAGGTAGGCAGAAGAGCAGTGGCAAATGGAATTTAATTCAGAGAAGTGTGATGTGATGTACTTTGGGAGGGCTAATAAGGAAAGGGTATACACATTAAGCGGTAGGCCACTTAATAGTGTAGATGAACAAAGGAACCTTGAAGTGCTTATCCACAGATCCCTGAAGGTAGCAGGCCAGGTGGATAAGGTGGTTAAGAAGGCATACGGAATGCTTGCCTATTTTGGCCAAGGCATAGAATATAAGAGCAGTGAGGTTATGCTTAAATTGTATAATTCTTTGATTAGGCCACAGCTGGAGTACTGCATGCAGTTCTGATCGCCCTATTATCGGAAGGACGTGACTGTGCTGGAGAGGGTGCAGAGGAAATTTACCAGGATGCTGCCTGGAATGGAGAATCTCAGTTATGAGGACAGATTTGATAGGCTGGGTTTGTTCTCATTGGAACAGAGGAGGTTGAGAGGAGACCTCATCGAGGTGTACAAAATATTGAGGGGCCTCGACATAGTGGATAGTAAGGGTCTGTTTCCATTGGTGGAAATAGCAGGCGGTGAAGAAGGCAAATGTCATGTTGGCCTTCATAGCGAGAGGTCTTGAGTATAGGAGCAGTGAGGTCTTACTGCTGTTGTACAGGGCGACACCTTGAATATTGTGTCTCCTATTTCACCTCCTAATCTGTGGAAGGACATTCTTGCTATTGAGGGAGTGCAGCGAAGGTTCACCAGACTGATTCCCGGGATGGTAGGACTGACATATGAAGAAAGACTGGAACGACTAGTCTTATATTCACTGGAATTTAGAAGAATGTGTGGGGATCTCATCGAAACATATAAATATCTGATAGGATTGGGCTGCTTAGATGGAGGAAAAATGTTTCCGATGTTGGGGAAGTCCAGAACCAGGGGTCACAGTCTAAGGATAAGGGCTTAGCCATTTAGGACCGAGATGAGGAGAAATTTCTTCACTCAGAGATTTGTGAACCTGTGGAATTCTGTACCACAGAAAGTTGTTGAGGCCAGTTCGTTAGATATATTCAAAAGGGAGTTAGATGTGGCCCTTACGGATAAAGGGATCAGGGGTTATGAAGAGAAAGCAGGAATGGGGTACTGAAGTTGCACGATCAGTCATGGTCATATTGAATGGTGGTGCAGGCTCGGAGGACCGAATGGCCTGCTGTTGCACAATGTTCTATGTTTTTATGTTTCTATGGAGGAGTCTATTACGAGGGGGCATAGTTTAAAGGTGGTTGATGGAAGGTTTAGAGGGAAATTGAGGGGGGCTTCCTGACGCAGAGGGTTGTGGGGATCTGGAACTCGTTGCCTGGAAGAGTGGTGGATGCAGAAACCCTCACCACTTTTAAGAGATGGTTGGATGGTCACTTAAAGTGCCATAAGCTGCAGGTTTACGCACATAAAGCTCGTAATTGAGATTAGACTGGATGACCTTTTGTTGGACGGCGCATATATAATGGTAAGTTCTGCAGGGAATAGAATACAGCCAGGGTGATCTCCTGGACTACTGTCGATCGCTTGGATAGGTCGGTGAGGAATTTTCCCAGATTTGTTTCTCCCTAAATTGGCCTGGGTTTTTATCTGATTTTTGCCTCTCCCAGGAGATCACATGTCTCCGGTTGGGGTGGAGTGTAGATGATTTCAGTATAAGGAGTGTTGCAGTGTTGTGAGGCGGACTGGTTGGGCTGCCGCTCTTTGCCTTTCCGTCATTGTTTATAGGTTTATATGTAAACTTTAAGGCTGCTGACCAAGTGCCATGCGACTCGTTGTTGGCCGGCGCGGACACGATGGGCGAAAATAACGTCATTCTGCGCTGTAAATTTCTATGTTTCTATGTTTCAAAGTTTGACTATCAGAGGAACTATCTACTAGTGGGCATACTGGTCACCATCCACACTGAGAGTGAGTGATAGTCATCCAGAAGCCTCAACTGATGAAGATATGTCTCCAGTTGAGCATCCTTGATGTCTATCACTCGGCCAGTAATGTATCCACACTTCTCCTTTGTCGCAGCAACTGAACATGAGATGTTGGTCTTGGGGCACTGTGTCCTCCAGGCATTTAGGCTACAGTCATCAGGCTCTTCAGGTAATGCTGTGACATTCAGGAGGAATGGGCTTCAAGGCCAGTGGACATGCATGAGTTCACTTCAGTAGCAGGCCAGGTGGATAAAATGGTTAAGAAGGCATACGGAATGCTTGCCTTTATTGGCTGAATAATAGAATATAAGAGCAGGGAGGTTATGCTTAAATTGTATAATACTTTGGTTTGGCCACAGCTGGAGTACTGCGTGCAGTTCTTGTTGCCCTATTATAGGAAGGACGTGATTGCACTAGAGAGGGTGCAGAGGAGATTTACTAGGATGCTGCCTAGAATAAAAAATCTTAGTTATGGTGACAGATTTGATAGGCTGTGTTTGTTCTCATTGAAAAAGAGGAGGTTGAGAGGAGACCTCATCGAGGTGTACAAAATATTGAGAGGCCTGCACATAGTGGATAGTAAGGGTCTATTTCCATTGGTGGAAATAGCAGGCGGTGAAGAAGGCAAATGGCATGTTGGCATTCATCGCGAGAAGATTTGAGTATAGGAGCAGGGAGGTCTTACTGCAGTTGTATAGGGCCTTGAATATTGTGTACAGTTTTGGCCTCCTAATCTGAGGAAGGACATTTTTGCTATTGAGGGAGTGCAGCGAAGATTCACCAGACTGATTCCCGGGATGGTAGGACTGACATATGAAGAAAGACTGGATCCACTCGGCTTATATTCACTGGAATTTAGAAGAATGAGTGGGGATCTCATAGTAACATATAAATATCTGACGGGATTGGGCAGGTTAGATGCAGGAAGAATGTTCCCAATGTTGGGGAAGTCCAGAACCAGGGGTCACACTCTAAGGATAAGGGGTAAGACATTTAGGACCGAGTTGAGGAGAAACTTCTTCACTCAGAGAATTGTGAACCTGCGGAATTCTCTGCCAGAGAAAGTTGTTGAGGCCAGTTCATTAGATATATTCAAAAGGGAGTTAGATGTGGCCCTTAGGACTAAAGGCATCAAGGGATATGGAGAGAAAGCAGGAATGGGGTACTGAAGTTGCATGATCAGCCGTGATCATATAGAATGGTGGTGCAGGCTCGAAGGACCAAATGGCCAACTCCTGCACCTATGTTCTATGTTTCTATGTTTCTACGGAGGGGTCTATTCCGAGAGAGTATAGTTTTAAGGTGGTTGGTGAAAAGTTTAGAGAGGATTTGAGGGGGGGCTTCTTTACGCAGAGGGTTGTGGGGATCTGGAACTCACTGCAGAAACCGTCACCATTTTTAAGAGATGGTTGCATGGGCACTTAAAGTGCAGTAACCTGCCGGGTTACGGACCCAGATCTGGTAATTGGGATTAGGCTGGATGACCTTTTGTTGGACGGTGCAGATATAATGGTAAGTACCGCAGGGAATAGAATACGGCCAGGATGTGATCGCCTGGACTAGTATCGATCACCTGGATGGGTTGGAGAGGAAGTTTCCCAGATTTTTTCTCCCTAAATTGGCCTGAGTTTTTATCTGGTTTTTGCCTCTCCCAGGAGATCACATGACTCCATTTGGAGTGGAGTATAGAATGTTTCAGGGTAAAGGGGTGTCGCAGTTGTGTGAGGCGGACTGGTTGGGCTGGGTGCTCTTTGCCTTTCCGTCATTGTTCATAGGTTTATATGTAGGGCTGCTGACCAAGATCGGTGAGGCTCTTTATCGGCCAGCGCGGACATGATGGGCCGAAATGGTCTCCTTCTGCGCTGTAAATTTCTATGTTTCAATGTTTCCATGTTTGACCATCAGAGGAATTATCTGCTAGTGGGCATACTGGTCACCATCCACACTGAGAGTGAGAGATAGTCATCCAGAAGGCTCAACTGATGAAGATATGTCTCCACTTGAGCATTCTTGATGTCTATACTCGGCCAGTAATGTTTCCACAGTTCTCCTTTGTCGCAGCATCTGAACCAGAGATGGTGGTCTTGGGGCACAGTGTCCTACAGGCATTTGGGCTACAGTCATCAGGCTCATCAGGTAATGCTGCGACAGTCAGGAGGAATGGGCTTCAAGGCCAGTGGACATGGATGAGTTCACTGGTCATTTCAGCAGGCTCGGTGTGTAAACGGTATAATAGGACAATGTACACTTTTAGACTCAGTGTGGAGTAAGTCAGCATGTCTATGGGTGATAATGAAGAGGAAAGTCATGAGCTGCAGGAGGATATCAATCTTCTGGTCAGGTGGACAGAGCACTGGCAAATGGAATATAATTCAGAGAAGTGTGAGGTGATGCACTTTGGGAGATCTAATAAGGAAAGGGTATACACATTAAGCGGTATCCCACTTAATAGTTTAGATGAACAAAGGGACCTTGGAGTGCTTGTCCGCAGATCCCTGAAAGTGGCAGGCCAGGTGGATAAGGTGGCTAAGAAGGCACAGAGAATGTTTGCCTTTATTGGCCGAGGCATAGAATGTAAGAGCAGTGAGGTTATGCTTAAATTGTATAACTCTTTGGTTAGGCCACAGCTGAAGTACTGCGTGCAGTTCTGGTCGACTTATTATAGGAAGGACGTGATTGCACTAGAGACGGTGCAGAGGAGATTTACCAGGATGCTGCCTGGAATGGGGAATCTTAGTTATGAGGACAGATTGGATAGGCTGGGTTTGTTCTCATTGGAACAGAGGAGGTTGAGAGGAAACCTCATCGAGGTGTACAAAATATTGAGGGGCCTGGACATAGTGGATAGTGAGGGTCTATTTCCATTGGTGGAAGGGTTTTTAAACGAGTGGGCATAGTTTTAAGGTGGTTGGTGAAATGTTTAGAGGGGATTTGATTGGGGGGCTTCTGTAAGCAGAGTGTTGTGGGGTCTGGAACTTGCTGCCTGGAAGAGTGGTGGATGCAGAAACCCTCTCCACTTTTAAGAGATGGTTGGATGGGCACTCAAAGTGCTGTAACCTGCAGGGTTACGGAACTAGAGCTGGTAATTGGGATTAGACTTGATGAGCTTTTGTTGGACGGAGCAGATATAATGGTAAGTACTGCAGAGAAAAAAATACAGCCAAGGTGTGATCTCCTGGACTAGTGTTGATCGCCTGGATGGGTCGGAGAGGAATTTTCCCAGATTTTTTCTCCCTAAATTGGCCTGGGTTTTTATCTGGTTTTTTCCTCTCCCAGGAGATCACATGGCTCCAATTGGGGTGGGGTGTAGATGTTTTCAGTATAAGAGATGTCGCAGTTGTGTAGGCTGGTTGCTCTTTGCCTTTCTGTCATTGTTCATAGGTTTAGATGTAACTTTTAGAGCTGCTGACCAAGGGCCATGCGGCTCTTTGTCGGCCGGCACTGACACGATGGGTCGAAATGGCCTCCTTCTGCGCTGTAAGTTTCTCTGTTTCTATGTTTCTATGTTTGACCATCAGAGGAACTATCTACTAGTGGGCATACTGGTCACCATCCGCACTTAGAGCAAGAGATGGTCATCCAGAAGGCTCAACTGATGAAGATCTCCAGTTGAGCATTCTTGATGTCTATCACTCAGCCAGTAATGTTTCCACAGTTCTCCTTTGTCGCAGCATCTGAACCAGAGATGGTGGTCTTTGGACACTGTGTCCTCCAGGCATTTGGACTACTGCCATCGGGCTCTTCAGATAATGCTGTGACATTCAGGAGGAATGGGCTTCAAGGCCAGTGGACAAGGATGAGTTCACTTTAGTAGCAGACCAGGTGGATAAGGTGGTTGAGAAGACATACGGAATGCTTGCCTATTTTGGCCAAGGCATAGAATATAAGAGCAGTGAGGTTATGCTTAAATTGTACAATACTTTAATTAGGTCAGTTGGAGTACTGCATGCAGTTCTGGTCACCCTATTATAGGAAGGACATGACTGCACTGGAGACGGTGCAGAGGAGATTCACCAGGATGCTGCCTGGAATGGAGAATCTTAGTTATGAGGACAGATTTGATAGGCTGGGTTTGTTCTCATTGGAACAGAGGAGTTTGAGAGGAGACCTCAGCTCGGTGTACAAAATGTTGAGAGGCCTGGACATAGTGGATAGTAAGCGTCTATTTCCATTGGTGGAAATAGCAGGCGGTGAAGAAGGCAAATGTCATGTTGGCCTTCATAGTGAGAGGACTTGAGTATAGGAGCAGTGAGTTCTTACTGCAGTTGTACAAGGCCTTGGTGAGGCCACACCTTGAATATTGTGTTCAGTTTTCGCCTGCTAATCTGAGGAAGGACGTTCTTGCTATTGAGGGAATGCAGCGAAGGTTCACCAGACAGATTACCGGGATGGTAAGACTGACATATGAAGAAGGACTGGAACGACTAGGCTTACATTCACTGGAATTTAGAAGAATGAAGGGGGATCTCAAAGAAACATATAAATATCTGATGGGATTGGGCTGGTTAGATGCAGGAAAAATGTTTCCGATGTTGGGGAAGTTCAGAACCAGGGATCAATGTCTAAGGATAAGGATTTAGCCATTTAGGACCGAGATGAGGAGAAACTTCTTCACTCAGAGAATTGTGAACCTTCAGAATTTTCTCCCACAGAAAGTTGTTGAGACCAGTTCGTAAGATATAGTCAAAAGGGAGTTAGATGTGACTCTTACGGCTAAAGGGATCAAGGGGTATGGAGAAAAGCAGGAATGGGGTACTGAAGTTGCATGGTCAGCCATGGTCATATTGAATGGTGATGCATGCTTGGAGGGCTGAATGGCCTACTCCTGCACATATGTTCTATGTTTCTATGTTTCCATGGAAGCACCTATTACGAGGGGGCATAGTTTTAAGGTGGTTGGTGGAAGGTTTAGAGGGGATTTGACGGGGGGCTTCTTTACGCAGAGTGTTGCGGGGATCTGCATCTCACTGCAGAAACCCTCACCACTTTTAAGAGATGGTTTGATGGGCACTTAAAGTGCAGCAACCTGCAGGGATACGGAGCTAGATCTGGTGATTGGGATTAGACTGGATGATCTTTTGTTGGACCGCACAGATATAATGGTAAGTACTGCAGGGAATAGAATACGGCCAGGGTGTGATCTCCTGGACTAGTGTCGATCGCCTGGATGGGTCGGAGAGGAATTTTCCCAGATTATTCTCCCTAAATTGGCCTGGGTTTTTATCTGGTTTTTGCCTCTCCCAGGAGATCACATGTTTCTGGTTGGGGTGGTGTGTAGAATGTTTCAGTATAAGGGGTGTCGCAGTGTTGTGAGGCAGACTGGTTGGGCTGGGTACTCTTTGCTTTTCCGTCATTGTTCATTATTTTATATGTAAACTTTAAGGCTGCTGACCAAGGGCCATGCGACTGGTTGTCCGCCACGCAGACACGATGGGCCAATATGGCCTCCTTCAGCGCTGTAAATTTCTTTCAATCTCTGTTTCTATGTTTGACTGTCTGAGCAACTATCTACTAGTGGGCATACTGGTCACCATCCACACTGAGAGTGAGAGATAGTCATCCAGAAGGCTCAACTGATGAAGATATGTCTCCAGTTGAGCATTCTTGATGTCTATCACTCGGCCAGTAATGTTTCCACAGTTCTCCTTGAGAGATGGTGGTCTTGGGGCACAGTATCCTCCAGGCATTTGGGCTACAAGTCATCAGGCTCTTCAGGTAATGCTGCGACATTCAAGAGGAATGGGCTTCAAGGCCAGTGGACATGGATGAGTTCACCTGTCATTTCAGCAGGCTCGGTGTGTGAATGGTATAATAGGACATTATACACTTTCAGACTCAGTGTGGAGTAAGTCAGCATGTCTGTGGTTGACGATGAAGAGGAAAGTCATGGGCTGCAGGAGGATATCAATCTATCGGTCAGGTAGGCAGAAGAGCAGTGGCAAATGGAATTTAATTCAGAGAAGTGTGATGTGATGTACTTTGGGAGGGCTAATAAGGAAAGGGTATACACATTAAGCGGTAGGCCACTTAATAGTGTAGATGAACAAAGGAACCTTGAAGTGCTTATCCACAGACCCCTGAAGGTAGCAGGCCAGGTGGATAAGGTGGTTAAGAAGGCATACGGAATGCTTGCCTATTTTGGCCAAGGCATAGAATATAAGAGCAGTGAGGTTATGCTTAAATTGTATAATTCTTTGATTAGGCCACAGCTGGAGTACTGCATGCAGTTCTGATCGCCCTATTATCGGAAGGACGTGACTGTGCTGGAGAGGGTGCAGAGGAAATTTACCAGGATGCTGCCTGGAATGGAGAATCTCAGTTATGAGGACAGATTTGATAGGCTGGGTTTGTTCTCATTGGAACAGAGGAGGTTGAGAGGAGACCTCATCGAGGTGTACAAAATATTGAGGGGCCTCGACATAGTGGATAGTAAGGGTCTGTTTCCATTGGTGGAAATAGCAGGCGGTGAAGAAGGCAAATGTCATGTTGGCCTTCATAGCGAGAGGTCTTGAGTATAGGAGCAGTGAGGTCTTACTGCTGTTGTACAGGGCGACACCTTGAATATTGTGTCTCCTATTTCACCTCCTAATCTGTGGAAGGACATTCTTGCTATTGAGGGAGTGCAGCGAAGGTTCACCAGACTGATTCCCGGGATGGTAGGACTGACATATGAAGAAAGACTGGAACGACTAGTCTTATATTCACTGGAATTTAGAAGAATGTGTGGGGATCTCATCGAAACATATAAATATCTGATAGGATTGGGCTGCTTAGATGGAGGAAAAATGTTTCCGATGTTGGGGAAGTCCAGAACCAGGGGTCACAGTCTAAGGATAAGGGCTTAGCCATTTAGGACCGAGATGAGGAGAAATTTCTTCACTCAGAGATTTGTGAACCTGTGGAATTCTGTACCACAGAAAGTTGTTGAGGCCAGTTCGTTAGATATATTCAAAAGGGAGTTAGATGTGGCCCTTACGGATAAAGGGATCAAGGGTTATGAAGAGAAAGCAGGAATGGGGTACTGAAGTTGCACGATCAGTCATGGTCATATTGAATGGTGGTGCAGGCTCGGAGGACCGAATGGCCTGCTGTTGCACAATGTTCTATGTTTTTATGTTTCTATGGAGGAGTCTATTACGAGGGGGCATAGTTTAAAGGTGGTTGATGGAAGGTTTAGAGGGAAATTGAGGGGGGCTTCCTGACACAGAGGGTTGTGGGGATCTGGAACTCGTTGCCTGGAAGAGTGGTGGATGCAGAAACCCTCACCACTTTTAAGAGATGGTTGGATGGTCACTTAAAGTGCCATAAGCTGCAGGTTTACGCACATAAAGCTCGTAATTGAGATTAGACTGGATGACCTTTTGTTGGACGGCGCATATATAATGGTAAGTTCTGCAGGGAATAGAATACAGCCAGGGTGATCTCCTGGACTGTCGATCGCTTGGATAGGTCGGTGAGGAATTTTCCCAGATTTGTTTCTCCCTAAATTGGCCTGGGTTTTTATCTGATTTTTGCCTCTCCCAGGAGATCACATGTCTCCGGTTGGGGTGGAGTGTAGATGATTTCAGTATAAGGAGTGTTGCAGTGTTGTGAGGCGGACTGGTTGGGCTGCCGCTCTTTGCCTTTCCGTCATTGTTTATAGGTTTATATGTAAACTTTAAGGCTGCTGACCAAGTGCCATGCGACTCGTTGTTGGCCGGCGCGGACACGATGGGCGAAAATAACGTCATTCTGCGCTGTAAATTTCTATGTTTCTATGTTTCAAAGTTTGACTATCAGAGGAACTATCTACTAGTGGGCATACTGGTCACCATCCACACTGAGAGTGAGTGATAGTCATCCAGAAGGCTCAACTGATGAAGATATGTCTCCAGTTGAGCATCCTTGATGTCTATCACTCGGCCAGTAATGTATCCACACTTCTCCTTTGTCGCAGCAACTGAACATGAGATGTTGGTCTTGGGGCACTGTGTCCTCCAGGCATTTGGGCTACAGTCATCAGGCTCTTCAGGTAATGCTGTGACATTCAGGAGGAATGGGCTTCAGTAGCAGGCCAGGTGGATAAGTTGGTTAAGAAGGCATACGGAATGCTTGCCTTTATTGGCTGAGTAATAGAATATAAGAGCAGGGAGGTTATGCTTAAATTGTATAATACTTTGGTTAGGCCACAGCTGGAGTTCTGCGTGCAGTTCTTGTTGCCCTATTATAGGAAGGACGTGATTGTACTCGAGAGGGTGCAGAGGAGATTTACTAGGATGCTGTCTCGAATAAAAGATCTTAGTTATGGTGACAGATTTGATAGACTGTGTTTGTTCTCATTGAAAAAGAGGAGGTTGAGAGGAGACCTCATCGAGGTGTACAAAATATTGAGGGGCCTGCACATAGTGGATAGTAAGGGTCTATTTCCATTGGTGGAAATAGCAGGCGGTGAAGAAGGCAAATGGCATGTTGGCATTCATCGCGAGAAGATTTGAGTATAGGAGCAGGGAGGTCTTACTGCAGTTATATAGGGCCTTGAATATTGTGTACAGTTTTGGCCTCCTAATCTGAGGAAGGACATTTTTGCTATTGAGGGAGTGCAGCGAAGATTCACCAGACTGATTCCCGGGATGGTCGGACTGACATATGAAGAAAGACTGGACGGCTTATATTCACTGGAATTTAGAAGAATGAGTGGGGATCTCATAGTAACATATAAATATCTGACGGGATTGGGCAGGTTAGATGCAGGAAGAATGTTCCCAATGTTGGGGAAGTCCAGAACCAGGGGTCACAGTCTAAGGATAAGGGGTAAGACATTTAGGACCGAGTTGAGGAGAAACTTCTTCACTCAGAGAATTGTGAACCTGCGGAATTCTCTGCCAGAGAAAGTTGTTGAGGCCAGTTCATTAGATATATTCAAAAGGGAGTTAGATGTGGCCCTTAGGACTAAAGGCATCAAGGGATATGGAGAGAAAGCAGGAATGGGGAACTGAAGTTGCATGATCAGCCGTGATCATATAGAATGGTGGTGCAGGCTCGAAGGGCCAAATGGCCAACTCCTGCACCTATGTTCTATGTTTCTATGTTTCTACGGAGGGGTCTATTCCGAGAGAGTATAGTTTTAAGGTGGTTGGTGAAACGTTTAGAGAGGATTTGAGGGGGGGCTTCTTTACGCAGAGGGTTGTGGGGATCTGGAACTCACTGCAGAAACCGTCACCATTTTTAAGAGATGGTTGCATGGGCACTTAAAGTGCAGTAACCTGCAGGGTTACGGACCCAGATCTGGTAATTGGGATTAGGCTGGATGACCTTTTGTTGGACGGTGCAGATATAATGGTAAGTAGCGCAGGGAATAGAATACGGCCAGGATGTGATCGCCTGGACTAGTATCGATCGCCTGGATGGGTTGGAGAGGAAGTTTCCCAGATTTTTTCTCCCTAAATTGGCCTGAGTTTTTATCTGGTTTTTGCCTCTCCCAGGAGATCACATGACTCCATTTGGAGTGGAGTATAGAATGTTTCAGGGTAAAGGGGTGTCGCAGTTGTGTGAGGCGGACTGGTTGGGCTGGGTGCTCTTTGCCTTTCCGTCAGTGTTCATAGGTTTATATGTAGGGCTGCTGACCAAGATCGGTGAGGCTCTTTATCGGCCAGCGCGGACATGATGGGCCGAAATGGTCTCCTTCTGCGCTGTAAATTTCTATGTTTCAATGTTTCCATGTTTGACCATCAGAGGAATTATCTGCTAGTGGGCATACTGGTCACCATCCACACTGAGAGTGAGAGATAGTCATCCAGAAGGCTCAACTGATGAAGTTATGTCTCCACTTGAGCATTCTTGATGTCTATCACTCGGCCAGTAATGTTTCCACAGTTCTCCTTTGTCGCAGCATCTGAACCAGAGATGGTGGTCTTGGGGCACAGTGTCCTACAGGCATTTGGGCTACAGTCATCAGGCTCATCAGGTAATGCTGCGACAGTCAGGAGGAATGGGCTTCAAGGCCAGTGGACATGGATGAGTTCACTGGTCATTTCAGCAGGCTCGGTGTGTAAACGGTATAATAGGACATTGTACACTTTCAGACTCAGTGTGGAGTAAGTCAGCATGTCTATGGGTGATAATGAAGAGGAAAGTCATGAGCTGCAGGAGGATATCAATCTTCTGGTCAGGTGGACAGAGCACTGGCAAATGGAATATAATTCAGAGAAGTGTGAGGTGATGCACGTTGGGAGATCTAATAAGGAAAGGGTATACACATTAAGCGGTAGCCCACTTAATAGTTTAGATGAACAAAGGGACCTTGGAGTGCTTGTCCGCAGATCCCTGAAAGTGGCAGGCCAGGTGGATAAGGTGGCTAAGAAGGCACAGAGAATGTTTGCCTTTATTGGCCGAGGCATAGAATGTAAGAGCAGTGAGGTTATGCTTAAATTGTATAACTCTTTGGTTAGGCCACAGCTGAAGTACTGCGTGCAGTTCTGGTCACCCTATTATAGGAAGGACGTGATTGCACTAGGGACGGTGCAGAGGAGATTTACCAGGATGCTGCCTGGAATGGGGAATCTTAGTTATGAGGACAGATTGGATAGGCTGGGTTTGTTCTCATTGGAACAGAGGAGGTTGAGAGGAAACCTCATCGAGGTGTACAAAATATTGAGGGGCCTGGACATAGTGGATAGTGAGGGTCTATTTCCATTGGTGGAAGGGTTTTTAAACGAGTGGGCATAGTTTTAAGGTGGTTGGTGGAATGTTTAGAGGGGATTTGTTTGGGGGGCTTCTGTAAGCAGAGTGTTGTGGGGTCTGGAACTTGCTGCCTGGAAGAGTGGTGGATGCAGAAACCCTCTCCACTTTTAAGAGATGGTTGGATGGGCACTCAAAGTGCAGTAACCTGCAGGGTTACGGAACTAGAGCTGGTAATTGGGATTAGACTGGATGACCTTTTGTTGGACAGAGCAGATATAATGGTAAGTACTGCAGGGAAAAAAATACAGCCAAGGTGTGATCTCCTGGACTAGTGTTGATCGCCTGGATGGGTCGGAGAGGAATTTTCCCAGATTTTTTCTCCCTAAATTGGCCTGGATTTTTATCTGTTTTTTTCCTCTCCCAGGAGATCACATGGCTCCAATTGGGGTGGAGTGTCGATGTTTTCAGTATAAGAGATGTCGCAGTTGTGTAGGCTGGTTGCTCTTTGCCTTTCTGTCATTGTTCATAGGTTTAGATGTAACTTTTAGAGCTGCTGACCAAGGGCCGTGTGGCTCTTTGTCGGCCGGCACTGACATGATGGGTCGAAATGGCCTCCTTCTGCGCTGTAAGTTTCTCTGTTTCTATGTTTCTATGTTTGACCATCAGAGGAACTATCTACTAGTTGGCATACTGGTCACCATCCGCACTTAGAGCGAGAGATAGTCATCCAGAAGGCTCAACTGATGAAGATAAGTCTCCAGTTGAGCATTCTTGATGTCTATCACTCGGCCAGTAATGTTTCCACAGTTCTCCTTTGTCGCAGCATCTGAACCAGAGATGGTGGTCTTTGGACACTGTGTCCTCCAGACATTTGGACTACTGCCATCGGGCTCTTCAGGTAATGCTGCGACATTCAGGAGGAATGGGCTTCAAGGCCAGTGGACAAGGATGAGTTCACTTTAGTAGCAGACCAGGTGGATAAGGTGGTTGAGAAGACATACGGAATGCTTGCCTATTTTGGCCAAGGCATAGAATATAAGAGCAGTGAGGTTATGCTTAAATTGTACAATACTTTGATTAGGTCAGTTGGAGTACTGCATGCAGTTCTGGTCACCCTATTATAGGAAGGACATGACTGCACTGGAGACGGTGCAGAGGAGATTCACCAGGATGCTGCCTGGAATGGAGAATCTTAGTTATGAGGACAGATTTGATAGGCTGGGTTTGTTCTCATTGGAACAGAGGAGTTTGAGAGGAGACCTCAGCTCGGTGTACAAAATGTTGAGAGGCCTGGACATAGTGGATTGTAAGCGTCTATTTCCATTGGTGGAAATAGCATGCGGTGAAGAAGGCAAATGTCATGTTGGCCTTCATAGTGAGAGGACTTGAGTATAGGAGCAGTGAGTTCTTACTGCAGTTGTACAGGGCCTTGGTGAGGCCACACCTTGAATATTGTGTTCAGTTTTCGCCTGCTAATCTGAGGAAGGACGTTCTTGCTATTGAGGGAATGCAGCGAAGGTTCACCAGACAGATTCCCGGGATGGTAAGACTGACATATGAAGAAAGACTGGAACGACTAGGCTTACATTCACTGGAATTTAGAAGAATGAGGGGGGATCTCAAAGAAACATATAAATATCTGATGGGATTGGGCTGGTTAGATGCAGGAAAAATGTTTCCGATGTTGGGGAAGTTCAGAACCAGGGATCAATGTCTAAGGATAAGGATTTAGCCATTTAGGACCGAGATGAGGAGAAACTTCTTCACTCAGAGAATTGTGAACCTTCAGAATTTTCTCCCACAGAAAGTTGTTGAGACCAGTTCGTAAGATATAGTCAAAAGGGAGTTAGATGTGGCTCTTACGGCTAAAGGGATCAAGGGGTATGGAGAAAAGCAGGAATGGGGTACTGAAGTTGCATGGTCAGCCATGGTCATATTGAATGGTGATGCATGCTTGGAGGGCTGAATGGCCTACTCCTGCACATATGTTCTATGTTTCTATGTTTCCATGGAGGCGCCTATTACGAGGGGGCATAGTTTTAAGGTGGTTGGTGGAAGGTTTAGAGGGGATTTGACGGGGGGCTTCTTTATGCAGAGGGTTGTGGGGATCTGCATCTCACTGCAGAAACCCTCACCACTTTTAAGAGATGGTTTGATGGGCACTTAAAGTGCAGCAACCTGCAGGGATACGGAGCTAGATCTGGTGATTGGGATTAGACTGGATGATCTTTTGTTGGACCGCACAGATATAATGGTAAGTACTGCAGGGAATAGAATACGGCCAGGGTGTGATTTCCTGGACTAGTGTCGATCGCCTGGATGGGTCGGAGAGGAATTGTCCCAGATGTTTCTCCCTAAATTGGCCTGGGATTTTATCTGGTTTTTGCCTCTCCCAGGAGATCACATGTTTCTGGTTGGGGTGGTGTGTAGAATGTTTCAGTATAAGGGGTGTCGCAGTGTTGTGAGGCAGACTGGTTGGGCTGGGTACTCTTTGCTTTTCCGTCATTGTTCATTATTTTATATGTAAACTTTAAGGCTGCTGACCAAGGGCCATGCGACTCGTTGTCCGCCACGCAGACACGATGGGCCAATATGGCCTCCTTCAGCGCTGTAAATTTCTTTCAATCTCTGTTTCTATGTTTGACTGTCTGAGCAACTATCTACTAGTGGGCATACTGGTCACCATCCACACTGAGAGTGAGAGATAGTCATCCAGAAGGCTCAACTGATGAAGATATGTCTCCAGTTGAGCATTCTTGATGTCTATCACTCGGCCAGTAATGTTTCCACAGTTCTCCTTGAGAGATGGTGGTCTTGGGGCACAGTATCCTCCAGGCATTTGGGCTACAAGTCATCAGGCTCTTCAGGTAATGCTGCGACATTCAAGAGGAATGGGCTTCAAGGCCAGTGGACATGGATGAGTTCACCTGTCATTTCAGCAGGCTCGGTGTGTGAATGGTATAATAGGACATTATACACTTTCAGACTCAGTGTGGGGTAAGTCAGCATGTCTGTGGTTGACGATGAAGAGGAAAGTCATGGGCTGCAGGAGGATATCAATCTATCGGTCAGGTAGGCAGAAGAGCAGTGGCAAATGGAATTTAATTCAGAGAAGTGTGATGTGATGTACTTTGGGAGGGCTAATAAGGAAAGGGTATACACATTAAGCGGTAGGCCACTTAATAGTGTAGATGAACAAAGGAACCTTGAAGTGCTTATCCACAGATCCCTGAAGGTAGCAGGCCAAGTGGATAAGGTGATTAAGAAGGCATACGGAATGCTTGCCTATTTTGGCCAAGGCATAGAATATAAGAGCAGTGAGGTTATGCTTAAATTGTATAATTCTTTGATTAGGCCACAGCTGGAGTACTGCATGCAGTTCTGATCGCCCTATTATCGGAAGGACGTGACTGTGCTGGAGAGGGTGCAGAGGAAATTTACCAGGATGCTGCCTGGAATGGAGAATCTCAGTTATGAGGACAGATTTGATAGGCTGGGTTTGTTCTCATTGGAACAGAGGAGGTTGAGAGGAGACCTCATCGAGGTGTACAAAATATTGAGGGGCCTCGACATAGTGGATAGTAAGGGTCTGTTTCCATTGGTGGAAATAGCAGGCGGTGAAGAAGGCAAATGTCATGTTGGCCTTCATAGCGAGAGGTCTTGAGTATAGGAGCAGTGAGGTCTTACTGCTGTTGTACAGGGCGACACCTTGAATATTGTGTCTCCTATTTCACCTCCTAATCTGTGGGAGGACATTCTTGCTATTGAGGGAGTGCAGCGAAGGTTCACCAGACTGATTCCAGGGATGGTAGGACTGACATATGAAGAAAGACTGGAACGACTAGTCTTATATTCACTGGAATTTAGAAGAATGTGTGGGGATCTCATCGAAACATATAAATATCTGATAGGATTGGGCTGCTTAGATGGAGGAAAAATGTTTCCGATGTTGGGGAAGTCCAGAACCAGGGGTCACAGTCTAAGGATAAGGGCTTAGCCATTTAGGACCGAGATGAGGAGAAATTTCTTCACTCAGAGATTTGTGAACCTGTGGAATTCTGTACCACAGAAAGTTGTTGAGGCCAGTTCGTTAGATATATTCAAAAGGGAGTTAGATGTGGCCCTTACGGATAAAGGGATCAGGGGTTATGAAGAGAAAGCAGGAATGGGGTACTGAAGTTGCACGATCAGTCATGGTCATATTGAATGGTGGTGCAGGCTCGGAGGACCGAATGGCCTGCTGTTGCACAATGTTCTATGTTTTTATGTTTCTATGGAGGAGTCTATTACGAGGGGGCATAGTTTAAAGGTGGTTGATGGAAGGTTTAGAGGGAAATTGAGGGGGGCTCCCTGACGCAGAGGGTTGTGGGGATCTGGAACTCGTTGCCTGGAAGAGTGGTGGATGCAGAAACCCTCACCACTTTTAAGAGATGGTTGGATGGTCACTTAAAGTGCCATAAGCTGCAGGTTTACACACATAAAGCTCGTAATTGAGATTAGACTGGATGACCTTTTGTTGGACGGCGCATATATAATGGTAAGTTCTGCAGGGAATAGAATACAGCCAGGGTGATCTCCTGGACTACTGTCGATCGCTTGGATAGGTCGGTGAGGAATTTTCCCAGATTTTTTTCTCCCTAAATTGGCCTGGGTTTTTATCTGATTTTTGCCTCTCCCAGGAGATCACATGTCTCCGGTTGGGGTGGAGTGTAGATGATTTCAGTATAAGGAGTGTAGCAGTGTTGTGAGGCGGACTGGTTGGGCTGCCGCTCTTTGCCTTTCTGTCATTGTTTATAGGTTTATATGTAAACTTTAAGGCTGCTGACCAAGTGCCATGCGACTCGTTGTTGGCCGGCGCGGACACGATGGGCGAAAATAACGTCATTCTGCGCTGTAAATTTCTATGTTTCTATGTTTCAAAGTTTGACTATCAGAGGAACTATCTACTAGTGGGAATACTGGTCACCATCCACACTGAGAGTGAGTGATAGTCATCCAGAAGCCTCAACTGATGAAGATATGTCTCCAGTTGAGCATCCTTGATGTCTATCACTCGGCCAGTAATGTATCCACACTTCTCCTTTGTCGCAGCAACTGAACATGAGATGTTGGTCTTGGGGCACTGTGTCTTCCAGGCATTTGGGCTACAGTCATCAGGCTCTTCAGGTAATGCTGTGACATTCAGGAGGAATGGGCTTCAAGGCCAGTGGACATGCATGAGTTCACTTCAGTAGCAGGCCAGGTGGATAAGGTGGTTAAGAAGGCATACGGAATGCTTGCCTTTATTGGCTGAGTAATAGAATATAAGAGCAGGGAGGTTATGCTTAAATTGTATAATACTTTGGTTTGGCCACAGCTGGAGTACTGCGTGCAGTTCTTGTTGCCCTATTATATGAAGGACGTGATTGCACTAGAGAGGGTGCAGAGGAGATTTACTAGGATGCTGCCTAGAATAAAAAATCTTAGTTATGGTGACAGATTTGATAGGCTGTGTTTGTTCTCATTGAAAAAGAGGAGGTTGAGAGGAGACCTCATCGAGGTGTACAAAATATTGAGGGGCCTGCACATAGTGGATAGTAAGGGTCTATTTCCATTGGTGGAAATAGCAGGCGGTGAAGAAGGCAAACGGCATGTTGGCATTCATCGCGAGAAGATTTGAGTAGAGGAGCAGGAAGGTCTTACTGCAGTTGTATAGGGCCTTGAATATTGTGTACAGTTTTGGCCTCCTAATCTGAGGAAGGACATTTTTGCTATTGAGGGAGTGCAGCGAAGATTCACCAGACTGATTCCCGGGATGGTAGGACTGACATATGAAGAAAGACTGGATCGACTCGGCTTATATTCACTGGAATTTAGAAGAATGAGTGGGGATCTCATAGTAACATATAAATATCTGACGGGATTGGGCAGGTTAGATGCAGGAAGAATGTTCCCAATGTTGGGGAAGTCCAGAACCAGGGGTCACACTCTAAGGATAAGGGGTAAGACATTTAGGACCGAGTTGAGGAGAAACTTCTTCACTCAGAGAATTGTGAACCTGCGGAATTCTCTGCCAGAGAAAGTTGTTGAGGCCAGTTCATTAGATATATTCAAAAGGGAGTTAGATGTGGCCCTTAGGACGAAAGGCATCAAGGGATATGGAGAGAAAGCAGGAATGGGGTACTGAAGTTGCATGATCAGCCGTGATCATATTGAATGGCGGTGCAGACTCGAAGGGCCGAATGGCCTACTCCTGCACCTATTTTCTATTTGTCTATGTTTCTATCGAGGGGTCTATAATGAGGGGGGATAGGTTAAGGTGGTTGGTGGAAGGTTTAGAGGGGCTTTGAGGGGGGGGCTTCTTTATGCAGAGGGTTGTGGGGATCTGATTCTCACTGCAGAAACCCTCACCACTTTTAAGAGATGGTTGGATGGCACTTAAAGTGCAGCAACCAGCAGGGTTACGGACCTAGATGTGATAATTGGGATTAGACTGGATATGCATGGCGCAGATATAATGGTTAGTCCTGCAGGGAATAGAATACAGCCATGGTGTGATCCTGGACTAGTGTCGATCGCCTGGATGGGTCGGAGAGGAATTTTCCCAGATTTTTTCTCCCTAAATTGTCCTGGATTTTTATCTGGTTTTTGCCTCTCCCAGGGGATCACATGGCTCCGGTTGGGGTGGAGTGTGGATGTTTTCAATGTAAGAGGTGTCGCAGTTGTGTGAGACGGACTGGTTGGGCTGGATGCTCTTTGCCTTTCTGTCATTGTTCATAGGTTTATATGTAACCTTCAGGGCTGCTGACCGAGGGTTGCGTGGCTCTTTGTCGGCCGGCGCGGACACAATCGGGCGAAATTGCCTCCTTCTGCGCTGTAAATATCTATGTTTCTATGTTTCTATGTTTGACCATCAGAGGAACTATGTATTCGTGGGCATTCTGGTCACCATCCACACTGAGAGTGAGAGATAGTCATCCAGAAGGCTCAACTGATGAAGATATGTCTCCAGTTGAGCATTCTTGATGTCTATCAGTCGGCCAGTAATGTTTCCACAGTTCTCCTTTGTCGCAGCAGCTGACCGAGAGATGATGGTCTTGGGGCACAGTGTCCTCCAGCCATTTGGGTTACAGTCATCAGGTTCTTCAGGTAATGCTGCGACATTTAGAAGGAATGGGCTTCAAGGCCAGTGGACATGGATGAGTTCACTTGTCATTTCAGCAGGCTCTGGGTGTGAACGGTATAATAGGACATTGTACACTTTCAGACTCGGTGTGGGGTCAGTCAGCATGTCTATGGTTGATAATGAAATGAAAGGTCATGGACTGCAGGAGGATATCAATCCACTGGTCAGGTGGGCAGAGCACTGGCAAATGGAATATAATTCAGAGAAGTGTGAGGTGATGCACTTTGGGAGGGCTAATAAGGAAAGGTTATACACATTAAGCAGTAGGCCACTTAATAGTGTAGATGAACAAAGGAACCTTGGAGTGCTTGTCCGCAGATCCCTGAAAGTAGCAGGCCAGGTGGATAAGGTGGTTAAGAAGGCAATCAGCATGCATGTCTATTTTGGCCAAGGCATGGAATATAAGACCAGGGAGGTTATGCTTAAATTGTATAATACTTTGGTTAGGCCACTGTTGGAGTAGTGCTTGCAGTTCTGGTCACTGTATTATAGGAAGGATGTGATTGCACGAGAGAGGATGCAGAGGAGATTTACTCGGATGCTGGCTGGAATGGAGAAACTTAGTAATGAGGAGAGATTGGATAGACTGGGTTTGTTCTCATTGGAACAGAGGAGGTTGAGAGGAGACCTCATCGAGGTGTACAAAATATTGAGAGGCCTGGACATAGTGGATAGTAAGAGTCTATTTCCATTGGTGGAGGGGTATGTTATGATGGGGCATAGTTTTAGAGGTGGCTGGTGGAAGGTTTCGAGAGGATTTGAGGGGGGCTTCTATAGGCAGAGTGTTGTGGGGATCTGGAACTCGCTGCCTGGAAGAGTGGTGGATGCAGAAACCCTCACCACTTTTAAGAGATGGTTGGCTGGGCACTTAAAGTGCAGTAACCTGCAGGGTTACGGACCTAGAGCTGGTAATTGCGATTAGACTGGATGACCCTTTGTTGGACAGTGCAGATATAATGGTGGGTCGGGGAGGAATTTTTGCAGATTTTTTCTCCCTAAATTGGCCTGGGTTTTGATCTGATTTTTGCCTCTCCCAGGAGATCGCATGGCTCCAGTTGGGATGGAGTGTAGATGTTTTCAGTATAAGGTATGTCGCAGTTGTGTGAGGCGAACTGGTTGGGCTGGGTGATCTTTGCTTTTCCGTCATTGTTCATAGGTTTAGATGTAACCTTTAGGGCTGCTGACCAAGGGCCGTGCGGCTCTTTGTCGGCCGGCGTGGACTCGATGGGTCGAAATGGCCTCCTTCTGCGCTGTAAATTTCTCTGTTTCTATGTTTCTATATTTGACCATCAGAGGAACTATCGACTAGTGGGCATACTGGTCACCATCCACACTGAGAGTGAGAGATAGTCATCCAGAAGGCTCGACTGATGAAGATATGTCTCTCGTTGAGCATTCTTGATGTCTATCACTCGGCCAGTAATGTTGCCACAGTTCTCGTTTGTCGCAGGAGGATATGAATCTACTGGTCAGGTGGGCAGAAGAGCAGTGGCAAATGGAATATCAGTCAGCGAAGTGTGAGGTGATACACTTTGGGAGGGCTAATAAGGAAAGGGTAGACACAATAAGCGGTCGGCCACTGAATAGTGTAGATGTCCAAAGGGAACTTGGAGTGCTTGTCCACAGATCCCTGAAAGTATCAGGCCAGGTAGATAAGTTGGTTAAGAAGGCATACGGAATGCTTGCCTTTATTGGCCGAGGCATGGAATATAAGAGCAGGGAGGTTATGCTTAAAATGTATCATACTTTGGTTTGGCCACAACTGGAGTACTGTGTGCAGTGCTGGTCACTGTGCTACTGGAAGGACGTGATTGCACTACAGAGAGTGCAGAGAAGATTTACTAGGATGCTGCCTGGAATGCAGAATCTTAGTTATGAGGACAGATTGGATAGGCTGGGTTTGTTCTCATTGAAAAAGAGGAGTTTGAGACGAGAGCTCATCGAGGTGTACAAAATGTTGAGGGGCCTGTACATAGGGGCCTAGTGGATAGTAACGGTCTATTTCCATTGTTGGAAATAGCAGGTGGTGAAGAAGGCAAATAGCATGTTGGCCTTCATTGCGAGAGGATTTGCGTGCAGGAGCAAGGAGATCTTACTGCAATTGTACAGGGCCTTGGTGAGGCCACACCTTGAATATTGCCTGCAGTTTTGGCCCCCAAATCTGAGAAAGGACATTTTTGCTATTGAGGGAGTACATCGAAGGTTCACTGGACTGATTCCCGGGATGGCAGGACTGACATATGAAGAAAGACTGGTTCTACTAGGCTTATGTTCACTGGAAATTAGAAGAATGAGGGGGGGATCTCATAGAAACATATAAAATCCTGACGGGATTCGACAGGTTAGATACAGGAAGAATGTTACCGATATTGGGGGAGTCCAGAACCTGGGGACTTAGTCTAAGGATAAGGGGTAAGCCATTTA
Source organism: Pristiophorus japonicus (assembly GCF_044704955.1). NCBI lineage: Eukaryota > Metazoa > Chordata > Chondrichthyes > Pristiophoridae > Pristiophorus > Pristiophorus japonicus. The sequence continues at coordinate 5,817,984 of NC_091999.1, forward strand.
GGACTGAGATGAGGAGAAACTTCTTCACTCAGTGAATTGTGAACCTGTGGAATCTTCTTCCAGAGAAGGTTGTTGCGGCCAGTTCGTTAGATATATTCAAAAGGGAGTTAGATATGCCCCTTACGGCTAAAGGGATCAAGGGGTATGGAGAGAAAGCAGGAATGGTGTACTGAAGTTGCATGATCAGCCATGGTCATATTGAATGGTGGTGCAGGTTCGAAGAGCCAAAATGCCTGCTCCGGCACCTATGTTGTATGTTTCTATGTTTCTATGGAGGTGTCTATTATGAAGGGGCATAGTTTTAAGGTGGTTGGTGGAAGGTTTAGAGGGGATTTGAGTTGGCGTTTCTTTACGCAGAGGGTTGTGGGGATCTGGAACCCGCTGCAGAAACTCTCACCACTTTTAAGAGATGGTTGGATGTGCACTTAAAGTGTAGTAACCTGCAGGGTTACAGACCAAGAGCTGGTAATTGGGATTAGACTGGATGACCTATTATTGGATGGTGTAGATATAATGGTAAAAACTGCAGGGAATCGAATACGGCCAGGGGTGTGATCTCCTGGACTAGTGTCAATCACCCGGATGGGTCGGAGAGGAATTTTCCCAGATTTCTTCTCCCTAAATTGGCCTGGGTTTTTATCTGTTTTTTGCCTCTCCCAGGGGATCACATGTCTCCGGTTGGGGTGGAGTGTAGAATGTTTTCAGTATAAGGAGTGTCGCAGTTGTGTGAGGCGGACTGGTTGGGCTGGTTGCTCTTTGCCCTTCCGTCATCGTTCATAGGTTTATATATAAACTTTAAGGCTGTTGAACAAGGGCCATGCGTGGACACAATACGCCGAAATGTAAATCTGCGTTGTAAATTTCTATGTTTCTATGTTTGACCATCAGAGGAACTATCTACTAGTGGGCATACTGGTCACCATCCACACTGAGAGTGAGTGATAGTCATCCAGAAGGCTCAATGGGTGAAGATACAGAATGCTTGCCTATTTTGGCCAAGGCAGAGAATATAAGAGCAGTGAAGTTATGCTGAAATTGTATAATACTTTGGTTCGGCCACTGCTGGAGTGCTGCGTGCAGTTCTGGTCGCGGTATTAAAGCAAGGACATGACTGCACTAGAGAGGGAGCAGAGGAGATTTACCAGGATGCTGTCTGGAATGGAGAATCTTAGTTATGAGGACATATTGGATTGGCTGGGTTTGTTCTCATTCGAACAGAGAAGGTTGAGAGGAGACCTCATTGAGGTGTACAAAATATTGAGGGGCCTGGACATAGTGGATAGCAAGGGTCTATTTCCATTAGTGCAGGTATCCATTACGAAGGGGCATAGTTTTAAGGTGGTTAGTGGAAGATTTGGAGGGGATTTGATGGGGGGCTTCTTTATGCAGAGGGTGGTGGGGATTTGGAACTTGCTGCCTGGAAGAGTGATGGATGCAGAAACCCTCACCACTTTTCAGAGATGGTTGGATGGGCACTTAAAGTGCAGTAACCTGCAGGGTTACGGACCTAGAGCGGGTAATTGGGATTAGACTGGATGACCCTTTGTTGAACGGCGCAGATACAATGGAAAGTACTGCAGGCCGGGATGATCTCCTGGACTAGTGTCGATCGCCTGGGTGGGTCGAATAGGAATTTTCCCAGATTTTTTTCTCCCTAAATTGGCCTGTGTTTTTAGCTGATTTTTGCCTCTCCCAGGAGATCACATGTCTCCGGTTGGGGTGGAGTGTAGAATGTTTCATTATAAGGGGTGTCGCAGTTGTGTGAGGTGGACTGGTTGGGCTGGGTGCTCTTTGCCTTTCCGTCATTCTTCATAGGTTTATATGTAAACTTTAAGGTTACTGACCGAGGGTCGTACGACTCTTTGTCGGCCGGCGCGGACACAATAAGCCGAAATAACGTCCTTCCGCGCTATAAATTTCTCTGTTTCTATGTTTCTATGTTTGACCATCAGAGGAACTATCTACTAGTGGGCATACTGGTCACCATCCACACTGAGAGTGAGAGATAGTCATCCAGAAGGCTCAACTGATGAAGATATGTCTCCAGTTGAGCATTCTTGATGTCTATCACTTGGCCAGTAATGTTTCTACAGTTCTCCTTTGTCGCAACATCTGAACATGAGATGGTGGTCTTGGGGCACTGTGTCCTCCAGGCATTTGGGCTACAGTCATCAGGCTCTTCAGGTAATGCTGCGCCATTCAGAAGGAATGGGCTTCAAGGTCAGTGGTAAAGGATAAGTTCACTTCAGTAGCAGGCCAAGTGGATAAGGCGGCTAAGAAGGAGTACGGAATGCTTGCCTTTATTGGCCGAGTAATAGAATATAAGAGCAGGGAGTTCATGCTTAAATTGTATAATACTTTGGTTAGGCCACAGCTGGAGCTCTGCGTGTAGTTCTGGTCGCCCTATTATAGGAAGGACGTGATTTCACTAGAGAGGGTGCAGAGGTGATTTACTAGGTTGCTGCCTAGAATAGAGAATCTTAGTTATGAGGACATATTTGACAGCCTGTGTTTGTTCTCATTGAAAAAGAGGTGCTTGAGAGGAGACCTCATCGAGGTGTTCAAAATATTGAGGGGCCTGCATATAGTGGATAGTAAGGTTCTATTTCCATTGGTGGCAATAGCAGGCGGTGAAGAAGGCAAATGGCATGTTGGCATTCATCGCGAGAGGGATTTGAGTATAGGAGCAGGGAGATCTTACTGCAGTTGTACAGGGCTTTGAATATTGTATATAGTGTTGGCCTCCTAATCTGAGGAAGGACATTCGTGCTATTGAGGCAGTGCAGTGAAGGTTCTCCAGACTGATTCCCGGGATGGTAGTGCTGACATATGAACGACTAGGCTTATTTTCACTGGAATTTAGAAGAATGAGGGGGGATCTGATAGAAACATATAAACATCTGACGGGATTGGGCATGTTAGATGCAGGAAGAATGTTTCTGATGTTGGGAAAGTCCAGAACCAGGGGTCATAGTCTAAGGATAAGGGGTTAGCCATTTAGGACCGAGATGAGGAGAACCTTCTTCACTCAGAGAATTGTGAACCTGTGGAATTCTCTGCCACAGAATGTTGTTGAGGCAAGTTCATTAGATATATTCAAAAGGGAGTTAGATGTGGCCCTTATGGCTAAAGGGATCAAGAGGTATGGGGAGAAAGCAGGAATGGGGTACTGAAGTTGCATTATCAGCCATGGTCATATTGAATGGTGGTGCAGGCTTGGGGGGCTGAATGGCCTACTCCTGCAACTATTTTCTATGTTTCTATGTTTCTATGTAGGGGTCTATTACAAGCGGGCATAGTTTTGAGCTGGTTGTTGGAAGATATAGTGCGGATTTGAGGGAGGACTTCTTTACGCAGAGGGCTGTGGGGATCTGGAACTTGCTGCCTGGAAGAGTGGTGAATACAGAAACCATCACCACTTTTAAGAGATGGTTTGATGGGCACTTAAAGTACAGCAACCTGCAGGGTTATGGAGCTAGATCTGGTGATTGGGATTAGACTGGATGATCTTTTGTTGGACCGCACAGATATAATGGTAAGTACTGCAGGGAATAGAATACGGCCAGGGTGATCTCCTGGACTAGTGTCGATCGCCTGGATGGGTCGGAGAGGAATTTTCCCAGATTTTTCTCCCTAAATTGGCCTGGGTTATTATCTGATTTTTGCCTCTCCCAGGAGATTACATGTTTCTGGTTGGGGTGGTGTGTAGAATGTTTCAGTATAAGGGGTGTCGCAGTGTTGTGAGGCGGACTGGTTGGGCTGGGTACTCTTTGCTTTTCCGTCATTGTTCATTATTTTATATGTAAACTTTAAGGCTGCTGACCAAGGGCCATGCGACTCGTTGTCCGCCACGCGGACACGATGGGCCGAAATGGCCTCCTTCAGCGCTGTAAATTTCTTTGAATCTATGTTTCTATGTTTGACTGTCTGAGCAACTATCTACTAGTGGGCATACTGGTCACCATCCACACTGAGAGTGAGAGATAGTCATCCAGAAGGCTCAACTGATGAAGATATGTCTCCAGTTGAGCATTCTTGATGTCTATCACTCGGCCAGTAATGTTTCCACAGTTCTCCTTGAGAGATGGTGGTCTTGGGGCACAGTATCCTCCAGGCATTTGGGCTACAGTCATCAGGCTCTTCAGGTAATGCTGCGACATTCAAGAGGAATGGGCTTCAAGGCCAGTGGACATGGATGAGTTCATCTGTCATTTCAGCAGGCTCGGGGTGTGAATGGTATAATAGGACATTGTAACTTTCAGGCTCAGTGTGGGGTAAGTCAGCATGTCTGTGGTTGATGATGAAGAGGAAAGTCATGGGCTGCAGGAGGATATCAATCTACCGCTCAGGTAGGCAGAAGAGCAGTGGCAAATGGAATTTAATTAAGAGAAGTGTGATGTGATGCATTTTGGGAGGGCTAATAAGGAAAGGGTATACACATTAAGCGGTAGACCACTTAATAGTGTAGATGAACAAAGGAACCTTGGAGTGCTTGTCCACAGATACCTGAAAGTAGCAGGCCAGGTGGATAAGTTGGTTAAGAAGGCATACGGAATGCTTGCCTATTTTGGCCAAGGCATAGAATATAAGAGCAGTGAGGTTATGCTTAAATTGTATAATTCTTTGATTAGGCCACAGCTGGAGTACTGCATGCAGTTCTGGTCGCCATATTATAGGAAGGACGTGACTGTGCTGGAGAGGGTGCAGAGGAAATTTACCAGGATGCTGCCTGGAATAGAGAATCTCAGTTATGAGGACAGATTTGATAGGCTGGGTTTGTTCTCATTGGAACAGAGGAGGTTGAGAGGAGACCTCATCGAGGTGTACAAAATATTGAGGGGCCTCAACATAGTGAATAGTAAGGGTCTGTTTCCATTGGTGGAAATAGCAGGCGGTGAAGAAGGCAAAAGTCATGTTGGCCTTCATAGCGAGAGGTCTTGAGTATTGAGCAGTGAGGTCTTACTGCTGTTGTACAGGGCGACAACTTGAATATTGTGTCTCCTATTTCACCTCCTAATCTGTGGAAGGTCATTCTTGCTATTGAGGGAGTGCAGCGAAGGTTCACCAGACTGATTCCCGGGATGGTAGGACTGACATATGAAGAAAGACTGGAACGACTAGGCTTATATTCACTGGAATTTAGAAGAATGTGTGGGGATATCATCGAAATATATAAATATCTGATAGGTTTGGGCTGGTTAGATGGAGGAAAAATGTTTCCGATGTTGGGGAAGTCCAGAACCAGGGGTCACAGTCTAAGGATAAGGGCTTAGCCATTTAGGACCGAGATGAGGAGAAATTTCTTCACTCAGAGATTTGTGAACCTGTGGAATTCTGTACCACAGAAAGTTGTTGAGGCCAGCTCGTTAGATATATTCAAAAGGGAGTTAGATGTGGCCCTTACGGATAAAGGGATCAGGGTTTATGAAGAGAAAGCAGGAATGGGGTACAGAAGTTGCACGATCAGTCATGGTCATATTGAATGGTGGTGCAGGCTCGGAGGACCGAATGGCCTGCTGTTGCACAATGTTCTATGTTTTTATGTTTCTATGGAGGAGTCTATTATGAGGGGGCATAGTTTTAAGGTGGTTGATGGAAGGTTTAGAGGGAAATTGATGGGGGGGGCTTCCTGACGCAGAGGGTTGTGGGGATCTGGAACTCGTTGCCTGGAAGAGTGGTGGATGCAGAAAACCTCACCACTTTTAAGAGATGGTTGGATGGTCACTTCAAGTGCCGTAAGCTGCAGGTTTACGCACATAAAGCTCGTAATTGGGATTAGACTGGATGACCTTTTGTTTGACGGCGCATATATAATGGTAAGTTCTGCAGGGAATAGAATATGGCCAGGGTGATCTCCTGGACTAGTGTCGATCGCTTGGATAGGTCGGTGAGGAATTTTCCCAGATTTGTTCTCGCTAAATTGGCCTGGGTTTTTATCTGATTTTTGCCTCTCCCAGGAGATCGCATGTCTCCGGTTGGGGTGGAGTGTAGATGATTTCAGTATCAGGAGTGTTGCAGTGTTGTGAGGCGGACTGGTTGGGCTTGCCGCTCTTTGCCTTTCCGTCATTGTTTATAGGTTGATATGTAAACTTTAAGGCTGCTGACCAAGTGCCATGCGACTCGTTGTTGGCCGGCGCGGACACGATGGGCGAAAATAACGTCATTCTGCGCTGTAAATTTCTATGTTTCTATGTTTCAAAGTTTGACTATCAGAGGAACTATCTACTAGTGGGCATACTGGTCACCATCCACACTGAGAGTGAGTGATAGTCATCCAGAAGCCTCAACTGATGAAGATATGTCTCCAGTTGAGCATCCTTGATGTCTATCACTCGGCCAGTAATGTATCCACACTTCTCCTTTGTCGCAGCAACTGAACATGAGATGTTGGTCTTGGGGCACTGTGTCTTCCAGGCATTTGGGCTACAGTCATCAGGCTCTTCAGGTAATGCTGTGACATTCAGGAGGAATGGGCTTCAAGGCCAGTGGACATGCATGAGTTCACTTCAGTAGCAGGCCAGGTGGATAAGGTGGTTAAGAAGGCATACGGAATGCTTGCCTTTATTGGCTGAGTAATAGAATATAAGAGCAGGGAGGTTATGCTTAAATTGTATAATACTTTGGTTTGGCCACAGCTGGAGTACTGCGTGCAGTTCTTGTTGCCCTATTATAGGAAGGACGTGATTGCACTCGAGAGGGTGCAGAGGAGATTTACTAGGATGCTGCCTCGAATAAAAAATCTTAGTTATGGTGACAGATTTGATAGGCTGTGTTTGTTCTCATTGAAAAAGAGGAGGTTGAGAGGAGACCTCATCGAGGTGTACAAAATATTGAGGGGCCTGCACATAGTGGATAGTAAGGGTCTATTTCCATTGGTGGAAATAGCAGGCGGTGAAGAAGGCAAATGGCATGTTGGCATTCATCGCGAGAAGATTTGAGTATAGGAGCAGGGAGGTCTTACTGCAGTTGTATAGGGCCTTGAATATTGTGTACAGTTTTGGCCTCCTAATCTGAGGAAGGACATTTTTGCTATTGAGGGAGTGCAGCGAAGATTCACCAGACTGATTCCCGGGATGGTAGGACGACATATGAAGAAAGACTGGATCGACTTGGCTTATATTCACTGGAATTTAGAAGAATGAGTGGGGATCTCATAGTAACATTTCAATATCTGACGGGATTGGGCACGTTAGATGCAGGAAGAATGTTCCCAATGTTGGGGAAGTCCAGAACCAGGGGTCACAGTCTAAGGATAAGGGGTAAGACATTTAGGACCGAGTTGAGGAGAAACTTCTTCACTCAGAGAATTGCGAACCTGCGGAATTCTCTGCCAGAGAAAGTTGTTGAGGCCAGTTCATTAGATATATTCAAAAGGGAGTTAGATGTGGCCCTTAGGACTAAAGGCATCAAGGGATATGGAGAGAAAGCAGGAATGGGGTACTGAAGTTGCATGATCAGCCGTGATCATATAGAATGGTGGTGCAGGCTCGAAGGGCCAAATGGCCAACTCCTGCACCTATGTTCTATGTTTCTATGTTTCTACGGAGGGGTCTATTCCGAAAGAGTATAGTTTTAAGGTGGTTGGTGAAAAGTTTAGAGAGGATTTGAGGGGGGGGCTTCTTTACGCAGAGGGTTGTGGGGATCTGGAACTCACTGCAGAAACCGTCACCATTTTTAAGAGATGGTTGCATGGGCACTTAAAGTGCAGTAACCTGCAGGGTTACGGACCCAGATCTGGTAATTGGGATTAGGCTGGATGACCTTTTGTTGGACGGTGCAGATATAATGGTAAGTAGCGCAGGGAATAGAATACGGCCAGGGTGTGATCGCCTGGACTAGTATCGATCGCCTGGATGGGTTGGAGAGGAAGTTTCCCAGATTTTTTCTCCCTAAATTGGCCTGAGTTTTTATCTGGTTTTTGCCTCTCCCAGGAGATCACATGACTCCATTTGGAGTGGAGTGTAGAATGTTTCAGTGTAAGGGGTGTCGCAGTTGTGTGAGGCGGACTGGTTGGCTGGGTGCTCTTTGCCTTTCCGTCATTGTTCATAGGTTTATATGTAGGGCTGCTGACCAAGATCGGTGAGGCTCTTTATCGGCCAGCGCGGACATGATGGGCCGAAATGGTCTCCTTCTGCGCTGTAAATTTCTATGTTTCAATGTTTCCATGTTTGACCATCAGAGGAATTATCTGCTAGTGGGCATACTGGTCACCATCCACACAGAGAGTGAGAGATAGTCATCCAGAAGGCTCAACTGATGAAGATATGTCTCCACTTGAGCATTCTTGATGTCTATCACTCGGCCAGTAATGTTTCCACAGTTCTCCTTTGTCGCAGCATCTGAACCAGAGATGGTGGTCTTGGGGCACAGTGTCCTACAGGCATTTGGGCTACAGTCATCAGGCTCATCAGGTAATGCTGCGACAGTCAGGAGGAATGGGCTTCAAGGCCAGTGGACATGGATGAGTTCACTGGTCATTTCAGCAGGCTCGGTGTGTAAACGGTATAATAGGACAATGTACACTTTTAGACTCAGTGTGGAGTAAGTCAGCATGTCTATGGGTGATAATGAAGAGGAAAGTCATGAGCTGCAGGAGGATATCAATCTTCTGGTCAGGTGGACAGAGCACTGGCAAATGGAATATAATTCAGAGAAGTGTGAGGTGATGCACGTTGGGAGATCTAATAAGGAAAGGGTATACACATTAAGCGGTAGCCCACTTAATAGTTTAGATGAACAAAGGGACCTTGGAGTGCTTGTCCGCAGATCCCTGAAAGTGGCAGGCCAGGTGGATAAGGTGGCTAAGAAGGCACAGAGAATGTTTGCCTTTATTGGCCGAGGCATAGAATGTAAGAGCAGTGAGGTTATGCTTAAATTGTATAACTCTTTGGTTAGGCCACAGCTGAAGTACTGCGTGCAGTTCTGGTCGACTTATTATAGGAAGGACGTGATTGCACTAGAGACGGTGCAGAGGAGATTTACCAGGATGCTGCCTGGAATGGGGAATCTTAGTTATGAGGACAGATTGGATAGGCTGGGTTTGTTCTCATTGGAACAGAGGAGGTTGAGAGGAAACCTCATCGAGGTGTACAAAATATTGAGGGGCCTGGACATAGTGGATAGTGAGGGTCTATTTCCATTGGTGGAAGGGTTTTTAAACGAGTGGGCATAGTTTTAAGGTGGTTGGTGGAATGTTTAGAGGGGATTTGATTGGGGGGCTTCTGTAAGCAGAGTGTTGTGGGGTCTGGAACTTGCTGCCTGGAAGAGTGGTGGATGCAGAAACCCTCTCCACTTTTAAGAGATGGTTGGATGGGCACTCAAAGTGCAGTAACCTGCAGGGTTACGGAACTAGAGCTGGTAATTGAGATTAGACTGGATGAGCTTTTGTTGGACGGAGCAGATATAATGGTAAGTACTGCAGAGAAAAAAATACAGCCAAGGTGTGATCTCCTGGACTAGTGTTGATCGCCTGGATGGGTCGGAGAGGAATTTTCCCAGATTTTTTCTCCCTAAATTGGCCTGGGTTTTTATCTGGTTTTTTCCTCTCCCAGGAGATCACATGGCTCCAATTGGGGTGGGGTGTAGATGTTTTCAGTATAAGAGATGTCGCAGTTGTGTAGGCTGGTTGCTCTTTGCCTTTCTGTCATTGTTCATAGGTTTAGATGTAACTTTTAGAGCTGCTGACCAAGGGCCATGCGGCTCTTTGTCGGCCGGCACTGACACGATGGGTCGAAATGGCCTCCTTCTGCGCTGTAAGTTTCTCTGTTTCTATGTTTCTATGTTTGACCATCAGAGGAACTATCTACTAGTGGGCATACTGGTCACCATCCGCACTTAGAGCAAGAGATGGTCATCCAGAAGGCTCAACTGATGAAGATCTCCAGTTGAGCATTCTTGATGTCTATCACTCAGCCAGTAATGTTTCCACAGTTCTCCTTTGTCGCAGCATCTGAACCAGAGATGGTGGTCTTTGGACACTGTGTCCTCCAGGCATTTGGACTACTGCCATCGGGCTCTTCAGGTAATGCTGTGACATTCAGGAGGAATGGGCTTCAAGGCCAGTGGACAAGGATGAGTTCACTTTAGTAGCAGACCAGGTGGATAAGGTGGTTGAGAAGACATACGGAATGCTTGCCTATTTTGGCCAAGGCATAGAATATAAGAGCAGTGAGGTTATGCTTAAATTGTACAATACTTTAATTAGGTCAGTTGGAGTACTGCATGCAGTTCTGGTCACCCTATTATAGGAAGGACATGACTGCACTGGAGACGGTGCAGAGGAGATTCACCAGGATGCTGCCTGGAATGGAGAATCTTAGTTATGAGGACAGATTTGATAGGCTGGGTTTGTTCTCATTGGAACAGAGGAGTTTGAGAGGAGACCTCAGCTCGGTGTACAAAATGTTGAGAGGCCTGGACATAGTGGATAGTAAGCGTCTATTTCCATTGGTGGAAATAGCAGGCGGTGAAGAAGGCAAATGTCATGTTGGCCTTCATAGTGAGAGGACTTGAGTATAGGAGCAGTGAGTTCTTACTGCAGTTGTACAAGGCCTTGGTGAGGCCACACCTTGAATATTGTGTTCAGTTTTCGCCTGCTAATCTGAGGAAGGACGTTCTTGCTATTGAGGGAATGCAGCGAAGGTTCACCAGACAGATTCCCGGGATGGTAAGACTGACATATGAAGAAAGACTGGAACGACTAGGCTTACATTCACTGGAATTTAGAAGAATGAAGGGGGATCTCAAAGAAACATATAAATATCTGATGGGATTGGGCTGGTTAGATGCAGGAAAAATGTTTCCGATGTTGGGGAAGTTCAGAACCAGGGATCAATGTCTAAGGATAAGGATTTAGCCATTTAGGACCGAGATGAGGAGAAACTTCTTCACTCAGAGAATTGTGAACCTTCAGAATTTTCTCCCACAGAAAGTTGTTGAGACCAGTTCGTAAGATATAGTCAAAAGGGAGTTAGATGTGACTCTTACGGCTAAAGGGATCAAGGGGTATGGAGAAAAGCAGGAATGGGGTACTGAAGTTGCATGGTCAGCCATGGTCATATTGAATGGTGATGCATGCTTGGAGGGCTGAATGGCCTACTCCTGCACATATGTTCTATGTTTCTATGTTTCCATGGAGGCACCTATTACGAGGGGGCATAGTTTTAAGGTGGTTGGTGGAAGGTTTAGAGGGGATTTGACGGGGGGCTTCTTTACGCAGAGTGTTGCGGGGATCTGCATCTCACTGCAGAAACCCTCACCACTTTTAAGAGATGGTTTGATGGGCACTTAAAGTGCAGCAACCTGCAGGGATACGGAGCTAGATCTGGTGATTGGGATTAGACTGGATGATCTTTTGTTGGACCGCACAGATATAATGGTAAGTACTGCAGGGAATAGAATACGGCCAGGGTGTGATCTCCTGGACTAGTGTCGATCGCCTGGATGGGTCGGAGAGGAATTTTCCCAGATTTTTCTCCCTAAATTGGCCTGGGTTTTTATCTGGTTTTTGCCTCTCCCAGGAGATCACATGTTTCTGGTTGGGGTGGTGTGTAGAATGTTTCAGTATAAGGGGTGTCGCAGTGTTGTGAGGCAGACTGGTTGGGCTGGGTACTCTTTGCTTTTCCGTCATTGTTCATTATTTTATATGTAAACTTTAAGGCTGCTGACCAAGGGCCATGCGACTGGTTGTCCGCCACGCAGACACAATGGGCCAATATGGCCTCCTTCAGCGCTGTAAATTTCTTTCAATCTCTGTTTCTATGTTTGACTGTCTGAGCAACTATCTACTAGTGGGCATACTGGTCACCATCCACACTGAGAGTGAGAGATAGTCATCCAGAAGGCTCAACTGATGAAGATATGTCTCCAGTTGAGCATTCTTGATGTCTATCACTCGGCCAGTAATGTTTCCACAGTTCTCCTTGAGAGATGGTGGTCTTGGGGCACAGTATCCTCCAGGCATTTGGGCTACAAGTCATCAGGCTCTTCAGGTAATGCTGCGACATTCAAGAGGAATGGGCTTCAAGGCCAGTGGACATGGATGAGTTCACCTGTCATTTCAGCAGGCTCGGTGTGTGAATGGTATAATAGGACATTATACACTTTCAGACTCAGTGTGGAGTAAGTCAGCATGTCTGTGGTTGACGATGAAGAGGAAAGTCATGGGCTGCAGGAGGATATCAATCTATCGGTCAGGTAGGCAGAAGAGCAGTGGCAAATGGAATTTAATTCAGAGAAGTGTGATGTGATGTACTTTGGGAGGGCTAATAAGGAAAGGGTATACACATTAAGCGGTAGGCCACTTAATAGTGTAGATGAACAAAGGAACCTTGAAGTGCTTATCCACAGACCCCTGAAGGTAGCAGGCCAGGATAAGGTGGTTAAGAAGGCATACGGAATGCTTGCCTATTTTGGCCAAGGCATAGAATATAAGAGCAGTGAGGTTATGCTTAAATTGTATAATTCTTTGATTAGGCCACAGCTGGAGTACTGCATGCAGTTCTGATCGCCCTATTATCGGAAGGACGTGACTGTGCTGGAGAGGGTGCAGAGGAAATTTACCAGGATGCTGCCTGGAATGGAGAATCTCAGTTATGAGGACAGATTTGATAGGCTGGGTTTGTTCTCATTGGAACAGAGGAGGTTGAGAGGAGACCTCATCGAGGTGTACAAAATATTGAGGGGCCTCGACATAGTGGATAGTAAGGGTCTGTTTCCATTGGTGGAAATAGCAGGCGGTGAAGAAGGCAAATGTCATGTTGGCCTTCATAGCGAGAGGTCTTGAGTATAGGAGCAGTGAGGTCTTACTGCTGTTGTACAGGGCGACACCTTGAATATTGTGTCTCCTATTTCACCTCCTAATCTGTGGAAGGACATTCTTGCTATTGAGGGAGTGCAGCGAAGGTTCACCAGACTGATTCCCGGGATGGTAGGACTGACATATGAAGAAAGACTGGAACGACTAGTCTTATATTCACTGGAATTTAGAAGAATGTGTGGGGATCTCATCGAAACATATAAATATCTGATAGGATTGGGCTGCTTCGATGGAGGAAAAATGTTTCCGATGTTGGGGAAGTCCAGAACCAGGGGTCACAGTCTAAGGATAAGGGCTTAGCCATTTAGGACCGAGATGAGGAGAAATTTCTTCACTCAGAGATTTGTGAACCTGTGGAATTCTGTACCACAGAAAGTTGTTGAGGCAAGTTCGTTAGATATATTCAAAAGGGAGTTAGATGTGGCCCTTACGGATAAAGGGATCAGGGGTTATGAAGAGAAAGCAGGAATGGGGTACTGAAGTTGCACGATCAGTCATGGTCATATTGAATGGTGGTGCAGGCTCGGAGGACCGAATGGCCTGCTGTTGCACAATGTTCTATGTTTTTATGTTTCTATGGAGGAGTCTATTATGAGGGGGCATAGTTTAAAGGTGGTTGATGGAAGGTTTAGAGGGAAATTGAGGGGGGCTTCCTGACGCAGAGGGTTGTGGGGATCTGGAACTCGTTGCCTGGAAGAGTGGTGGATGCAGAAACCCTCACCACTTTTAAGAGATGGTTGGATGGTCACTTAAAGTGCCATAAGCTGCAGGTTTACGCACATAAAGCTCGTAATTGGGATTAGACTGGATGACCTTTTGTTGGACAGCGCATATATAATGGTAAATTCTGCAGGGAATAGAATACAGCCAGGGTGATCTCCTGGACTACTGTCGATCGCTTGGATAGGTCGGTGAGGAATTTTCCCAGATTTCTTTCTCCCTAAATTGGCCTGGGTTTTTATCTGATTTTTGCCTCTCCCAGGAGATCACATGTCTCCGGTTGGGGTGGAGTGTAGATGATTTCAGTATAAGGAGTGTTGCAGTGTTGTGAGGCGGACTGGTTGGGCTGCCGCTCTTTGCCTTTCCGTCATTGTTTATAGGTTTATATGTAAACTTTAAGGCTGCTGACCAAGTGCCATGCGACTCGTTGTTGGCCGGCGCGGACACGATGGGCGAAAATAACGTCATTCTGCGCTGTAAATTTCTATGTTTCTATGTTTCAAAGTTTGACTATCAGAGGAACTATCTACTAGTGGGCATACTGGTCACCATCCACACTGAGAGTGAGTGATAGTCATCCAGAAGGCTCAACTGATGAAGATATGTCTCCAGTTGAGCATCCTTGATGTCTATCACTCGGCCAGTAATGTATCCACACTTCTCCTTTGTCGCAGCAACTGAACATGAGATGTTGGTCTTGGGGCACTGTGTCCTCCAGGCATTTGGGCTACAGTCATCAGGCTCTTCAGGTAATGCTGTGACATTCAGGAGGAATGGGCTTCAGTAGCAGGCCAGGTGGATAAGTTGGTTAAGAAGGCATACGGAATGCTTGCCTTTATTGGCTGAGTAATAGAATATAAGAGCAGGGAGGTTATGCTTAAATTGTATAATACTTTGGTTAGGCCACAGCTGGAGTTCTGCGTGCAGTTCTTGTTGCCCTATTATAGGAAGGACGTGATTGTACTCGAGAGGGTGCAGAGGAGATTTACTAGGATGCTGTCTCGAATAAAAGATCTTAGTTATGGTGACAGATTTGATAGACTGTGTTTGTTCTCATTGAAAAAGAGGAGGTTGAGAGGAGACCTCATCGAGGTGTACAAAATATTGAGGGGCCTGCACATAGTGGATAGTAAGGGTCTATTTCCATTGGTGGAAATAGCAGGCGGTGAAGAAGGCAAATGGCATGTTGGCATTCATCGCGAGAAGATTTGAGTATAGGAGCAGGGAGGTCTTACTGCAGTTATATAGGGCCTTGAATATTGTGTACAGTTTTGGCCTCCTAATCTGAGGAAGGACATTTTTGCTATTGAGGGAGTGCAGCGAAGATTCACCAGACTGATTCCCGGGATGGTCGGACTGACATATGAAGAAAGACTGGACGGCTTATATTCACTGGAATTTAGAAGAATGAGTGGGGATCTCATAGTAACATATAAATATCTGACGGGATTGGGCAGGTTAGATGCAGGAAGAATGTTCCCAATGTTGGGGAAGTCCAGAACCAGGGGTCACAGTCTAAGGATAAGGGGTAAGACATTTAGGACCGAGTTGAGGAGAAACTTCTTCACTCAGAGAATTGTGAACCTGCGGAATTCTCTGCCAGAGAAAGTTGTTGAGGCCAGTTCATTAGATATATTCAAAAGGGAGTTAGATGTGGCCCTTAGGACTAAAGGCATCAAGGGATATGGAGAGAAAGCAGGAATGGGGAACTGAAGTTGCATGATCAGCCGTGATCATATAGAATGGTGGTGCAGGCTCGAAGGGCCAAATGGCCAACTCCTGCACCTATGTTCTATGTTTCTATGTTTCTACGGAGGGGTCTATTCCGAGAGAGTATAGTTTTAAGGTGGTTGGTGAAACGTTTAGAGAGGATTTGAGGGGGGGCTTCTTTACGCAGAGGGTTGTGGGGATCTGGAACTCACTGCAGAAACCGTCACCATTTTTAAGAGATGGTTGCATGGGCACTTAAAGTGCAGTAACCTGCAGGGTTACGGACCCAGATCTGGTAATTGGGATTAGGCTGGATGACCTTTTGTTGGACGGTGCAGATATAATGGTAAGTAGCGCAGGGAATAGAATACGGCCAGGATGTGATCGCCTGGACTAGTATCGATCGCCTGGATGGGTTGGAGAGGAAGTTTCCCAGATTTTTTCTCCCTAAATTGGCCTGAGTTTTTGTCTGGTTTTTGCCTCTCCCAGGAGATCACATGACTCCATTTGGAGTGGAGTATAGAATGTTTCAGGGTAAAGGGGTGTCGCAGTTGTGTGAGGCGGACTGGTTGGGCTGGGTGCTCTTTGCCTTTCCGTCAGTGTTCATAGGTTTATATGTAGGGCTGCTGACCAAGATCGGTGAGGCTCTTTATCGGCCAGCGCGGACATGATGGGCCGAAATGGTCTCCTTCTGCGCTGTAAATTTCTATGTTTCAATGTTTCCATGTTTGACCATCAGAGGAATTATCTGCTAGTGGGCATACTGGTCACCATCCACACTGAGAGTGAGAGATAGTCATCCAGAAGGCTCAACTGATGAAGTTATGTCTCCACTTGAGCATTCTTGATGTCTATCACTCGGCCAGTAATGTTTCCACAGTTCTCCTTTGTCGCAGCATCTGAACCAGAGATGGTGGTCTTGGGGCACAGTGTCCTACAGGCATTTGGGCTACAGTCATCAGGCTCATCAGGTAATGCTGCGACAGTCAGGAGGAATGGGCTTCAAGGCCAGTGGACATGGATGAGTTCACTGGTCATTTCAGCAGGCTCGGTGTGTAAACGGTATAATAGGACATTGTACACTTTCAGACTCAGTGTGGAGTAAGTCAGCATGTCTATGGGTGATAATGAAGAGGAAAGTCATGAGCTGCAGGAGGATATCAATCTTCTGGTCAGGTGGACAGAGCACTGGCAAATGGAATATAATTCAGAGAAGTGTGAGGTGATGCACGTTGGGAGATCTAATAAGGAAAGGGTATACACATTAAGCGGTAGCCCACTTAATAGTTTAGATGAACAAAGGGACCTTGGAGTGCTTGTCCGCAGATCCCTGAAAGTGGCAGGCCAGGTGGATAAGGTGGCTAAGAAGGCACAGAGAATGTTTGCCTTTATTGGCCGAGGCATAGAATGTAAGAGCAGTGAGGTTATGCTTAAATTGTATAACTCTTTGGTTAGGCCACAGCTGAAGTACTGCGTGCAGTTCTGGTCACCCTATTATAGGAAGGACGTGATTGCACTAGGGACGGTGCAGAGGAGATTTACCAGGATGCTGCCTGGAATGGGGAATCTTAGTTATGAGGACAGATTGGATAGGCTGGGTTTGTTCTCATTGGAACAGAGGAGGTTGAGAGGAAACCTCATCGAGGTGTACAAAATATTGAGGGGCCTGGACATAGTGGATAGTGAGGGTCTATTTCCATTGGTGGAAGGGTTTTTAAACGAGTGGGCATAGTTTTAAGGTGGTTGGTGGAATGTTTAGAGGGGATTTGTTTGGGGGGCTTCTGTAAGCAGAGTGTTGTGGGGTCTGGAACTTGCTGCCTGGAAGAGTGGTGGATGCAGAAACCCTCTCCACTTTTAAGAGATGGTTGGATGGGCACTCAAAGTGCAGTAACCTGCAGGGTTACGGAACTAGAGCTGGTAATTGGGATTAGACTGGATGACCTTTTGTTGGACAGAGCAGATATAATGGTAAGTACTGCAGGGAAAAAAATACAGCCAAGGTGTGATCTCCTGGACTAGTGTTGATCGCCTGGATGGGTCGGAGAGGAATTTTCCCAGATTTTTTCTCCCTAAATTGGCCTGGATTTTTATCTGTTTTTTTCCTCTCCCAGGAGATCACATGGCTCCAATTGGGGTGGAGTGTCGATGTTTTCAGTATAAGAGATGTCGCAGTTGTGTAGGCTGGTTGCTCTTTGCCTTTCTGTCATTGTTCATAGGTTTAGATGTAACTTTTAGAGCTGCTGACCAAGGGCCGTGTGGCTCTTTGTCGGCCGGCACTGACATGATGGGTCGAAATGGCCTCCTTCTGCGCTGTAAGTTTCTCTGTTTCTATGTTTCTATGTTTGACCATCAGAGGAACTATCTACTAGTTGGCATACTGGTCACCATCCGCACTTAGAGCGAGAGATAGTCATCCAGAAGGCTCAACTGATGAAGATAAGTCTCCAGTTGAGCATTCTTGATGTCTATCACTCGGCCAGTAATGTTTCCACAGTTCTCCTTTGTCGCAGCATCTGAACCAGAGATGGTGGTCTTTGGACACTGTGTCCTCCAGACATTTGGACTACTGCCATCGGGCTCTTCAGGTAATGCTGCGACATTCAGGAGGAATGGGCTTCAAGGCCAGTGGACAAGGATGAGTTCACTTTAGTAGCAGACCAGGTGGATAAGGTGGTTGAGAAGACATACGGAATGCTTGCCTATTTTGGCCAAGGCATAGAATATAAGAGCAGTGAGGTTATGCTTAAATTGTACAATACTTTGATTAGGTCAGTTGGAGTACTGCATGCAGTTCTGGTCACCCTATTATAGGAAGGACATGACTGCACTGGAGACGGTGCAGAGGAGATTCACCAGGATGCTGCCTGGAATGGAGAATCTTAGTTATGAGGACAGATTTGATAGGCTGGGTTTGTTCTCATTGGAACAGAGGAGTTTGAGAGGAGACCTCAGCTCGGTGTACAAAATGTTGAGAGGCCTGGACATAGTGGATTGTAAGCGTCTATTTCCATTGGTGGAAATAGCATGCGGTGAAGAAGGCAAATGTCATGTTGGCCTTCATAGTGAGAGGACTTGAGTATAGGAGCAGTGAGTTCTTACTGCAGTTGTACAGGGCCTTGGTGAGGCCACACCTTGAATATTGTGTTCAGTTTTCGCCTGCTAATCTGAGGAAGGACGTTCTTGCTATTGAGGGAATGCAGCGAAGGTTCACCAGACAGATTCCCGGGATGGTAAGACTGACAT
The DNA here is from genome assembly GCF_044704955.1 of Pristiophorus japonicus. NCBI lineage: Eukaryota > Metazoa > Chordata > Chondrichthyes > Pristiophoridae > Pristiophorus > Pristiophorus japonicus. Next base: position 5,836,474 of record NC_091999.1, read on the forward strand.
ATGAAGAAAGACTGGAACGACTAGGCTTACATTCACTGGAATTTAGAAGAATGAGGGGGGATCTCAAAGAAACATATAAATATCTGATGGGATTGGGCTGGTTAGATGCAGGAAAAATGTTTCCGATGTTGGGGAAGTTCAGAACCAGGGATCAATGTCTAAGGATAAGGATTTAGCCATTTAGGACCGAGATGAGGAGAAACTTCTTCACTCAGAGAATTGTGAACCTTCAGAATTTTCTCCCACAGAAAGTTGTTGAGACCAGTTCGTAAGATATAGTCAAAAGGGAGTTAGATGTGGCTCTTACGGCTAAAGGGATCAAGGGGTATGGAGAAAAGCAGGAATGGGGTACTGAAGTTGCATGGTCAGCCATGGTCATATTGAATGGTGATGCATGCTTGGAGGGCTGAATGGCCTACTCCTGCACATATGTTCTATGTTTCTATGTTTCCATGGAGGCGCCTATTACGAGGGGGCATAGTTTTAAGGTGGTTGGTGGAAGGTTTAGAGGGGATTTGACGGGGGGCTTCTTTATGCAGAGGGTTGTGGGGATCTGCATCTCACTGCAGAAACCCTCACCACTTTTAAGAGATGGTTTGATGGGCACTTAAAGTGCAGCAACCTGCAGGGATACGGAGCTAGATCTGGTGATTGGGATTAGACTGGATGATCTTTTGTTGGACCGCACAGATATAATGGTAAGTACTGCAGGGAATAGAATACGGCCAGGGTGTGATTTCCTGGACTAGTGTCGATCGCCTGGATGGGTCGGAGAGGAATTGTCCCAGATGTTTCTCCCTAAATTGGCCTGGGATTTTATCTGGTTTTTGCCTCTCCCAGGAGATCACATGTTTCTGGTTGGGGTGGTGTGTAGAATGTTTCAGTATAAGGGGTGTCGCAGTGTTGTGAGGCAGACTGGTTGGGCTGGGTACTCTTTGCTTTTCCGTCATTGTTCATTATTTTATATGTAAACTTTAAGGCTGCTGACCAAGGGCCATGCGACTCGTTGTCCGCCACGCAGACACGATGGGCCAATATGGCCTCCTTCAGCGCTGTAAATTTCTTTCAATCTCTGTTTCTATGTTTGACTGTCTGAGCAACTATCTACTAGTGGGCATACTGGTCACCATCCACACTGAGAGTGAGAGATAGTCATCCAGAAGGCTCAACTGATGAAGATATGTCTCCAGTTGAGCATTCTTGATGTCTATCACTCGGCCAGTAATGTTTCCACAGTTCTCCTTGAGAGATGGTGGTCTTGGGGCACAGTATCCTCCAGGCATTTGGGCTACAAGTCATCAGGCTCTTCAGGTAATGCTGCGACATTCAAGAGGAATGGGCTTCAAGGCCAGTGGACATGGATGAGTTCACCTGTCATTTCAGCAGGCTCGGTGTGTGAATGGTATAATAGGACATTATACACTTTCAGACTCAGTGTGGGGTAAGTCAGCATGTCTGTGGTTGACGATGAAGAGGAAAGTCATGGGCTGCAGGAGGATATCAATCTATCGGTCAGGTAGGCAGAAGAGCAGTGGCAAATGGAATTTAATTCAGAGAAGTGTGATGTGATGTACTTTGGGAGGGCTAATAAGGAAAGGGTATACACATTAAGCGGTAGGCCACTTAATAGTGTAGATGAACAAAGGAACCTTGAAGTGCTTATCCACAGATCCCTGAAGGTAGCAGGCCAAGTGGATAAGGTGATTAAGAAGGCATACGGAATGCTTGCCTATTTTGGCCAAGGCATAGAATATAAGAGCAGTGAGGTTATGCTTAAATTGTATAATTCTTTGATTAGGCCACAGCTGGAGTACTGCATGCAGTTCTGATCGCCCTATTATCGGAAGGACGTGACTGTGCTGGAGAGGGTGCAGAGGAAATTTACCAGGATGCTGCCTGGAATGGAGAATCTCAGTTATGAGGACAGATTTGATAGGCTGGGTTTGTTCTCATTGGAACAGAGGAGGTTGAGAGGAGACCTCATCGAGGTGTACAAAATATTGAGGGGCCTCGACATAGTGGATAGTAAGGGTCTGTTTCCATTGGTGGAAATAGCAGGCGGTGAAGAAGGCAAATGTCATGTTGGCCTTCATAGCGAGAGGTCTTGAGTATAGGAGCAGTGAGGTCTTACTGCTGTTGTACAGGGCGACACCTTGAATATTGTGTCTCCTATTTCACCTCCTAATCTGTGGGAGGACATTCTTGCTATTGAGGGAGTGCAGCGAAGGTTCACCAGACTGATTCCAGGGATGGTAGGACTGACATATGAAGAAAGACTGGAACGACTAGTCTTATATTCACTGGAATTTAGAAGAATGTGTGGGGATCTCATCGAAACATATAAATATCTGATAGGATTGGGCTGCTTAGATGGAGGAAAAATGTTTCCGATGTTGGGGAAGTCCAGAACCAGGGGTCACAGTCTAAGGATAAGGGCTTAGCCATTTAGGACCGAGATGAGGAGAAATTTCTTCACTCAGAGATTTGTGAACCTGTGGAATTCTGTACCACAGAAAGTTGTTGAGGCCAGTTCGTTAGATATATTCAAAAGGGAGTTAGATGTGGCCCTTACGGATAAAGGGATCAGGGGTTATGAAGAGAAAGCAGGAATGGGGTACTGAAGTTGCACGATCAGTCATGGTCATATTGAATGGTGGTGCAGGCTCGGAGGACCGAATGGCCTGCTGTTGCACAATGTTCTATGTTTTTATGTTTCTATGGAGGAGTCTATTACGAGGGGGCATAGTTTAAAGGTGGTTGATGGAAGGTTTAGAGGGAAATTGAGGGGGGCTCCCTGACGCAGAGGGTTGTGGGGATCTGGAACTCGTTGCCTGGAAGAGTGGTGGATGCAGAAACCCTCACCACTTTTAAGAGATGGTTGGATGGTCACTTAAAGTGCCATAAGCTGCAGGTTTACACACATAAAGCTCGTAATTGAGATTAGACTGGATGACCTTTTGTTGGACGGCGCATATATAATGGTAAGTTCTGCAGGGAATAGAATACAGCCAGGGTGATCTCCTGGACTACTGTCGATCGCTTGGATAGGTCGGTGAGGAATTTTCCCAGATTTTTTTCTCCCTAAATTGGCCTGGGTTTTTATCTGATTTTTGCCTCTCCCAGGAGATCACATGTCTCCGGTTGGGGTGGAGTGTAGATGATTTCAGTATAAGGAGTGTAGCAGTGTTGTGAGACGGACTGGTTGGGCTGCCGCTCTTTGCCTTTCTGTCATTGTTTATAGGTTTATATGTAAACTTTAAGGCTGCTGACCAAGTGCCATGCGACTCGTTGTTGGCCGGCGCGGACACGATGGGCGAAAATAACGTCATTCTGCGCTGTAAATTTCTATGTTTCTATGTTTCAAAGTTTGACTATCAGAGGAACTATCTACTAGTGGGAATACTGGTCACCATCCACACTGAGAGTGAGTGATAGTCATCCAGAAGCCTCAACTGATGAAGATATGTCTCCAGTTGAGCATCCTTGATGTCTATCACTCGGCCAGTAATGTATCCACACTTCTCCTTTGTCGCAGCAACTGAACATGAGATGTTGGTCTTGGGGCACTGTGTCTTCCAGGCATTTGGGCTACAGTCATCAGGCTCTTCAGGTAATGCTGTGACATTCAGGAGGAATGGGCTTCAAGGCCAGTGGACATGCATGAGTTCACTTCAGTAGCAGGCCAGCTGGATAAGGTGGTTAAGAAGGCATACGGAATGCTTGCCTTTATTGGCTGAGTAATAGAATATAAGAGCAGGGAGGTTATGCTTAAATTGTATAATACTTTGGTTTGGCCACAGCTGGAGTACTGCGTGCAGTTCTTGTTGTCCTATTATATGAAGGACGTGATTGCACTAGAGAGGGTGCAGAGGAGATTTACTAGGATGCTGCCTAGAATAAAAAATCTTAGTTATGGTGACAGATTTGATAGGCTGTGTTTGTTCTCATTGAAAAAGAGGAGGTTGAGAGGAGACCTCATCGAGGTGTACAAAATATTGAGGGGCCTGCACATAGTGGATAGTAAGGGTCTATTTCCATTGGTGGAAATAGCAGGCGGTGAAGAAGGCAAACGGCATGTTGGCATTCATCGCGAGAAGATTTGAGTAGAGGAGCAGGAAGGTCTTACTGCAGTTGTATAGGGCCTTGAATATTGTGTACAGTTTTGGCCTCCTAATCTGAGGAAGGACATTTTTGCTATTGAGGGAGTGCAGCGAAGATTCACCAGACTGATTCCCGGGATGGTAGGACTGACATATGAAGAAAGACTGGATCGACTCGGCTTATATTCACTGGAATTTAGAAGAATGAGTGGGGATCTCATAGTAACATATAAATATCTGACGGGATTGGGCAGGTTAGATGCAGGAAGAATGTTCCCAATGTTGGGGAAGTCCAGAACCAGGGGTCACACTCTAAGGATAAGGGGTAAGACATTTAGGACCGAGTTGAGGAGAAACTTCTTCACTCAGAGAATTGTGAACCTGCGGAATTCTCTGCCAGAGAAAGTTGTTGAGGCCAGTTCATTAGATATATTCAAAAGGGAGTTAGATGTGGCCCTTAGGACGAAAGGCATCAAGGGATATGGAGAGAAAGCAGGAATGGGGTACTGAAGTTGCATGATCAGCCGTGATCATATTGAATGGCGGTGCAGACTCGAAGGGCCGAATGGCCTACTCCTGCACCTATTTTCTATTTGTCTATGTTTCTATCGAGGGGTCTATAATGAGGGGGGATAGGTTAAGGTGGTTGGTGGAAGGTTTAGAGGGGCTTTGAGGGGGGGGCTTCTTTATGCAGAGGGTTGTGGGGATCTGATTCTCACTGCAGAAACCCTCACCACTTTTAAGAGATGGTTGGATGGCACTTAAAGTGCAGCAACCAGCAGGGTTACGGACCTAGATGTGATAATTGGGATTAGACTGGATATGCATGGCGCAGATATAATGGTTAGTCCTGCAGGGAATAGAATACAGCCATGGTGTGATCCTGGACTAGTGTCGATCGCCTGGATGGGTCGGAGAGGAATTTTCCCAGATTTTTTCTCCCTAAATTGTCCTGGATTTTTATCTGGTTTTTGCCTCTCCCAGGGGATCACATGGCTCCGGTTGGGGTGGAGTGTGGATGTTTTCAATGTAAGAGGTGTCGCAGTTGTGTGAGACGGACTGGTTGGGCTGGATGCTCTTTGCCTTTCTGTCATTGTTCATAGGTTTATATGTAACCTTCAGGGCTGCTGACCGAGGGTTGCGTGGCTCTTTGTCGGCCGGCGCGGACACAATCGGGCGAAATTGCCTCCTTCTGCGCTGTAAATATCTATGTTTCTATGTTTCTATGTTTGACCATCAGAGGAACTATGTATTCGTGGGCATTCTGGTCACCATCCACACTGAGAGTGAGAGATAGTCATCCAGAAGGCTCAACTGATGAAGATATGTCTCCAGTTGAGCATTCTTGATGTCTATCAGTCGGCCAGTAATGTTTCCACAGTTCTCCTTTGTCGCAGCAGCTGACCGAGAGATGATGGTCTTGGGGCACAGTGTCCTCCAGCCATTTGGGTTACAGTCATCAGGTTCTTCAGGTAATGCTGCGACATTTAGAAGGAATGGGCTTCAAGGCCAGTGGACATGGATGAGTTCACTTGTCATTTCAGCAGGCTCTGGGTGTGAACGGTATAATAGGACATTGTACACTTTCAGACTCGGTGTGGGGTCAGTCAGCATGTCTATGGTTGATAATGAAATGAAAGGTCATGGACTGCAGGAGGATATCAATCCACTGGTCAGGTGGGCAGAGCACTGGCAAATGGAATATAATTCAGAGAAGTGTGAGGTGATGCACTTTGGGAGGGCTAATAAGGAAAGGTTATACACATTAAGCAGTAGGCCACTTAATAGTGTAGATGAACAAAGGAACCTTGGAGTGCTTGTCCGCAGATCCCTGAAAGTAGCAGGCCAGGTGGATAAGGTGGTTAAGAAGGCAATCAGCATGCATGTCTATTTTGGCCAAGGCATGGAATATAAGACCAGGGAGGTTATGCTTAAATTGTATAATACTTTGGTTAGGCCACTGTTGGAGTAGTGCTTGCAGTTCTGGTCACTGTATTATAGGAAGGATGTGATTGCACGAGAGAGGATGCAGAGGAGATTTACTCGGATGCTGGCTGGAATGGAGAAACTTAGTAATGAGGAGAGATTGGATAGACTGGGTTTGTTCTCATTGGAACAGAGGAGGTTGAGAGGAGACCTCATCGAGGTGTACAAAATATTGAGAGGCCTGGACATAGTGGATAGTAAGAGTCTATTTCCATTGGTGGAGGGGTATGTTATGATGGGGCATAGTTTTAGAGGTGGCTGGTGGAAGGTTTCGAGAGGATTTGAGGGGGGCTTCTATAGGCAGAGTGTTGTGGGGATCTGGAACTCGCTGCCTGGAAGAGTGGTGGATGCAGAAACCCTCACCACTTTTAAGAGATGGTTGGCTGGGCACTTAAAGTGCAGTAACCTGCAGGGTTACGGACCTAGAGCTGGTAATTGCGATTAGACTGGATGACCCTTTGTTGGACAGTGCAGATATAATGGTGGGTCGGGGAGGAATTTTTGCAGATTTTTTCTCCCTAAATTGGCCTGGGTTTTGATCTGATTTTTGCCTCTCCCAGGAGATCGCATGGCTCCAGTTGGGATGGAGTGTAGATGTTTTCAGTATAAGGTATGTCGCAGTTGTGTGAGGCGAACTGGTTGGGCTGGGTGATCTTTGCTTTTCCGTCATTGTTCATAGGTTTAGATGTAACCTTTAGGGCTGCTGACCAAGGGCCGTGCGGCTCTTTGTCGGCCGGCGTGGACTCGATGGGTCGAAATGGCCTCCTTCTGCGCTGTAAATTTCTCTGTTTCTATGTTTCTATATTTGACCATCAGAGGAACTATCGACTAGTGGGCATACTGGTCACCATCCACACTGAGAGTGAGAGATAGTCATCCAGAAGGCTCGACTGATGAAGATATGTCTCTCGTTGAGCATTCTTGATGTCTATCACTCGGCCAGTAATGTTGCCACAGTTCTCGTTTGTCGCAGGAGGATATGAATCTACTGGTCAGGTGGGCAGAAGAGCAGTGGCAAATGGAATATCAGTCAGCGAAGTGTGAGGTGATACACTTTGGGAGGGCTAATAAGGAAAGGGTAGACACAATAAGCGGTCGGCCACTGAATAGTGTAGATGTCCAAAGGGAACTTGGAGTGCTTGTCCACAGATCCCTGAAAGTATCAGGCCAGGTAGATAAGTTGGTTAAGAAGGCATACGGAATGCTTGCCTTTATTGGCCGAGGCATGGAATATAAGAGCAGGGAGGTTATGCTTAAAATGTATCATACTTTGGTTTGGCCACAACTGGAGTACTGTGTGCAGTGCTGGTCACTGTGCTACTGGAAGGACGTGATTGCACTACAGAGAGTGCAGAGAAGATTTACTAGGATGCTGCCTGGAATGCAGAATCTTAGTTATGAGGACAGATTGGATAGGCTGGGTTTGTTCTCATTGAAAAAGAGGAGTTTGAGACGAGAGCTCATCGAGGTGTACAAAATGTTGAGGGGCCTGTACATAGGGGCCTAGTGGATAGTAACGGTCTATTTCCATTGTTGGAAATAGCAGGTGGTGAAGAAGGCAAATAGCATGTTGGCCTTCATTGCGAGAGGATTTGCGTGCAGGAGCAAGGAGATCTTACTGCAATTGTACAGGGCCTTGGTGAGGCCACACCTTGAATATTGCCTGCAGTTTTGGCCCCCAAATCTGAGAAAGGACATTTTTGCTATTGAGGAAGTACATCGAAGGTTCACTGGACTGATTCCCGGGATGGCAGGACTGACATATGAAGAAAGACTGGTTCTACTAGGCTTATGTTCACTGGAAATTAGAAGAATGAGGGGGGGATCTCATAGAAACATATAAAATCCTGACGGGATTCGACAGGTTAGATACAGGAAGAATGTTACCGATATTGGGGGAGTCCAGAACCTGGGGACTTAGTCTAAGGATAAGGGGTAAGCCATTTAGGACTGAGATGAGGAGAAACTTCTTCACTCAGTGAATTGTGAACCTGTGGAATCTTCTTCCAGAGAAGGTTGTTGCGGCCAGTTCGTTAGATATATTCAAAAGGGAGTTAGATATGCCCCTTACGGCTAAAGGGATCAAGGGGTATGGAGAGAAAGCAGGAATGGTGTACTGAAGTTGCATGATCAGCCATGGTCATATTGAATGGTGGTGCAGGTTCGAAGAGCCAAAATGCCTGCTCCGGCACCTATGTTGTATGTTTCTATGTTTCTATGGAGGTGTCTATTATGAAGGGGCATAGTTTTAAGGTGGTTGGTGGAAGGTTTAGAGGGGATTTGAGTTGGCGTTTCTTTACGCAGAGGGTTGTGGGGATCTGGAACCCGCTGCAGAAACTCTCACCACTTTTAAGAGATGGTTGGATGTGCACTTAAAGTGTAGTAACCTGCAGGGTTACAGACCAAGAGCTGGTAATTGGGATTAGACTGGATGACCTATTATTGGATGGTGTAGATATAATGGTAAAAACTGCAGGGAATCGAATACGGCCAGGGGTGTGATCTCCTGGACTAGTGTCAATCACCCGGATGGGTCGGAGAGGAATTTTCCCAGATTTCTTCTCCCTAAATTGGCCTGGGTTTTTATCTGTTTTTTGCCTCTCCCAGGGGATCACATGTCTCCGGTTGGGGTGGAGTGTAGAATGTTTTCAGTATAAGGAGTGTCGCAGTTGTGTGAGGCGGACTGGTTGGGCTGGTTGCTCTTTGCCCTTCCGTCATCGTTCATAGGTTTATATATAAACTTTAAGGCTGTTGAACAAGGGCCATGCGTGGACACAATACGCCGAAATGTAAATCTGCGTTGTAAATTTCTATGTTTCTATGTTTGACCATCAGAGGAACTATCTACTAGTGGGCATACTGGTCACCATCCACACTGAGAGTGAGTGATAGTCATCCAGAAGGCTCAACGGGTGAAGATACAGAATGCTTGCCTATTTTGGCCAAGGCAGAGAATATAAGAGCAGTGAAGTTATGCTGAAATTGTATAATACTTTGGTTCGGCCACTGCTGGAGTGCTGCGTGCAGTTCTGGTCGCGGTATTAAAGCAAGGACATGACTGCACTAGAGAGGGAGCAGAGGAGATTTACCAGGATGCTGTCTGGAATGGAGAATCTTAGTTATGAGGACATATTGGATTGGCTGGGTTTGTTCTCATTCGAACAGAGAAGGTTGAGAGGAGACCTCATTGAGGTGTACAAAATATTGAGGGGCCTGGACATAGTGGATAGCAAGGGTCTATTTCCATTAGTGCAGGTATCCATTACGAAGGGGCATAGTTTTAAGGTGGTTAGTGGAAGATTTGGAGGGGATTTGATGGGGGGCTTCTTTATGCAGAGGGTGGTGGGGATTTGGAACTTGCTGCCTGGAAGAGTGATGGATGCAGAAACCCTCACCACTTTTCAGAGATGGTTGGATGGGCACTTAAAGTGCAGTAACCTGCAGGGTTACGGACCTAGAGCGGGTAATTGGGATTAGACTGGATGACCCTTTGTTGAACGGCGCAGATACAATGGAAAGTACTGCAGGCCGGGATGATCTCCTGGACTAGTGTCGATCGCCTGGGTGGGTCGAATAGGAATTTTCCCAGATTTTTTTCTCCCTAAATTGGCCTGTGTTTTTAGCTGATTTTTGCCTCTCCCAGGAGATCACATGTCTCCGGTTGGGGTGGAGTGTAGAATGTTTCATTATAAGGGGTGTCGCAGTTGTGTGAGGTGGACTGGTTGGGCTGGGTGCTCTTTGCCTTTCCGTCATTCTTCATAGGTTTATATGTAAACTTTAAGGTTACTGACCGAGGGTCGTACGACTCTTTGTCGGCCGGCGCGGACACAATAAGCCGAAATAACGTCCTTCCGCGCTATAAATTTCTCTGTTTCTATGTTTCTATGTTTGACCATCAGAGGAACTATCTACTAGTGGGCATACTGGTCACCATCCACACTGAGAGTGAGAGATAGTCATCCAGAAGGCTCAACTGATGAAGATATGTCTCCAGTTGAGCATTCTTGATGTCTATCACTTGGCCAGTAATGTTTCTACAGTTCTCCTTTGTCGCAACATCTGAACATGAGATGGTGGTCTTGGGGCACTGTGTCCTCCAGGCATTTGGGCTACAGTCATCAGGCTCTTCAGGTAATGCTGCGCCATTCAGAAGGAATGGGCTTCAAGGTCAGTGGTAAAGGATAAGTTCACTTCAGTAGCAGGCCAAGTGGATAAGGCGGCTAAGAAGGAGTACGGAATGCTTGCCTTTATTGGCCGAGTAATAGAATATAAGAGCAGGGAGTTCATGCTTAAATTGTATAATACTTTGGTTAGGCCACAGCTGGAGCTCTGCGTGTAGTTCTGGTCGCCCTATTATAGGAAGGACGTGATTTCACTAGAGAGGGTGCAGAGGTGATTTACTAGGTTGCTGCCTAGAATAGAGAATCTTAGTTATGAGGACATATTTGACAGCCTGTGTTTGTTCTCATTGAAAAAGAGGTGCTTGAGAGGAGACCTCATCGAGGTGTTCAAAATATTGAGGGGCCTGCATATAGTGGATAGTAAGGTTCTATTTCCATTGGTGGCAATAGCAGGCGGTGAAGAAGGCAAATGGCATGTTGGCATTCATCGCGAGAGGGATTTGAGTATAGGAGCAGGGAGATCTTACTGCAGTTGTACAGGGCTTTGAATATTGTATATAGTGTTGGCCTCCTAATCTGAGGAAGGACATTCGTGCTATTGAGGCAGTGCAGTGAAGGTTCTCCAGACTGATTCCCGGGATGGTAGTGCTGACATATGAACGACTAGGCTTATTTTCACTGGAATTTAGAAGAATGAGGGGGGATCTGATAGAAACATATAAACATCTGACGGGATTGGGCATGTTAGATGCAGGAAGAATGTTTCTGATGTTGGGAAAGTCCAGAACCAGGGGTCATAGTCTAAGGATAAGGGGTTAGCCATTTAGGACCGAGATGAGGAGAACCTTCTTCACTCAGAGAATTGTGAACCTGTGGAATTCTCTGCCACAGAATGTTGTTGAGGCAAGTTCATTAGATATATTCAAAAGGGAGTTAGATGTGGCCCTTATGGCTAAAGGGATCAAGAGGTATGGGGAGAAAGCAGGAATGGGGTACTGAAGTTGCATTATCAGCCATGGTCATATTGAATGGTGGTGCAGGCTTGGGGGGCTGAATGGCCTACTCCTGCAACTATTTTCTATGTTTCTATGTTTCTATGTAGGGGTCTATTACAAGCGGGCATAGTTTTGAGCTGGTTGTTGGAAGATATAGTGCGGATTTGAGGGAGGACTTCTTTACGCAGAGGGCTGTGGGGATCTGGAACTTGCTGCCTGGAAGAGTGGTGAATACAGAAACCATCACCACTTTTAAGAGATGGTTTGATGGGCACTTAAAGTACAGCAACCTGCAGGGTTATGGAGCTAGATCTGGTGATTGGGATTAGACTGGATGATCTTTTGTTGGACCGCACAGATATAATGGTAAGTACTGCAGGGAATAGAATACGGCCAGGGTGATCTCCTGGACTAGTGTCGATCGCCTGGATGGGTCGGAGAGGAATTTTCCCAGATTTTTCTCCCTAAATTGGCCTGGGTTATTATCTGATTTTTGCCTCTCCCAGGAGATTACATGTTTCTGGTTGGGGTGGTGTGTAGAATGTTTCAGTATAAGGGGTGTCGCAGTGTTGTGAGGCGGACTGGTTGGGCTGGGTACTCTTTGCTTTTCCGTCATTGTTCATTATTTTATATGTAAACTTTAAGGCTGCTGAACAAGGGCCATGCGACTCGTTGTCCGCCACGCGGACACGATGGGCCGAAATGGCCTCCTTCAGCGCTGTAAATTTCTTTGAATCTATGTTTCTATGTTTGACTGTCTGAGCAACTATCTACTAGTGGGCATACTGGTCACCATCCACACTGAGAGTGAGAGATAGTCATCCAGAAGGCTCAACTGATGAAGATATGTCTCCAGTTGAGCATTCTTGATGTCTATCACTCGGCCAGTAATGTTTCCACAGTTCTCCTTGAGAGATGGTGGTCTTGGGGCACAGTATCCTCCAGGCATTTGGGCTACAGTCATCAGGCTCTTCAGGTAATGCTGCGACATTCAAGAGGAATGGGCTTCAAGGCCAGTGGACATGGATGAGTTCATCTGTCATTTCAGCAGGCTCGGGGTGTGAATGGTATAATAGGACATTGTAACTTTCAGGCTCAGTGTGGGGTAAGTCAGCATGTCTGTGGTTGATGATGAAGAGGAAAGTCATGGGCTGCAGGAGGATATCAATCTACCGCTCAGGTAGGCAGAAGAGCAGTGGCAAATGGAATTTAATTAAGAGAAGTGTGATGTGATGCATTTTGGGAGGGCTAATAAGGAAAGGGTATACACATTAAGCGGTAGACCACTTAATAGTGTAGATGAACAAAGGAACCTTGGAGTGCTTGTCCACAGATACCTGAAAGTAGCAGGCCAGGTGGATAAGTTGGTTAAGAAGGCATACGGAATGCTTGCCTATTTTGGCCAAGGCATAGAATATAAGAGCAGTGAGGTTATGCTTAAATTGTATAATTCTTTGATTAGGCCACAGCTGGAGTACTGCATGCAGTTCTGGTCGCCATATTATAGGAAGGACGTGACTGTGCTGGAGAGGGTGCAGAGGAAATTTACCAGGATGCTGCCTGGAATAGAGAATCTCAGTTATGAGGACAGATTTGATAGGCTGGGTTTGTTCTCATTGGAACAGAGGAGGTTGAGAGGAGACCTCATCGAGGTGTACAAAATATTGAGGGGCCTCAACATAGTGAATAGTAAGGGTCTGTTTCCATTGGTGGAAATAGCAGGCGGTGAAGAAGGCAAAAGTCATGTTGGCCTTCATAGCGAGAGGTCTTGAGTATTGAGCAGTGAGGTCTTACTGCTGTTGTACAGGGCGACAACTTGAATATTGTGTCTCCTATTTCACCTCCTAATCTGTGGAAGGTCATTCTTGCTATTGAGGGAGTGCAGCGAAGGTTCACCAGACTGATTCCCGGGATGGTAGGACTGACATATGAAGAAAGACTGGAACGACTAGGCTTATATTCACTGGAATTTAGAAGAATGTGTGGGGATATCATCGAAATATATAAATATCTGATAGGTTTGGGCTGGTTAGATGGAGGAAAAATGTTTCCGATGTTGGGGAAGTCCAGAACCAGGGGTCACAGTCTAAGGATAAGGGCTTAGCCATTTAGGACCGAGATGAGGAGAAATTTCTTCACTCAGAGATTTGTGAACCTGTGGAATTCTGTACCACAGAAAGTTGTTGAGGCCAGCTCGTTAGATATATTCAAAAGGGAGTTAGATGTGGCCCTTACGGATAAAGGGATCAGGGGTTATGAAGAGAAAGCAGGAATGGGGTACAGAAGTTGCACGATCAGTCATGGTCATATTGAATGGTGGTGCAGGCTCGGAGGACCGAATGGCCTGCTGTTGCACAATGTTCTATGTTTTTATGTTTCTATGGAGGAGTCTATTATGAGGGGGCATAGTTTTAAGGTGGTTGATGGAAGGTTTAGAGGGAAATTGATGGGGGGGGCTTCCTGACGCAGAGGGTTGTGGGGATCTGGAACTCGTTGCCTGGAAGAGTGGTGGATGCAGAAACCCTCACCACTTTTAAGAGATGGTTGGATGGTCACTTCAAGTGCCGTAAGCTGCAGGTTTACGCACATAAAGCTCGTAATTGGGATTAGACTGGATGACCTTTTGTTTGACGGCGCATATATAATGGTAAGTTCTGCAGGGAATAGAATATGGCCAGGGTGATCTCCTGGACTACTGTCGATCGCTTGGATAGGTCGGTGAGGAATTTTCCCAGATTTGTTCTCGCTAAATTGGCCTGGGTTTTTATCTGATTTTTGCCTCTCCCAGGAGATCGCATGTCTCCGGTTGGGGTGGAGTGTAGATGATTTCAGTATCAGGAGTGTTGCAGTGTTGTGAGGCGGACTGGTTGGGCTTGCCGCTCTTTGCCTTTCCGTCATTGTTTATAGGTTGATATGTAAACTTTAAGGCTGCTGACCAAGTGCCATGCGACTCGTTTTTGGCCGGCGCGGACACGATGGGCCAAAATAACGTCATTCTGCGCTGTAAATTTCTATGTTTCTATGTTTGACTATCAGAGGAACTATCTACTAGTGGGCATACTGGTCACCATCCACACTGAGAGTGAGTGATAGTCATCCAGAAGGCTCAGCTGATGAAGATATGTCTCCAGTTGAGCATCCTTGATGTCTATCACTCGGCCAGTAATGTATCCACGCTTCTCCTTTGTCGCAGCAACTGAACGTGAGATGTTGGTCTTGGGCCACTGTGTACTCCAGGCATTTGGGCTATAGTCATCAGGCTCTTCAGGTAATGCTGTGACATTCAGGAGGAATGGGCTTCAAGGCCAGTGGACATGCATGAGTTCACTTCAGTCGCAGGCCAGGTAGATAAGGTGGTTAAGAAGGCATACGGAATGCTTGCCTTTATTGGCTGAGTAATAGAATATAAGAGCAGGGAGGTTCTGCTTAAATTGTATCATACTTTGGTAAGGCCACAGCTGGAGTTCTGCGTGCAGTTCTTGTTGCCCTATTATAGGAAGGACGTGATTGCACTAGAGAGGGTGCAGAGGAGATTTACTAGGATGCTGCCTAGAATAAAAAATCTTAGTTATGAGGACAGATTTGACAGGCTGTGTTTGTTCTCATTGAAAAAGAGGAGGTTGAGAGGAAACCTCATCGAGGTGTACAAAATATTGAGGGGCCTGCACATAGTGGATAGTAAGGGTCTATTTCCATTGATGGAAATAGCAGGCGGTGAAGAAGGCAAATGGCATGTTGGCATTCATCGCGAGAAGATTTGAGTTTAGGAGCAGGGAGGTCTTACTGCAGTTGTATAGGGCCTTGAATATTGTGTACAGTTTTGGCCTCCTAATCTGAGGAAGGATATTCTTGCTATTGAGGGAGATTCACCAGACTGATTCCCGGGATGGTAGGACTGACATATGAAGAAAGACTGGATCGACTAGGCTTATATTCACTGGAATTTAGAAGAATGAGAGGGGATCTCATAGTAACATATAAATATCTGACGGGATTGGGCAGGTTAGATGCAGGAAGAATGTTCCCGATGTTGGGAAAGTCCAGAACCAGGTGTCACTCTCAAAGGATAAGGGGTAAGACATTTAGGACCGAGTTGAGGAGAAACTTCTTCACTCAGAGAATTGTGAACCTGCGGAATTCTCTACCAGCGAAAGTTGTTGAGGCCAGTTCATTAGATATATTCAAAAGGGAGTTAGATGTGGCCCTTAGGACTAAAGGCATCAAGGGATATGGAGAGAAAGCAGGAATGGGGTACTGAAGTTGCATGATCAGCCGTGGTCATATTGAATAGCGGTGCAGGCTCGAAGGGCCGAATGGCCTACTCCTGCACATATTTTCTATTTGTCTATGTTTCTATCGAGGGGTCTATTACGAGGGGGGATAGTTGAAGGTGGTTGGTGGAAGGTTTAGAGGGGCTTTGAGGGGGGGGCTTCTTTAGGCAGAGGGTTGTGGGGATCTGATTCTCACTGCAGAAACCCTCACCACTTTTAAGAGATGGTTGGATGGCACTTAAAGTGCAGCAACCTGCAGGGTTATGGACCTAGATGTGGTAATTGGGATTAGACTGGATGTGCATGGCGCAGATATAATGGTTAGTCCTGCAGGGAATAGAATACGGCCAGGGAGTGATCCTGGACTAGTGTCGATCACCTGGATGGGTCGGAGAGTAATAGTCTCAGATTTTTTTCTCCCTAAATTGGTTTGGATTTTCATCTGGTTTTTGCCTCTCCCAGGAGATCACATGGCTCCGGTTGGGGTGGAGTGTAGAATGTTTTCAGTATAAGGGGTGTCGCAGTTGTGTGAGGCGGACTGGTTGGGCTGGGTGCTTTTTGCCTTTCCGTCATTGTTCATAGGTTTATATGTAACCTTCAGGGCTGCTGACCAAGGTCCGTGCAGCTCTTTGTCGGCCGGCGCGGACACGATGGGCCGAAATGACTTCCTTCTGCGCTGTAAATTTATTTGTTTCCATGTTTCTATGTTTGACCGTCTGAGGAACTATCTACTAGTGGGCATACTGGTCACCATCCACACTGAGAGTGAGTGATAGTCATCCCGAAGGCTCAACTGATGACGATATGTCTCCAGTTGAGCATTCTTGATGTCCATCACTTGGCCAGTAATGTTTCCACAGTTCTCCTTGAGAGATGGTGGTCTTGGGGCACTGTGTCCTCCAGCCATTTGGGCTACAGTCATCAGGCTCTTCAGGTAATGCTGCGACATTCAGGAGGAATGGGCTTCAAGGCCAGTGGACACGGATGAGTTCACTTGTCATTTCAGCAGGCTCGGGGTGTGAATGATATAATAGGACATTGTACACTTTCAGACTCGGTGTGGGGTAAGTCAGCATGTCTATGGTTGATAATGAAATGAAAGGTCATGGACTGCAGGAGGATATCAATCTACTGGTCAGGTGGGCACAGCACTTGCAAATGGACTTTAATTCAGAGAAGTGTGAGGTATGCACTTTGAGACGCCAAATAAAAAATGGGTATACACATTAAGCAGTAGGCCACTTAATAGTGTAGACGAACAAAGGGACCTTGGAGTGCTTGTCCACAGATTCCTGAAAGTAGCAGGCCATGTGGATAAGGTGGTTAAGAAGGCTTACGGAATGCTTGCCTATTTTGGCCAAGGCATAGATTATAAGAGCAATCAGGTTATGCTTAAATTAAAAATACTTTGATTAGGCCACAGCTGGAGTACTGCATGCAGTTCTGGTCACCCTATTATAGGAAGGATGTGACTGCACTGGAGAGAGTGCAGAGGAGATTTACCAGGATGCTGCCTGGAATGGAGAATCTCAGTTATGAGGACAGATTTGATAGGCTGGACTTGTTCTCATTGGAAGAGAGGAGTTTGAGAGGAGACCTCATCGAGGTGTACAAAATATTGAGGGTCCTCGACATAGTGGATATTAAGTGCCTTTTTCCATTGGTGAAAATAGCAGGCGGTGAAGAAGGCAAATGTCATGTTGGCCTTCATAGCGAGAGGTCTTGAGTATAGGAGCAGTGAGGTCTTACTGCAGTTGTACAGGGCCTTGGTGAGGCCACACCTTGAATATTGTGTTCAGTTTTCGCCTCCTAATCTGAGGAAGGACATTCTTGCTATTGAGGGAGTGCAGCAAAGGTTCGCCAGACTGATTCCCGGGATGGCAGGACTGACATATGAAGAAAGACTGGAACGACTTTGCTTATATTCACTGGAATTTAGAAGAATGAGGGGGGATCTCATCGAAATATATAAATATCTGATGGGATTGGGCTGGTTAGATGGAGGAAAAATGTTCCCGATGTTGGGGAAGTTCAGAACCAGGGGTCATAGTCTAAGGATAAGGGGTAAGCCATTTTGGACCGAGATGAGGAGAAACGTCTTCACTCAGAGAATTGTGAACCTGTGGAATTCTCTACCACAGAAAGTTATTGAGGCCAGTTCATTAGATATATTCAAAACGGAGTTAGATGTGGCCCTTACAGCTAAAGCGATGAAGGGGTATGGAGGGAAAGCAGGAATGTGGTACTGAAGTTGCACGATCAGTCATGGTCATATTGAATGGTGGTGCAGGCTCGGAGGACCGAATGGCCTGCTGTTGCACAATGTTCTATGTTTTTATGTTTCGATGGTGGAGTCTATTACGAGGGGGCATAGTTTTAAGGTGGTAAATGGAAGGTTTAGAGGGAAATTGAGGGGGTGCTTCTTACGCAGAGGGTTGTGGGGATCTGGAACTCATTGCCTGGAAGAGTGGTGGATGCAGAAACCCTCACTACTTTTAAGAGATGGTTGGATGGTCACTTAAAGTGCCGTAAGCTGCAGGTTTACGGACATAAAGCTCGTAATTGGGATTAGACTGGATGACCTTTTGTTGGACGGCGCAGATATAATGGTAAGTTCTGCAGGGAATAGAATACGGCCAGGATGATCTCCTGGACCCTGTCGATCGCTTGCATAGGTCGGTGAGGAATTTTCCCAGATTTTTTCTCCCTAAATTGGCCTGGGATTTTATCTGATTTTTGCCTCTCCCAGGAGATCACATGTCTCCGGTTGGGGTGGAGTGTAGATGTTTTCAGTATAAGGAGTGTTGCAGTGTTGTGAGGCGGACTGGTTGGGCTGCCGCTCTTTGCCTTTCCGTCATTGTTTATAGGTTTATATGTAAACTTTAAGGCTCCTGACCAAGTGCCATGCGACTCGTTGTTGTCCGGCGCGGACATAATGGGCCAAAATAACGTCATTCTGCGCTGTAAATTTCTATGTTTCCATGTTTCAAAGTTTGACTATCAGAGGAACTATCTATTCGTGGGCATACTGGTCACAATCCACACTGAGAGTGAGTGATAGTCACCCCAAGCTTCAACTGATGAAGATATGTCTCCAGTTGAGCATCCTTGATGTCTATCACTCGGCCAGTAATGGATCCACACTTCTCATTTGTCGCAGCAACTGAACGTGAGATGTTGGTCTTGGGGCACTGTGTCCTCCACCTCCAGGCATTTGGGCTACAGTCATCAGGCTCTTCAGGTAATGCTGTGACATTCAGGAGGAATGGGCTTCAAGGCCAGTGGACATGCATGAGTTCACTTCAGTAGCAGGCCAGGTGGATAAGGTGGTTAAGAAGGCATACGGAATGCTTGCCTTTATTGGCTGAGTAATAGAATATAAGAGCAGGGAGGTTATGCTTAAATTGTATAATACTTTGGTTAGGCCACAGCTGGAGTTCTGAGTGCAGTTCTGGTTGCCCTATTATAGGAAGGATGTGCTTGCACTAGAGATGGTGCAGAGAAGATTTACTAGGATGCTGCCTAGAATAAAAAATCTTAGTTATGAGGACAGATTTGACAGGCTGTGTTTGTTCTCATTGAAAACGAGGAGTTTGAGAGGAGAGCTCATCGAGGTGTGCAAAATATTGAGGGGTCTGCACATAGTGGATAGTAAGGGTCTATTTCCATTGGTGGAAATAGCAGGCGGTGAAAAAGGCAAATGGCATGTTGGCATTCATCGCGAGAAGATTTGAGTATAGGAGCAGGGAGGTCTTACTGCAGTTGTATAGGGCCTTGAATATTGTGTACAATATTGGCCTCCTAATCTGAGGAAGGATATTCTTACTATTGAGGGAGTGCAGCGAAGATTCACCAGACTGATTCCCGGGATGGTAGGACTGACATATGAAGAAAGACTGGATCGACTCGGCTTATATTCACTGGAATTTAGAAGAATGAGTGGGGATCTCATAGTAACATATAAATATCTGACGGGATTGGGCAGGTTAGATGCAGGAAGAATGTTCCCGATGTTGGGGAAGTCCAAAACCAGGGGTCACAGTCTAAGGATAAGGGGTAAGACATTGAGGACTGAGTTGAGGAGAAACTTCTTCACTCAGAGAATTGTGAACCTGCGGAATTCTCTACCAGAGAAAGTTGTTGAGGCCAGTTCATTAGATATATTCAAAAGGGAGTTAGATGTTGCCCTTCGGGCTGAAGGCATCAAGCGGTATGGAGAGAAAGCAGGAATGGGGTACTGAAGTTACATGATCAGCCATGATCATATTGAATTGTGGTGCAGGCTCGAAGGGCCGAATGGCCTACTCCTGCACATATTTTCTATTTGTCTATGTTTCTATGGAGGGGTCTATAATGAGGGGGGATAGTTTAAGGTGGTTGGTGGAAGGTTTAGAGGGGCTTTGAGGGGGGGCTTCTTTAGAGCAGAGGGTTGTGGGGATCTGATTCTCACTGCAGAAACCCTCACCACTTTTAAGAGATGGTTGGATGGCACTTAAAGTGCAGCAACCTGCAGGGTTACGGACCTAGATGTGGTAATTGGGATTAGACTGGATATGTATGACGCAGATATAATGGTTAGTGCTGCAAAGAATAGAATACAGCCAGGGAGTGATCATGAACTAGTGACGATCGCCTAGATGGGTCGGAGAGGAATTTTCCCAGATTTTTTCTCCCTAAATTGTCCTGGATTTTCATCTGGTTTTTGCCTCTCCCAGGGGATCTCATGGCTCGAGTTGGGGTGGAGTGTGGATGTTTTCAGTGTAAGGGGTGTCGCAGTTGTGTGAGATGGACTGGTTGGGCTGGGTGCTCTTTGCCTTTCTGTCATTGTTCATAGGTTTATATGTAACCTTCAGGGCTGCTGACCGAGGGTTGTGTGGCTCTTTGTCGGCCGGCGCAGACACAATCGGGCGAAATGGCCTCCTTCTGTGCTGTAAGTTTCTCTGTTTCTATGTTTCTATGTTTGACCATCAGAGGAACTATCTACTAGTGGGCATACTGGTCACCGTCCACACTGAGAGTGAGAGATAGTCATCCAGAAGGCTCAACTGATGAAGATATGTCTCTCGTTGAGCATTCTTGATGTCTATCACTCGGCCAGTAATGTTTCCACAGTTCTCCTTTGTCACAGGAGGATATGAATCTACTGGTCAGGTGGGCAGAAGAGCAGTGGCAAATGGAATATCAGTCAGCGAAGTGTGAGGTGATACACTTTGGGAGGGCTAATAAGGAAAGAGTATACACAATAAGCGGTAGGCCACTGAATAGTGTAGATGTACAAAGGGAACTTGGAGTGCTTGTCCACAGATCCTGAAAGTATCAGGCCAGGTAGATAAGTTGGTTAAGAAGGCATACGGAATGCTTGCCTTTATTGGCCGAGGCATAGAATAGAAGAGCAGGGAGATTATGCTTAAAATGTATCATACTTTGGTTTGGCCACAACTGGAGTACTGTGTGCAGTGCTGGTCATTGTGTTACAGGAAGGACATGATTGCACTACAGAGAATGCAGAGAAGATTTACTAGGATGCTGCCTGGAATGCAGTATCTTAGTTATGAGGACAGATTGGAAAGGCTGGGTTTGTTCTCATTGAAAAAGACGAATTTGAGACAAGAACTCATCGAGGTGTACAAAATGTTGAGGGGCCTGTACATAGGGGCCAAGTGGATAGTAACGGTGTATTTCCATTGTTGGAAATAGCAGGCGGTGAAGAAGGCAAATAGCATGTTGGCCTTCATTGCGAGAGGATTTGAGTGTAGGAGCAAGGAGATCTTACTGCAATTGTACAGGGCCTTGGTGAGGCCACACCTTGAATATTGTGTACAGTTCTGGCCTCCAAATCTGAGAAAGGACATTCCTGCTATTGAGGGAGTACAGCAAAGGTTCATTAGACTGATTCCCGGGATGGCAGGACTGACATATGAAGAAAGACTGGATCTACTAGGATTATGTTCACTGGAAATTAGAAGAATGAGGGGGGATCTCATAGAAACATATAAAATTCTGACGGGATTGGACAGGTTAGATGCAGGAAGAATGTTACCGATATTGGAGGAGTCCAGAACCAGGGGTCACAGTCTAAGGATAAGGGGTAAGCCATTTAGGACCGAGATGAGGAGAAACTTCTTCACTCAGTGAATTGTGAACCTGTGGAATCTTCTTCCACAGAAGGTTGTTGAGGCCAGTTCATTAGATATATTCAAAAGGGAGTTAGATATGCCCCTTACGGCTAAAGGGATCAAGGGGTATGGAGAGAAAGCAGGAATGGTGTACTGAAGTTGCATGATCAGCCATGGTCATATTGAATGGTGGTGCAGGCTCGAAGGGCCGAAATGCCTGCTCCGGCACCTATGTTGTATGTTTCTATGTTTCTATGGAGGGGTCTATTATGAAGGGGCAGATTTTTAAGGGGGTTGGTGGAAGGTTTAGAGGGGATTTGAGGGGGCGCTTCTTTACGCAGAGGGTTGTGGGGATCTGGAACCCGCTGCAGAAACCCTCATCATTTTTACGAGATGGTTGGATGGGCACTTAAAGTGTAGTAACCTGCAGGGTTACGGACCAAGAGCTGGTAATTGGGATTAGACTGGATGACCTATTATTGGATGGTGTAGATATAATGGTAAGTACTGCAGGGAATAGAATACGACCAGGGTGATCTCCTGGACTAGTGTCGATCACCTCGATGGGTCGGAGAGGAATTTTCCCAGATTTTTTCTCCCTAAATTGGCCTGGGTTTTTACCTGGTTTTTTGCCTCTCCCAGGAGATCACATGTCTTCGGTTGGGGTGGAGTGTAGAATGTTTTCAGTATAAGGAGTGTCGCAGTTGTGTGAGGCGGACTGGTTGGGCTGGGTGCTCTTTGCCCTTCCGTCATCGTTCATAGGTTTATATATAAACTTTAAGGCTGCTGAACAAGGGCCATGCGTGGACACAATAGGCCGAAATGTAAATCTGTGTTGTAAATTTCTATGTTTCTATGTTTGACCATCAGAGGAACTATCTACTAGTGGGCATACTGGTCATCATCCACACTGAGAGTGAGTGATAGTCATCCAGAAGGCTCAACTGGTGAAGATACGGAATGCTTGCCTATTTTGGCCAAGGCAGAGAATATCAGAGCAGTGAAGTTATGCTGAAATTGTATAATACTTTGGTTCGGCCACTGCTGGAGTGCTGCGTGCAGTTCTGGTGCTGTATTATAGGAAGGACGTGACTGCACTAGAGAGGGTGCAGAGGAGATTTACCAGGATGCTGTCTGGAATGGAGAATCTTAGTTATGAGGACAGATTGGATTGGCTGGGTTTGTTCTCATTGGAACAGAAGAGGTTGAGAGGAGACCTCATCGAGGTGTACAAAATATTGAGGGGCCTGGACATAGTGGATAGTAAGGGTCTATTTCCATTAGTGTAGGGCTCCATTACGACGGGGCACAGTTTTAAGGTGGTTGGTGGAAGGTTTAGAGGGGATTTGAGGGGGGCTTCTTTACGCAGAGGGTTGTGGGGGTCTGGAACTTGCTGCCTGGAAGAGTGATGGATGCAGAAACCCACACCACTTTTAAGAGATGGTTGGATGGGCACTTAAAGTGCAGTAACCTGCAGGGTTACAGACCTAGAGCTGGTAATTGGGATTAGACTGGATGACCTTTTGTTGGACGGTGCAGATACAATGGTAAGTACTGCAGGCCAGGGTGATCTCCTGGACTAGTGTCGATCGCCTGGGTGGGTCGAAGAGGAATTTTCCCAGATTCTTTCTCCCTAAATTGGCCTGTGTTTTTAGCCGATTTTTGCCTCTCCCAGGAGATCACATGTCTCTGGTTGGGGTGGAGTGTAGAATGTTTCATTATAAGGGGTGTCGCAGTTGTGTGAGGTGGACTGGTTGGGCGGAGTGCTCTTTGCCTTTCCCTCCTTCTTCATAGGTTTATATGTAAACTTTAAGGCTGCTGACCGAGGGTCGTACGACTCTTTGTCGGCCGGCGCGGACACAATAGGCCGAAATAACGTCCTTCTGCGCTGTAAATTTCTATGTTTCTATGTTTGACCATCAGAGGAACTATCTACTAGTGGGCAGACTGGTCACCATCCGCACTGAGAGTGAGTGATAGTCATCCAGAAGGCTCAACTGATGAAGATATGTCTCCAGTTGAGCATTCTTGATGTCTATCACTCGGCCAGTAATGTTTCCACAGTTCTCCTTTGTCGCAACATCTGAACGTGACATGTTGGTCTTGGGGCACTGTATCCTCCAGGCATTTGGGCTGCAGTCATCAGGCTCTTCAGGTAATGCTGCGCCATTCAGGAGGAATGGGCTTCAAGGTCAGTGGTAAAGGATGAGTTCACTTCAGTAGCAGGCCAAGTGGATAAGGCGGTTGAGAAGGTGTACGGAATGCTTGCCTTTATTGGCCGAGAAATGGACTATAAGCACAGGGAGGTTATGCTTAAATTGTATAATACTTTGGTTAGGTCACAGCTGTAGCTCTGCGTGTAGTTCTGGTTGCCCTATTATAGGAAGGACATGATTCCACTAGAGAGGGTGCAGAGGAGATTTACTAGGTTGCTGCCTAGAATAGAGAACCTTAGTTATGAAGACATATTTGATAGGCTGTGTTTGTTCTCATTGAAAAAGAGGAGGTTGAGAGGAGACCTCATCGAAGTGTACAAAATATTGAGGGGCCTGGACATAGTGGAGAGTAAGAGTCTATTACCATTGGTGGAAATAGCAAGCGGTGAAGAAGACAAATGGCATGTTGGCATTCATCGCGAGAGGGATTTGAGTATAGGAGCAGGGAGGTCTTACTGCAGTTGTGTAGGGCTTTGAATATTGTGTACAGTTTTGGCCTCCTAATCTGAGGAACGACATTCGTGCTATTGATGGAGTGCAGCGAAGTTTCTCCAGACTGATTCCCGGGATGGTAGTGCTGACATATGAAGAAAGACTGGATCGACTAGGCTTATATTCACTGGAATTTAGAAGAATGAGAGGGGATCTGATAGAAACATATAAATATCTGACGGGATTGGGCATGTTAGATGCAGGAAGAATGTTTCCGATGTTGGGGAAGCCCAGAAACAGTGGTCATAGTCTAAGGATAAGGGGTAAGCCATTTAGGACAGAGATGGGGAGAACCTTCTTCATTCAGAGAATTGTGAACCTGTGGAATTCTCTACCACAGAATGTTGTTGAGGCCAGTTCATTAGATATATTCAAAAGGGAGTTAGATGTGGCCCTTATGGCTAAAGGGATCAAGAGGTATGGGGAGAAAGCAGGAATGGGGTACTGAGGTGAATGATCAGCCATGGTCAGATTGAATGGTGGTGCAGGCTCGGAGGGCTGAATGGCCTACTCCTGCACCTATTTTCTATGTTTCTCTGTTTCTATGTCGGGGTCTATTACAAGTGGGCATAGTTTTGAGGTGGTTGTTGGAAGATATAGAGCGGATTTGAGGGGGGCTTCTTTACGCAGAGGGCTGTGGGGATCTGGAACTCGCTGCCTGGAAGAGTGGTGAATACAGAAACCCTCACCACTTTTAAGAGACGGTTTGATGGGCACTTAAAGTGCAGTAACCTGCAGGGTTATGAACCTCGAGCTGGTAATTGGGATTAGACTGGATGACCTTTTGTTGGACGGTGCAGATATAATGGTCAGTAATGCAGGGAATAGAATATGGCCAGGGTCTGATCTCCTGGACTAGTGTCGATCGCCTGGATGGGTCAGAGAGGAATTTTCCCAGATTTTTTCTCCCTAAATTGGCCTGGGTTTTTATCTGGTTTTTGCCTCTCCCAGGAGATCACATGGCTCCAGCTGGGGAGGAGTGTAGAATGTTTCAGTATAAGGGGTGTCACAGTTGTGTGAGGCAGACTGGTTGGGCTGGGTGCTCTTTGCCTTTCTGTCATTGTTCATAGTTTTATATGTAACATTTGGCGCTGCTGACCAAGGGCTGAGCGGATTTTTCTTGGACGGCGCGGACACGCTGGGCCGAAATGGCCCCCTTCTGTGCTGCAAATTTCTCTGTTTCTATGTTTCTATGTTTGACCATCAGAGGAACTATCTACTAGTGGGCATACTGGTCACCATCTGCACTGAGAGTGAGTGACGGTGATCCAGAAGGCTCAACTGATGAAGATATGTCTCCAGTTGAGCATTCTTGATGTCTATCACTCGGCCAGTATTGTTTCCACAGTTCTCCTTTGTCGCAACATCTGAAAGAGAGATGGTGGTTTTTGGGCTACAGTCATCAGGCTCTTCAGGTAATGCTGCGACATTCAGGAGGAATGGGCTTCAAGGCCAGTGGACATGGATGAATTCAATTGTCATTTCAGCAGGCTCAGGGTGTGAACGGTATAATAGGACATTGGACACTTTCAGACTCGGTGTGGGGTAAGTCAGCATGTCTATGGTTGATAATGAAGAGGAAAGTCATGGGCTGCAGGAGGATATCAATCTACTGGTCAGGTGGGCAGAGCACGGGCAAATAGAATATAATTCAGAGAAGTGTCAGGTGATGCACTTTGGGACAGCTAATAAGGACAGGTTGGTTATACACATTAAGCGGTAGGCCAATTAATAGTATAGATGAACAAAGGGACCTTGGAGTGCTTGTCCGCAGATCCCTGAAAATAGCAGGCCAGGGGGATAATGTGGTTAAGAAGCCATATGCAATGCTTGCCTTTATTGGCCCTTTAATTGAGTATAAGAGCAAGGAGCTTATGCAAAAATTGTACAATACTTTGGTTAGGCCACAGCTGGAGTACTGCGTGCAGTTCTGGTTGCCGAATAATAGGAAGGATGTGATTGCACTGGAGAGGATGCAAAGGAGATTTACTAGGATGCAACGTGGAATTGGGAATCTTAGTTATGAGGACAGATTGGATAGGCTGGGTTTGTTCTCATTGGAACAGAGGAGGTTGAGATGAGACCTCATCGATGTGTACAAAAGGGTCCACCTGAGAGGGGCCTCGTCATAGTGGACAGTAACGGTCTATTTCCATTGATGGAAATAGCAGTCGGTGAAGAAGACAAATGGCATATTGGCCTTCATCGCGAGAGGCTTTGAGTGCAGGAGCGGTGAGATCTTACACCAGTTGGACAGGGCCTTGGTGAGGCCACACCTTGAATATTGTGTTCAGTTTTGGTCTCCTAATCTGAGGAAGGACATTCTTGCTATTGAGGGAGTGCAGCGAAGTTTCACCAGACTGATTCCCAGGATGGCAGGACTGACATATGAAGAAAGACTGGATCGACTAGACTTATATTCACTGGAAATGAGAAGAATGAGGTGGGATCTCATAGAAACATAGAAATATCTGACGGGACTGGACAGAATGTTACCCTTGTTGGGGAAGTCCAGAACCAGGGCTCACAGTCTAAGGATAAGGGGTAAGCCATTTAGGACTGAGATGAGGAGAAACTTCTTCACTCCGAGAATTGTGAACCCGTAGAATACTCTTCTACAGAAAGTTTTTGTGGCCAGTTCGTTAGATATATTCAAAAGGGAGTTAGATGTGGCCCTTACGGCTAAAGGGATCAAGGGGTATGGAGAGAAAGCAGGAATGGGGTACTGAAGTTGCATGATCAGCCATGGTCATATTGAATGGTGGTGCAGGCTCGAATGGCCAACTTCTGCACCTATGTTCTATGTTTCTATGTTTATATGGAGGTGTCCATTACGAGGGGGCATAGTTTTAAGGTGGTTGGTGGAAGGTTTAGAGGGTATTTTAGGGGCTGCTTCTTTACGCAGAGGGTGGTGGGGATCTGGAGCTCGCTGCCTGGAAGAGTGGTGGATGCAGAAACCCTCACCACTTTTAAGAGATGGTTGGATGGGCACTTAAAGTGCAGTAACCTGCAGGGTTACGGACCTAGAGCTGGTAATTGGGATTGGACTGGATGACCTTTTGTTGGACGGCACAGATAAAATGGTAAGTACTGCAGGAAATAGAATACGGCCAGAGTGATCTCCTGGACTAGTGTCAATCGCCTGGATAAGTTGGTTAAGAAGGCATACGGAATGCTTGCCTTTATTGGCCGAGGCATAGAATATAAGAGCAGGGAGGTTATGCTTAAAATGTATCATACTTTGGTTTGGCCACAACTGGAGTACTGTGTGCAGTGCTGGTCACTGTGTTACAGGAAGGACGTGATTGCACAAGAGAGGGTGCAGAGGAGATTTACTAGGATGCTGCCTGGAATGCAGAATCTTAGTTATGAGGACAGATTGGATAGGCTGGGTTTGTTCTCATTGAAAAAGAGGAGTTTGAGACGAGAGCTCATCGAGGTGTACAAAATGTTGAGGGACCTGTACATAGGGGCCAAGTGGATAGTAACGGTGTATTTCCATTGTTGGAAATAGCAGGCGGTGAAGAAGGCAAATAGCATGTTGGCCTTCATTGCGAGAGGATTTGAGTGTAGGAGCAAGGAGATCTTACTGCAATTGTACAGGGCCTTGGTGAGGCCACACCTTGAATATTGCGGACAGTTTTGGCCTCCAAATCTGAGAAAGGACATTCTTGCTATTGAGGGAGTACAGCGAAGGTTCACTAGACTGATTCCCGGGATGGCAGGACTGACATATGAAGAAAGACTGGATCTACTAGGCTTATGTTCATTGGAAATTAGAAGAATGAGGGGGGGATCTCATAGAAACATATAAAATTCTGACGGGTTTCGACAGGTTAGATGCAGGAAGAATGTTACCGATATTGGGGGAGTCCAGAACCTGGGGTCACAGTCTAAGGATAAGGGGTAAGCCATTTAGGACCGAGATGAGGAGAAACTTCTTCACTCAGTGAATTGTGAACCTGTGGAATCTTCTTCCACAGAAGGTTGTTGCGGCCAGTTCGTTAGATATATTCAAAAGGGAGTTAGATATGGCC
Source organism: Pristiophorus japonicus (assembly GCF_044704955.1). Classification (NCBI taxonomy): domain Eukaryota; kingdom Metazoa; phylum Chordata; class Chondrichthyes; family Pristiophoridae; genus Pristiophorus; species Pristiophorus japonicus. Next base: position 5,864,808 of record NC_091999.1, read on the forward strand.
CTTACAGCTAAAGGGACCAATGGGTATGGAGAGAAAGCAGAAATGGTGTACTGAAGTTGCATGGTCAGCCATGGTCATATTGAATGGTGGTGCAGGCTCGAAGGGCCAAAATGCCTGCTTTGCCACTGTGTTGTATGTTTCTATGTTTCTATGGAGGGGTCTATTATGAAGGGGCATTAGTTTTAAGGTGGTTGGTGGAAGGTTTAGAGGGGATTTGAGGGGCGTTTCTTTACGCAGAGGGTTGTGGGGATCTGGAACCCGCTGCAGAAACTCTCACCACATTTAAGAGATGGTTGGATGGGCACTTAAAGTGTAGTAACCTGCAGGGTTATGGACCAAGAGCTGGTAATTGGGATTAGACTGGATGACCTATTATTGGATGGTATAGATATAATGGTAAATACTGCAGGGAATAGAATACGGCCAGGGTGATCTCCTGGACTAGTGTCGATCACCTGGATGGGTCGGAGAGGAATTTTCCCAGAGTTTTTTCTCCCTAAATTGGCCTGGGTTTTTTCTGTTTTTTGCCTCTCCTAGGATATCACATGTCTCCGGTTGGGGTGGGGTGTAGAATGTTTTCAGTATAAGGAGTGTCGCAGTTGTGTGAGGCGGACTGGTTGGGCTGTGTGCTTTTTGCCCTTCCGTCATCGTTCATAGGTTTATATATATACTTTCAGGCTGTTGAACAAGGGCCATGCGTGGACACAATAGGCCGAAATGTAAATCTGCATTGTAAATTTCTATGTTTCTATGTTTGACCATCAGAGGAACTATCTACTAGTGGGCATACTGGTCACCATCCACACTGAGAGTGAGTGATAGTCATCCAGAAGGCTCAACGGCTGAAGATACGGAATGCTAGCCTATTTTGGCCAAGGCAGAGAATATAAGAGCAGTGAAGTTATGCTGAAATTGTATAATACTTTGGTTAGGCCACTGCTGGAGTGCTGGAGTTCTGGTGCTGTATTATAGGAAGGACGTGACTGTACTAGAGAGGGTGCAGAGGAGATTTACCAGGATGCTTGTCTGGAATGGAGAATTTTAGTTATGAGGACAGATTGGATTGGCTGGGTTTGTTCTCATTGGAACAGAGAAGGTTGAGAGGAGACCTCATCGAGGTGTACACAATATTGAGGGGCCTGGAAATAGTGGATAGTAAGGGTCTATTTCCATTAGTGCAGGGCTCCATTACGAAGGGGCATAGTTTTAAGGTGGTTGGTGGAAGGTTTGGAGGGGATTTGAGGGGGGGCTTCTTTACGCAGAGAGTTGTGGGGGTCTGGAACTCCCTGCCTGGAAGAGTGATGGATGCAGAAACCCACACCACTTTTAAGAGATGGTTGGATGGGCACTTAAAGTGCAGTAACCTGCAGGGTTACGGACCTAGAGCTGGTAATTGGAATTAGACTGGATGACCGTTTGTTGGACGGCGCAGATACAATGGTAAGTACTGCAGGCCAGGGTGAACTCCTGGACTACTGTCGATCGCCTGGGTGGGTCGGAAAGTAATTTTCCCAGATTCTTTCTCCCTAAATTGGCCTGTGTTTTTAGCTGATTTTTGCCTCTCCCACGAGATCACATGTCTCCGGTTGGGGTGGAGTGTAGAATGTTTCATTATAAGGGTGCAGCAGTTGTGTGAGGCGGACTGGTTCGGCTGGGTGCTCTTTGATTTCCGTCATTCTTCATAGGTTTATATTGTAAACTTTAAGGCTGCTGACCGAGGGTCGTACGACAATAGGCCGAAATAACGTCCTTCTGCGCTGTAAATTTCTATGTTTCTATGTTTCTATGTTTGACCATCAGAGGAACTATCTACTAGTGGGCATACTGGTCATCATCCACACTGAGAGTGAGTGATAGTCATCCAGAAGGCTCAACTGATGAAGATATGTCTCCAGTTGAGCATTCTTGATGTCTATCACTCGGCCAGTAATGTTTCCACAGTTCTCCTTTGTCGCAACATCTGAACGAGAGATGGTGGTCTTGGGGCTTTGTGTCCTCCAGGCATTTGGGCTACAGTCATCAGGCTCTTCAGGTACTGCTGCGACATTCAGGAGAAATGGGCTTCAAGGCCAGTGGACATGGATGAGTTCACTGGTCATTTCAGCAGGCTCGGGGTGTGAACAGTATAATAGGACATTGTACACTTTCAGACTCGGTGCGGGGTAAGTCAACATGTCTATGGGTGATAATGAAGAGGAAAGTCATGGGCTGCAGGAGGATATCAATCCACTGGTCAGGTGGGGGAGCATTTGCAAATGGAATATAATTCAAAGAAGTGCGAGGTGATGCACTTTGAGAGGGCTAAAAAGGATAGGATATATACATTAGGTGGTAGGCCCATAATAGCATAGATGAACAAAGTGACCTTGGAGTGCTTGTCCACAGATCCCTGAAAATAGCAGGCCAGGGGGATAATGTGGTTAAGAAGACATATGCAATGCTTGCCTTTATTAGCCCAGTAATAGAGTATAAGAGCAAGGAGCTTATGCAAAAATTGTATAATACTTTGGTTAGGCCACAGCTGGTGTACTGCGTGCAGTTCTGGTTGCCGAACAATAGGAAGGATGTGATTGCACTGGAGAGGATGCAGAGGAGATTTACAAGGATGCAACATGGAATTGGGAATCTTCGTTATGAGGACAGATTGATAGGCTAGGTTTGTTCTCATTGGAACAGAGGAGGTTGAGATGAGACCTCATCAATGTGTACAAAATATTGAGGGGCCTGGACATAGTGAATAGTAACGGTCTATTTCCATTGTTGGACATAGCAGTCAGTGAAGAAGACAAATGGCATATTGGCCTTAATCGCGAGAGGATTTGAGTGCAGGAGCGGTGAGATCGTACACCAGTTGGACAGGGTCTTGGTGAGGCCACACCTTGAATATTGTGTTCAGTTTTGGTCTCCTCATCTGAGGAAGGACATTCTTGCTATTGAGGGAGTGCAGCGAAGTTTCACCAGACTGATTCCCGGGATGGCAGGACTGACATATGAAGAAAGACTGGATCGACGGGGCTTACATTCACTGGAAATTAGAAGAATGAGGTGGGATCTCATAGAAACGTAGAAATATCTGACGGGACTGGACAGAATGTTCCCTTTGTTGAGGAAGTCCAGAACCAGGGGTCACCAGTCTAAGGATAAGGGGTAAGCCATTTAGGACCGAGATGAGGAGAAAATTCTTCACTCCGAGAATTGTGAACCCGTGGAATCCTCTTCCACAGAAAGTTGTTGAGGCCAGTTCGTTAGATATATTCAAGAGGGAGTTAGATGTGGCCCTTATGGCTAAAGGGATCAAGGGGTATGGAGAGAAAGCAGGAATAGGGTACTGAAGTTGCATGATCAGCCATGGTCATATTGAATGGTGGTGCAGATTCGAATGGCCTACTCCTGCACATATGTTCTATGTTTCTATGTTTATATGGAGGTGTCCATTACGAGGGGGCATAGTTTTAAGGTGGTTGGTGGAAGGTTTAGAGGGGATTTTAGGGGCTGCTTCTTTACGCAGAGGGTTGTGGGGATCTGGAACTCGCTGCCTGGAAGAGTGGTGGATGCAGAAACCCTCACCACTTTTAAGAGATGGTTGGATGAGCACTTAAAGTGCAGTAACCTGCAGGGTTATGGACCTAGAGCTGGTGATTGGGATTAGATTGGATGACCACTTGTTGAATGGCGCAGATATAATGGTAAGTACTGCAGGGAATAGAATACGGCCAGGGTATGATCTGCTGGACTCGTGTCGATCGCCTGGATGGGTCGGAGAGGAATGTTCCCAGATTTTTGTCTCCCTAAATTGGCCTGGGAATTTTTCTGGTTTTTGCCTCTCTCAGGAGATCACATGGGTCCGGTTGGGGTGGAGTGTAGATGTTCTCAGGATAAGGGGTGCCGCAGTTGTGTGAGGCGGACTGGTTGGGCTGGGTTCTCTTTGCCTTTCCGCCATTGCTCAAAGGTTTATATGTAACTTTTAGGGCTGATGACCAAGGTACGTGCGTCTCTTTGTCAGCCAGCACAGATACGATGGGCCAAAATCGAAATGGCCTCCTTCTGCGCAGTATATTTCTATGTTTCTTTGTTTCTATCTTTGTATGTTTCACCATCAGAGGAACTATCTACTAGTGGGCATACTGGTCACCATCCACACTGAGAGTGAGAGATAGTCATTCAGAAGGCTCAACTGATGAAGATATGTCTCCTGTTGAGCATTCTTGATGTCTATCACTCGGCCAGTAATGTTTCCACAGTTCTCTTTTGTCGCAGCATCTGAACAAGAGATGGTGGTCTTGGGGCACTTTGTCCTCCAGGCATTTGAGCTACAGTCATCAGGCTCATCAGGTAATGCTGCGACATTCAGGAGGAATGGGCTTCAAGGCCAGTGGACATGGATGAGTTCACTTGTCATTTCAGCAGGCTCGGGGTGTGAACGGTATAATAGGACAATGTACACTTTCAGACTCGGTGCGGGGTAAGTCAGCATGTCTATGGTTGATAATGAAAAGGAAAGTCATGAGCTGCTGGAGGATATCAATCTACTGGTCAGGTGGGCAGAGCACTGGCAAATGGAATATAATTCAGAGAAGTGTGAGGTGATGCACTTTGGGAGGTCTAATAAGGACAGGTTATACACATTAAGCGGTAGGCCACTTCATAGTGTAGATGAACAAAGGGACCTTGGAGTGCTTGTCCACAGATCCCTGAACAAAGCAGGCCAGGTGGATAAGGTGGTTAAGAAGGCATACGGAATGCTTGCCTATTTTGGCCAAGGCATAGAATATAAGAGTAACGAGGTTATGCTTAAATTGTATAATACTTTCGTTAGGCCACTGCTGGAGTACTGCGTGCAGTTCTGGCCGCCCTATTATAGGAAGTACGTGATTGCAGAGGATATTTATGAGGATGCTGCCTGGAATGGAGAATCTTAGCTGCGAGGAGAGATTGGATAGGCTGGGTTTTTTCTCAATGGAACAGAGGACGTTGAGGGGAGACCTCCTTGAGGTGTACAAAATATTGAGGGGCCTGGACATAGTGTTTTTTAAGGGTCTGTTTCCATTGGTGGAGGGGTCTATTACGAGGGGGCATAGTTTTAAGTTGGTTGGTGGAACGTTTATAGGGTATTCGAGGGGGGGCTTGGTTACGCAGAGAGTTGTGGGTATCTGGAACTCGCTGCCTGGAAGAGTGGTGGATGCAAAAACCCTCACCACTTTTAAGAGATGGTTGGATGGGCACTTAAAGTGCAGTAACCTGCAGGGTTACGGACCTAGAGCTGGTAATTGGGATTAGACTGGATGACCTTTTGTTGGACGGCGCAGATATAACGGTAAGTACCGCAGGGAATAGAATACGGCCAGAGTGATCTCCTGGACTAGTGTCAATCGCCTGGATGTGTCGAAGAGGAATTTTCTCAGATTTTTTCTCCCTAAAGTGGCCTGGGTTTTTATCTGGTTTTTGCCTCTCCCAGGAGATCACATGGGTCCGGTTGGGGTGGAGTGTCGATGTTTTCAGTATAAGGGGTGTCGCAGTTGTGTGAGGCGGACTGGATGGGCTGGGTACTCTTTGCCTTTCCGTCATTGTTCATAGGTTTATATGTAACCTTTAGGGCTGATGACCGAGGGCCGTGCGGCTCTTTGTCGGCCGGCGTAGACACGATGGGTCGAAATGGCCTCCTTCTGCGCTGTAAATTTCTATGTTTCTATGTTTCAATGTGTGACCATCAGAGGAACTATCTACTAGTGGGCATACTGGTTACCATCCACACTGAGAGTGAGAGATAGTCATCCAGAAGGCTCACTTGATGAAGATATGTCTCCATTGAGCATTCTTGATGTCCATCACTCGGACAGTAATGTTTCCACAGTTCTCCTTTGTCGCAGCATCTGAACCAGAGATGGTGGTCTTGGGACACAGTGTCCTCCAGGCATTTGGGCTACAGTCATCAGGCTCTTCAGATAATGCTGCGACATTCAGGAGGAATGGGCTTCAAGGCCAGTGGACATGGATGAGTTCACTTGTCATTTCAGCAGGCTCGGGGTGTGAACGGTATAATAGGATATTGTACACTTTCAGACTCGGTGCGGGGTAAGTCAGCATGTCTATGGGTGATAATGAAGAGGAAAGTCATGAGCTATATGGAGGATATCAATCTACTGGTCAGGTGGGCAGAGCACTGACAAATGGAATATAATTCAAAGAAGTGTGAGGTGATGCACTTTGGGAGGGCTAATAAGGAAAGGTTATACATATTAGGCAGTCGGCCACTTCAAAGTGTAGATGAACAAAGGGACCTTGGAGTGCTCGTCCACAGATCCCTGAAAATAGCAGGCCAGGTGGATAAGGTGCTTAAGAAGGCATACGGAATGCTTGCCTATTTTGGCCAAGGCATAGAATATAAGAGCAGGGAGGTTATGCTTAAATTGTATAATACTTTGGTTAGGCCACAGTGGAGTACTGCATGCAGTTCTGTTCGCCCTATTGTCGGCAGGACGTGACTGCAGTGGAGAGGGTGCAGAGGAGAATTACCAGGATGCTGCCTGGAATGGAGAATCTTAGTTATGAAGACAGATTGGATAGGCTGGGTTTGTTCTCAATGGGACAGAGGAAGTTGAGAGGAGACCTCATCGAGGTGTACAAAATATTAAGGGGCTTGGACATAGTGGATAGTGAGGTCCTATTTTCATTAGTGGAGATGCTCATTACAAGGGGGCATATTTTTTAAGTGATTGGTAGAAGGTTTAGAGGGGATTTGAGGGGGTGTTTCTTTACACAGATTGTTGTGAGGATCCAGAACTCGCTGCCTAGAAGAGTGGTGGATGCAGAAACCCTCACCACTTTTAAGAGATGGTTAGATGGGCACTTACAATGCAGTAACCTGCAGGATTATGGACCTAGAGCTTGTAATCGGGGTTAGACCGGTTGACTTTTTGTTGTGTGGTGCAGATATAATGATAAGTACTGCAGGGAATCGAATATGGCCAGGGTGTGATCTGGGCTAGTTTCCATCACCTGGATGGGTTGGAGAGGAATTTTCCCAGATTTTTTCTCCCTAAATTGGCCTGGGTTTTTAACTGGTTTTTGCCTCTCCCAGGAGATAACGTGGCTCCGGTTGGGGTGGAGTGTAGAATGTTTCAGTATCAGGGGTGTCGCAGTTGTGTGAGGCGGACTGGTTGGGCTGGGTGCTCTTTACCATTCCGTCATTGTTCATAGGTTTATATGTAACCTTTAGGGCTGTTGACCGAGGGCCATGCGGCTCTTTGTCGGCTGGCGTGGATACGATGGGTCGGAATGACCTCCATCTGCTCTGTAAATTTCCATGTTTCTATGTTTCTATGTCTACAGACAGACAGTGGGACGGTATTTCTACAGTCTGGGACCCCCTCCTGTGTACCTCTGTCAAGTTGACGTGTTGCTGTGCATTGGTGCTTAAACGACGGGGTGACACTCTTGCGGCCACGTTAGGCCGGGGTGGACAATACTACAGACGGCACACTCAGCCGCTCTGTGGTTCACCCTGACCCGTGGATGGTCCACACTGAGGTAGTCCAGAATATCTTCAGCACTTTGGGGGTCACCTGATCGATCGACTTGGTCGTATCAGCGGACAATCACCTCTCTGCTCGAGGACCTCGGGCCGTCAGGGAGGAGGCTGGACAGCCTTTCGTTCTTTCATTTCTAGATTCTGTTGCTCAGGGATACCGGATCTCCAGGATGCTACAGAACACCGCAGCAGAAGGTGGTTCTGGTTAACCCTTTGCTTGCCTCACAAACCGTGCTTCTCATACACCCTGGTGTTAAATATTGCCGGTCTGACTTCACAGAGGAGTCATTTGAAGATTAAAGACAAGCCTACTTTTTATTTAGGGACTCTTTATTTTTCATTCCAACATGCTCCACGCACTGTTGGACAATGACCAACTGGTACGCAGGGTGAGAAGGGTGGACCCTGCAAGGGAACAGACTCTCCGTTCCAACACGCTCCACGCACTGTTGGACACTGACCAACTGGTATGCAGGGTGAGAAGGGTGGACCCTGCAAGAGAACAGACTCTCCGTTCCAACACGCTCCACACACTGTTGGACAATGACCCACTGGTACGCAGGGCGAGAAGGGTGTACCCTGCAAGGGAACAGACTCTCTGGCTCCCAGGACACATTGATCAAAGTGAGTGTTATTCACGGGTGCCAGCATCAGATCCAAACAGTAAACTGAACCATCAGGACCTGGATTTGGATCTTGCCAGCTTCTGATTGGTGGGCTGGCTGTTGAGATGGAATGCCCATCGGATTAGGGTATCCCAGCAGTGTGGCATTCATGGGTAATGATCACTTTATCATGTCTGTCCTGGTCGCTGAAGCCTCCGTTCCCATCCTCCTCGGCTACTTGGTTAGTCGCCAGCAATGTGTGAAGAATGCCCGATTGAAGATCAGCTGCCTTGGAAGCGGTTCCCTCTTCATTCGTCAAGTGATGGCATTTTCCAGCCACCGGTTTGTCTCTCGTGTCTTGTGGGGAGGGAAGTGAATGGATTCTCCTCATTCTGGGGTGTCTTTGGGTGTCAACAAGCTGAGTTCTGGAGTGTGCTAAAAGGTAACACAGCACGGGAGCCGGGGATGGACAAATTGTGCCGATGCATCCCGATAATTAGATCCACATCCCCCCCACCCATCGCCCCCATCCCCCAACCCCCCCCCCCCCACCCCCCTTCAGTCCGTTAATGTTTAGGAGCTGATGTTTCATCCGAGCATTGCTGGCTCTGTAACTCAATTCCAATCCACTGAGTATGGCACGGCCTAAAGGAATGGCAAATGAAAGGGTGTGACAGTTAGCACTTTCACAAGCAAGATTGAGGATGGTTTCCAAGCGAGCCGGAACGACCCAGAAGGGGGAACTCAGGACAACTCACCGAGCGGTTTCAAGTCATCACCGAATGTTGTCTGCGGGGACAGAGCATCGCGGTTTTGTGAGACAGGCTGGATGGAGCAGCGGGTCTTTTCCTGTCCGTCATTTATGTTTCAACTCACGTTATTTCACCAACTTAAATGTGAGAAGTTTAACATCTGGAAATAAATAAGCACTGGAAATGAACAAACTTACTGAGTGTTTCCTGATTTGTGGGGTTAAGCAGCTGGTTAGAAATAAATTTAAGTACTTTTTGGTGCAGTCACCTTTGTAATGTGGGAAACAATTTGTGCACAGCAAGCTTCCACAAACAGCAATGTGAAAATGACCAGATACTAAAAGTGCAGAATTCCTGAAATGCAATCAAGAGAACTTTTTTTTAGCCAGTATGCAGCAAGCCCAACACAGGAGGGGTGGTTCTGGATTTAATTTTAGGGAATGAAGCTGGGCAGGTGGAAGGGGTATCTGTGGGAGAGCATTTAGGTGCTAGTGATCATAATTCAGTTAGATTTAGGGTAGCTATGGAAAAGGACAATGATAGACCCGGAATAAAAGTTCTCAATTGGGGAAAAGCCACTTTTGCTGAGCTGAGATGTGATTTAGCCAAAGTGGACTGGAAACAGCTACTTGAAGGTAAATCGGTGTAGGAGCAGTGGGAGGCTTTCAAGGAGGAGATCCTGAGGGTTCAGAGCAAGTATGTTCCCTTAAAGAAAAGGATGGGACTAACAAATCCAGAGTCCGCTGGATGTCAAGGGACACACAGGGTAAGATAACGGAAAAAAGGGAGGCTGATGACAGATACGGAGAGCTCAATGCTGCAGAAAGCCGAGAGGAATATAGAGTGCGGGGGACAGGGGGCGGGGGAAGTAAAAAGGAAATTAGGAAAGCAAAGAGAGAGCATGAAAAATCTTTGGCAAGTAAAATCAAGCAACCCCCAGAGATGTTTTATAAATACATTAAGAGCAAGAGGATCACTAGAGAAAGTGTAGGACCTATTAGAGACCATGGGCTACACTTTCCATAAGTTTTACATCACTACCACCCACTTAACGTCCATTTTAACGCTAAGATGAGGTATAAGGCCCAGATGTCACCCAGTATATTGAAGACCATTATGTGCCCAATTAAAGAGGTGGCAGACTGAGATGGAGGAGGATAAGAACTTACAGCCAACGCACTTACCGGGAGAAGCGGTTTTATCTGAGAAAATACGCAACAATGTTATGTTAAATAAAATACATTTAATGATAATATGTGTATTAATTCATACTGATAACTGTCCAAAACACCCCACCCCACAACAAATTTATATCATTTATTACATTTTTAACTTTTCCAATGGTAGAATTCCTTATTAAGATGGAGAGTGACACGGTTAATTCAGAGTCTAGAGTCCTGAACATAAGGAAAGGTAACATCGATGGTATGAGATGTGAATTGGCTAGAATAGACTGGCGAGTGATTCGTAGAGGGTTGACAGTGGATAGACAATGGCAAACATTTAAAGATCACATGGATGAACTTCAACAATTGTACATCCCTGTCTCGAGTAAAAATAAAATGGGGAAGGTGGCTCAACCGTGGCTAACAAGGGAAATTAAGGATAGTGTTAAATCCAAGGAAGAGGCATATAAATTGGCCAGAAAAAGCAGCAAAGCTGAGGACTGGAAGAAATTTAGCATTCAGCAGAGGAGGACAAAGGGTTTAATTAAGAGGGGGAAAATAGAGTATGAGAGGAAACTTGCTGGGAACATAAAAACTGATTGCAAAAGCTTCTATAGATATGTGAAGAGAATTAGATTAGTGAAGACGAATGTAGGTCCCTTGCAGTCAGATTGAATTTATAATGGGGAACAAAGAAATGGCAGACCAATTGAACAAATACTTTGGTTCTGTCTTCACAAAGGAAGACACAAATAACCTTCCGGAAGTACTAGGGGATCGAGGGTCGAGTGAGAAGGAGAAACTGAAGGATATCCTTATTAGGCAAGAAATTGTGTTAGGGATATTGATGGGATTGAAGGCCGATAAATCCCTGGGGCCTGATAGTCTGCATCCCAGAGTACTTAAGGAAGTGGCCCTAGAAATAGTGGATGCATTGGGGATCATTTTACAACAGTCTATCGACTCTGGATCAGTTCTTATGAACTGGAGGGTAGCTAATGTAACACCACATTTTTAAAAAGGAGGGAGAGAGAAAACGGGTATACACCAGTTAGCCTGACATCAGCAGTGGGGAAAATGTTGGAATCAATTATTAAAGATGAACTAACAGCGCATTTGGAAAGCAGTGACAGGATCGGTCCAAGTCAGCATGGATTTATGAAAGGGAAATCATGCTTGACAAATCTGGAATTTTTTGAGGATGTAACTAGTAGAGTGGAGAAGAGAGAACCAGTGGATGTGGTGTATTTGGACTTTTAAAAGGCTTTTGACAAGGTCCCACATAAGAGATTGGTGTGCAAAATTAAAGCACATGGTATTGCGGGTAATGTGCTGACGTGGATAGAGAACTGGTTGGCAGACAGAAAGTCGGGATAAACAGGTCCTTTTCAGAACGGCAGGCAGTGACTAGTGGGGTGCCACAGGGCTCCGTGCTGGGATCCCAGCTCTTTACAATATACAATAATGATTTGGATGAAGGAATTGAGTGTAATATCTCCATGACACTAAACTGGGTGGTGGTGTGAGCTGTGAGGAGGATGCTAAGAGGTTGGACAGGTTAGGTGAGTGGGCAAATGCATGGCAGATGCAGTATACTGTGGGTAAATGTGAGATTATCCACTTTGGGGGCAAAAACACAAAAGCAGAATATTATCTGAATGGCGGCAGATTAGGAAAAGGGGAGGTGCAACGAGACCTGGGTGTCATGGTACATCAGTCATTGAAAGTTGGCATGCAGGTACAGCAGGCGGTGAAGAAGGCAAATGATATGTTGGCCTTCATAGTGAGAGGATTTGAGTATAGGAGCAGGGAAGTCTTACTGCAGTTGTACAGGGTCTTGGTGAGGCCTCACCTGGAATATTGTGTTCAGTTTTGGTCTCCGAATCTGAGGAAGGACGTTCTTGCTATTGAGGGAGTGCAGCGAAGGTTCACCAGACTGATTCCCGGGATGGCGGGACTGACATATGAGGAGAGACTGGATCGACTGGGCCTGTATTCACTGGCGTTTAGAGGGATGAGAGGAGATCTCATAGAAACATATAAAATTCTGATGGGACAGGACAGGTTAGATGCAGGAAGAATGTTCCCGATATTGGGAAAGTCCAGAACCAGGGGACACAGTCTAAGGATAAGGGGTAAGCCATTTAGGACCGAGATGAGGAGAAATTTCTTCCCTCAGAGAGTTGTTAACCTGTGTAATTCCCTACCGCAGAGAGTAGGCGTTTACTACAAATAAAACATTTTTCCCATGAAAGGATCTGCGTAGTCCACATGGATGCGTGACCATGGCTTGGCAGGCCAGGACCAGGGGCTAAGGGGGGCTTCCCTGGGTACGTTGCCCAGCTGGGCACACGTGTTGCACCTGCGAACACAAAGTTCCAGGTCTGCATCTATTCCTGGCCACTAAACGTGTGACCTGGCAATTGCCTTCATCATGACATTGCCCGGGTGCTCATTGTGAAGTTCTCTGATAAACACCTCTCTGCCCTTCTGAGGCATGACTGCTCAGTTTCCCCATAGTAGGCAATCGGCCTGAATCGAGAGTTCATCCTTGCGCCTATGAAACGGTTTAAACTCCTCAGGGCATGCCCTGTACATGGCTGCCCAGTCCCCATTCAGGACAAATTTCTTAACTAAAGACAATAGCGGGTCTTTATTTGTCCAGACTTTAATCTGACGGGCTGTCACAGGTGAGCCTTTGCTTTCGAAAGCTTCAACAGCCATGACCATCTCAGCATCATGCTCAGTTGCCCCCTCAGTGGTGGCTAGTGGTAGCCTGCTGAGTGCATCGGCGCAGTTTTCAGTGCACGGTCTGTGCTGAATTGCATAGTCATAGGCGGCTAACGTAAGTGCCCACCTCTGTATGCGGGCCGATGCATTTGCATTTATGGCCTTGTTGTCGGCCAAAAGGGACATTAGGGGTTTGCGATTTGTCTCCAGCTCAAATTTCCTGCCAAACAGGTACTGGTGCATTTTTTTTTACTGCATATACACATGCTAGCGCTTCCTTTTTTACCATCCCGTAGCCCCTTTCTGCCTGGGACAGACTTCTGGAGGCATAAGCTACCGGTTGTAACTGACTCTTGGCATTCACGTGCTGCAACACACACCCGACCCCATAGGACGACGCATCGCACGTTAAAACTAGTTTCTTACACGGGTCATATAACGTTAACAGTTTGTTGGAGCATAACAAATTGTGTGCTCTATTAAAAGCCCTTTCCTGGTTGTCCCCCCAGACCTAATCGCGACCTTTGCATAGGAGCACATGTAGCGGCTCGAACAGCGTGCTCAATTTGGGAAGAAAGTTGCCAAAATAGTTCAGCAGCCCCAGGAACGAATGCAGCTCCGTCGTGTTACGAGGTCTGGGTGCTCTCTAGATCGCTTCCATTTTGGACGCAGTTGGTCTGATCCCGTCTGCTGCTCCCCTCCTCCCCAGGAATTCTACCTCTGGAGCAAAGAAGACGCACTTTGTTTTTTCAGTCGCAGCCCTACCCGGTCCAGTCTGCGTAGCACCTCCTCCAGGTTGTGGAGGTGTTCTTCAGTATCGTGACCCGTGATGAGGATGTCATCTTGAAAAACCACCGTCCTTGGAATCGACTTGAGGAGGCTTTCCATATTTCGTTGAAAGATCGCGGCGGCCGAACGAATCCCGAACGGACATCTGTTACACTCAAATAACCCCTTGTGTGTCGTGATGGTGGTCAGCTTCTTCAACTCACTCGCCAGCTCCTGGGTCAGGTAAGCTGATGTCAGTTCCAATTTTGAAAAAGGTTTGCCACCGGATAGCGTCGCAAAGGGGTCCTCCGCTCTCGGTAACGGGTACCGGTGTTGGAGTGACACCCGATTGATGGTGGCCTTGTAATCGCCACATATCCTGACCGACCCATCCGCCTTGAGCACCGGCACGATCGGGCTCACCCAGTCACTGAATTCGACTGGCGAGATGATGCCTTCCCTTAGCAGGTGGTCCAATTCGCCTTCTATCTTTTCCCGCATCACGTACGGCACCGCTCTGGCCTTGTGGTGTACTGGCCTGGCGTCCGGGTTTATGTGAATCACTACCTTGGTCCCCATGAAAGTGCCAATGCCGGGTTGAAATAATGAGTCAAGTTTGTCCAGGACCTGTGAGCATGATACTCGCTCCACAGAAGAAATTGCATTGACATCGCCCCATTTCTAGTTCATGACAGCAAGCCAACCCCTATCCAGTAGTGCGGGACCGGACCCCCGGGACAATCCAGAGTGGCAACCTGTTCTCCGAATCTTTGTGGGTCATGACTACCGTGGCGCTGCCTAGCACCGGAATGATCTCCTTTGTATATGTCCGTAGCAGTGCGTCAATCAGCAATAATTTTGGTTTCCTGGCCTTGGACACGACAATCTTTCGAACTGTTTGATAGCCATCAGGGACTGGCTGGCCCCCGTGTCTAGCTCCATTAATACTGAGATGCCGTTGAGGAGCACATTCATCATTATCGGTGGCGTCCTGGTATAAGATCTGTATAAGTGCTCCACATGAACTCGCTGAACTTCAGCTTCAAGCGATTTCCCCCAGTATTCATTTAGTCTCGTAGGGCTTACATTGGGCCCGCCCTCCTTGTATATCAACCTGGCTGCAGGTTTCCTGCATATACGTGCCAAGTGACCGCTGACGTTGCAGTTTCTGCAGGTATGTTGCTGATACCTGCAAGCTCTGGCTGGGTGTTTGCCTCCACACCTCCAGCATGAGATGGAGGCCCCGTTGTTGGAAACAAAAGGTCCATTACCAGTTGATCGTCTCTGACTGTCTCTGTAACTGTGCTTAAGCGCACCATTAACAGGTGTTGATGGCCCCACTACTGGCCGCATTGTCCATTGCAATGGCATGAATCGCCGTTCAGCTAGCCATTGTCTCTGTTGAATTCCCCCTTTGGGTTCGACTACATGCTGGGGCATGTCCGATTGCCCTTGTCTGCCTCAAGAACTGTGTGCCATATTAACAATGTAGATTCCCTGGTCGTTTGCCGCATTTGAGCCAAGATTTTTGTCATACATCATTCTGGTCTCTTCCTCCCCTGAGCTAAATGTCTGGGCTATCAGAGCCGCTGCTTCCAAGGTCAAGTCTTTGGTCTCAATCAGTTTCCTGAAAACCCCAGCGTGCCCGATGCCCTCAATAAAAAAGTCTTGCAGCATCTCCGCTCTGCATGCATCTGGGAACTTACATCGGCTCACCAGTCGCCGGAGGTCTGCCACGAAGTCTGGAACGCTTTGCCCTTCTCGCCGCCGGTGCACGTAAAACCGGTGTCTCGCCATGTGTATGCTGCTCGCCGGTTTAAAGTGTTCCCCGATCAACTTACTGAGCTCTTCGAACGTCTTGTCCGCCGGCTTCTCTGGCGCTAGAAGGTCCTTCATCAGGGAGTACGTCCTGGATCCACAAACCATCAGGAGATGAGCCCTGCGTTTCTCGGCCGAATCCTGTCCCAGCCATTCCTTAGTGACCAAACTTTGCTGTAGTCTCTCAATAAAGTCGTCCCTATCATCACCAACACAGTACCTCTCTTCTGTGCTGCTAGTGGCCATGCTCGCGCGGTTTAAATCCCAGCTTCTCATCGCCAATGATATGTCCTTACCACACGGTATAAATGCACACGAGGCCCATACTTGAGAGAAGGTCACTCTGTGACCAGTTACCTTTATTACCAAGACCTCAAGTGATGAAGGTGGGTGGAGCTTCCCCTTTTATACCTGAAAGTCCAGGTTAGGAATGTCTCCCACAAGTTTGCCCCGTGTGTTCAATGTTCTCAAGGTGTACAACTTCGATCAGTTTACACATGGGTTACAATAATAGTTAAATACATGACACCTGCTGAGTCAGAACCTGCCCCCAGTCAGTTCCTTGTTAGTATAGTGGTGAGTGTCCCTATCTGTCACATGCGAGACCAGTGTTCAATTCCCTGAAGGTGAGGAACCATTTCTCAGATGTTGAATTTTACTTCTGTTTCTTGGTGTAGATTTGTATTGAAAAGTTCCAGAGCAATCTCGAACAGTAAAATTACAGCAAGAGGAGATTGTCACTTTCAGAATTTTAGTAAACGGAGACTTTTTAGTGATTGAGTTCCTTTGTGCGGCACAGAGTTTGATGATTGAGATATGTCTGAGTAACATTTAAAGAGGCAGTGACCTGGTAGTCATCGCCGAGTGGTTAAGGCGCTGGACTAGATAATCCATTGGGGTTACCTGCACAGGTTTGAATCCTGCCGACTACGCTTTTTAGTGTTTTTCATTCCGTTTGACAATTTAACCAGGTCCCCACAAAACTGGTTCTGAGATAGGCGGCCTAACGTCCCACACCTTTCAACACTGCCATTTTAAAAAAAATGTCATTGATCGCAATACTGACGATACATACGGATAGAAATAGAGCAAAAATCAGCCAAATTCGTGACAGTGATTCTCCCTGTCTATCCCTCGATATGTCTGTCTGTCAGTGGGAGAATATTTTTAGTTTTGTGCATGTGTGTGTGTGTCTCAGTGTCTGTCTGTGTTCATGTATGAGTCTCTTCATGCTGTCTGTTTGTAGATGTGTATCTGTCTGATTGTGTATTTGTGTTTATCCCCATGCCGTATTTGTGTGTGTCTGTCTCTGTTGATGTCTGTGTTGATGTATGTGTCTGTATATGTGTGTGTGTGGATGTGTGTGTGTCTGTCTCTGTTGATATCTGTGTTGATGTATGTGTCTGTATGTGTGTGTGTGTGGATGTGTGTGTGTCTGTCTCTGTTGATATCTGTGTTGATGTATGTGTCTGTATATGTGTGTGTGTGGATGTGTGTGTGTCTGTCTCTGTTGATATCTGTGTTGATGTATGTGTCTGTATGTGTGTGTGTGTATGTGTGTGTGTGGATGTGTGTGTGTCTGTCTCTGTTGATATCTGTGTTGATGTATGTGTCTGTATGTGTGTGTGTCTGCCTCTGTTGATGTTTGTGTTGATGTGTGTGTCTGTATGTGTGTGTGTGTTTGACTGTGTCGATTTGTGTGTGTGTGTTGATGTGTGTATGTGTGTGTGTCTGTGTGTGTCTGTTTTGATGTCTGTGTGTCTGTGTGTTGATGTGTGTTAATCCAGTAACAAGCATTCACGTCCTTCCGAAAATGTGATGCCCAGAATTTGATCCAAGACTCCAGCTGGTGCCGAACTAGTGTTTTATATCGATTTAGCATAACTTCCTGGCTTGTATACACTGTGCCTCTGCTTATAAAGCTCAGTATCCCACATGTTTTATTAACAGCTTTATTAACCTGCCCTGCCAATGATGGAATCTCTGCTCTGCTCAACACATTGGCAGAGGGGCTTGAATCCCAGATTCTCACAGAGACTAGAATCTGACTACTGACAGCACCAGGATGGCCGAGTGGTTAATGCGTTGGACTTACGATCCATTTATACCCGTGTGGGTTTGAACCCTGCTCCTGGTAACTCTTTAATTTAAAACCGATTTCCTCCCAGCCTGCTCAGTGACACTCGATTGTCATGTGTTGAATCTGAATCTTTCTCCAACTCTGTGACACGCTCAAGTCAGAAAGAAATGAAATTGTGAAATGTATCTGTGCCTCTCAATCTCTACGTCACTCTCTGCCTCTCTCTCTCTCTTTAGAGAGCTGTGTATGTGGTTGTGTGTTTGAGTCTTTGTCATTCTGTCTTTTTCTCTCTGTCTCACTCTATCAGTCTCTCTTTCTTTGTCTCTATCTCGCTGTCTGTCTCCCCCTGTTTGTCTGTTGGTCTCTTTCTCATTAATAGAGTCATTAATATAGATTGTAAATAGTTGAGGACCCAGCACTGATCCCTGTGGCACCCCACTTGTCACTGTTTGCCAATGGGACAATGACCCATTTATCCCGACTCTCTGTTTTCTGTTAGTTAGCCAATCCTCTATCCATGCTAATACATTACACCCAACCCCATCAGCTTTTATCTTGTTCAGTAACCTTTTATGTGACACATTATTGAATGCCTTCTGGAAAGCAAATACACCACATCCACTGGTTCCCCTTATCCACCCTGCTGGTTACATCCTGAAAGAAGTGCAGCATTGAGTGTTTGTCACTCTCAGTCTGTCTGTCGCTCTGTCTCTCTCTGTCTGTGTGTCTCTGTCTGTCTCCCTCTCCATGTCTCTATCTCGCTGTCTGTCTCCCTGTTTCTCTGTTTGTCTCTGTGTCTCAATGTGATTGCCTCTTTCTCACGGTGTCCAGTTCTGTTCACAGCTTGATTCCAGCTGTGACAGCATCTCCCCTGTGAGTTCCTTGTTAGTACAGTGGTGAGTATCCTTGCCTCTCACACAGGAGACTGGGGTTCAATTCCCTGACAGTGAGGAATAAGATGTTGAATTTTACTTACGTTTCTTGGTGTAGATTTATATTAAAAAGTTCCAGAGCAATATAGAACAGTAAAAATACAGCAAGAAGAGATTGTAAGTGCCTTTGTGCTGCAGAGATGGATGATTGAATTTTATCTGAGTAACGTTTAAAGAGGCAGAGACCCAGTAGTCGTGGTCGAGTGGTTAAGGCGATGGACTGGAAATCCATTGGAGTTTCCCCGCGCAGGTTTGAATCCTGCCGGCTACGATTCTCAGCATTTTTCATTCCGTTTGACAATTTAACCAGTTCCCTGCAAAACCAACCCTGAGATAGGCGGAATAACGTCCCACACCTTTCAACACTGACATCTTTTTTCAGTTTCCTTGATCAACATCGGCAGTCCCTCGAAACGAGGGTGACCCTTGCTTCCACGTCAAAAAAAAGGATGAGTTCGCAGGTGTTTCAATGAAGGACCTAATATTCCGGATCCCGAACGACATCCTGAAGGGTGGGCGATGCCTGTGTGTGGATTTGTTTAACGTGGGGTGACCGTTGCACACCAGCCACCACACGGGGCTTGACAGAGCGAGGTCTTGGTCCAGTGGCGAGGGTTATCGCAGACGACTGGAGACCTGCTCTGCTGCACAGACCTGGTGCGCACAGATATCGCACAGTGTGGGCTGGGCCTGTGCTGCCCCTGGACCCCTGGCCCCGAACTCACGGCTTTTCAATGTTCATTGATCTGCAATATTGACGATACATACGGATAGAAATAGGGCAAAAATCAGCCAAGTTAGAGACAGTGATTCTCCCTGTCTATCCCTCTATATGTCTAAGGCACTCTGTGTTCTGTCTGACGGTGGGCGGATATTTTTAGATTTGTGGCATGTGTATGTATGTGTGTGTCTCAGTGTCTGTCTGTGTTCATGTGTGTGTCTCTCCGTGCTGTCAGTGTGTAGGTGTGTGTCTGTCTGATTGTTTATTTGTGTTTCTCTCCATGCCGTATGTGTTGATGTCTGTGTTGATGTATGTGTCTGTGTTAATGGTTGTGTATGTGTTTCTGCCTGTGTTGATGTGTGTGTGTGTTGATGTGTGTGTGTATGTGTGTGTTGATGTGTGTGTGTATGTGTGTCTGACTGTGTTGTTTTGTGTGTGTGTTGATGTGTGTGTCTGTGTCTGTATATGTGTGTGTCTGTGTGTCTGTGTGTGTTTTTTTGTGTGTCTGTGTGTGTGTATCTGTGTGTGTATATGTATGTGTATATGTGTGTATATGTGTGTCTGTGTTGATGTGCGTGTAAAATATCTAAATCTTTGGCATTAAGTTGACAGTGAGACGATTCTTTTAAAACAATTCGGAACAGTTTATTAAAAACATACGCACATGCACACTTAACAGCAGTTGTTAATAAACCTACGGATCCACCTTAGTTTTAACAGAGATACAATGAGGTTATAATAAAAAGCGATACACTTTACTTCCCTCTGACTGTCTAGATGAACACACGGCCTGCTGTTTTGGCTGGTCATTGAGCAGGAGGTCTTGCCATGTGTCCAGGAGAGAAAAAAGAGAGCAAACTGTGGCTTGAGTCAGTTCTGATACCTCTCAGGGCCCAATGTTCCTCAGAAAGCCTCAGGATTGGATCTTGGTCCCAGGGCAGTTCCTTACTGGCTCTCCTCACCCATGTGTCTGTCTGGACTGGCCCAGCTATCTCTTGATTAGGTTAATTGATTTCCAATTAACACATTACATAAACGGGCCATACTGGAACCCTCAGCATCCATTTTGTTTCAACACTGCAGCCTTTCCGTCTAATCTACACTTTTAACATTTATACATACACAGAATCAATGTTATCATTAATAAACACTTTTATTCTTACAAATGCCCCACCTTGAGGGGGAAATATCCTTATTGACTCCTCATATGGTTTATCTCCTCAGGGCTCACATATCATAAACATTGAGAGGGTTTTAAACTTGGAGAGAGAGAGAGAAAAGTGAATTGACGATTGCTGATGTCCGTGAGTCATGCTGCAGCTCCCACTTGTCCATCTTTCCTCAGCTTCGGTCGTGGCCAGGATCGGCCTGACAATCGTGAGGATCCGTAATGTCGTGTATTCAACTCTCATTGTAACCCATGTATGAGCTGACCTAAGTTGTACACCTTGAGAACACTGACCACAGGGGGCGAACTTGTGGGAGACACTCCTAACCTGGACTTTCAGGTATAAAAGGGGAAGCTCCACCCACTGTCTGCCTCTCGAGGTCTTGGCAATAAAGGTAACTGGTTACAGAGTGATCTTTTCTCAAGTATGGGCCTCGTGTGCATTTATACTGTATAGTAAGGACATATTATTGGCGACGAGAAACTGGGATTTAAACCACGCGAGCATGGCCACTAGCAGCACAGAAGAGAGGTACTGTGTTGCTGATGATTGGGACGACTTTATTGAGAGACTACAGCAAAGTTTTGTCACTAAGGAATGGTTGGGACAGGATTCGGCCCAGTTCATATACCAGGACACCACCGATAATGATGAAAGTGCTCCTCAGTGGCATCCCAGTATTAATGGAGCTAGACACAAGGGCCAAAAAGTCCCTGTGAGTATCAAACAGTTCGAAAGGTTGTGGGTGTCCAAGGCCAGGAGGCCAATATTATTGCCGCTAGATGCGCTGCTACGGACATATACAAAGGAGATCATTCCAGTGCTCGGCAGCGCCACGGTAGTCGTGACCCACAAAGATTCGGAGAACAGGTTGCCACTATGGATTGTCCCGGGGGATGGTCCCGCACTACTGGGGAGGAGTTGGCTGACTGTCATGAACTGGAAATGGGTCGATGTCAATGCAATTTCTTCTGTGGAGCGAGTATCATGCTCACAGGTCCTGGACAAATTTGACTCATTATTACAACCCGGCATCGGCAATTTCATGGGGACCAAGGTAGTGATTCACATAAACCCGGACGCCAGGCCAGTACACCACAAGGCCAGAGCGGTGCCGTACGTGATGCGGGAAAAGATAGAAGGCGAATTGGACCGCCTGCTGAGGGAAGGCATCATCTCGCCAGTCGAATTCAGTGACTGGGCGAGCCCGATTGTGCCGGTGCTCAAGGCGGATGGGTCGGTCAGGATATGTGGCGATTACAAGGCCACCATCAATCGGGTGTCACTCCAAGTCCAGTACCCGCGACAGAGAGCGGAGGACCTCTTTGCGACGATATCCGGTGGCAAACTTTTTTCAAAATTGGACCTGACGTCAGCTTACATGACCCAGGAGCTGGCGAGTGAGTTGAAGAAGCTGACCATCATCACAACACACAAGGGGCTGTTTGACTATAACAGATGTCCGTTCGGGATTCGTTCGGCTGCCGCGATCTTTCAGCGAAATATGGAAAGCCTCCTCAAGTCGATTCCAAGGACGGTGGTTTTTCAAGACGACATCCTCATCACGGGTTGCGATACTGAAGAACACCTCCACAACCTGGAGGAGGTGCTACGCAGACTGGACCGGGTAGGGCTGCGACTGAAAAAGGCGAAGTGCGTCTTCTTAGCTCCAGAGGTAGAATTCCTGGGGAGGAGGGTAGCAGCAGACGGGATGAGACCTACTGCTTCCAAAACGGAAGCGATCCAGAGAGCACCCAGACCCCGTAACATGATGGAGCTGCGTTCGTTCCTGGGGCCCCTGAACTATTTTGGCAACTTTCTTCTCAAATTCAGCACGCTGTTAGAGCCGCTACACGTGCTCCTACGCAAAGGTCGCGATTGGGTCTGGGGGGACAGGCAGGAAAGGGCTTTTGATAGGGCACACAATTTGTTCTGCTCCAACAAACTGTTGACGTTATATGACCCGTGTAAGAAAGTTGTGTTAAAGTGCGATGCGTCGTCCTATGGGGTCGGGTTTGTGTTGCAGCATGTGAATGCCAATGGTCAGTTACTGCCGGCAGTTTATGCCTCCATAAGTCTGTCCCGGGCAGAAAGGGGTTACGGGATGGTAGAAAAGGAAGCGCTAGCATGTGTATATGCCGTAAAAAAATGCACCAGTACCTCTTTGGCAGGAAATTTGAGCTGGAGACAGATCACAAACCCCTAACATCCCTTTTTGCCGACAACAAGGCCATAAATGCAAATGCACCGGCCCCCATACAGAGGTGGGCACTTACATTAGCCGCCTATGACTACACAATTCAGCACAGACCGGGCACTGAAAACTGTGTCGATGCACTCAGCAGGCTACCACTAGCCACCACTGAGAGGACAGCTGAGCATGATGCTGAGATGGTCATGGCTGTTGAAGCTTTCAAAAGCGAAGGCTCACCTGTGACAGCCCGTCAGATTAAAATCTGGACAAATAAAGACCCGCTACTGTCTTTAGTTAAGAAATGTGTCCTGAATGAGGACTGGGCAGCCATGTACGGGGCATGCCCTGAGTAGTTTAAACCATTTCGTAGGCGCAAGGATGAACTCTCGATTCAGGCCGATTGCCTACTATGGGGAAACTGTGTAGTCATGCCCCAGATGGGCAGAGAGGTGTTCATCAGAGAACTCCACAATGAGCACCCGGGCATTGTCACGATGAAGGCAATTGCCAGGTCACACGTTTGGTGGCCAGGGATAGATGCAGATCTGGAACTTTGTGTTCGCAGGTGCAACACGCAATGCGCCCAGGGAAGCCCCCCTTAGCCCCTGGCTATGGCTCGCGAAGCCTTGGTCACGCATCCATGTGGACTACGCAGGTCCTTTCATGGGAAAAATGTTTTTGGTTCTGGTAGACGTCTACTCTAAATGGATCGAGTGTGACATTTTAAATTCAAGCACATCCTCTGCCATGGTAGAAAGTCTACGGGCAATGTTCGCCGCCCACAGTCTATCGGACATCTTGGTCAGCGATAATGGCCCGTGCTTCACAAGCACTGAATTCCAGGACTTCATGGCAGGCAATGGAATTAACCAGGTTAGAACGGCACCGTTCAAGCCGGCCTCAAACGGCCAGGCAGAACGAGCAGTGCAGATAATCAAACAGGGGATGCTCAGAATCCAAGGGGGTTCCCTACAATGCCACTTATCACGCCTCATGTTGGCCTACAGATCCCAACAACACTCGCTCACAGGGGTTCCACCCGCAGAGCTGCTAATGAAAAGGACGCTCAAAACCCGGTTATCCCTTATACACCCCACCATGAAAGAAATTGTCGAGAGCAGGCGCCAGTCACAATATGACTACCATGACAGGAATGCGAGGGCGCGATGTATTGATGTAAATTACCCTGTTTTTGTCCTCAACTACGCTGCAGGGCCCAAATGGCTTGCAGGCACTGTGGTTGCCAAAGAGGGAAATAGGATTCAGGTAGTTAAACTTACCAATGGACAAATCTGCCGCAAACATGTGGATCAAACAATAAGGAGGTTCAGCAACCCCATAGAAGAAGCAGAGGAAGAACACGATGTAGAGTTCACTCCACCACAGGTGACCGAACACAGGAACCAAAGGGAGGAGAGCCCAGTCACTGTGGGCAGTCCAGACAGGCCTGAGGCACCGCAAACAGCAGACACTCAGGCCAGCGCCCAACAACCGGAGCTCCAACTCAGGCGCTCCACAAGGGAGCGTAAACCACCAGAGAGACTCAACCTGTGATCCCAATAAGACTTTGGGGAAGGAGGTGATGTCATGTATTCAGCATTGTAACCCATGTATAAACTGACCTAAGTTGTACACCATGAGAACACTGACCACTAGGTGGGAGACACTCCTAACCTGGACCTTCAGGTATAAAAGGGGAAGCTCCACCCACCTTCATCACTTGAGTGCTAAGGAATAAAGGACAGGTCACAGACTGACCTTCTCTCAAGCATGGGCCTCATGTGCATTTATACTGTATAGTAAGGGCGTATCAAATTCCACCCCCTTAGTGATTGTGATTGTGTTAAGTTCCTCTCCCCAATAGCCCTTTGACCATCCACTGTTTGGATATTGTTAATGTTCTCTCCCGTAAAAACTGATACAAAATATTTGTTCAGAGTTTCTGGCATCTCCATCTTCCCCATTATTAATTCCCCGGTCTCGTCCTCTAAGGGGCCAACATTTACACACCCATCATTGTAATACTCTGATATAGCTTACTACCCTCACTGGAACATAGTGATTAACACTGCACCCCTCACTTATACCAATCTGATATATCTCACTACACTCAATGTAACACTGATATACCTCACACCACTCACAGTAACATTGATATAACCCACACCCATCACTGTAACACTGATATACCACACAGCCTCACTGTAACACTGATACACCCCACACCACTTGCTGTAACACGCTGATATACCCCGCACCCCTCACTGTAACATTGATATAAACCCAGACCCCTCACTATAACAATGATATACCCCACACCCCTCACTGTAATACTGATATACCCCACACCACTCGCTGTAACACGCTGATATACCCCGCACCCCTCACTGTAACATTGATATAACCCACAACCATCACTGTAACACTGATATACCACACAGCCTCAGGGTAACACTGATATACCTCACACCACTCACAGTAACATTGATGTAACCCACACCCATCACTGTAACACTGATACACCACACAGCCTCAGGGTAACACTGATATACCCCACACCACTCGCTGTAACACGCTGATATACCCCGCACCCCTCACTGTAACATTGATATAAACCCAGACCCCTCACTATAACAATGATATACCCCACAACCCTCACTGTAATACTGATATACCCCACACCACTCGCTGTAACACGCTGATATACCCCACACCCCTCACTGTAACACTGATACATCCCACTCCCCTCACTGTAACACTGATATACCTCACACCACTCACAGTAACATTGATATACCCCACACCCATCACTGTAGCACTGATATAACACACAGCCTCACTGTAACACTGATATACTCCACACCAATCGCTGTAACACGAATGTACCCCACACCCCTCACTGAAACATTGATGTAACACACAGCTCTCAATCTAACACTGATATGCCTCATACGTCTCAATAATATTGGGAAATGCCCCGTGTGTGAGCCGTCATCTTATTGCAGGTCGCAAGTGCCATCATCTTATTTCGGGGTGCAATTGTGGTCATCTTCTTGCTGGGAGAGCGACCATCTTAGTGCAGGACCCCAGAGCCGTGATCTTAGTGCAGGACCCCAGAGCCATGATCCTAGTGCGGGAACCCAGAGCCACAGACAGAAAGGAAAAGGAGGCGGGGTGGCATTGCTGATTAAAGAGGAAATTAATGCAATTGTAAGGAAAGACATTTGCTTGGATGATATGGAATCGGTATGGGTGGAACTACAGAATACCAAAGGGCAGAAAACGCTTGTGGGAGTTGTGTACAGACCTGCAAACAGCAGTCGTGATGTTGGGCAGGGCATCAAACAGGAAGTTACGGGTGCATGCAATAAAGGTGCAGCAGTTATCATGGGTGACTTTAATATGCATATAGATTGGGCTAACCAAGCTGGAAACAATATGGTGGAGGAGAATTTCCTGGAGTGCAGAAGGGATGGTTTTCAAGACCAATATGTCGAGGAACCAACTAGGTGGGAGGCCATCTTAGACTGGGTGGTGTGTAATGAGAGAGGATTAATTAGCAATCTCGTTGTGCGAGGCCCCTTGGGGAAGAGTGACCATAATATGGTAGAATTCTACATTAGGATGGAGAATGAAACAGTTAAGTCAGAAACCATGGTCCAAAACTTACAGAAGGGTAACTTTGAAGGTATGAGGCATGAAGTGGCTAGGATACATTGACGAATGATACTTAAGGGGTTGACAGTGGATGGGCAATGGCAGACATTTAGAGACCGCATGGATGAACTACAACAATTGTACATCCCTGTCTGGCGTAAAAATAAAAAAGGGAAGGTGGCTCAACCGTGGCTATCAAGGGAAATCAGGAATAGTATTAAAACCAAGGAAGTGGCATACAAACTGGCCAGAAATAGCAGCAAACCCGGGGACTGGGAGAAATGTAGAACTCAGCAGAGGAGGACAAAGGGTTTCATTAGGGCAGGGAAAATAGAGTTCGAGAGGAAGCTTGCAGGGAACATTAAAATGGACTGCAAACGCTTGTATAGATATGTAAAGAGAAAAAGGTTAGTAAAGACAAACGTAGGTCCCCTGTAGTCAGAATCAGGGGAAGTCATAACTGGGAACAAAGAAATGGCAAACCAATTGAACAAGTACTTTGGTTCGGTATTCACTAAGGAGGACACAAACAACCTTCCGCATATAAAAGGGGTCGGAGGGTCTAGTAAGGAGGAGGAATTGAGGGAAATCCTTATTAGTCGGGAAATTGTGTTGGGGAAATTGATGGGATTGAAGGCCGATAAATCCCCAGGGCCTGATGGTCTGCATCCCAGAGTACTTAAGGAGCTGGTTTTGGAAATAGCGGATGCATTGACAGTCATTTTCCAAAATTCCATAGACTCTGGATCAGTTCCTATGGAGTGTAGGGTAGCCTATGTAACCCCACTTTTTAAAAAAGGAGGGAGAGAGAAAACAAGGAACTATAGACCAGTCAGCCTGACATCGGTAGTGGGTAAAATGATGGAATCAATTATTAAGGATGTCATAGCAGCGCATTTGGAAAGAGGTGACATGATAGGTCCAAGTCAGCATGGATTTGTGAAAGGGAAATCATGCTTGACAAATCTTCTGGAATTTTTTGAGGATGTTTCCAGTAGAGTGGACAAGGGAGAACCAGTTGATGTGGTGTATTTGGACTTTCAGAAGGCTTTCGACAAGGTCCCACACAAGAGATTAATGTGCAAAGTTAAAGCACATGGGATTGGGGGTAGTGTGCTGACGTGGATTGAGAACTGGTTGGCAGACAGGAAGCAAAGAATAGGAGTAAATGGGTACTTTTCAGAATGGCAGGCAGTGACTAGTGGGGAACCGCAAGGTTCTGTGCTGGGGCCCCAGCTGTTTACATTGTACATTAATGATTTAGACGAGGGGATTAAATGTATTATCTCCAAATTTGCGGATGACACTAAATTGGGTGGCAGTGTGAGCTGCGAGGAGGATGCTATGAGGCTGCAGAGTGACTTGGCTAGTTTAACTGAGTGAGCAAATGCATGGCAGGTGAAGTATAATGTGGATAAATGTGAAGAATGAGAGGGGATCTCATAGAAACATTTAAAATTCTGACGGGTTTAGACAGGTTATATGCAGGAAGAATGTTCCCAATGTTGGGGAAGTCCAGAACCAGGGGTCACAGTCTAAGAATAAGGGGAAAGCCATTTAGGACCGAGATGAGGAGAAACTTCTTCACCTAGAGAGTGGTGAACCTGTGGAATTCTCGACCACAGAAAGTTGTTGAGGCCAATTCACTAAATATATTCAAAAAGGAGTTAGATGTAGTCCTTACTACTAGCGGGATCAAGGGGTATGGCGAGAAAGCAGGAATAGGGTACTGAAGTTGCATGTTCAGCCATGAACTCATTGAATGGTGGTGCAGGCTCGAAGGGCCGAATGGCCTATTCCTGCACCTATTTTCTATGTTTCTATGTTTCTATGATCTTAGTGTGGGAACCCAGAGCCATGATCTCAGTGCAGGAACCCAGAGCCATGATCTTAGCGCAGGACCCCAGAGCCACCATCTTAGTGCAGGACCCCAGAGCCATGATCTTAGTGCAGGATCCCAGAGCCACCATCTTAGTGCAGGACCCCAGAGCCATGATCTTAGTGCAGAACCCCAGAGCCATGATCTTAGTGCAGGATCCCAGAGTCACCACCTTAGTGCAGGATCCCAGAGTCACCATCTTAGTCCAGGACCCCAGAGCCATGATCTCAGTGCAGGATCCCAGAGCCACCATCTTAGTGCAGAACCCCAGAGCCATGATCTCAGTGCAGGATCCCAGAGTCACCATCTTAGTGCAGGATCCCAGAGCCACCATCTTAGTGCTGAACCCCAGAGCCACCACCTTAGTGCGGGAACCCAGAGCCATGATATTAGTGCAGGATCCCAGAGCCACCATCTTAGTGCAGGACCCCAGAGCCACCATCTTGGTGCGGGAACCCAGAGCCATGATATTAGTGCGGGAGGCTTTCAAGGAGGAGATCCTGAGGGTTCAGAGCAAGTATGTTCCCTTAAAGAAAAGGGTGGGACTAACAAATCCAGAGCCCGCTGGATGTCAAGGGGCACACAGGGTAAGATAACGGAAAAAAGGGAGGCTGATGACAGATACGGAGAGCTCAATGCTGCAGAAAGCCGAGAGGAATATAGAGTGCGGGGGACAGGGGGCGGGGGAAGTAAAAAGGAAATTAGGAAAGCAAAGAGAGAGCCTGAAAAATCTTTGGCAAGTAAAATCAAGCAACCCCCAGAGATGTTTTATAAATACATTAAGAGCAAGAGGATCACTAGAGAAAGTGTAGGACCTATTAGAGACCATGGGCTACACTTTCCATAAGTTTTACATCACTACCACCCACTTAACGTCCATTTTAACGCTAAGATGAGGTATAAGGTCCAGATGTCGCCCAGTATATTGAAGACCATTATGTGCCCAATTAAAGAGGTGGCAGACTGAGATGGAGGAGGATAAGAACTTACAGCCGACGCACTTACAGGGAGAAGCGGTCTTATCTGAGAAAATACGCAACAATGTTATGTTAAATAAAATACATTTAATGATAATATGTGTATTAATTCATACTGATAACTGTCCAAAACACCCCACCCCACAACAAATTTATATCATTTATTACATTTTTAACTTTTCCAATGGTAGAATTCCTTATTAAGATGGAGAGTGACACAGTTAATTCAGAGTCTAGAGTCCTGAACATAAGGAAAGGTAACATCGATGGTATGAGACGTGAATTGGCTAAAATAGACTGGCGAGTGATTCGTAGAGGGTTGACAGTGGATAGACAATGGCAAACATTTAAAGATCACATGGATGAACTTCAACAATTGTACATCCCTGTCTCGAGTAAAAATAAAATGGGGAAGGTGGCTCAACCGTGGCTAACAAGGGAAATTAAGGATAGTGTTAAATCCAAGGAAGAGGCATATAAATTGGCCAGAAAAAGCAGCAAATCTGAGGATTGGGAGAAATTTAGAATTCAGCAGAGGAGGACAAAGGGTTTAATTAGAAGGGGGGAAATAGAGTATGAGAGGAAGCTTGCCGGGAACATAATAACTGACTGCAAAAGCTTCTATAGATATGTGAAGAGAAAAAGGTTAGTGAAAACAAACGTAGGTCCCTTGCAGTCAGATTCAGGTGAATTCATAATGGGGAACAAAGAAATGGCAGACCAGCAGAACAAATACTTTGATTCTGTCTTCACGAAGGAAGACACAAATAACCTTCCGGAAGTACTAGGGGACCGAGGGTCTAGTGAGAAGGAGAAACTGAAGGATATCCTTATTAGGCAAGAAATTGTGTTAGGGATATTGATGGGATTGAAGGCCGATAAATTCCCGGGGCCTGATAGTCTGCATCCCAGAGTACTTAAGGAAGTGGACCTAGAAATAGTGGATGCATTGGGGATCATTTTACAACAGTCTATCGACTCTGGATCAGTTCTTATGAACTGGAGGGTAGCTAATGTAACACCACTTTTTAAAAAGGAGGGAGAGAGAAAACGGGTATACACCAGTTAGCCTGACATCAGCAGTGGGGAAAATGTTGGAATCAATTATTAAAGATGAACTAACAGCGCATTTGGAAAGCAGTGACAGGATCGGTCCAAGTCAGCATGGATTTATGAAAGGGAAATCATGCTTGACAAATCTGGAATTTTTTGAGGATGTAACTAGTAGAGTGGAGAAGGGAGAACCAGTGGATGTGGTGTATTTGGACTTTTAAAAGGCTTTTGATAAGGTCCCACATAAGAGATCGGTGTGCAAAATTAAAGCACATGGTATTGCGGGTAATGTGCTGACGTGGATAGAGAACTGGTTGGCAGACAGAAAGTCGGGATAAACAGGTCCTTTTCAGAACGGCAGGCAGTGACTAGTGGGGTGCCACAGGGCTCCGTGCTGGGATCCCAGCTCTTTACAATATACAATAATGATTTGGATGAAGGAATTGAGTGTAATATCTCCATGACACTAAACTGGGTGGTGGTGTGAGCTGTGAGGAGGATGCTAAGAGGTTGGACAGGTTAGGTGAGTGGGCAAATGCATGGCAGATGCAGTATACTGTGGGTAAATGTGAGATTATCCACTTTGGGGGCAAAAACACAAAAGCAGAATATTATCTGAATGGCGGCAGATTAGGAAAAGGGGAGGTGCAACGAGACCTGGGTGTCATGGTACATCAGTCATTGAAAGTTGGCATGCAGGTACAGCAGGCGGTGAAGAAGGCAAATGATATGTTGGCCTTCATAGTGAGAGGATTTGAGTATAGGAGCAGGGAAGTTACTGCAGTTGTACAGGGCCTTGGTGAGGCCTCACCTGGAATATTGTGTTCAGTTTTGGTCTCCTAATCTGAGGAAGGACGTTCTTGCTATTGAGGGAGTGCAGCGAAGGTTCACCAGACTGATTCCCGGGATGGCGGGACTGACATATGAGGAGAGACTGGATCGACTGGGCCTGTATTCACTGGCGTTTAGAGGGATGAGAGGAGATCTCATAGAAACATATAAAATTCTGATGGGACAGGACAGGTTAGATGCAGGAAGAATGTTCCCGATATTGGGAAAGTCCAGAACCAGGGGACACAGTCTAAGGATAAGGGGTAAGCCATTTAGGACCGAGATGAGGAGAAATTTCTTCCCTCAGAGAGTTGTTAACCTGTGTAATTCCCTACCGCAGAGAGTAGGCGTTTACTACAAATAAAACATTTTTCCCATGAAAGGATCTACGTAGTCCACATGGATGCGTGACCATGGCTTGGCAGGCCAGGACCAGGGTCTAAGGGGGGCTTCCCTGGGTACGTTGCCCAGCTGGGCACACGTGTTGCACCTGCGAACACAAAGTTCCAGGTCTGCATCTATTCCTGGCCACCAAACGTGTGACCTGGCAATTGCCTTCATCATTACACTGCCCGGGTGCTCATTGTGAAGTTCTCTGATAAACACCTCTCTGCCCTTCTGGGGCATGACTACTCGGTTTCCCCATAGTAGGCAATCGGCCTGAATCGAGAGTTCATCCTCGCGCCTATGAAACGGTTTAAACTCCTCAGGGCATGCCCTGTACATGGCTGCCCAGTCCCCATTCAGGACAAATTTCTTAACTAAAGACAATAGCGGGTCTTTATTTGTCCAGACTTTAATCTGACGGGCTGTCACAGGTGAGCCTTTGCTTTCGAAAGCTTCAACAGCCATGACCATCTCAGCATCATGCTCAGTTGCCCCCTCAGTGGTGGCTAGTGGTAGCCTGCTGAGTGCATCGGCACAGTTTTCAGTGCACGGTCTGTGCTGAATTGCATAGTCATAGGCGG
This sequence comes from Pristiophorus japonicus, assembly GCF_044704955.1. NCBI lineage: Eukaryota > Metazoa > Chordata > Chondrichthyes > Pristiophoridae > Pristiophorus > Pristiophorus japonicus. Next base: position 5,896,636 of record NC_091999.1, read on the forward strand.
CTAACGTAAGTGCCCACCTCTGTATGCGGGCCGATGCATTTGCATTTATGGCCTTGTTGTCGGCCAAAAGGGACATTAGGGGTTTGCGATTTGTCTCCAGCTCAAATTTCCTGCCAAACAGGTACTGGTGCATTTTTTTTACAGCATATACACATGCTAGCGCTTCCTTTTTTACCATCCCGTAGCCCCTTTCTGCCTGGGACAGACTTCTGGAGGCATAAGCTACCGGTTGTAACTGACTCTTGGCATTCACGTGCTGCAACACACACCCGACCCCATAGGACGACGCATCGCACGTTAAAACTAGTTTCTTACACGGGTCATATAACGTTAACAGTTTGTTGGAGCATAACAAATTGTGTGCTCTATTAAAAGCCCTTTCCTGGCTGTCCCCCCAGACCTAATCGCGACCTTTGCATAGGAGCACATGTAGCGGCTCGAACAGCGTGCTCAATTTGGGAAGAAAGTTGCCAAAATAGTTCAGCAGCCCCAAGAACGAATGCACCTCCATCGTGTTATGGGGTCTGGGTGCTCTCTAGATCGCTTCCATTTTGGACGCAGTTGGTCTGATCCCGTCTGCTGCTCCCCTCCTCCCCAGGAATTCTACCTCTGGAGCAAAGAAGACGCACTTTGCCTTTTTCAGTCGCAGCCCTACGCGGTCCAGTCTGCGTAGCACCTCCTCCAGGTTGTGGAGGTGTTCTTCAGTATCGTGACCCGTGATGAGGATGTCATCTTGAAAAACCACCGTCCTTGGAATCGACTTGAGGAGGCTTTCCATATTTCGCTGAAAGATCGCGGCGGCCGAACGAATCCCGAACGGACATCTGTTATACTCAAACAACCCCTTGGGTGTCGTGATGGTGGTCAGCTTCTTCAACTCACTCGCCAGCTCCTGGGTCATGTAAGCTGATGTCAGTTCCAATTTTGAAAAAGGTTTGCCACCGGATAGCGTCGCAAAGGGGTCCTCCGCTCTCGGTAACGGGTACCGGTGTTGGAGTGACACCCGATTGATGGTGGCCTTCTAATCGCCACATATCCTGACCGATCCATCCGCCTTGAGCACCGGCACGATCGGGCTCACCCAGTCACTGAATTCGACTGGCAAGATGATGCCTTCCCTTAGCAGGTGGTCCAATTCGCCTTCTATCTTTTCCCGCATCACGTACGGCACCGCTCTGGCCTTGTGGTATACTGGCCTGGCGTCCGGGTTTATGTGAATCACTACCTTGGTCCCCATGAAAGTGCCAATGCCGGGTTGAAATAATGAGTCAAGTTTGTCCAGGACCTGTGAGCATGATACTCGCTCCACAGAAGAAATTGCATTGACATCGCCCCATTTCTAGTTCATGACAGCAAGCTAACCCCTATCCAGTAGTGCGGGACCGGACCCCCGGGACAATCCAGAGTGGCAACCTGTTCTCCGAATCTTTGTGGGTCATGACTACCGTGGCGCTGCCTAGCACCGGAATGATCTCCTTTGTATATGTCCGTAGCAGTGCGTCAATCAGCAATAATTTTGGTTTCCTGGCCTTGGACACGACAATCTTTCGAACTGTTTGATAGCCATCAGGGACTGGCTGGCCCCCGTGTCTAGCTCCATTAATACTGAGATGCCGTTGAGGAGCACATTCATCATTATCGGTGGCGTCCTGGTATAAGATCTGTATAAGTGCTCCACATGAACTCGCTGAACTTCAGCTTCAAGCGATTTCCCCCAGTATTCATTTAGTCTCGTAGGGCTTACATTGGGCCCGCCCTCCTTGTATATCAACCTGGCTGCAGGTTTCCTGCATATACGTGCCAAGTGACCGCTGACGTTGCAGTTTCTGCAGGTATGTTGCTGATACCTGCAAGCTCTGGCTGGGTGTTTGCCTCCACACCTCCAGCATGAGATGGAGGCCCCGTTGTTGGAAACAAAAGGTCCATTACCAGTTGATCGTCTCTGACTGTCTCTGTAACTGTGCTTAAGCGCACCATTAACAGGTGTTGATGGCCCCACTACTGGCCGCATTGTCCATTGCAATGGCATGAATCGCCGTTCAGCTAGCCATTGTCTCTGTTGAATTCCCCCTTTGGGTTCGACTACATGCTGGGGCATGTCCGATTGCCCTTGTCTGCCTCAAGAACTGTGTGCCATATTAACAATGTAGATTCCCTGGTCGTTTGCCGCATTTGAGCCAAGATTTTTGTCATACATCATTCTGGTCTCTTCCTCCCCTGAGCTAAATGTCTGGGCTATCAGAGCCGCTGCTTCCAAGGTCAAGTCTTTGGTCTCAATCAGTTTCCTGAAAACCCCAGCGTGCCCGATGCCCTCAATAAAAAAGTCTTGCAGCATCTCCGCTCTGCATGCATCTGGGAACTTACATCGGCTCACCAGTCGCCGGAGGTCTGCCACGAAGTCTGGAACGCTTTGCCCTTCTCGCCGCCGGTGCACGTAAAACCGGTGTCTCGCCATGTGCATGCTGCTCGCCGGTTTAAAGTGTTCCCCGATCAACTTACTGAGCTCTTCGAACGTCTTGTCCGCCGGCTTCTCTGGCGCTAGAAGGTCCTTCATCAGGGAGTACGTCCTGGATCCACAAACCATCAGGAGATGAGCCCTGCGTTTCTCGGCCGAATCCTGTCCCAGCCATTCCTTAGTGACCAAACTTTGCTGTAGTCTCTCAATAAAGTCGTCCCTATCATCACCAACACAGTACCTCTCTTCTGTGCTGCTAGTGGCCATGCTCGCGCGGTTTAAATCCCAGCTTCTCATCGCCAATGATATGTCCTTACCACACGGTATAAATGCACACGAGGCCCATACTTGAGAGAAGGTCACTCTGTGACCAGTTACCTTTATTACCAAGACCTCAAGTGATGAAGGTGGGTGGAGCTTCCCCTTTTATACCTGAAAGTCCAGGTTAGGAATGTCTCCCACAAGTTTGCCCCGTGTGTTCAATGTTCTCAAGGTGTACAACTTCGATCAGTTTACACATGGGTTACAATAATAGTTAAATACATGACACCTGCTGAGTCAGAACCTGCCCCCAGTCAGTTCCTTGTTAGTATAGTGGTGAGTGTCCCTATCTGTCACATGCGAGACCAGTGTTCAATTCCCTGAAGGTGAGGAACCATTTCTCAGATGTTGAATTTTACTTCTGTTTCTTGGTGTAGATTTGTATTGAAAAGTTCCAGAGCAATCTCGAACAGTAAAATTACAGCAAGAGGAGATTGTCACTTTCAGAATTTTAGTAAACGGAGACTTTTTAGTGATTGAGTTCCTTTGTGCGGCACAGAGTTTGATGATTGAGATATGTCTGAGTAACATTTAAAGAGGCAGTGACCTGGTAGTCATCGCCGAGTGGTTAAGGCGCTGGACTAGATAATCCATTGGGGTTACCTGCACAGGTTTGAATCCTGCCGACTACGCTTTTTAGTGTTTTTCATTCCGTTTGACAATTTAACCAGGTCCCCACAAAACTGGTTCTGAGATAGGCGGCCTAACGTCCCACACCTTTCAACACTGCCATTTTAAAAAAAATGTCATTGATCGCAATACTGACGATACATACGGATAGAAATAGAGCAAAAATCAGCCAAATTCGTGACAGTGATTCTCCCTGTCTATCCCTCGATATGTCTGTCTGTCAGTGGGAGAATATTTTTAGTTTTGTGCATGTGTGTGTGTGTCTCAGTGTCTGTCTGTGTTCATGTATGAGTCTCTTCATGCTGTCTGTTTGTAGATGTGTATCTGTCTGATTGTGTATTTGTGTTTATCCCCATGCCGTATTTGTGTGTGTCTGTCTCTGTTGATGTCTGTGTTGATGTATGTGTCTGTATATGTGTGTGTGTGGATGTGTGTGTGTCTGTCTCTGTTGATATCTGTGTTGATGTATGTGTCTGTATGTGTGTGTGTGTATGTGTGTGTGTGTGGATGTGTGTGTGTCTGTCTCTGTTGATATCTGTGTTGATGTATGTGTCTGTATATGTGTGTGTGTGGATGTGTGTGTGTCTGTCTCTGTTGATATCTGTGTTGATGTATGTGTCTGTATGTGTGTGTGTGTATGTGTGTGTGTGGATGTGTGTGTGTCTGTCTCTGTTGATATCTGTGTTGATGTATGTGTCTGTATGTGTGTGTGTCTGCCTCTGTTGATGTTTGTGTTGATGTGTGTGTCTGTATGTGTGTGTGTGTTTGACTGTGTCGATTTGTGTGTGTGTGTTGATGTGTGTATGTGTGTGTGTCTGTGTGTGTCTGTTTTGATGTCTGTGTGTCTGTGTGTTGATGTGTGTTAATCCAGTAACAAGCATTCACGTCCTTCCGAAAATGTGATGCCCAGAATTTGATCCAAGACTCCAGCTGGTGCCGAACTAGTGTTTTATATCGATTTAGCATAACTTCCTGGCTTGTATACACTGTGCCTCTGCTTATAAAGCTCAGTATCCCACATGTTTTATTAACAGCTTTATTAACCTGCCCTGCCAATGATGGAATCTCTGCTCTGCTCAACACATTGGCAGAGGGGCTTGAATCCCAGATTCTCACAGAGACTAGAATCTGACTACTGACAGCACCAGGATGGCCGAGTGGTTAATGCGTTGGACTTACGATCCATTTATACCCGTGTGGGTTTGAACCCTGCTCCTGGTAACTCTTTAATTTAAAACCGATTTCCTCCCAGCCTGCTCAGTGACACTCGATTGTCATGTGTTGAATCTGAATCTTTCTCCAACTCTGTGACACGCTCAAGTCAGAAAGAAATGAAATTGTGAAATGTATCTGTGCCTCTCAATCTCTACGTCACTCTCTGCCTCTCTCTCTCTCTTTAGAGAGCTGTGTATGTGGTTGTGTGTTTGAGTCTTTGTCATTCTGTCTTTTTCTCTCTGTCTCACTCTATCAGTCTCTCTTTCTTTGTCTCTATCTCGCTGTCTGTCTCCCCCTGTTTGTCTGTTGGTCTCTTTCTCATTAATAGAGTCATTAATATAGATTGTAAATAGTTGAGGACCCAGCACTGATCCCTGTGGCACCCCACTTGTCACTGTTTGCCAATGGGACAATGACCCATTTATCCCGACTCTCTGTTTTCTGTTAGTTAGCCAATCCTCTATCCATGCTAATACATTACACCCAACCCCATCAGCTTTTATCTTGTTCAGTAACCTTTTATGTGACACATTATTGAATGCCTTCTGGAAAGCAAATACACCACATCCACTGGTTCCCCTTATCCACCCTGCTGGTTACATCCTGAAAGAAGTGCAGCATTGAGTGTTTGTCACTCTCAGTCTGTCTGTCGCTCTGTCTCTCTCTGTCTGTGTGTCTCTGTCTGTCTCCCTCTCCATGTCTCTATCTCGCTGTCTGTCTCCCTGTTTCTCTGTTTGTCTCTGTGTCTCAATGTGATTGCCTCTTTCTCACGGTGTCCAGTTCTGTTCACAGCTTGATTCCAGCTGTGACAGCATCTCCCCTGTGAGTTCCTTGTTAGTACAGTGGTGAGTATCCTTGCCTCTCACACAGGAGACTGGGGTTCAATTCCCTGACAGTGAGGAATAAGATGTTGAATTTTACTTACGTTTCTTGGTGTAGATTTATATTAAAAAGTTCCAGAGCAATATAGAACAGTAAAAATACAGCAAGAAGAGATTGTAAGTGCCTTTGTGCTGCAGAGATGGATGATTGAATTTTATCTGAGTAACGTTTAAAGAGGCAGAGACCCAGTAGTCGTGGTCGAGTGGTTAAGGCGATGGACTGGAAATCCATTGGAGTTTCCCCGCGCAGGTTTGAATCCTGCCGGCTACGATTCTCAGCATTTTTCATTCCGTTTGACAATTTAACCAGTTCCCTGCAAAACCAACCCTGAGATAGGCGGAATAACGTCCCACACCTTTCAACACTGACATCTTTTTTCAGTTTCCTTGATCAACATCGGCAGTCCCTCGAAACGAGGGTGACCCTTGCTTCCACGTCAAAAAAAAGGATGAGTTCGCAGGTGTTTCAATGAAGGACCTAATATTCCGGATCCCGAACGACATCCTGAAGGGTGGGCGATGCCTGTGTGTGGATTTGTTTAACGTGGGGTGACCGTTGCACACCAGCCACCACACGGGGCTTGACAGAGCGAGGTCTTGGTCCAGTGGCGAGGGTTATCGCAGACGACTGGAGACCTGCTCTGCTGCACAGACCTGGTGCGCACAGATATCGCACAGTGTGGGCTGGGCCTGTGCTGCCCCTGGACCCCTGGCCCCGAACTCACGGCTTTTCAATGTTCATTGATCTGCAATATTGACGATACATACGGATAGAAATAGGGCAAAAATCAGCCAAGTTAGAGACAGTGATTCTCCCTGTCTATCCCTCTATATGTCTAAGGCACTCTGTGTTCTGTCTGACGGTGGGCGGATATTTTTAGATTTGTGGCATGTGTATGTATGTGTGTGTCTCAGTGTCTGTCTGTGTTCATGTGTGTGTGTCTCTCCGTGCTGTCAGTGTGTAGGTGTGTGTCTGTCTGATTGTTTATTTGTGTTTCTCTCCATGCCGTATGTGTTGATGTCTGTGTTGATGTGTGTGTCTGTGTTAATGGTTGTGTATGTGTTTCTGCCTGTGTTGATGTGTGTGTGTGTTGATGTGTGTGTGTATGTGTGTGTTGATGTGTGTGTGTATGTGTGTCTGACTGTGTTGTTTTGTGTGTGTGTTGATGTGTGTGTCTGTGTCTGTATATGTGTGTGTCTGTGTGTCTGTGTGTGTTTTTTTGTGTGTCTGTGTGTGTGTATCTGTGTGTGTATATGTATGTGTATATGTGTGTATATGTGTGTCTGTGTTGATGTGCGTGTAAAATATCTAAATCTTTGGCATTAAGTTGACAGTGAGACGATTCTTTTAAAACAATTCGGAACAGTTTATTAAAAACATACGCACATGCACACTTAACAGCAGTTGTTAATAAACCTACGGATCCACCTTAGTTTTAACAGAGATACAATGAGGTTATAATAAAAAGCGATACACTTTACTTCCCTCTGACTGGCTAGATGAACACACGGCCTGCTGTTGTGGCTGGTCATTGAGCAGGAGGTCTTGCCATGTGTCCAGGAGAGAAAAAAGAGAGCAAACTGTGGCTTGAGTCAGTTCTGATACCTCTCAGGGCCCAATGTTCCTCAGAAAGCCTCAGGATTGGATCTTGGTCCCAGGGCAGTTCCTTACTGGCTCTCCTCACCCATGTGTCTGTCTGGACTGGCCCAGCTATCTCTTGATTAGGTTAATTGATTTCCAATTAACACAATACATAAACGGGCCATACTGGAACCCTGTCAGCATCCATTTTGTTTCAACACTGCAGCCTTTCCGTCTAATCTACACTTTTAACATTTATACATACACAGAATCAATGTTATCATTAATAAACACTTTTATTCTTACAAACGCCCCACCTTGAGGGGGAAATATCCTTATTGACTCCTCATATGGTTTATCTCCTCAGGGCTCACATATCATAAACATTGAGAGGGTTTTAAACTTGGAGAGAGAGAGAGAAAAGTGAATTGACGATTGCTGATGTCCGTGAGTCATGCTGCAGCTCCCACTTGTCCATCTTTCCTCAGCTTCGGTCGTGGCCAGGATCGGCCTGACAATCGTGAGGATCCGTAATGTCATGTATTTAACTCTCATTGTAACCCATGTATGAGCTGACCGAAGTTGTACACCTTGAGAACACTGACCACAGGGGGCGAACTTGTGGGAGACACTCCTAACCTGGACTTTCAGGTATAAAAGGGGAAGCTCCACCCACTGTCTGCCTCTCGAGGTCTTGGCAATAAAGGTAACTGGTTACAGAGTGATCTTTTCTCAAGTATGGGCCTCGTGTGCATTTATACTGTATAGTAAGGACATATTATTGGCGACGAGAAACTGGGATTTAAACCACGCGAGCATGGCCACTAGCAGCACAGAAGAGAGGTACTGTGTTGGTGATGATTGGGACGACTTTATTGAGAGACTACAGCAAAGTTTTGTCACTAAGGAATGGTTGGGACAGGATTCGGTCCAGTTCATATACCAGGACGCCACCGATAATGATGAAAGTGCTCCTCAGTGGCATCCCAGTATTAATGGAGCTAGACACAAGGGCCAAAAAGTCCCTGTGAGTATCAAACAGTTCGAAAGGTTGTGGGTGTCCAAGGCCAGGAGGCCAATATTATTGCCGCTAGATGCGCTGCTACGGACATATACAAGGAGATCATTCCGGTGCTAGGCAGCGCCATGGTAGTCGTGACCCACAAAGATTCGGAGAACAGGTTGCCACTATGGATTGTCCCGGGGGATGGTCCCGCACTACTGGGGAGGAGTTGGCTGACTGTCATGAGCTGGAAATGGGTCGATGTCAATGCAATTTCTTCTGTGGAGCGAGTATCATGCTCACAGATCCTGGACAAATTTGACTCATTATTTCAACCCGGCATCGGCACTTTCATGGGGACCAAGGTAGTGATTCACATAAACCGGGACGCCAGGCCAGTACACCACAAGGCCAGAGCGGTGCCGTACGTGATGCGGGAAAAGATAGAAGGCGAATTGGACCGCCTGCTGAGGGAAGGCATCATCTCGCCAGTCGAATTCAGTGACTGGGCGAGCCCGATTGTGCCGGTGCTCAAGGCGGATGGATCGGACAGGATATGTGGCGATTACAAGGCCACCATCAATCGGGTGTCACTCCAAGTCCAGTACCCGCGACAGAGAGCGGAGGACCTCTTTCCGACGATATCCGGTGGCAAACTTTTTTCAAAATTGGACTTGACGTCAGCTTACATGACCCAGGAGCTGGCGAGTGAGTTGAAGAAGCTGACCATCATCACAACACACAAGGGGCTGTTTGACTATAACAGATGTCCGTTCGGGATTCGTTCGGCTGCCGCGATCTTTCAGCGAAATATAGAAAGCCTCCTCAAGTCGATTCCAAGGACGGTGGTTTTTCAAGACGACATCCTCATCACGGGTTGCGATACTGAAGAACACCTCCACAACCTGGAGGAGGTGCTACGCAGACTGGACTGGGTAGGGCTGCGACTGAAAAAGGCGAAGTGCGTCTTCTTAGCTCCAGAGGTAGAATTCCTGGGGAGGAGGGTAGCAGCAGACGGGATCAGACCTACTGCTTCCAAAACGGAAGCGATCCAGAGAGCACCCAGACCCCGTAACATGATGGAGCTGCGTTCGTTCCTGGGGCCCCTGAACTATTTTGGCAACTTTCTTCTCAAATTCAGCACACTGTTAGAGCCGCTACACGTGCTCCTACGCAAAGGTTGCGATTGGGTCTGGGGGGACAGGCAGGAAAGGGCTTTTGATAGGGCACGCAATTTGTTCTGCTCCAACAAACTGTTGACGTTATATGACCCGTGTAAGAAAGTTGTGTTAAAATGCGATGCGTCGTCCTATGGGGTCGGGTTTGTGTTGCAGCATGTGAATGCCAATGGTCAGTTACTGCCGGCAGTTTATGCCTCCATAAGTCTGTCCCGGGCAGAAAGGGGTTACGGGATGGTAGAAAAGGAAGCGCTAGCATGTGTATATGCCGTAAAAAAATGCACCAGTACCTCTTTGGCAGGAAATTTGAGCTGGAGACAGATCACAAACCCCTAACATCCCTTTTTGCCGACAACAAGGCCATAAATGCAAATGCACCGGCCCCCATACAGAGGTGGGCACTTACATTAGTCGCCTATGACTACACAATTCAGCACAGACCGGGCACTGAAAACTGCGCCGATGCACTCAGCAGGCTACCACTAGCCACCACTGAGAGGACAGCTGAGCATGATGCTGAGATGGTCATGGCTGTTGAAGCTTTCAAAAGCGAAGGCTCACCTGTGACAGACCGTCAGATTAAAATCAGGACAAATAAAGACCCGCTACTGTCTTTAGTTAAGAAATGTGTCCTGAACGGGGACTGGGCAGCCATGTACGGGGCATGCCCTGAGTATTTTAAACCATTTCGTAGGCGCAAGGATGAATTCTCGATTCAGGCCGATTGCCTACTGTGGGGAAACTGCGTAGTCTTGCCCCAGATGGGCAGAGAGGTGTTCGTCAGAGAACTCCACAATGAGCACCCGGGCATTGTCACGATGAAGGCAATTGCCAGGTCACACGTTTGGTGGCCAGGGATAGATGCAGATCTGGAACTTTGTGTTCGCAGGTGCAACACGCAATGCGCCCAGGGAAGCCCCCCTTAGCCCCTGGCTATGGCTCGCGAAGCCTTGGTCACGCATCCATGTGGACTACGCAAGTCCTTTCATGGGAAAAATGTTTTTGGTTCTGGTAGACGTCTACTCTAAATGGATCGAGTGTGACATTTTAAATTCAAGCACATCCTCTGCCACGGTAGAAAGTCTACGGGCAATGTTCACCGCCCACAGTCTATCGGACATCTTGGTCAGCGACAATGGCCCGTGCTTCACAAGCACTGAATTCCAGGACTTCATGGCAGGCAATGGAATTAACCAGGTTAGAACGGCACCGTTCAAGCCGGCCTCAAACGGCCAGGCAGAACGAGCAGTGCAGATAATCAAACAGGGGATGCTCAGAATCCAAGAGGGTTCCCTACAATGCCACTTATCACGCCTCACGTTGGCCTACAGATCCCAACAACACTCGCTCACAGGGGTTCCACCCGCAGAGCTGCTAATGAAATGGACGCTCAAAACCCGGTTATCCCTTATACACCCCACCATGAAAGAAATTGTCGAGAGCAGGCGCCAGTCACAATATGACTACCATGACAGGAATGCGAGGGCGCGATGTATTGATGTAAATGACCCTGTTTTTGTCCTCAACTACGCTGCAGGGCCCAAATGGCTTGCAGGCACTGTGGTTGCCAAAGAGGGAAATAGGATTCAGGTAGTTAAACTTACCAATGGACAAATCTGCCGCAAACATGTGGATCAAACAATAAGGAGGTTCAGCAACCCCATAGAAGAAGCAGAGGAAGAACACGATGTAGAGTTCACTCCACCACAGGTGACCGAACACAGGAACCAAAGGGAGGAGAGCCCAGTCACTGTGGGCAGTCCAGACAGGCCTGAGGCACCGCAAACAGCAGACACTCAGGCCAGTGACCAACAACCGGAGCCCCAACTCAGGCGCTCCACAAGGGAGCGTAAACCACCAGAGAGACTCAACCTGTGATCCCAATAAGACTTTGGGGAAGGAGGTGATGTCATGTATTCAGCATTGTAACCCATGTATAAACTGACCTAAGTTGTACACCGTGAGAACACTGACCACTAGGTGGGAGACACTCCTAACCTGGACCTTCAGGTATAAAAGGGGAAGCTCCACCCACCTTCATCACTTGAGTGCTAAGGAATAAAGGACAGGTCACAGACTGACCTTCTCTCAAGCATGGGCCTCGTGTGCATTTATACTGTATAGTAAGGGTGTATCAAATTCCACCCCCTTAGTGATTGTGATTGTGTTAAGTTCCTCTCCCCAATAGCCCTTTGACCATCCACTGTTTGGATATTGTTAATGTTCTCTCCCGTAAAAACTGATACAAAATATTTGTTCAGAGTTTCTGGCATCTCCATCTTCCCCATTATTAATTCCCCGGTCTCGTCCTCTAAGGGGCCAACATTTACACACCCATCATTGTAATACTCTGATATAGCTTACTACCCTCACTGGAACATAGTGATTAACACTGCACCCCTCACTTATACCAATCTGATATATCTCACTACACTCAATGTAACACTGATATACCTCACACCACTCACAGTAACATTGATATAACCCACACCCATCACTGTAACACTGATACACCACACAGCCTCACTGTAACACTGATACACCCCACACCACTTGCTGTAACACGCTGATATACCCCGCACCCCTCACTATAACATTGATATAAACCCAGACCCCTCACTATAACAATGATATACCCCACACCCCTCACTGTAATACTGATATACCCCACACCACTCGCTGTAACACGCTGATATACCCCGCACCCCTCACTGTAACATTGATATAACCCACAACCATCACTGTAACACTGATATACCACACAGCCTCAGGGTAACACTGATATACCTCACACCACTCACAGTAACATTGATGTAACCCACACCCATCACTGTAACACTGATACACCACACAGCCTCAGGGTAACACTGATATACCCCACACCACTCGCTGTAACACGCTGATATACCCCGCACCCCTCACTGTAACATTGATATAAACCCAGACCCCTCACTATAACAATGATATACCCCACAACCCTCACTGTAATACTGATATACCCCACACCACTCGCTGTAACACGCTGATATACCCCACACCCCTCACTGTAACACTGATACATCCCACTCCCCTCACTGTAACACTGATATACCTCACACCACTCACAGTAACATTGATATACCCCACACCCATCACTGTAGCACTGATATAACACACAGCCTCCATGTAACACTGATATACTCCACACCAATCGCTGTAACACGAATGTACCCCACACCCCTCACTGAAACATTGATGTACCACACAGCTCTCAATCTAACACTGATATGCCTCATACGTCTCAATAATATTGGGAAATGCCCCGTGTGTGAGCCGTCATCTTATTGCAGGTCGCAAGTGCCATCATCTTATTTCGGGGTGCAATTGTGGTCATCTTCTTGCTGGGAGAGCGACCATCTTAGTGCAGGACCCCAGAGCCGTGATCTTAGTGCAGGACCCCAGAGCCATGATCCTAGTGCGGGAACCCAGAGCCACAGACAGAAAGGAAAAGGAGGCGGGGTGGCATTGCTGATTAAAGAGAAAATTAATGCAATTGTAAGGAAAGACATTTGCTTGGATGATATGGAATCGGTATGGGTGGAACTACAGAATACCAAAGGGCAGAAAACGCTTGTGGGAGTTGTGTACAGACCTGCAAACAGCAGTCGTGATGTTGGGCAGGGCATCAAACAGGAAGTTACGGGTGCATGCAATAAAGGTGCAGCAGTTATCATGGGTGACTTTAATATGCATATAGATTGGGCTAACCAAGCTGGAAACAATATGGTGGAGGAGAATTTCCTGGAGTGCAGAAGGGATGGTTTTCAAGACCAATATGTCGAGGAACCAACTAGGTGGGAGGCCATCTTAGACTGGGTGTTGTGTAATGAGAGAGGATTAATTAGCAATCTCGTTGTGCGAGGCCCCTTGGGGAAGAGTGACCATAATATGGTGGAATTCTACATTAGGATGGAGAATGAAACAGTTAAGTCAGAGACCATGGTCCAAAACTTACAGAAGGGTAACTTTGAGGCATGAAGTGGCTAGGATACATTGACGAATGATACTTATGGGGTTGACAGTGGATGGGCAATGGCAGACATTTAGAGACCGCATGGATGAACTACAACAATTGTACATCCCTGTCTGGCGTAAAAATAAAAAAGGGAAGGTGGCTCAACCGTGGCTATCAAGGGAAATCAGGAATAGTATTAAAACCAAGGAAGTGGCATACAAACTGGCCAGAAATAGCAGCAAACCCGGGGACTGGGAGAAATGTAGAACTCAGCAGAGGAGGACAAAGGGTTTCATTCGAGCAGGGAAAATAGAGTTCGAGAGGAAGCTTGCAGGGAACATTAAAATGGACTGCAAACGCTTGTATAGATATGTAAAGAGAAAAAGGTTAGTAAAGACAAACGTAGGTCCCCTGTAGTCAGAATCAGGGGAAGTCATAACTGGGAACAAAGAAATGGCAAACCAATTGAACAAGTACTTTGGTTCGGTATTCACTAAGGAGGACACAAACAACCTTCCGCATATAAAAGGGGTCGGAGGGTCTAGTAAGGAGGAGGAATTGAGGGAAATCCTTATTAGTCGGGAAATTGTGTTGGGGAAATTGATGGGATTGAAGGCCGATAAATCCCCAGGGCCTGATGGTCTGCATCCCAGAGTACTTAAGGAGCTGGTTTTGGAAATAGCGGATGCATTGACAGTCATTTTCCAAAATTCCATAGACTCTGGATCAGTTCCTATGGAGTGTAGGGTAGCCTATGTAACCCCACTTTTTAAAAAAGGAGGGAGAGAGAAAACAAGGAACTATAGACCAGTCAGCCTGACATCGGTAGTGGGTAAAATGATGGAATCAATTATTAAGGATGTCATAGCAGCGCATTTGGAAAGAGGTGACATGATACGTCCAAGTCAGCATGGATTTGTGAAAGGGAAATCATGCTTGACAAATCTTCTGGAATTTTTTGAGGATGTTTCCAGTAGAGTGGACAAGGGAGAACCAGTTGATGTGGTGTATTTGGACTTTCAGAAGGCTTTCGACAAGGTCCCACACAAGAGATTAATGTGCAAAGTTAAAGCACATGGGATTGGGGGTAGTGTGCTGACGTGGATTGAGAACTGGTTGGCAGACAGGAAGCAAAGAGTAGGAGTAAATGGGTACTTTTCAGAATGGCAGGCAGTGACTAGTGGGGAACCGCAAGGTTCTGTGCTGGGGCCCCAGCTGTTTACATTGTACATTAATGATTTAGACGAGGGGATTAAATGTATTATCTCCAAATTTGCGGATGACACTAAATTGGGTGGCAGTGTGAGCTGCGAGGAGGATGCTATGAGGCTGCAGAGTGACTTGGCTAGTTTAACTGAGTGAGCAAATGCATGGCAGGTGAAGTATAATGTGGATAAATGTGAAGAATGAGAGGGGATCTCATAGAAACATTTAAAATTCTGACGGGTTTAGACAGGTTATATGCAGGAAGAATGTTCCCAATGTTGGGGAAGTCCAGAACCAGGGGTCACAGTCTAAGAATAAGGGGAAAGCCATTTAGGACCGAGATGAGGAGAAACTTCTTCACCTAGAGAGTGGTGAACCTGTGGAATTCTCGACCACAGAAAGTTGTTGAGGCCAATTCACTAAATATATTCAAAAAGGAGTTAGATGTAGTCCTTACTACTAGCGGGATCAAGGGGTATGGCGAGAAAGCAGGAATAGGGTACTGAAGTTGCATATTCAGCCATGAACTCATTGAATGGTGGTGCAGGCTCGAAGGGCCGAATGGCCTATTCCTGCACCTATTTTCTATGTTTCTATGTTTCTATGATCTTAGTGTGGGAACCCAGAGCCATGATCTCAGTGCAGGAACCCAGAGCCATGATCTTAGCGCAGGACCCCAGAGCCACCATCTTAGTGCAGGACCCCAGAGCCATGATCTTAGTGCAGGATCCCAGAGCCACCATCTTAGTGCAGGACCCCAGAGCCATGATCTTAGTGCAGAACCCCAGAGCCATGATCTTAGTGCAGGATCCCAGAGTCACCACCTTAGTGCAGGATCCCAGAGTCACCATCTTAGTCCAGGACCCCAGAGCCATGATCTCAGTGCAGGATCCCAGAGCCACCATCTTAGTGCAGAACCCCAGAGCCATGATCTCAGTGCAGGATCCCAGAGTCACCATCTTAGTGCAGGATCCCAGAGCCACCATCTTAGTGCTGAACCCCAGAGCCACCACCTTAGTGCGGGAACCCAGAGCCATGATATTAGTGCAGGATCCCAGAGCCACCATCTTAGTGCAGGACCCCAGAGCCACCATCTTAATGCAGGACCCCAGAGCCACCAACTTGGTGCGGGAACCCAGAGCCATGATATTAGTGCGGGAACCCCGAGCCACCATCTTAGTGCAGAACCCCAGAGCCACCATCTTAGTGCGGAACCCTAGAGCCACCATCCTAGTGCGGGAACCCAGAGCCACCATCTTAGTGCAGGACCCCAGAGCCACCATCTTAGTACAGGACCCGAGAGCCACCATCTTAGTGCAGGACCCCAGAGCCACCATCTTAGTGCATGAACCCAGAGCCACCATCCTAGTGCGGGACCCCAGAGCTATGATCTTAGTGCAGAATCCCAGAGCCACCATCTTCATGCAGGAACCCAGAGCCACCATCCTAGTGCGGGAACACAGAGCCATGATTTAGTGCGGGACCCCAGAGCCGCCATCTTAGTGCGGGAACCCAGAGCCGTGATCCTAGTGCAGAACCCCAGAGCCACCATCTTAGTGCGGGAACCCAGAGCCATGATATTAGTGCACGATCCCAGAGCCACCATCTTAGTGCAGGACCCCAGAGCCACCATCTTAATGCAGGACCCCAGAGCCACCATCTTGGTGCGGGAACCCAGAGCCATGATATTAGTGCGGGAACCCCGAGCCACCAACTTAGTGCAGAACCCCAGAGCCACCATCTTAGCGCGGGACCCCAGAGCCACCATCTTAGTGCGGGAACCCAGAGCTACCATCTTAGTGCAGGACCCCAGAGCCACCATCTTAGTGCAAGACCCGAGAGCCACCATCTTAGTGCAGGACCCCAGAGCCACCATCTTAGTGCGTGAACCCAGAGCCACCATCCTAGTGCGGGACCCCAGAGCTATGATCTTAGTGCAGAATCCCAGAGCCACCATCTTCATGCAGGAACCCAGAGCCACCATCCTAGTGTGGGAACACAGAGCCATGATTTAGTGCGGGACCCCAGAGCCGCCATCTTAGTGCGGGAACCCAGAGCCGTGATCTTAGTGTAGGAACCCAGATCCACCATCTTAGTGCAGGAACCCGGAGCCACCATCTTAGTGCGGGAACCCAGAGCCACCTTCCTAGTGCGGGACCCCAGAGCTATGATCTTAGTGCAGAATCCCAGAGCCACCATCTTAGTTGCAAGACCCGAGAGCCACCATCTTAGTGCAGGACCTCAGAGCCACCATCTTAGTGCGTGAACCCAGAGCCACCATCCTAGTGTGGGACCCCAGAGCTATGATCTTAGTGCAGAATCCCAGAGCCACCATCTTCATGCAGGAACCCAGAGCCACCATCCTAGTGCGGGAACACAGAGCCATGATTTAGTGCGGGACCCCAGAGCCGCCATCTTAGTGCGGGAACCCAGAGCCGTGATCTTAGTGTAGGAACCCAGATCCACCATCTTAGTGCAGGAACCGGAGCCACCATCTTGTGCGGGAACCCAGAGCCATCATCTTAGTGTAGGACCCCAGAGCCACCATCTTGGTGCGGAAACCCAGAGCCATGATATTAGTGCTGGAACCCCGAGCCACCATCTTAGTGCAGAACCCCAGAGCCACCATCTTAGTGCAGGACCCGAGAGCCACCATCTTAGTGCGGGAATCCAGAGCCATGATCTTATTGCGGGAACCAAGAGCCACCATCTTAGTGCAGGACCCCAGAGCCACCATCTTAGTGCGGGTATCCAGAGCCACCTTCCTAGTGCGGGACCCCAAAGCTATGATCTTAGTGCCGAACCCCAGAGCCACCATCTTCATGCAGGAACCCAGAGCCACCATCCTAGTGCGGGAACACAGAGCCATGATCTTAGTGCGGGAACCCAGAGCCGTGATCTTAGTGCAGGAACCCAGATCCACCATCTTAGTGCAGGAACCCAGAGCCACCATCTTAGTGCGGGAACCCAGAGCCACCATCTTAGTGCGGGAACCCAGAGCCACCATCATAGTGCGGGATCCTAGAGCCATGATCTTAGTGCGGGATCCTAGAGCCATGATCTTAGTGCGGGATCCTAGAGCCATGGTCTTAGTGCAGGACCCCAGAGCCGTGATCTTAGTGCGGGAACCCAGAGCCACCATCTTAGTGCGGGAACCCAGAGCCACCATCTTAGTGCGGGAACCCAGAGCCACCATCTTAATGCAGGACCCCAGAGCCACCATCTTAGTGCAGGAAACCAGAGCCACCATCTTAGTGCAGGAAACCAGAGCCATGATCTTAGTGCGGGAACCCAGAGCCACCATCTTAGTGCGGGACCCCAGAGCCACCATCTTAGTGCAGGACCCCAGAGCCACCATATTAGTGCAGGAACCCAGAGCCACCATCTTAGTGCGGGAACCCAGAGCCACCATCTTAATGCAGGACCCCAGAGCCACCATCTTAGTGCAGGAAACCAGAGCCACCATCTTAGTGCAGAAAACCAGAGCCATGATCTTAGTGCGGGAACCCAGAGCCACCATCTTAGTGCGGGATCCTAGAGCCATGAACTTCGTGCGGGATCCGAGAGCCATGATCTTAGTGCGGGATCCTAGAGCCACCAGCTTAGTGCGGGAACCCAGAGCCATGATCTCAGTGCCGACCCCAGAGCCATGATCTCAGTGCCGACCCCAGAGCCATGATCTCAGTGCCGACCCCAGAGCCTTGATCTTAGTGCCGACCCCAGAGCCATGATCTCAGTGCCGACCCCAGAGCCATGGTCTTAGTGCAGAACCCCAGAGCCATGATCTTAGTGCGGGACCCCAGAGCCCCCATCTTAGTGCGGGAACCCAGAGCCATGATCTTAGTGCGGGATCCTAGAGCCACCACCTTAGTGCAGGACCCCAGAGCCATGATCTTAGTGCGGACCCCAGAGCCATGATCTTAGTGCGGGAACCCAGAGCCGTGATCTTAGTGCTCTGAGAGCGATTCCCAGCACGAGTGCGATTCCATCTCAACATCAGGCCTCAGGGAGTCGAAGGCTACAAACTGTCCTCTCATCTTCTCATCGTTTAATGAATTTCACAATCAGAGTAAAAGGATATTTCAACATATTCTTAAACTGCTCTCTGAACTTAGTCTGTGTCACGGCATAAATAGCCGTGTTTGTGCAGCAACTCAGCAGCTGCAGCATGAAGCCCAGTTCCACGACCCAAGTATCTAGTAAAGGAGTCGACTGGACATCCAGTACGTACAGACGCCTAGTTATAGAATACACCGTAAGCATTGACCATAACAGGATGAAATTCGCCGAGACCACCAGCAGTAAAATGATGGATTTCCTGCGGCTCTCCATCTCGGGGTCTCTGGGAGTCTCCGCACTGCTGGGACCCCGGAGTCTGCGGCGAGCTCTGCTGGCCACTAAAATGTATCTGATGGTGAGAGCGTTGAGCAGCAGAATCACCACAAATGGGACACACGGGTTGAGGAGATAGTGAAGGCTCTCGATTGACCCCCAGATCTTTGAAAACATAACATTGTTTCTCCCACCACAAGGCCAGGGTGAGTTCGCAAACCCATACGTATCGCTCAACATAAAATACCAGGTGATGTCCTTTAAAAAACTCAGCACTGTCACTGTTCCCAGAACCACAGCCGCCGTTCTCTCGGTGCAATATTTAGTTTTCAGCTTCTGGCAACAAATGGCCACAAATCGATCGAAGGTGAAAGTGACGGTGAACCAGACAGAACAGTCTGTAGTTGTATAAAGCAGCACGCTGTGGATATTACACACACGGATTAAGTACACAAACTGAAAATATTCCGCATAACGAATTGGAATCTGCCTCAGTACTAGGTCCAAGATAATGACCAGGAGATCCGCTGCTGACATGGCCAGCAGGTAACGGGTGACACATTTGGAGAGTCCGCACTTTCCCCGGGACAGGATCACGATCGTCAAGATGTTAACTGTGAGGGAGGGAAATAAACAGGAACATTATACTCTGGCTCTGGGAGCCAGAGCAGCAGTTTGATGGAATTCCGGGTCAATCCTGCAACTCATTAGCCACATTCAATGAGACAATCTAATTCTATTACCTCGAGCACCCTGGCCGATATCAATGGAGGCAGGGAAAGCGCAGGGAAGTGGAGTTGAGGTCGAAGATCAGCCAGGATCTTATAAATGGCAGAGCAGGCTCGAGGGGCCGTATGGCCAACTCCTGCTCCTAATTCTGATGTTTTTTTAATCTGTTTTTAAAGTGGCAGTTATCACAAACCATTCGAGTGCTTGGAAGTGAGATTTGTGAATTCACTTGGACTGTCAGGTAGCACGTCGTCATTCTGCTCAGAGTTACTTCACTTACTGCTGCCTGTCTGAATTGATCATATATTGGGATACTGAGCACATGGGGCAAGGTGGTCACATCTTTCTGCAATGGGCACTGGGAGTGACGCAGTACAGCTCCAGCAGACCAACACTTCGAGCCAGTCCATGTCACTTCGGAGCTCTGAGGTACAAAGTCTGTTCCCTTGAACTGGAGAATATATATTGTGCTCTATCCAGACAGGCTTTTAATGTGTGTAAGCAGTGGATACTCAAGATACTGATGACTGACAATAAATTGAATTTGCTAAATCTCTAATTTTTTGAAGGGAACTTATTCGATTTGTCTTTTCATGTCTAGGGAAATAAATGTGGCCAGGCTGGTGAGGTGAGCATGGCAGGGGTGGAGTGGTCATTTTAGTGGGGCAGACACCAAGAGTTGTGACTGGTCCGATGATGCAGGTGTCATCTTGTGATAGTTCTGTGGAACAGAGCCTGCAGCCAGTCTGGTGATGTGAGGAGAGGTGTTCGAGGTAGTTTGCTGGAATACACACTATTCTTTCTCAAACTGGCACTGCATCATAGTTCAGGAGAGTGGGCTATGAAGCTTTGGTTTTATGTCAAAACCCACAGACTGCAAGGGGGGATCTTGTCCCCATCTTTAAGGCCCATTACCGCCTCTCAGAGGCAGCTGCTGGTTCCCTCCGCATCCTGTGTATCCACCCCACGAGGGAGTTAGGACATGGTCAGCAGAGTTCTCAATGAGATCTAGTTTATGAGGCTTGTAACTGGGAGGCCAGCCAGGAGATCATTTGATTAGTCGATTCTGGATTGAACCAATGCATGGATAAGGGTTTATACAGCGAAGGGCAGAGGGAGATACGCGATATTATGTGGGGTAGTAGGCATCTCTGGTAATGCAGAGGGTTTATACAGGGAAGGGCAGAGGGATATATGTGATATTATGCGGGATAGTAGGCATCTCTGGTAATGCAGAGGGTTTGTAGAGGGAAGGGCAGAGACAGGGGTAGATATGTGATATTATGCGGGATAGTAGGTACCTCTGGTAATACAGAGGGTTTATACACTGAAGGGCAGAGACAGGGGGAGATACGCGATATTATGGGGGTAGTAGGCACCTCTGGTAATGCAGAGGGTTTATACACTGAAGGGCTGTGTCCGGGGGAGATACGCGATATTATGGGGGTAGTAGGCACCTCTGGTAATGCAGAGGGTTTATACACTGAAGGGCAGAGACAGGGGGAGATACGTGATATTATGGGGAGTAGTCGCCACCCCTGGTAATACAGAGGGTTTATACACTGAAGGGCTGTGTCCGGGGGAGATACGTGATATTATGGGGTGTAGTCCCCACCTCTGGTCATTGAGAGGATATGAGGTTGGTGCACAGCTCAGGGTCAAAGATAACGCCGAGGTTGCAAACACTCCGGTTCAATCTCAGACATTGTCCACTGAGCAGCTCTGAGTCGGTCGATAGAGAACAAAGTTTGTGACGAGGATCAAATAAAATGGCTTTGGTCTTCCCAAGATTTAACTGACAAACACATTAATACAATAAAACCTTGTTCACAGATAGAATAACTGGATATAGAGACTTACCAGTGGCACCAACAACAGCAAAGACGAGAGAGTAAATTAGAAGGACATTAACACAGTTAGAAACATTTTGTACAGTAAAAATCTGGATGGAGAGGTTACCTGGAACAACAACAGCAGCGAGGGAGGGGAGTAAATGACAAGACCAGCAATACAGTAAAGCACGGCTCATAGAATTAATAGCCGGATGGAAAGACTTACCGGGAATACCAACAATAGCCAGGAGAGGATAGTAGAACATTTGCGTCATCTGAATTGCCACGATTACCCGTGTTTTTAAACTGTAGTAATGATAATTTTCAACAAAGTAGTCAAATCTCCAAATGAAGCGCCCATCCAGTGTTGCATCTTTCCAAGCCACTGATCTCAGATTCAGATCCATTGTTGTAACATTCCAATCTACTGTTCTCAGATTCTGACTCCCTCTCTGTGGAGCAGTGCGATGATCACTGTTAGTGCCGGAGGCAATGCTCTCACTGACAATATGGGATAACACACTGAAAGGAATCTCTTATTAATAGAAGAGGGGAACTCTCCAACGACACAATTCGAGTCCATGAAGTTACTGAACAAACAACTTCAGCTAACCCGTGGAGACTTACATTAATTACTGTCACTGAACAAACAACTTCAGTTAACCAGTGGAGACTTACATTAATTACTGTCGCTGAACAAACAGCTTCAGTTAACCCCTTTCAATCCAAAACTTTTTGTACCACAATAAAGTAGAACATTTATCCTGTCGGATGGGGTATATGAGGCTTGCTGAGGGCAGGAATGGTGGAAATAGCGCAGGCTCTGGCCAGATCATTCAATCCTCCTTGGATATGCAAGTGGTGCCTGAGAACTGCATGGTTGCAAATGTTACACCCTGCTGAAAAACCAAGAGAGGTATAAATCGTGTCACTACTGGCCAGTCAGCCGAAGGTCAGTGGTGGGGTAACAGCTTTAGGCCATATTACAGCACAAAATTATCTGTCGCTTGGAAAAACATTGATTAATATTTAATATAGAAACATAGAAACATAGAAAATAGGTGCAGGAGTAGGCCATTCGGCCCTTCGAACCTGCACCACCATTCAGTAAGATCATGGCTGATCATTCCCTCAGTACCCCTTTCCCGCTTTCTCTCCAAACCCCTTGATCCCTTTAGTCGTAAGGGTCATATCTATCTCCCTCTTGAATATATCCAATAAACTAGCATCAACAACTCTCTGCGGCAGGGAATTCCATAGGTTAACAACTCTAATCTCAGTTTCTCCTAATCTCAGTCCTAAATGTCCTACCCCTTATCCTAAGACTGTGACCTCTGGTTCTGGACTTCCCCAACATCGGGAACATTCTTCCCGCATCTAACTTGTCCAGTCCCATCAGAATTTTATATGTTTCTATGAGATCCCCTCTCATCCTTCTAAACTCCAGTGTATCGAGGCCCAGTTGATCCAGTCTCTCATCATATGTCAGTCCAGCCATCCCGGGAATCAGTCTGGTGAACCTTCGCTGCACTCCCTCAATAGCAAGAATGTCCTTCCTCAGATAAGGAGACCAAAACTGAACACAATATTCCAGGAGATGTCTCTTCAAGACCCTGTACAACTGCAGTAAGACCTCCCTGCTGCTCTATTCAAATCTCCTAGCTATGAAGACCAACATACCATTTGCCTTCTTCACTGCCTGCTGTACCTGCATGCCAACTTTCAATGACTGATGAACCATGACAGGCAGGTCTCGTTGCACCTCCCCTTTTCCTAATCTGCCACCATTCAGATAATATTCTGCCTTCGTGTTTTTTCCCCCAAAGTGGATAACCTCACATTTATCCACATTATACTGCATCTGCCATGAATTTGCCCACTCACCTAATCTGTCCAAATCACCCTGCAGTCTCTTAGCGTCCTCCTCACAGCTCACACCTCCACCCAGTTTAGTGTCATTTGCAAACTTGGAGATATTACACTCAATTCCTTCATCCAAATCATGAATGTATATTGCAAAGAGCTGGGGTCAGCAGAGATTGTTTAAGTCAAAGTGTGTCTGACAAACTTGAATGAGTTCCTTGATGAATTCATGGAGACCGTTAGTGAGTGTGGTGTGATTGATGCTGTGTGTCTGGCCTTTCAAAAGTCATTTGATAAAATGCCACTTAATAGTCTTGATAGTGAAACAGACACCCATGGGATTAAAGGGGCAGTGTCTGTGTGGATACAACATTTGCCAAGGGACAGAGAGTAGTGGTGAAGGGATGTTTTTTTCAGACAGAAGGGAAGTATACAGTGGTCTCACCCAGGGTTCAATACTACCGCCAGTGATCTTTTTGTTCGAAATTAATGGGGTGGACTTAAGCCTAAAAGCTTAATTTCAAAGTTTGCAGATGAAATGAAACTCAGAAATGTGGTAAATAGTGAGTAGAATTCAGGAGCACAGACAGTCTGGTGAAATGGGCAGAAACATGGCAGAGACAATTTAACAAGTGTGAAGTGATGCATGTTGGGGGGAACAATGAAGAGAGGCGATATAAACCGAAGGGTAACATTTTAAATGGGGTGCAGGTACAGAGGGTCAGGGTTTACTTAGACTCAGGTTTGAAGGACAAGTTGGTAAGATTGTAAAAACACACACAGCATCTTTAACTTTATACATCATCAGGTGTGGTATTGACAGGAGTATGACAAAGACACTCAACACAGGTCTGTTGTGGAGAAAAGAATTGTTTAATTGCTTGATCAAGGGAGACACGCTCTACACCAGTTCCTTAACTGGAGGCCTTCTCAACCGTTCTCGGCTAAGAACTTCAGGAGCTGCTTCTTTTATACAGAATTCTTTGCAAAGTCATCATTTACATTATCATTGGTCAGTCTTTCTACCGCGCGACAGTTTTTTTTTGCTTTGTTACAGATTGTTCAATTCTAACTTTGGTAATTATTTCGCCTCCCCCTTGGGTATGAACATGTGTATCCTGCATCCTGCCTCCTGCCACTAACAGGAATCTATCTCTTAGTTCTGAATAACAACAGGAAGTCACTTCGTAGACCTACGACATTGGCTCTGAGTAGTAGCAATTGCACCATTGTCCTGCAGTTGCACCTACTAATTTCACCACATCAGCAAATTGTGTTTTTGCCTTCCGAATCCAAAACCTGTTTAACTCTTTAATTCCAGCTTCCAAGCCCCACTTTGGTCACATGGTTATTCTATTAACCCACCATGACCAATTCTTTTACCTTACTAGACTCGTGTGTCTCCCGCCCCGATTTCACTGATCAGGCGATAGGATTGGGACACTCACGA
This sequence comes from Pristiophorus japonicus, assembly GCF_044704955.1. NCBI lineage: Eukaryota > Metazoa > Chordata > Chondrichthyes > Pristiophoridae > Pristiophorus > Pristiophorus japonicus. The sequence goes on from NC_091999.1 coordinate 5,921,307, forward strand.
CTCATTTCAGGTGTTCGTGTTGGTTCGGTTCATCTCCCCTGTTACTTACTTTCAGCAAAGGCTTCGTTTGATGTTTCTCAGCGGCTTTTACCAGCGCTTTCATCCTTTTCCCCCTACATCTAAAGCAGCATTGAAACAGCAACATAATTATAACCAACATCTGCACGATCACTAATACATGTGATATAATTCTTATCCAAGGGTATACATGAACATTAAGTGCAATATTCCATTAGTCAGCACTTTCTTTGTGTCCTTTTGCCGCTCAATAATCTCTATCATCAGGAAGATGTATTTTTGTTTACGGATACTCTTCTCCAATGCTGTCTGTTCCTCACTTAGTTTGGCAATAGGTTTTCCGTGAGGCTCTTCGAAGCCCTTGTACCCCACCTTTATCGCGTCTACCACCATTCCAATGATAGTTTCTTCTTTTAATTCTGGGTATATAATATATCCCTGAATATTAACCTCTTCTCTGGTCGTGAAGCAAAAGTCGGTGATAGTGATGGGTCAGTGCGTTACTCCTCCCACAGTCATGTTAGTGGCTATGGTGCTGACACACCATTGCCCGTTACTTCGTGGTGCTCCTGTTGTCTCGGAATCCAGCATCAGCGGGGTTATGCTCAGGACGCATCCTTCTGTGCGGCTGAAACCACAGTCACCTTGATCAAATTTGGGATGATCTCGGCACAAAACAACCTGGTTATTCTTATGACAATCTTTAATGCACATACCCTTGGTATCACCTCCCTTCTTAATAATGGATTGGTGCAGTTTGTGTTAGCTGACCCGTGTTTGGTATCTTATTTCTCCTATATTGTCAACTTTATACAGGAGATTTCCCGTGGCCACATCATATTGTGGTATTGACAGTACCAATCCGATTATATTCTGATGACCAGTTGCACGTTTAGTTTTAGGAACCCATGCATGGCTGTTTCGCCTGATTTCACAGGCGTCTGTTTCCCTTTTGCTCAAGGTCCATTCCCTGAATACATCACCGGGGCATTTCGCCCGCTTTCGCTATTGTGCTTTTGGTTCGCGTTTATTAAGTTAATTATCTTGGCATGATCCCTTAGTGTGTGGGCCACTTGTAACAATTCTCATTCGGCCCCATCTCCCAATTGAGCCTGCATCTTCTCATTATCATTTCCCCTTTACAGCAAACCTCTTAGAGTGTGTCAACCTGCTCTTCTACCATCTGGAGATCGATAGTGTTTACCGTCGCTACGCCCGCTGCATATCCTGCACCCATCATTTCTAATTGCTCCCTTTTTCGTCTAACCTTGCCTTTTAATGTGATAAACCTCAGGGTCTTGGACTCGGCTCCATCTAAGGCCCACAGTGTCAGATTTTTATACATGCTTATTGTTTTTGACTGGTAGAAACTGGGGATCGTTAGACTGGTCAGATTTAGAAATATTGTGATTATCTTCTGGCGTATTCCAAAGTGTATCTTTTCCTTCATGTATTTCATTACTAACTCCCCCATTCCCTCCCCTCCCCTTTTGGCCCCCTTTGTTATATGAGGGCATCTTGGAGTTCTCCTCATACACAGGAACATCGTTTCCCCTTGTATGATTGTCACAACTTGTAATTCCCTCTGGGGCGGGTGATGAGCTACTAGTTTCTTCCTTGTCCTTGTAGAATTAGAAGGGCGGTGGTGATCACGTTTATATACATTCTGTTGATAAAACACATCCGGGATATTCCAGGCTTTTAGTTAGATTCTTACCATTTCTACTCCTACTGGATTGTTTGCACCGTTTCTCCGGGCATGTGACCTTCCCCAGGTCTATTGTATCATGGCAAGTACCCCTATTATTATAAATATTAATCCTAGTCCCCCGAAAAGTCCACCTATCAATGCATCCCTCCACTCCTTATTCTTTCAGCTGGAACCAATGTTACCATTGGCCCCCACCTTTCATATTTACGCATGCACACGTGCCTCCGCTAATCAGTAGCTCATAGGGTCCGCTCTGTCGAGGGGTGAATCCAGGTTCTTCTGGTAACACCCTAACCATTACCCTTGCCCCCACCTCGGGTATTCCCACCGGGGTGTTTGTTCCTTTATCCTCGACTTCCTCTTCCTGATTAGCTCGCACTTCCTATCACTTACCTTCCAACTGCCTGCTCAGTTCCATCACATACTTCCTAATTCTATCGCGCAAAGGTCCTAACTCCACTCCTCCTGTAACTATTCCCTCAGGGGGTTTATTAGGGGCCCAGTAACATCAATCTATGTTTTCCCATGGTCCCCATGGGTGGGGTTGGTGCACTATCCTTATTTTTATCACTTTTCCCGGATTATGTTGGGTGCGCGTAACACAGTGCTGACAATTCCCGGCCACCACCAATCCCGTGAGATATTGGATGTCATGGCTTTACGCCCAGCATGGTTAAATGCCGTGGTGTAGCTCCATGACCATTTGCCGAATGCAGGAAGGGGCCAACACTTTTCCGTCCTTTCTCCACACGGAGTCTATACCGGGTGATCCTCCCTTTCTCTCCCATTCTGCTCTTTCTTCCTCGTTTGTACCTGCGTACAGTTTAACTACGTTTATGCCCTCCTCTGTGGTAATGCTACGGACTGACTCTATCTTGATGTCCGCCGTTGTGGCCGCTTCGCGAGCGGCATTGTCCGCAGCCTCATTTCTACGCTGTTTTTCGTCCACTACTTGTTGATGGGCCTGTACCTTTATCACTGCTGCTCTAGCTGGTTTGCTGGCTGCTTCTAACAGTAATTGTATATGTTCATCATGTTTTATACGTTCATCAATGCCAGAGGTAGGAAACCCTCTCCTTCCCCATGCTCCCATGTAGCCATATACTACCCCAAAGGCATACCTGCTATGTGTATATATATTCACTGACTTTCCCTCTGCCAGTAATAAGGCTTCCGTCAGTGTGGTTAATTCTGCTACTTGGGCGAAAAGGCCTCGGTCCAACACTCCCTGCATCACTCCCTCGAGATGCTGGTTTAATACCGCCCATTCCGTACGTAGGTGGCCATTAACCTGCCATCGGGATCGATCCGCATACAATGTGAGGTCTGGGCTTTCGAGAGCTACCTCACTTACATTCCCTGGGGATTCAAAGGCGTTACACTCGTGAGGTTCATCCCCAGTGAGGATTCCTTCTGCCGGGGTTCCCACCGGAGTCTCTGACTATCTTTACTGATTCATGGTGGGGCAGTAAAACGGCTACCCACTTTGCTCGGCGGACGTTGGCGGCGGCCCGGAGCTTTCCAGTATTCAACATTTCTACCAGAGTGTGCTTGGTGTGTCGGACAATTTCGCCTGGTCATCATGACGGGTTCGCTGACCTTGGCTGCCCGTGTGGCATAGTCTAGTGCAGCCACGCATCTGGACAAGCTACTGGTGGTTGTTGGGTTGAATAGTAAGCTCATTCTGTCCCCGTGCATTTCTGTCTCTCATCAGAGAAAATGGCATTTTTAGATTGTTTCCAAACTTTTTAGCATTTTTTTCCTAAACTGTTTAGTATTATTTATTTTAAAAAGGTTTTCAAACCCAAGATTTTCCAATGCAACCAAAATGTTTATCAAGGAGAATATCTCAAAATCCCAATTCAAATACTGTACTGTCAATCTTTTTATTTAAATCTCTTTTACTGAACTAGATGCTTTCACATCATTTAAAATAAGATTCTACACAAAGGAAAACGAGAGCAGAGCTTCCCCAGCCTGTAGCCTCGAGAAACCCACGCAGACATTTTGTTTTTGAGAGGCATTACACTCTCCCTTCTCCTTTCTTTATCTCACTCATAGATTAAATTTATTATCTTTCAGCCCAATGTAATCAATGATTACGTGTTTTTTTTTTTAACAAGTAATTGGGCGTCTCAGCTTGTAATAACCAAATTGAAAAGACAATACTTTGTTACGATATAAGACAATTGCATGTTTTCACGGTAATCCAATTAAACGTCCAAATCATTTCTTTTTTCGCTCGTAACTTATGAAAATAAATCCACATCTGTGTTTTTAACTTAAAATGTCATTCCATTCTCGGTACACAATCCAACTTGTTCACACTTTCCTAAACTTCTCACATCTGGGACAACACTACAAAGGATTAAAAACTTTCAGCTCGCTGCCCGAAAAAGGTGGGTGGAGCTAAAACAAACATACAGAGACACCATTTCTCTTTTAAAAGACCAGCTTTCAGACAAATTAAAAATTCATTAACTCCCACCTCAAATATTCTACAGTTTAGAAAACTTCCACTCAACCACTTTCATTCAACAAAGTTTATCTTTCTGTTCCTCAGCACAAAAGCTGTAGCTTCTGTGTCAATTTTATATTCTTCTTAGATCTACCCACTCTATCCCTTAATCTTAATTTGTGCAATTCCTCTAATTGAGACCTGGCCATGGCCTTATATTGCAAACATTGACTGACCACCATCAAACCTGTTCTGGCTGTCTGTTTATTTGCCTTTCTCCCACCAGAATTTCTGTTTTGCGCGGTTTTCTTTGGGATCACATCCGTCACTTAACATAGTAAATATCATTTTTTTATGGTCGTCAGCAAAATACCTACTCAGCGAACATTCCGGCCCCTGGTCCAGCATATCTTTGCACGCCATCAATGTTTGGTACGTCTACCCCTCTATTGGTTCGTTGTTCCCTTTAACCTGGTTCCCTCGAACCTCGGGTCTGCAATTACAAACCTACGAAGCCGATCTGACTTTGATAATTACTATTGTGACCTCTTAACTACCCTCAAGTCTTTTACACCATTACTGACCTTTCTCACAAGTTCAGACACCCCAGGCGACCGACATGTTTCGCGGCAGATTACATCGGATTTGTGAGTGGTACTTAAAATATATACTCACTCGTGATGGTCTGCACACGTCCGTCTGTCTTTCGCCTGGGTGCATCCTACTGACCACGCCATTCGATGTGGAGTATGACAAAGACACTCTACACAGGCCTGTTGTGGAGAAAAGAATTGTTTAATTGCTTGATCAAGGGAGACACGCTCTACACCAGTTCCTTAACTGGAGGCCTTCCCAACCGTTCTCAATTAAGAACTTCAGGAGCTGCTTCTTTTATACAGAATTCTTTGCAAAGTCATCATTTACATTATCATTGGTCAGTCTTTCTACCGTGTGACAATTGTTTTTGCTTTGTTACAGATTGTTCAATTCTAACTTTGCTAATTGTTTCACCTCCTCCTTGGGTATGAACATGTGTATCCTGCATCCTGCCTCCTGCCACTAACAGGAATCTATCTCTTAGTTTTGAATAACAACAGGAAGTCACTTCGTAGGCCTGTGACATTAGCTCTGAGTAGTAGCAATTGCACCATTGTCCTGCAGTTGCACCTGCTAATTTCACCACATCAGCAAATTGTGTTTTTGCCTTCCTAATCTAAAACGTGTTGAACTCTTTAATTCCCGCTTCACACAGCTGCTGCACAGCTCCCACAGCTAGTACGCAGCTCCCACAGCTAGTACACAACTCCCACAGCTAGAACGCAACTCTCACAACTAGTACACAACTCCCACAGCTAGAACACAACTCTCACAACTAGTACACAACTCCCACAGCTAGAACACAACTCTCACAACTAGTACACAACTCCCACAGCTAGAACACAACTCTCACAACTAGTGCACAACTCCCACAGCTAGTATACAACTCCCACAGCAAGTACACAACTGCTAGAGCGAGTACACAACTCCCACAGCTAGTACGCAACTCCCACAGCTTGTACGCAATTCCCGCAGCTAGTACTCAACTCCCATAGCTAGTCCACAACTCCCACAGCTAGTGGACTACTCCCACAGCAAGTACACAACTCCCACAGCTAGTACACAACTCCCACAGCTAGTACACAGCCAGTACACAACTCCCACAGCTAGTACACAACATAGAAACATAGAAACATAGAAAATAGGTGCAGGAGCAGGCCATTCAGCCCTTCTAGCCTGCACCGCCATTCAATGAGTTCATGGCTGAACATGAAACTTCAGTACCCCCTTCCTGCTTTCTCGCCATACCACTTGATCCCCCGACTAGTAAGGACTTCATCTAACTCCCTTTTGAATATATTTAGTGAATTGGCCTCAACAACTTTCTGTGGTAAAGAATTCCACAGGTTCACCACTCTCTGGGTGAAGAAGTCTCTCCTCATCTCGGTCCTAAATGGCTTACCCCTTATCCTTAGACTGTGACCCCTGGTTCTGGACTTCCCCAACATTGGGAACATTCTTCCTGCATCTAACCTGTCTAAACCCGTCAGAATTTTAAACGTTTCTATGAGGTTCCCTCTCATTCTTCTGAACTCCAGTGAATACAAGCCCAGTTGATCCAGTCTTTCTTGATAGGTCAGTCCCACCATCCCGGGAATCAGTCTGGTGAATCTTCGCTGCACTCCCTCAATAGCATGAATGTCCTTCCTCAAGTTAGGAGACCAAAACTGTACACAATACTCCAGGTGTGGCCTCACCAAGGCCCTGTACAACTGTAGCAACACCTCCCTGCCCCTGTATTCAAATCCCCTCGCTATGAAGGCCAACATGCCATTTGCTTTCTTAACCACCTGCTGCACCTGCATGCCAACCTTCAATGACTGATGTACCATGACACCCAGGTCTCGTTGCACCTCCCCTTTTCCTAATCTGTCACCATTCAGATAATAGTCTGTCTCTCTGTTTTTACCACCAAAGTGGATAACCTCACATTTATCCACATTATACTTCATCTGCCATGCATTTGCCCACTCACCTAACCTATCCAAGTCACTCTGCAGCCTCATAGCATCCTCCTCGCAGCTCACACTGCCACCCAACTTAGTGTCCCACAACTCCCACAGCTAGTACACGACTCCCACAGTTAGTACACAACTCCCACAACGAGTATGCAACTCCCACAGCTAGTACACGACTCCCACAGCTAGTACACAATTACAACAGCTAGTACACAACTCCCACAGCTAGTACACTATTCCCACAGCTAGTATGCAGCTCCCACAGCAAGTATACAACTCCCGCAGCTAGTACACAACTCCCACAGCTAGTACGCAACTCGCACAGCTAGTACACAGCTCGCACAGCTAGTACACAGCTCCCGCAGCGAGTACACATCTCCCACAGCTAGTACACAGCTCCCGCAGATAGTACACTACTCCCACAGAAAGTACACGACTCCCACAGCTAGTACACAACTCCCACAGCTAGTACGCAACTCTCACAGCTAGTACACAACTCCCACAGCTAGTATGCAACTCCCACAATGTGTACTCAACTCCCAGTTAGTACACAACTCCCACAACGAGTATGCAACTCCCACAGCTAGTACACTACTCCCACAACTAGTACACAACTGCCAGAGTGAGTACACAACTCCTACAACTAGTACACGACTCCCACAGCTGGTACACAACTCCCACAGCTGGTACACAACTCCCACAGCTGGTACACAACTCCCACAACTAGTGCACAGCTCTCACAGGTAGTACACAACTCCCACAGCTAGTACGCAACTCGCACAGCTAGTACACAGCTCCCACAGCTAGTACATAGCTCCCACAGCTGGTACACAACTCCCACAGCTAGTACGCAACTCCCACAGCTAGTACACAACTCCCACAGCTAGTGCACAACTCCCACAGCAAGTACACAACTGCCAGAGTGAGTACACAACTCCTGTAGCTAGTACACGACTCCCACAGCTGGTACACAACTCCCACAGCTAGTACACAACTCCCACAGCGAGTACACAACTCCCACAGCTAGTACACAACTCTCACAGCTAGTACACTACTCCTGCCATGTATGCGACCTTCATATAACTATAACCTTCATGTAACTGTAACCTTCATGCAACTACACTGTACACAGTATACATGTCCTGGAAATGCACACTTTGACCACAGGGGATGAACTTGTGGGAGGCACTCCTCACCCGGACACTCAGGTATTGAAAGGGAAGTCCCATGCAGAATCATCACTTCTTGGTCCTGGGAATAAAGAAAGGTCATGCAGTGACTGTGTCTGCAGTACATGCCTCATGTGATTCAGTAGCAAGGTGCAGGGCCACAACATTTGGCGACGAGAAACGGGAATCACCGAGCCACGAGGATGGTCACCAGTAGCATAGAGGAACATTACTGTGTGGGTGAGGACTGGGATGACTTCCTTGAGAGACTCCAGCAGAAGTCACGAAGGACTGGCTGGGAGCGGCAACGGCTGACAAGCGGAGGGCGGATCTACTGACCAGCTACGGACCAAAGATGTATGCGCTGATGAAAGAGCTGCTCGCATCAGAGAAGCCGGCGGACAAGTCCTTCGAAAAGCTCAGCCAGATGATCAGTGAGCATCTCAAACCGGCGAGTAGCGTACACATGGCCCGGCACCAGTTCTACACACACCGGCGTTGGGAGGGACAAAACATCTCGGGCTTCGTTGCAGTCCTGCGATGCTTGGCCAGTATCTGGAAGTTCTCAGACACCTGCCGGGGGGAGATGTTCAGGGATTTGTCCATTGAGGGCATTAGTCATGCCGGGGTCTTCAGGAAGCTCATAGAGACCAAGGACTTGACTTTAGAAAGAGCGACATTGTTAGCTCAGACCTTCATGGCAGGGGAAGAGGAGACCAAGCTAATTTCCGTGCGCAGCTCTGGTTCCAACGTGGCGATGGACCAGGGAGTTAACATTGTGAATGTGGCTCAGGACCCTGCAGGCAGACAAGGGCATTTTGAAACCGGCCACGCAGCAACAGACTCAAGGGTGGGCCGGCAATAGGGACAATGGAAAGGGGATCAGCAATTCACACCATCTCGTGGAACAATGCATCCCGCGATGGGACCATTGACACCCACCATCAGACCGCTTAGAAATAACTAAAGGGACAATCAGAGAGGAATGCCTGGTAACAGTCCTTTTGTTAACAACAAGCTCAGCTCATGCTGGAGGTGTGGGTGTAGACATACTGCGAAAAGCTGCAGGTTCCAGCAATTTATCTGTAGGAATTGCAACACCAGTGGACACTTGGCCAGAATGTGCAGAAAGGCTGTAGCGAGGCTAATCTACGCGACAGAGGAACCAGACGAGGGGTCTGCGATGCAGAATGATGCTTGGGGCAAAGTCATGGATGCTGAAGTTCAGCGGGTTCATGTGGCTGACGTCCACAGCTCATATGCCAAAACGCCACCCATGATGATGAAAGTTTTATTGAATGGCATCCCGGTGCACATTGCACTGGACACAGGAGCCAGCCAGTCCTTTGTGAGCGCCCAACAATTTGAGAGACAATGGCCACACAGAGCTAGCAGGCCAAAACTGGAACGCATTGACACACAGCTACGGACGTACACCAAAGAGATCATCCCAGTGCTGGGCAGTGGAAACTTGGTGGTAACACATAATGGGTCAGAGAACCGGCTGCCACTCTGGATTGTCCCAGGAAACAGCCCCGCACTTTTGGGGAGGAGCTGGCTAGCCGAGATGAACTGGAAATAGGGGGATGTGCACGCCATTTCATCTGTGGAGCAAAGCTCATGCTCACAGGTCCTACAAAAATTCAAGGCACTGTTTCAACCCAGTGCCGGGACTTTCAAAGGTACCAAAGTAGTGATACGCATCACCCCAGACGCCAGACCAGTGCACCACAAAGCCAGAGCGATGCCGTATGCGATGCGTGAGAAAATTGAAAGTGAGTTGGACAGGCTGCTCAGAGAGGGTATAATTTCGCCTGTTGAATTCAGCGACTGGGCAAGCCCCAGCTTTCCTGTCCTTAAAGTGGATGGCTCGGTCAGGATTTGTGGAGACTACAAGTCAACCGAGTGTCGCTGCAGGACCAATACCCGCTCCCGAGAGCGGAGGACTTTTTTGCCAGGTGGCAAGCTGTTCACCAAGCTGGACCTCACTTCGGCCTACATGACTCAGGAACTGGCTGAAGAATCCAAGCTTCTGGCCACCATCACGACGCACAAGGGGCTATTTATCTACAACAGGTGTCCGTTTGGCATTCGTTCGGCGGCCGCTATCTTTCAGAGGAACATGGAAAGCTTGCTCAAATCCATTCCTGGAACGATTGTATTCCAAGGCGACATCCTTATAACGGGTCGAGACACCGAGGAACACCTCCAAAACCTGGGGGAGGTGCTACGCTGATTGGGCCGGGGAAGGCTTGCGGTTGAAAAAGCCCAAGTGTGTGTTTGTGGCCCCAGAGGTCGAGTTTTTGGGCAGGAGGGTTGCCGCAGATGGGATCCGGCCCACCGAATCACAAACGGAGGCGATCCGCCGGGCGCCCAGGCCCGGCAACACGTCGGAGTTGCGATCATTCCTGGGACTTTTGAACTATTTCGGGAACTTTCTGCTGAACTTAAGCACATTGTTGGAGCCGTTACACGTGCTCTTGCGTAAAGGTTGTGAATGGTTTTGGGGGGACGGTCAAGAACGGGCTTTCAATAGGGCGCGGAACCTGCTTTGTTCTAACAAGCTGTTGACCTTGTACGACCCCTGTAAAATAACTGGTTTTAACGTGTGATGCATCGTCCTACGGGGTTGGGTGTGTGTTGCAGCAGAGTAATGATGACGGCCGACTCCAACTGGTGGCTTATGTCTCCAGGTCACTCTCCCAGGCAGAGCGTGGATACGGCATGGTCAAAAAGGAAGCACTCGCTTGTGTGTACGGTGTGAAAAAGATGCACCAGTACCTTTTCGGTAGGTGGTTCGAGCTAGTAACGGACCACAAGCCGTTAACATCCCTGTTGTCCGACAGCAAGGCTGTCAATGCCAATGCGTCAGCTCGCATACAGCGATGGGCTCTCACGCTGGCTGCGTATGACTACACCATACGGCACCGGCCAGGCACCGAGAATTGCGCTCACACGCTCAGCAGACTTCCATTGGCCAACACTGAGGGGGCGTCAGAGCAAAGCGCTGAGATGGTCATGGCCGTTGAGGCTTTTGACACCGCGGGCTCCCCCATCACAGCCCGCCAGATCAAACTCTGAACCAACAGGGACCCCCTCCTGTCCATGATAAAGAAATGTGTTCTGACTGGGGATTGGGCGCCCGCACACAGGGCATGCCCCGAGGAAGTCAGACCATTTCAGAGACGGATAGATGAGCTCTCCATCCAAGTCGACTGCCTGCTATGGGGCAGCCGGGTAGTCATGCCCCAGAAAGGAAGGGAAGCGTTCATCAGGGAACTCCACAGCGAGCACCCAGGCATCGTGTTTATGAAGGCCATTGCCCGGTCACATGTATGGTGGCCGGGGATTGACTCAGACCTGGAACACTAGGTTTACAGGTGCACGACGTGTGCCCAGCTGGGCAATGCCCCCAGGGAGGTCCCACTCAGCCCGTGGCCCTGGCCCACCAGACCATGGTCACGTATTCACGTAGACTATGCGGGCCCGTTCATGGGGAAAATGTTCCTGATTGTTGTCCATGCATACTCGAATTGGATCGAGTGCATCATATTAAACTCGTGCATGACATCCATCACCGTGGAGAGTCTGCGTATGGTTTTCACGACCCACGGCTTGCCGGACATCCTGGTCAGCGACAATGGCCCGTGTTTCACCAGCCATGAGTTCCAGGAATTTATGTCGGGCAATGGCATCAAACATGTCCGGACAGCGCCGTTTAAGCCGGCTTCCAATGGCGAGGCGGAACGGGCGGTCCAAGTCATAAAACAGGGCATACTCCGCATCCAAGGACCCTCCCTTCAGTGCTGCCTATTGTGCCTCCTGCTGGCCTACAGGTCCCGGCCACACTCGCTCACGGGAGTCCCGCCAGCAGAACTCCTCATGAAACGCACGCTTAAAACGCGCCTGTCCCTCATTCACCCAGCCCTGGCATACATTGTTGAGGGCAAGCGCCAATCCCAAACCGAGTTCCATGATCGAAACTCAAGGGGGAGGTGTATAGAAATGGATGACCCGGTATTTGTTCTTAACCATGCTTTAGGACCCAAGTGGCTTGAGGGCACAGTAATTGGCAAAGAAGGGAATAGAGTCATAGTGGTCAGACTAAACAATGGACAGATATGCCACAAACACTTGGACCAAGCAAAGACAAGGTTCAGTGCAGACATGGAGGAACCTGAGGAAGAGCATGAGATGTCACCCACACCACTGCCAGCGGACGAGCAACAAGGACAGTCCACAGCATGCACAGTCCCTGTGGCCAGCCCGGACAGGCCGGAATCACCTCAGGTGACAGAGATACATGCCAAGGCTCAGCCACCAGAGCCACAACTGCGGCGCTCCACGAGAGAGCATCGACCACCTGACAGACTTAACCTTTGACACAAAAAGACGTAAGGGGGGAGGTGATGTCGTGTATGTAACCATCATGCAACTGTAACCTTCATCCAACTGTACGGATACGGTGTGATTGGTATCACGGAGACATGGCTCCAGGGTGACCAAGGCTGGGAACTCAACATCCAGGGGTATTCAGCATTTAGGAAGGATAGACAGAAAGGAAAAAGAGGCGGGGTGACGTTGCTGGTTAAAGAGGAAATTAATACAATTGTAAGGAAGGACATTAGCCTGGATGATGTGGAATCAGTATGGGTGGAGCTGCGGAATTCCAAAAGGCAGAAAACGCGAGTGGGAGTTGTGTATAGACCACAAAATATTAGTAGTGAGGTTGGGGACAGCATCAAACAATGTGTGCAATAAAGGTACAGCAGATATCATGGGCGACTTTAATCTACATATAGATTGGGCTAACCTAACTGGTAGCAATGCGGTGGAGGAGGATATCCTGGAGTGTATTAGGGATGGTTTTCTAGACCAACATGTTGAGGAACCAACCAGGGAGCTGACCATCCTAGACTGGGTAATGTGTAATGAGAAGGGACTAATTAGCAATCTTGTTGTGCGAGGCCCTTTGGGGAAAAGTGACCATAATATGGTAGAATTCCTTATTAAAATGGAGAGTGACAAAGTTAATTCGGAAACTAGGGTCCTGAACTTAAGGAAAGGTAACTTCGACGGTATGAGATGTGAATTGGCTAGAATAGACTGGCAAATGATACTTAAAGGGTTGACAGTGGATAGGCAATGGCAAACATTTAAAGATCACATGGATGAACTTCAGCAATTGTACATCCCTGTCTGGAATAAAAATAAAACGGGGAAGGTGGCTCAACCGTGGCTAACAAGGGAAATTAAGGATAGTGTTAATGCCAAGGAAGAGGCAGATAAATTGGATAGAAAAAGCAGCAAACCTGAGGACTGGGAGAAATTTAGAATTCAACAGAGGAGGATAAAGGGTTTAATTAAGAGGGGAAAATAGAGTATGAGAGGAAGCTTGCAGGGAACATAAAAACTGACTGCAAAAGCTTCTATAAATATGTGAAGAGAAAAAGATTAGTGAAGACAAACGTAGGTCCCTTGCAGTCAGATTCAGGTGAATTTATAATGGGGAACAAAGAAATGGCAGACCAATTGAATCAATACTTTGGTTCTGTCTTCACAAAGGAAGATACAAATAACCTTCCGAATGTACTAGGGGACAGTGGGTCTAGTGAGAATGAGGAACTGAAAGATATCCTTATTAGGCAGGAAATTGTGTTAGGGAAATTGATGGGATTGAAGGCCAATAAATCTCCGGGGCCTGATAGTCTGCATCCCAGAGTACTTAAGGAAGTGGTCCTAGAAATAGTGGATGCATTGGTGATCATTTTCCAACAATCTATCGACTCTGGATCAGTTCCTGTGGACTGGAGGGTTGCTAATGTAACGCCACTTTTTAAAAAAGGAGGGAGAGAGAAAGTGGGTAATTATAGACCAGTTAGCCTGACATCAGTACTGGGGAAAATGTTGGAATCAATCATTAAGCATGAAAAAGCAGCCCATTTGGAAAGCAGTGACAGGATCGGTCCAAGTCAGCATGGATTTATGAAAGGGAAATCATGCTTGACGAATCTTCTGGAATTTTTTGAGGATGTAACTAGTAGAGTGGACAAGGGAGAACCAGTGGATGTGGTGTATTTGGACTTTCAAAAGGCTTTTGACAGGGTCCCGCACAAGAGAGTGATGTGCAAAATCAAAGCACATGGTATTGGGGGTAATGTACTGACATGGATAGAGAACTGGTTGGCAGACAGGAAGCAGAGAGTCGGGATAAACGGGTCCTTTTCAGAATGGCAGGCAGTGACTAGTGGGGTGCCGCAGGGCTCAGTGCTGGGACCCCAGCTCCTTACAATATACATTAACGATTTGGATGAAGGAATTGAATGTAATATCTCCAAGTTTGCGGATGACACTAAGCTGGGTGGCGGTGTGAGCTGTGAGGAGGACGCTAAGAGGCTGCAGGGTGACTTGGACAGGTTAGGTGAGTGAGCAAATACATGGCAGATGCAGTATAATGTGGATAAATGTGAGGTTATCCATTTTGGGGCAAAAACACGAAGGCAGAATATTATCTGAGTGGCGGCAGACTAGAAAAAGGGGAGGTGCAACGAGACCTGGGTGTCATGGTTCATCAGTCACTGAAAGTGGGCACGCAGGTTCAGCAGGCGGTGAAGAAGGCAAATGGTATGTTGGCCTTCATAGCTAGGGGATTTGAATACAGGAGCAGGGAGCTTTTACTGCAGTTGTACAGGGCCTTAGTGAGGACTCACCTGGAATATTGTGTTCAGTTTTGGTCTCCTAATCTGAGGAAGGACGTTCTTGCTATTGAGGGAGTGCAGCGAAGGTTCACCAGACTGATTCCAGGGATGGCTGGACTGACATATGAGGAGAGACTGGATCAACTGTGCCTTTATTCACTGGTGTTCAGAAGGATGAGAGGGGATGTCATAGAAATATATAAGATTCTGATGGGACAGGACAGGTTAGATGCGGGAAGAATGTTCTCGATGTTGGGGAAGTCCAGAACCAGGGGACATAGTCTTCGGATAAGGGTAAGCCATTTAGGACTGAGATGAGGAGAAACGTCTTCACTCAGAGAGCTGTTGACCTGTGGAATTCCCTGCCGCAGAGAGTTGTTGATGCCAATTCATTGGATATATTCAAGAGGGAGATAGATATGGCCCTTACGGTTCAGGGGATCAAGGGGTATGGAGAGAAAGCAGGAAAGGGATACTGAGGGAATGATCAGCCATGATCTTATTGAGTGGTGGTGCAGGCTCGAAGGGCCGAATGGCCTGCTCCTGCACCTATTTTCTATGTTTCTATGTTTCTATGTAACCTTCATGCAACTCCTGCACACTGTACTCATACCCTAGAAATGCACACCCTGACCACAGGGGGGTGAACTTGTGGGAGACACTCCTCACCTGTGTTTCCAGGTATAAAAGGGGAGGTCCCACCCAGGGTCAGCACTCCTTGGTCCTGGGAATAAAGGTTAAGGTCACGGTAATGACTGTGTCTGCAGTACATGCCTCGTGTGATTTTGTAGTAAGGTGCAGGGACACAACAGGTAGCTATTGGTCCCAATACCCACTGTTTAACTAGAGAACCCAAGGCTGTTTCCATGTCTGCCTCCGCCTCCCTGGGGAAGTTGTACTGTGTCTGTGGTCGGGTCATGGGATCCCCATCTATGATAACCTCGATCCTGTTTATTCTTCCACAGTCATGTTTGTGAGTGGCAAAAACTGCAAGGTTTTTCCTCACATATTCTTGGTATTCTATCGGAGTGTTACTGACCAGTGATTCAAGGTCGTAACCCTCCTTTGGTTTCATGGTGCACACCGCCCCTTTTCCCTGTTTTCCCGGGATAACCATCACCTCACTCTCCTGTCCCGTACAGACTGACCCCCCAAAGACAGTGGTTTCTTAAATCCACTCGGATCCCGTGGCCGAGGATGAAGTCAGTCCCCAGGATCCCCCTCCATTCCTGCTCCCACTTCATCAGGACACAGGTCCACTTAGTGTGGAGTGTACCTAAATGCATGGAGAGCAGAACGGAGAATGAGCCAGTCTGTTCAGTGCCTGTGAAACCCACCAAGCTGTAGGGGACCCCGTTAGACAGAGGTGAGGTGGTGGGGTTAGCTGCACAGACAAGGGTGCTTGAGGTACCGGTATCCAGCAGGTAAGTCCCTTTCACCTTTTCCACTTCCATCTGTACGGTCAGTCTCCCCCACGGATCATACTCGAGGGCACACAGGTGGACAGGCTATGGTTTTGGTTGGGAGGGGGCAGATGGGATCTCAGTACCAGTGGCGGTGGCTACCTTCCCAGGGCCATCTAACATGGCTCGGAGCGCGGTTAAAAAGGTATCAAACGAGTGGGGAGGGTCTGGCTTCTCGGTCTCGGCCTTTTTGGCCGGGGCTGGAGAACTCTTTCCTGTGCTACCCTTCCAAGGATTTCTACAATCCTTTCTCCAGTGCCCACTCTTTCCGCACCCGAAGCGGGTACGTTTTGTATCGGAGGGGTTACCCACCCTCGTGGTACCATTCCCTCTTCCCTCGGTTAGGTCGGATTTCGGGAACCCCTCCCTTTTGTGGGTGCTCTTCTGTCCCTCTGCTGTTTCTGTCAGCGAGGGTCAGTTGCCTAAGCACCCCCTGTTCTGTGGCTTAGGGGTCTCTGGGGTCGAACCAGGCCTCAGCCTTGGTTCTTATTCTGGGTAAGCTGTTAGCTACGAGGCTTCGGAGCCAGTGGGCTAACTCGGCCGGGTTTAAGTGATCCCCACTACAGGCGCTTTTGTACACCAGCCAGAGTCGGTCTGCGAAAGCCTGTGGGATTTCGCCTGTGAGCTGCACCGTTTTCTCTACTCTAGAGAAGGGACTCCCGTCATTGCAGCCCATAGCTTCTAAAATGTCTTTCTGGACGGCAGCAAGTGTTTTCTGTCCTCTTTTGCTCTCAGTAGAGAGGGACTGGTACAGTTTGCTGTCTCGGGATAGGAGAAGCATCTTTGCCATTTCTGCCTCATCGCACCCTGCCTGTTCCACTTCCACAAAGTGAACCGAGGGCTCTCCCTTTGGAGTGAGCTTCCCCAGGTGGCTTATCATAGCCCTGAGCTGGTGGGGAGTGAGGGGGACCACAAACTGACTTTCCAGGGCCCCTGGACCCCCGTTAAGGGTTGCCGGACTGGGCACATTGGCCCTGATTCTGGCTCTCCCTGTTCTGGCTCGCCTCCCTCTCCTCCCTGTGGCCAAGCCGAGCTGAAACTCGGTGCTACAGGTGGCGGGGGTTCACTATCCCTGTCCGCCCCGCAACTGATTTGCCCGTCCTGCTGCTGAACCGGTGTAGTCACCGATGCCACAGGTGGTGGCCGGGTAGTTTCCTCTTTCTCTGCCAGGTTTACCTGGGGCGTACCCGGGCTTATTAGACATACCAAGCCTTTTGCCTTGGACAGAGCACGGTTTAAACTTTTAATTTGTTGCTGGCAGGGACCGTGGTCCGTTTCAAACCCATTAGTGCTAGCTACTTTATAAGCTGCTTGCACAGCTTTTAATCTTTCCTGGAGCTCTTTTACTTGTAGGGTGAGGCGAGTGCTTTCCTCCCTCAGTGACTTTTCATTACTTTTGGCCTCGGTAACCTGACATTGAAAATAGTCCTGACTGTTTTTAAACCTTTCCATTATT
This sequence comes from Pristiophorus japonicus, assembly GCF_044704955.1. Classification (NCBI taxonomy): domain Eukaryota; kingdom Metazoa; phylum Chordata; class Chondrichthyes; family Pristiophoridae; genus Pristiophorus; species Pristiophorus japonicus. Next base: position 5,938,835 of record NC_091999.1, read on the forward strand.
TGGGTCATTTCCTGTTTTAGCTTACCGAGTTCTCCCGATAATCTTTCTTCTGGCATAACCCTTTCCTGGTAGTTCTCTGCGCAGTCCCATAACTCTGCCTGTAGTGTTTCATTCATTCTGTCCAGGAGTTGGATCTGTCGCTGTAGACAGACCAACCAAATTGTCTTCTCTACTGCTTCCTTGTGATCCTTGCTTGCTGTCCACTGGGCTGCAGGGTCAGCTGGATGTTCAGCGCGCAATAGACTAAGCACCCATTCTTTAGTTACATTGACCTGCTTATACACATAGGAGGAAACCCTCGCTTTCCATTTTGGTTCTCTGCCCCAAACCAGCACTCTCCACATCACACCCACCTTGTGCCAGAGTCCTGCCGTGGTCGCCATTTTGTAAGGGGGTGGTCTCTCTGAGGGGGTCAGGTTCCCTTCTGAGCAACTTGAGCGGTTCGAATCGTTCCCACTCCCTTTGGTTCTAGACTCTGGATTTATTTGGTGGGGGGGGGGGGGAGAGGACAAAGTGCAAAGGACACTGGTTTGATGAAAAAGAAACTTTGGTTTTATTACAGTCAAGGTAATACAGGCTTATTACTCTAATAAGAAAAATACAAGGCCAAACTTACAACCACTCTAATAAAGAACAATACAAGGAAAGGTACAAGGTCAAACTTATAATCACTCTAATAAAGAACCATACACTACATATTCAAAGCGGGTTACAGTAGAATTACACCTCCAATCTCCCAATACCTAATTCTAGCTAGGTTGGACTCCAGGACAGGCAGGGACTATGCTTACCAATCCTTTTGACAGTTAGCGGTAGATCGCGGTTTCGGGGTTCGCTGGATGTGGTAGGGTCTGCTTGCCGTACCCCGCACGTCGGAGAAGACTTCTTGCTGCGCAATTTTCAGTTGGGTTGAGTCCGCTGATGCGGTAAGGTGCGTTTTGGATCTGTGGGGTAAGTACGTGGTTTTCTTCGTTAGAAATAGGTTTCTACAGTCTGTTAGGTAATGTTTTACCCGTTGGTCGGTCAGGATTAGATTGTAGAATGGAAACTTTTCGATTCTTCGTTTTTTTTCCCGTTAGAGTTTTGTTCGAGTCTGGTCGATCGCGGTGGTTTTTCCATTGATACCACGTTGACTGTGATCGATCGCTGCCACTATGGTGACGTTCTTCCTTCTTTCAGGACTTCAGGACTTCAAGGCTAGAGAAGTTAGTTTACAACTGTCGCCTTGGTTGCTGTCCTTGTCTTGATGACAACAACTTGGTCTCGGTTATAGAGCAAAATGTGTCATACCCTCTGTTGAAAACAGGGGCCAGTTATACAATTCCAGTGGTTCTAATCTTGGTGCCAAATCAGCTCAAAATCCTTTGTATAAATTTGGCGGGCTTGGCTCTTTTTTGTAATATTTTGGCGGGCTCGTTAAAAGTTGATATGTTTTGGGTGAGTTGATGTTCGAAAATTGTTTCCTGATGGAAATATTAGTTTGGTAATTGCAATGTCCTTTTGTGCTTAGTCTTTCGCATACAGGCTGGATTGGGCCTCTTCGTGATGTATATGCTGAAATCTTTTTCCCGACACATGTTGATGGGTAGCTACCTCTGGGTGATTTTTTGATATAAATGTTTTTTGTGGGGGATCCTCACACTGAGGTAGCCTTACTTAATCAGACTGTCTCCTGCTAGTTCCTTAGGCCCGCCCACAGCCTTCAGTTTGTCTTTTAAAATGCAAAATTGTATTAAAGTTAGTAGTTTCTTTCACAAGCACTTTAGAGTTCCAAACATTTTGGTAGATAGCCCCAAATTAAATTTCCTTTCGAATGAGCCCAAACACGGCGGGGGAGGGGGGGGCGGTTCTTGTGAATTTTGCACCTTCTTCAGTCTCCTAGTCTGAGGAAGGACGTGCTTGCTATTGAGGGAGTGCAGCGAAGGTTCACCAGACTGATTCCCGGGATGGCAGAACTGACATATGAAGAAAGACTGGATCGGCTAGGCTTATATTCACTGCAATTTAGAAGAATGAGAGGGGATCTCATAGAAACATATAAAATTATGACGGGACTGGACAGGTTAGATGCAGGAAGAATGTTCCCGATGTTGTGGAAGTCCAGAACCAGGGGTCACAGCCTAAGGATGAGGGGTAAGCCATTTAGGACCGAGGTGAGGCAAAATGTTTTCACCCAGAGAGTGGTGAACCTGTGGAATTCTCTACCACACAAAAGTTGTGGAGTCCGGTTCGTTGGATATACTCAAGAGGGAGTTAGATGTGGCCCTTGCGGCTAAGGGGATCAGGGGGTATGGAGAGAAAGCAGGAGTGGGGGTACTGAAGTTGCATGATCAGCCATGATCATATTGAATGATGGTGCAGGCTCGAAGGGCTGAATGGCCTACTCCTGCACCTATTTTCTATGTTTCTATCATAAGAGAATAAGGGGTTATGGGGAACGGGCAGGGAAGTGGACCCGAGTCCATGATCGGATCAGCCTTGATGGTATTAAATGGCAGAGTAGGCTCGAGGAGCCGTATGGCCTACTGCTGTTCCTATTTCTTATGTTCTTATGTTTAAAAGTACGTTAAAAAAGTCTGTTAATGATTTGTCAATGAGGCAATAATGAGCTTAATTGGGTGGCCCACTGCTGCCTGTTGGATCTGCTCAGAGCTGACAGACCCTGACATCGGGAAAGGTGGTGGGCAGAGCTTCTGTCAAAAACAACACCCACATCCCCACCCGACCCACCAACGATCCCGCCCGCTGGCATCCCGGAACATCCCCTCCTGTGTCATTAAACTTTTCATCTCATGCCTGAGATTATTATCCAAACCTCACAATTAAACAACAGCCCTGTTAGTCATAGCCCAGGGGCAGCAAGGGTCCAGCCCACACTGCGATATGTGCGCACACTGGGTCCGTGCAGCAGAGCAGGTCTCCAGTTAGTCCTGGTTAATCCTTGCCACTGGACCAAGGCCGAGCTCTCTCAAGCCCCGTGTGGTGGGCTGGTGTGCAACGGTCACCCCACGTGAAACAAATCCACCCACATGCATCTTCCACCCTTCAACATGTAGTTCGGGATCCGGAATATTAGGTCCTTCATCGAAACACCTCTGAACTTTTTGACGTGGAAGCAAGTCATCCTCGACTCGAGGGACTGCCGATGGTGATGACTTCATGGCCACATTGCTGTGTGTGGGAGCTTGCTGTGCGCAAATTGGCGTTTCCCACATTACAGCAGCGACTACACTCCAAAAGTACTTCATTGGCTGTGAAGCGCTTTGAGACGTCCGGTGGTCGTGAAAGGCGCTATATAAATCCAAGTTTTTTATATCGTGCCTTCGAACAGGATTTCATTTATAGCCCTTGGGGAAACAGACTTGCCTTTGTAGTCAGCCTTTGAAAAGACTTGCCTTTGCATGTTCCCACTTATGGGGGGCGAGCAAAGCCAGATGCCATCAACAGGAGGTAGTCACGAAGAAATCAAATGGGGAATTCAGAAGTGAATTCTTTAGCCAGAGAGTGGTGAGAATGCAGAACTCACTCCCACACGCATAGTATAGAGGCAATTAAGGGCAAGCTCCATAAACGACTGAGGGAGATGGGAATCGAGGCTTATGCTGATGGATGTCAATGAGGAAAGAAGGGAGGGGGGGTTAAGTGGAGCATAAACGCTGGAACGGACTGGTTGGGAGTTAATGGCCTGTCTCTGTGCCGTATTTTCTATGTAATGCGATGTAATTCGATGTAATCTCAGGCCTGCGGTAATTCTCCAAACCTCACAATGAAACAACAGCCCGATTACTCACGCTCAGGTGTAATAAACCACTGAAGCAGATGGCAAACTGCCAACAGGCGCTGTCTTACGCAACAACTCATTGGCGGTCAGGTATTAGTTTCTGCACAGTAACTTAAAATAATTGTGATACTTTATTAGGCCCTGCAAGTAGATATTGACCACCCACAATCTCCATCACCTCATCATCACAGGCAGTCCCTCGGAATCGAGGAAGACTTGCTTCCACTCTAGACATGAGTCCTCAGGTGGCTGAACAGTCCAATACGAGAGCCACAGTCCCTGTCACAGGTGGGACAGACAGTGGTTGAGGGAAGGGGAGGGTGGGACTGGTTTGCCGCACGCTCCTTCCGCTGCCTGCGCTTGCTTTCTGCACGCTCTCGGCGACGAGACTCGAGGTGCTCAGCGCCCTCCCGGATGCACTTCCTCCACTTACGGCGGGACTGGTCTTTGGGCCAGGGACTCCCAGGTGTCGGTGGGGATGTTGCACTTTATCAGGGAGGCTTTGAGGGTGGTCCCTTGTAACGTTTCCTCTGCCCATCTTTGGCTCGTTTGCCGTGAAGGAGTTCCGAGTAGAGCGCTTGCTTTGGGAGTCTCGTGTCGGGGGCGTGCGGACAATGTGGCCCTGCCCAGCGGAGCTGGTCGAGTGTGTGGTCAGTGCTTCGATGCTGGGGATGTTGGCCTGGTCGAGGACGCTAACGTTGGTGCGTCTGTCCTCCCGGGGGATTTGCAGGATCTTGCGGAGACATCGTTGGTGGTATTTCTCCAGCGATTTGAGGTGTCTACGATACATGGTCCACGTCTCTGAGCCATACAGTAGGGCGGGTATCACTACAGCCCTGTAGACCATGAGCTTGGTGATAAGGACAAGGGTAGCAGGTCCATGGGAACACCATCACCTCCACGTTCCCCTCCGAGTCACACACCATCCTGACTTGGAAATATATCGGCCGTTCCTTCATCGTCGCTGGGTCACAATCCTGGAACTCCCTCCCTAACAGCACTGTGGGAGCACCTTCACCACACGGACTGCAGCGGTTCAAGAAGGCGGCTCACCACCACCTTCTCAAGGGGCGATTAGGGACGGGCAATAAATGCCGGCCTTGTCTGCCCACATTGCATCCTGAAGAATGTTACATTAAAAAAATAAGATGGTGCAACGGGCAACAGTGTCAGGTTGGAATTAAGTGTGATGTGGAACATTTTAGGGACTGTAATGGCCCAGAAATCCCGGTTTCTCCTTCCCGTGGGCGTTCGACTGGATTCTGGAAAGAAGAAGCACATTGTTTTGGATCGATAATAATAGAGCCAAGAGCCAAGTTCGGGATCTGGATGAATGTTAATTTAAATAAGAGACAAGACAAATGAAGTAAAGTTAAAACACCGTTTACTGAGAGAAAAGAAACATAATACAGTTTATGAAGAAAAGAGAAGTATGATAAGATACAACAAAGCTCACAGCCTTCGGCCCGTCGGGAACTCTGCAACGACGGCTGGTCTGGAGCCTTGTGGGTCCCGGCACCGCTCGCGAATCACGGTCCAAGGTGAAGTTCAAAGAGCTACTGGACAGTTCCGTTCCTTTATACTATTGAACAAACATGGGTGCATGTTGCTTATGGCTAACTCCTAATCTGTAAGGCCCCAGCTGTTCTTCCACAAAGCATGAGATCTCGAGGCACCGACCGTCCCATAAACAAGATGGTGTGCGCATCAAGGTCTCTCTCTCTCTCTCTCTCTGCGTCAACAACATTCCACGAGGCATAGAAACATAGAAACATAGAAACATAGAAAATAGGTGCAGGAGTAGGCCATTCGGCCCTTCTAGCCTGCACCGCCATTCAATGAGTTCATGGCTGAACATTCAACTTCAGTACCCCATTCCTGCTTTCTCGCCATACCCCTTGATCCCCCTAGCAGTAAGGACCTCATCTAACTCCTTTTTGAATATATTTAGTGAATTGGCCTCAACAACTTTCTGTGGTAGAGAATTCCACAGGTTCACCACTCTCTGGGTGAAGAAGTTCCTCCGCATCTCGGTCCTAAATGGCTTACCCCTTATCCTTAGACTGTGACCCCTGGTTCTGGACTTCCCCAACATTGGGAACATTCTTCCTGCATCTAACCTGTCTAACCCCGTCAGAATTTTATATGTTTCTATGAGGTCCCCTCTCATTCTTCTGAACTCCAGTGAATACAAGCCCAGTTGATCCAGTCTTTCTTGATAGGTCAGTCCCGCCATCCCGGGAATCAGTCTGGTGAACCTTCGCTGCACTCCCTCAATAGCAAGAATGTCCTTCCTCAGGTTAGGAGACCAAAACTGTACACAATACTCCAGGTGTGGCCTCACCAATGCCCTGTACAATTGTAGCAACACCTCCCTGCCCCTGTACTCAAATCCCCTTGCTATGAAGGCCAACATGCCATTTGCTTTCTTAACCGCCTGCTGCACCTGCATGCCAACCTTCAATGACTGATGTACCATGACACCCAGGTCTCTTTGCACCTCCCCTTTTCCTAATCTGTCACCATTCAGATAATAGTCTGTCTCTCTGTTTTTACCACCAAAGTGGATAACCTCACATTTATCCACATTATACTTCATCTGCCATGCATTTGCCCACTCACCTAACCTATCCAAGTCGCTCTGCAGCCTCACAGCATCCTCCTCGCAGCTCACACTGCCACCCAACTTAGTGTCATCCGTAAATTTTGAGATACTACATTTAATCCCCTCATCTAAATCATTAATGTACAGTGTAAACAGCTGGGGCCCCAGCACAGAACCTTGCGGTACCCCACTAGTCACTGCCTGCCATTCTGAAAAGTACCCATTTACTCCTACTCTTTGCTTCCTGTCTGACAACCAGTTCTCAATCCATGTCAGTACACTACCCCCAATCCCATGTGCTCTAACTTTGCATATCAATCTCTTGTGTGGGACCTTGTCGAACGCCTTCTGAAAGTCCAAATATACCACATCAACTGGTTCTCCCTTATCCACTCTACTGGAAACATCCTCAAAAAATTCCAGAAGATTTGTCAAGCATGATTTCCCTTTCACAAATCCATGCTGACTTGGACCTATCATGTCACCTCTTTCCAAATGCACTGCTATGACATCCTTAATAATTGATTCCATCATTTTACCCACTACCGATGTCAGGCTGACCGGTCTATAATTCCCTGTTTTCTCTCTCCCTCCTTTTTTAAAAAGTGGGGTTACATTGGCTACCCTCCACTCCATAGGAACTGATCCAGAGTCAATGGAATGTTGGAAAATGACTGTCAACGCATCCACTATTTCCAAGGCCACCTCCTTAAGTACTCTGGGATGCAGTCCATCAGGCCCTGGGGATTTATCGGCCTTCAATCCCATCAATTTCCCCAACACAATTTCCCGGCTAATAAGGATTTCCCTCAGTTCCTCCTCCTTACTAGACCCCCCGACCCCTTTTATAACCGGAAGGTTGTTCGTGTCCTCCTTCGTGAATACCGAACCAAAGTACTTGTTCAATTGGTCCGCCATTTCTTTGTTCCCCGTTATGACTTCCCCTGATTCTGACTGCAGGGGACCTACGTTTGTCTTTACTAACCTTTTTCTCTTTACATATCTATAGAAACTTTTGCAATCCGTCTTAATGTTCCCTGCAAGCTTCTTCTCATACTCCATTTTCCCTGCCCTAATCAAACCCTTTGTCCTCCTCTGCTGAGTTCTAAATTTCTCCCAGTCCCCAGGTTCGCTGCTATTTCTGGCCAATTTGTATGCCACTTCCTTGGCTTTAATACTATCCCTGATTTCCCTTGATAGCCACGGTTGAGCCACCTTCCCTTTTTTATTTCTATGCCAGACAGGAATGTACAATTGTTGTAGTTCATCCATGCGGTCTCTAAATGTCTGCCATTGCCCATCCACAGTCAACCCCTTAAGTATCATTCGCCAATCCATCTCAGCCAATTCACGCCTCATACCTTCAAAGTTAGCCTTCTTTAAGTTCTGGACCATGGTCTCTGAATTAACTGTTTCATTCTCCATCCTAATGCAGAATTCCACCATATTATGGTCACTCTTCCCCAAGGGGCCTCGCACAACGAGATTGCTAATTAATCCTTTCTCATTACATAACACCCAGTCTAAGATGGCCTCCCCCCTAGTTGGTTCCTCGACATATTGGTCTAAAAAACCATCCCTTATGCACTCCAGAAAATCCTCCTCCACCGTATTGCTTCCAGTTTGGTTAGCCCAACCTATGTGCATATTAAAGTCACCCATTATAACTGCTGCACCTTTATTGCACGCACCCCTAATTTCCTGTTTGATGCCCTCCCCAACATCACTACTACTGTTTGGAGGTCTGTACACAACTCCCACTAACGTTTTTTGCCCTTTGGTGTTCTGCAGCTCTACCCATATAGATTCCACATCATCCAAGCTAATGTCCTTCCTAACTATTGCCTTAATCTCCTCCTTAACCAGCAATGCTACCCCACCTCCTTTTCCTTTTATTCTATCCTTCCTGAATGTTGAATACCCCTGGATGTTGAGTTCCCAGCCCTGCTCATCCTGGAGCCACGTCTCCGTAATCCCAATCACATCATATTTGTTAACATCTATTTGCACAGTTAATTCATCCACCTTATTGCGGATACTCCTTGCATTAAGACACAAAGCCTTTAGGCTTGTTTTTTTAACACCCTCTGTCCTTTTAGAATTTTGCTGTACAATGGCCCTTTTTGTTCTTTGCCTTGGGTTTCTCTGCCCTCCACTTTTTCTCATCTCCTTTCTGTCTTTTGTTTTTGCCTCCTTTTTGTTTCCCTCTATCTCCCTGCATTGGTTCCCATCCCCCTGCCATATTAGTTTAACTCCTCCCCAACAGCACTAGCAAACACTCCCCCGAGGACATTGGTTCCGATTCTGCCCAGGTGCAGACCGTCCGGATTGTACTGGTCCCACCTCCCCCAGAACCGGTTCCAATGCCCCAGGAATTTGAATCCCTCCCTGCTGCACCATTGCTCAAGCCACGTATTCATCTGAGCTCTCCTGCAATTCCTACTCTGACTAGCACGTGGCACTGGTAGCAATCCCGAGATTACTACTTTTGAGGTCCTACTTTTTCATTTAGCTCCTAGCTCCTTAAATTCATTTCGTAGGAACTCATCCCTTTTTTTACCTATGTCATTGGTACCAACGTGCACCACGACAACTGGCTGTTCTCCCTCCCTGTAAATGTCGAAATATCATAATTAACCCTAGTGATTAACTCTATACAATACAATTGTAGAGGCTGGAGAAGGTCACAGAGATAAGGAGTGGTGTAGGGGCTGGAGGAGGTTATGGAGATAGGGAAGGGTATAGGGCCTGGAGGAGGTTAAAGAGATAGGGAGGCATGTAGGAGTAGGAGGGAGTAACAGAGATAGGGAGGCATGTAGGGGTAGGAGGGGGTTACAGAGATAGGGAGGGGTGTAGAGGCCGGAGGGGGTTACAGAGATAGGGAGGGGTGTAGAGGCCGGAGGAGGTTACAGAGATAGGGAGGGGTGTAAGGTCTAGAGGAGGTGACAGAGATAGGGCGGGGTATAGGGGCTACAGAAGGTTACAGAGATAGGGAGGGGAGTCAGGAGTGGAGGAGGTTACACAGAAACATAGAAACATAGAAAATAGGTGCAGGAGTAGGCCATTCAGCCCTTCGAGCCTGCACCACCATTCAATAAGATCATGGCTGATCATCACCTCAGTACCCATTTCAACAACTCTCTGTGGTAGAGAATTCCACAGGTTAACAACTCTCTGCGGCAGGGAATTCCACAGGTTAATAACTCTGAGTGAAGAAGTTTCTCCTCATCTCAGTCCTAAATGGCTTACCCCTTATCCTTAGACTGTGACCCCTGGTTCTGGACTTCCCCAACATCGGGAACATTCTTTCTGCGTCTAACCTGTCCAGTCCCGTCAGAATTTTATATGTTTCTATGAAATCCCCTCTCATTCTTCTAAACTCCATTAAATACAGGCCCAGTCGATCCAGTCTCTCCTCATATGTCAGTCCTGCCATCCCGGGAATCAGTCTGGTGAACCTTCGCTGCATTCCCTCAATAGCAAGAACGTCCTTCCTCAGATTAGGAGACCAAAACTGAACACAATATTCCAGGTGAGGCCTCACCAAGACCCTGTACAACTGCAGTAAGACCTCCCTGCTCCTATACTCAAATCCCCTAGCTATGAAGGCCAACATGCCATTTGCCTTCTTCACCGCCTGCTGTACCTGCATGCCAACTTTCAATGACTGATGGACCATGACACCCAGGTCTCGTTGCACCTCCCCTTTTCCGAATCTGCCACCATACAGATAATATTCTGCCCTCGTGTTTTTGCCACCAAAGTGGATAACCTCACATTTATCCACATTATACTCCATCTGCCATGCATTTGCCCACTCACCTAACCTGTCCAAGTCACCCTGCAGCCTCTTAGCATCCTCCTCGCTGGTCACAATGCCACCCAGCTTAGTGTCATCTGCAAACTTGGAGATATTACACTCAATTCCTTCATCTAAGTCATTGATGTATATTGTTAATAGCTGGGATCCCAGCACTGAGCCCTGCGGCACCCCACTAGTCACTGCCTGCCATTCTGAAAAGGACCTGTTTATCCCGACTCTCTGCTTCCTGTCTGCCAACCAGTCCTCTATCCACATCAGTACATTACCCCCAATGCGATGTGCTTTAATTTTTCACACCAATCTCTTGTGTGGGATCTTGTCAAAAGCCTTTTGAAAGTCCAAATACACCACATCCACTGGTTCTCCCTTGTCCACTCTACTAGTTACATCCTCAAAAAATTCCAGAAGATTTGTCAAGCATGATTTCCCTTTCATAAATCCATGCTGACTGGACCGATCCTGTCACTGCTTTTCAAATGCGCTGCTATTTCATCTTTAATAATTGATTCCAACATTTTCCCCACCATTGATGTCAGGCTAACCGGTCTATAATTACCCGCTTTCTCTCTCCCTCCCTCCTCCAGTCCATAGGAACTGAACCAGAATCGATAGACTGTTGGAAAATGATCACCAATACATCCACTATTTCTAGGGCCACTTCCTTAAGTACTCTGGGATGCAGACTATCAGGCCCCAGGGATTTATCGGCCTTCAATCCCATCAATATTCCTAACACAATTTCCTGACCAATAAGGATATCCTTCAGTTCCTCCTTCTCACTAGACCTTCTGTCCCCAAGTATTTCCGGAAGGTTATTTGTGTCTTCCTTCGTGAAGACAGAACTAAAGTATTTGTTCAACTGGTCTGCCATTTCTTTGTTCCCCATTATAAATTAACCTGAATCTGACTGCAAGGGACCTACGTGTGTCTTCACTAATCTTTTTCTCGTCACATATCTATAGAAGCTTTTGCAGTCAGTTTTTATGTCCCAGCAAGCTTCCTCTCATACTCTATTTTCCCCCTCCTAATTAAACCCTTTGTCCTCCTCTGCTGAATTCTAAATTTATCCCAGTCCTCAGGTTTGCTGCTTTTTCTGGCCAATTCTATGCCTCTTCCTTGGATTTAACACTATCCTTAATTTCCCTTGTTAGCCACGGTTGAGCCACCTTCCCCGTTTTATTTTTACTCCAGACAGGGATGTTCAATTGTTGAAGTTCATCCATGTGATCTTTAAATGTTTGCCATTGCCTATCCACTGTCAACCCTTTAAGTATCACTCGCCAGTCTATTCTAGCCAATTCACGTCTCATACCGTCGAAGTTACCTTTCCTTAAGTTCAGGACCCTAGGCTCTGAATTAACTGTCACTTTCCATCTTAATAAAGAAGTCTACCAAATTATGGTCACTCTTTCCCAAGGGGCCTCGCATAACAAGATTGCTAATTAGTCCTTTCTCATTACACATCATCCAGTCTAGGATGGCCAGCCCTCTAGTTGGTTCCTTGACATATTGGCCTTGAAAACCATCCCTAATACACTCCTGTCTCTGTAACCTCCTCCAGTAGGGGCTGGAGGAGGTTACAGAGATAGGGAGGGGTATAGGGCTGGAGGAGGTTACAGAGATAGGGAGGGGTATAGGGCTGGAGGAGGTTACAGAGATAGGGAGGGGTATAGGGCTGGAGGAGGTTACAGAGATAGGGAGTGGTGTCGGGGCTGGAGGAGGTTACAGAGAGAGGGAGGGATGTCGGGGCTGGAGGAGGTTACAGAGAGAGGGAGGGGTGTCGGGGCTGGAGGAGGGTACAGAGATAGGGAGGGCTGTAGGGGCTGGAGGAGGTTACAGAGATAGGGAGGGGTGTAGGGGCTGGAGGAGGGTACAGAGAGAGGGAGGGGTGTCGGGGCTGGAGGAGGGTACAGAGAGAGGGAGGGGTGTCGGGGCTGGAGGAGGTTACAGAGATAGGGAGGAGTGTAGGGGCTGGAGGAGGTTACAGAGATAAAGAGGGGTGTAGGGGCAGGAGGAGGTTATAGAGATAAAGAGGGGTGTAGGGGCAGGAGGAGGGTACAGAGATAGGGAGGGGTGTAGGGGCTGGAGGAGGTTCCAGAAATAGGGAGGGGTGTTGGGGCTGGAGGAGTTTAAAGAGATAGGGAGGGGCGAGGGCCATGGAGGGATTTATCGGTGCAGCAGAGCAGGTCTCCAGTGGTCCTGGTTAACCTTTGCCACTGGACCAAGACCTAGCTCTGTCAAGCCCGTGTGGTGGCTGGTGTACAACGGCCACCACACGTTAAAACAATCCACACACAGGCCTCTCCCACCATTCAGGATGTAGTTCGGGATCCGGAATATTAGGTCCTTCACTGAAACACCTGTCATCCTCGATACGGGGATCCGCCTAAGATCATTCCATGATACAAAGAAATTCTGTGACTGATTTCTCCCTTTCCTCTGTTTCTTCGTTTCCCACAATACAACAGTGACCACACTCCAAAAATATTTCATCGGCTGTAAAGCGCTTTGTGACGTCCGGTGGTCGTGAAAGGCGCTATATAAATGCAAGTCTTTCTTTCTTCCTTCCTAACTTCTCCCTTTTCCATCTTCTATCGTCCTGCCCCTGCATTTCTTTCACCCCTTTCCCCTCCTCTCCCTACCACTGACTTTTCCCAATCCGGTTCCCGCTTTAATGGGGCCTGGACTGAATTACAGTTGCACAACCATAATTTGCGCAGATGGACAGCTCCGCTTTAAGGGCGATTCCAGACAGCGACCGCTGCGGTCAGAAGCGCGATGACGCAATGACGCTGGGGCGGGGATGGAATGGGAGCAGGAGCAGCCCAGTGATTGGTTGCCGGGAACTGTCCCATCACCCAACCGAGTGGGCGGATTCCCACACCGCCGGGTGGCGCTGGCCATTGGCTGAGACGGCTGCCCATCATGCAGAGGACCTGCTGCCATTGGCTGAGGCAATGGATACTGTGTAAAGCGCCCCTTGCAGGTCCAGGGAGGGTATTACAGGGTCCCATCAAACGCAACAACAACTTATATTTATATAGCACCTTTACCGTAGGCTCCCAGGGCAGGTCCAGCACGGGTTAGATACAAAAAGTCAGAAAGATGTGCCTTTATATAGCGCCTTTCACGGCCACCGAACGCCTCAATCACTTTACGGCCAATGACGTGCTTTTGGGGTGTGGTCACTGTTGTATTCTGGGAAACACGGCAGCCAATTTGTGCACAGCAAGATCCCACACACAGCAATGTGATAATGACCAATTAATCTGTTTTTGTTATGTTGATTGAGGGATTAATATTGGCCCCAGGACACCGGGGAGAACTCCCCCTGCTCTTCTTCCAAATAGTGTCCTGGGATTTTTTACATCCTCCTGAGAGAGCAGACGGGGCCTCGATTTAACGTCTCCGACAGCACCTCCAACAGTGCAGCACTCCCTCAGTACCGCCCCTCCAACAGTGCGGCGCTCCCTCAGTACTGCCCCTCCGAAGGTGCGGCGCTCCCTCAGTACTGCCCCTCCAACAGTGCGGCACTCCCTCAGTACTGCCCCTCCGACAGTGCGGCGCTCCCTCAGTACTGCCCCTCCGACAGTGCGGGGCTCCCTCAGTACTGCCCCTCCGACAGTGCGGCGCTCCCTCAGTACTGCCCCTCCGACGCTCCCTCAGTACTGCCTCTCCGACAGTGCGGCGCTCCCTCAGTACTGCCCCTCCGACAGTGCGGCACTCCCTCAGTACTGCCCCTCCGACAGTGCGGCGCTCCCTCAGTACTGCCCCACCGACAGTGCGGCGCTCCCTCAATACTGCCCCTCCGACAGTGCAGCACTCCCTCAGTACTGTCCCTCCAACAGTGTGGCACCCCCTAGGTACTGCCCCTCTCACAGTCCGGCGCTGTGAGTTATTGTATTACTCCCAGAACTTGGATGAATGCTGCTTCCTGGTGGTGAGTTACTGAATTACGCCCAGGACATGGAGCATTGCTGCCACCTGGTGGTGAGTTATTGTATTACACCCAGTACTTGGATGAATGCTGCCTCCTGGTGGTGAGTTATTGTATTACATGGAGGCTCTTTGGCGGAGCTCTCCGATTAGCCGCAGTACCCCTATCCCTGCTCTTCCACCATTTCCCTGCAATTATTTCCTGTTCAAGTATTTTCCAATTGTATTCTGAAACTTGCTGCTGAATCTGCTTCCACCAGCCTTTCAGACAGCCCATTCCCAATCACAACAAATTGCTGCGTATTTTTTCCCCTCATCTCACCTCGGGTAACTTTGTCACCAGGAGGCAGCCTCACTCCATGTCCTGGGTGTAATTCAGTAACTCACCACCAGGAGGCAGCCTCGCTCCATATCCAGGGTGTAAATCAGTAACTCACCACCTGGAGGCAGCCTCGCTCCATGTCCTGGGTGTAATTAAATAACTCACCACCAGGAGGCAGCCTCGCTCCATGTCCTGGGTGTAATTAATCAATGCCTCGATTTCAAAATTCTCCGTGTTTACAAATCCCACTATGGACCCTCACCACTCCCTATCTCTGTAATCTCCTCCAGCCCCTACACCCCTCCCTATCTCTGTAATCTCCTCCAGCCCCTACACCCCTCCCTATCTCTGTAACCTCCTCCAGCCCCTACACCCCTCCCTATCTCTGTAACCTCCTCCAGCCCCTACACCCCTCCCTATCTCTGTAACCTCCTCCAGCCCCTACACCTCTCCCTATCTCTGTAACCTCCTCCAGCCCCTACACCCCTCCCTATCTCTGTAACCTCCTCCAGCCCCGACACCCCTCCCTATCTCTGTAACCTCCTCCAGCCCCTACACCCCTCCCTATCTCGGTAACCTCCTCCTGCCCCACAACCCCCTCGACAATTCTGACCCATTGAGCATCCCTGATTATAATGTTGTTTGATAATCACCCCGTGTGAAACGGCTTGGGACGTACTATTCGGCTAAAGGCGCGATATAACTGAAAGTGGATGCTGCTGTTGAATGGCCTGCTTCTGTGCGCGATCATTCTAGGAGAAATTAGGGACAGGCGACCAAAAGCTGGGTCAATGAGGTGGGTTTTAAGGAGCGTCTTGAAGGAGGAGAGAGAGGTAGAGAGGTGGAGAGGTTTAGGGAGGGAGTTCCAGACCTTAGGGCCCAGGCAACAGAAGGCACGGCCACCGATGGTGGAGCGATTATAATCAGGGATGGTCAGGAGGGCAGAATTAGAGGAGTGCAGACATTTCGGGGGGTTGTGGGGCTGGAGGAGGTTACAGAGATAGGGAGGGGTGTAGGGGCTGGAGGAGGTTACAGAGATAGGGAGGGGTGTAGGGCTGGAGGAGGTTACAGAGATAGGGAGGGGTGTAAGGCTGGAGGAGGTTACAGAGATAGGGAGGGGTGTAGGGGCTGGACGAGGTTACAGAGATAGGGAGGGGTGTAAGGGCTGGAGGTGGTTATAGAGATAGGGAGGGGTGTGAGGCTGGAGGAGGTTACAGAGATAGGGAGGGGTGTAGGGCTGGAGGAGGTTACAGGGATAGGGAGGAGTGTAGGGCTGGAGGAGGTTACAGAGATAGGGAGGGGTGTAGGGGCTGGAGGAGGTTACAGAAATAGGGAGGGGTGTAGGGGCTGGAGGAGGTTAGAGATAGGGAGGGGTGTAGAGGCCGGAGGAGGTTACAGAGATAGGGAGGGGTGTAGGTGCTGGAGGAGGTGACAGAGATAGGGAGGGGTGTAAGGTCTAGAGGAGGTGACAGAGATAGGGCGGGGTATAGGTGCTACAGAAGGTTACAGAGATAGGGAGGGGAGTCAGGGCTGGAGGAGGTTACACAGAAACATAGAAACATAGAAAATAGGTGCAGGAGTAGGCCATTCAACCCTTCGAGCCTGCACCACCATTCAATAAGATCATGGCTGATCATCACCTCAGTACCCATTTCAACAACTCTCTGTGGTAGAGAATTCCACAGGTTAACAACTCTCTGCGGCAGGGAATTCCACAGGTTAACAACTCTGAGTGAAGAAGTTTCTCCTCATCTCGGTCCTAAATGGCTTACCCCTTATCCTTAGACTGTGACCTCCTGGTTCTGGACTTCCCCAACATCGGGAACATTCTTTCTGCGTCTAACCTGTCCAGTCCTTTCAGAATTTTATATGTTTCTATGAGATCCCCTCTCATTCTTCTAAACTCCATTAAATACAGGCCCAGTCGATCCAGTCTCTCCTCATATGTCAGTCCTGCCATCCCGGGAATCAGTCTGGTGAACCTTCGCTGCATTCCCTCAATAGCAAGAACGTCCTTCCTCAGATTAGGAGACCAAAACTGAACACAATATTCCAGGTGAGGCCTCACCAAGACCCTGTACAACTGCAGTAAGACCTCCCTGCTCCTATACTCAAATCCCCTCGCTATGGAGGCCAACATGCCATTTGCCTTCTTCACCGCCTGCTGTACCTGCATGCCAACTTTCAGTGACTGATGTACCATGACACCCAGGTCTCGTTGCACCTCCCCTTTTCCGAATCTGCCACCATACAGATAATATTCTGCCCTCGTGTTTTTGCCACCAAAGTGGATAACCTCACATTTATCCACATTATACTCCATCTGCCATGCATTTGCCCACTCACCTAACCTGTCCAAGTCACCCTGCAGCCTCTTAGCATCCTCCTCGCTGGTCACAATGCCACCCAGCTTAGTGTCATCTGCAAACTTGGAGATATTACACTCAATTCCTTCATCTAAGTCATTGATGTATATTGTTAATAGCTGGGGTCCCAGCACTGAGCCCTGCGGCACTCCACTATTCACTGCCTGCCATTCTGAAAAGGAACGTTTATCCCGACTCTCTGCTTCCTGTCTGCCAATACCAGTTCTCTATCCACGTCAGTACATTACCCCCAATGCGATGTGCTTTAATTTTGCACACCAATCTCTTGTGTGGGATCTTGTCAAAAGCCTTTTGAAAGTCCAAATACACCACATCCACTGGTTCTCCCTTGTCCACTCTACTAGTTACATCCTCAAAAAATTCCAGAAGATTTGTCAAGCATGATTTCCCTTTCATAAATCCACGCTGACTGGACCGATCCTGTCAATGCTTTTCAAATGCGCTGCTATTTCATCTATAATAATTGATTCCAACATTTTCCCCACCATTGATGTCAGGCTAACCGGTCTATAATTACCCGCTTTCTCTCTCCCTCCCTCCTCCAGTCCATAGGAACTGAACCAGAATCGATAGACTGTTGGAAAATGATCACCAATATTTCTAGGGCCACTTCCTTAAGTACTCTGGGATGCAGACTATCAGGCCCCAGGGATTTATCGGCCTTCAATCCCATCAATATTCCTAACACAATTTCCTGACCAATAAGGATATCCTTCAGTTCCTCCTTCTCACTAGACCTTCTGTCCCCAAGTATTTCCGGAAGGTTATTTGTGTCTTCCTTCGTGAAGACACAACTAAAGTATTTGTTCAACTGGTCTGCCATTTCTTTGTTCCCCATTATAAATTAACCTGATTCTGACTGCAAGGGACCTACGTGTGTCTTCACTAATCTTTTTCTCTTCACACATCTATAGAAGCTTTTGCAGTCAGTTTTTATGTTCCCAGCAAGCTTCCTCTCGTACTCTATTTTCCCCCTCCTAATTAAACCCTTTGTCCTCCTCTGCTGAATTCTAAATTTATCCCAGTCCTCAGGTTTGCTGCTTTTTCTGGCCAATTCTATGCCTCTTCCTTGGATTTAACACTATCCTTAATTTCCCTTGTTAGCCACGGTTGAGCCACCTTCCCCGTTTTATTTTTACTCCAGACAGGGATGTACAATTGCTGAAGTTCATCCATGTGATCTTTAAATGTTTGCCATTGCCTGTCCACTGTCAATCCTTTAAGTATCACTCACCAGTCTATTCTAGCTAATTCACGTCTCATACCATCGAAGTTACCTTTCCTTAAGTTCAGGACCCTAGGCTCTGAATTAACTGTCACTTTCCATCTTAATAAAGAAGTCTACCAAATTATGGTCACTCTTTCCCAAGGGGCCTCGCATAACAAGATTGCTAATTAGTCCTTTCTCATTACACATCATCCAGTCGAGGATGGCCAGCTCTCTAGTTGGTTCCTTGACATATTGGCCTTGAAAACCATCCCTAATACACTCCTGTCTCTGTAACCTCCAGTTGGAGGAGGTTACAGAGATAGGGAGGGGTGTATGGGCTGGAGGAGGTTACAGAGATAGGGAGGGGTGTAGGGGCTGAAGGTAATTACAGAGATAGGGAGGGGTATAGGGCTGGAGGAGGTTACAGAGATAGGGAGGGGTGTCGGGGCTGGAGGAGGGTACAGAGATAGGGAGGGCTGTAGGGGCTGGAGGAGGTTACAGAGATAGGGAGGGGTTTCGGGGCTGGAGGATGTTACAGAGATAGGGAGGGGTGTAGGGGCTGGGGAGGTTACAGAGATAGGGAGGGGTGTAGGGGCTGGAGGAGGGTACAGAGAGAGGGAGGCGTGTAGGGGCTGGAGGAGGTCACAGAGATAAAGAGGGGTGTAGGGGCTGGAGGAGGTTACAGAGATAAAGAGGGGTGTAGAGGCAGGAGGAGGTTACAGAGATAGGGAGGGGTGTAGGGACTGGAGGAGGTTCCAGAAATAGGGAGGGGTGTTGGGGCTGGAGGAGTTTAAAGAGATAGGGAGGGGCGAGGGCCATGGAGGGATTTATCGGTGCAGCAGAGCAGGTCTCCAGTGGTCCTGGTTAACCTTTGCCACTGGACCAAGACCTGGCTCTGTCAAGCCCGTGTGGTGGCTGGTGTACAACGGCCACCACACGTTAAAACAATCCACACACAGGCCTCTCCCACCATTCAGGATGTAGTTCGGGATCCGGAATATTAGGTCCTTCACTGAAACACCTGTCATCCTCGATACGGGGATCCGCCTAAGATCATTCCATGATACAAAGAAATTCTGCGACTGATTTCTCCCTTTCCTCTGTTTCTTCGTTTCCCACAATACAACAGTGACCACACTCCAAAAATATTTCATCGGCTGTAAAGCGCTTTGTGACGTCCGGTGGTCGTGAAAGGCGCTATATAAATGCAAGTCTTTCTTTCTTCCTTCCTAACTTCTCCCTTTCCCATCTTCTATCGTCCTGCCCCTGCATTTCTTTCACCCCTTTCCCCTCCTCTCCCTACCACTGACTTTTCCCAATCCGGTTCCCGCTTTAATGGGGCCTGGACTGAATTACAGTTGCACAACCATAATTTGCGCAGATGGACAGCTCCGCTTTAAGGGCGATTCCAGACAGCGACCGCAGCGGTCAGAAGCGCGATGACGCAATGACGCTGGGGCGGGGATGGAATGGGAGCAGGAGCAGCCCAGTGATTGGTTGCCGGGAACTGTCCCATCACCCAACCGAGTGGGCGGATTCCCACACCGCCGGGTGGCGCTGGCCATTGGCTGAGACGGCTGCCCATCATGCAGAGGACCTGCTGCCATTGGCTGAGGCAATGGATACTGTGTAAAGCGCCCCTTGCAGGGCCAGGGAGGGTATTACAGGGTCCCATCAAACGCAACAACAACTTATATTTATATAGCACCTTTACCGTAGGCTCCCAGGGCAGGTCCAGCACGGGTTAGATACAAAAAGTCAGAAAGACGTGCCTTTATATAGCGCCTTTCACGGCCACCGGACGCCTCAATCACTTTACGGCCAATGACGTGCTTTTGGGGTGTGGTCACTGTTGTATTCTGGGTAACACGGCAGCCAATTTGTGCACAGCAAGATCCCACACACAGCAATGTGATAATGACCAATTAATCTGTTTTTGTTATGTTGATTGAGGGATTAATATTGGCCCCAGGACACCGGGGAGAACTCCCCCTGCTCTTCTTCCAAATAGTGTCCTGGGATTTTTTACATCCTCCTGAGAGAGCAGACGGGGCCTCGGTTTAACGTCTCCGACAGCACCTCCAACAGTGCAGCACTCCCTCAGTACCGCCCCTCCAACAGTGCGGCGCTCCCTCAGTACTGCCCCTCCGACAGTGCGGTGCTCCCTCAGTACTGCCCCTCCGACAGTGCGGTGCTCCCTCAGTACCGACCCTCCGACATTGCAGCGCTCCCTCAGTACTGCCCCTCTGACAGTGTGGCGCTCCCTCAATACTGCCCCTCCGACAGTGCAGCACTCCCTCAGTACTGCCCCTCCGACAGTGCGGCACCCCCTAGGTACTGCCCCTCTGACAGTCCGGCGCTGTGAGTTATTGTATTACTCCCAGAACTTGAATAAATGCTGCTTCCTGGTGGTGAGTTACTGAATTACGCCCAGGACATGGAGCATTGCTGCCTCCTGGTGGTGAGTTATTGTATTATACCCAGTACTTGGATGAATGCTGCCTCCTGGTGGTGAGTTATTGCATTACATCGAGGCTCTTTGGCGGAGCTCTCCAATTAGCCCCACTACCCCCACCCCTGCTCTTTCACCATTTCCCTGCAATTATTTCCTGTTCAAGTATTTTCCAATTGTATTCTGAAACTTGCTGCTGAATCTGCTTCCACCAGCCTTTCAGGCAGCCCATTCCCAATCACAACAAATTGCTGCGTATTTTTTCCCCTCATCTCACCTCGGGTAACTTTGTCACCAGGAGGCAGCCTCACTCCATGTCCTGGGTGTAATTCAGTAACTCACCACCAGGAGGCAGCCTCGCTCCATGTCCTGGGTGTAATTCAGTAACTCACCACCAGGAGGCAGCCTCGCTCCATATCCAGGGTGTAAATCAGTAACTCACCACCAGGAGGCAGCCTCGCTCCATATCCAGGGTGTAAATCAGTAACTCACCACCAGGAGGCAGCCTCGCTCCATGTCCTGGGTGTAATTCAGTAACTCACCACCAGGAGGCAGCCTCGGTCCATGTCCTGGGTGTAATTCAGTAACTCACCACCAGGAGGCAGCCTCGCTCCATGTCCCGGTGTAATTCAGTAACTCACCAGCAGGAGGCAGCCTCGCTCCATGTCCTGGGTGTAATTCAATAACTCACCACCAGGAGGCAGCCTCGCTCCATATCCCGGTGTAATTCAGTAACTCACCACCAGGAGGCAGCCTCGCTCCATATCCTGGGTGTAATTCAGTAACTCACCAGCAGGAGGCAGCCTCGCTCCATGTCCTGGGTGTAATTTAATAACTCACCACCAGGAGGCAGCCTCGCTCCAGGTCCTGGGTGTAATTCAGTAACTCACCACCAGGAGGCAGCCTCGCTCCATGTCCTGGGTGTAATTTAGTAACTCACCACCAGGAGGCAGCCTTGCTCCATGTCCTGAATGTAATTAAGTAACTCACCACCAGGAGGCAGCCTCGCTCCATATCCAGGCTGTAAATCAGTAACTCACCACCAGGAGGCAGCCTCGCTCCATGTCCTGAATGTAATTCAGTAACTCACCACCAGGAGGCAGCCTCGCTCCATGTCCTGGGTGTAATTAAATAACTCACCACCAGGAGGCAGCCTCGCTCCATGTCCTGGGTGTAATTCAATAACTCACCACCAGGAGGCAGCCTCGCTCCATATCCTGGGTGTAATTCAATAACTCACCACCAGGAGGCAGCCTCGCTCCATGTCCTGGGTGTAATTCAATAACTCACCACCAGGAGGCAGCCTCGCTTCATATCCTGGGTGTAATTAATCAATGCCTCGATTTCAAAATTCTCCTCCGTGTTTACAAATCCCACTATGGACCCTCACCCCTCCCTATCTCTGTAATTTCCTCCAGCCCCTACACCCCTCCCTATCTCTGTAATCTCCTCCAGCTCCTACAACCCTCCCTATCTCTGTAATCTCCTCCAGCTCCTACACCCCTCCCTATCTCTGTAATCTCCTCCAGCTCCTACAATCCTCCCTATCTCTGTAATCTCCTCCAGCCCCTACACCCCTCCCTATCTCTGTAATCTCCTCCAGCCCCTACACCCCTCCCTATCTCTGTAATCTCCTCCAGCCCCTACACCCCTCCCTATCTCTGTAATCTCCTCCAGCCCCTACACACCTCCCTATCTCTGTAATCTCCTCCAGCCCCTACACCCCTCCCTATCCCTGTAACCCCCTCCAGCCCCTACACCCCTTCCTATCTCTGTCACCTCCTCCAGACCCTACACTCCTCCCTATCTCTGTAACCTCCTCTAGCCCCTACACCCCTCCCTATCTCTGTAACCTCCTCCAGACCCTACACCCCTCCCTATCTCTGTAACCTCCTCTAGCCCCTACATCCCTCCCTATCTCTGTAACCTCCTCCAGACCCTACACCCCTCCCTATCTCTGTAATCTCCTCCAGCCCCTACACCCCTCCCTATCTCTGTAACCTCCTCCAGCCCCTACACCCCTCCCTATCTCTGTAACCTGCTCCAGCCCCACAACCCCCTCGACAATTCTGACCCATTGAGCATCCCTGATTATAATGTTGTTTGATAATCACCCCGTGTGAAACGGCTTGGGACGTACTATTCGGCTAAAGGCGCGATATAACTGCAAGTGGATGCTGCTGTTGAATGGCCTGCTTCTGTGCGCGATCATTCTAGGAGAAATTAGGGACAGGCGACCAAAAGCTGGGTCAATGAGGTGGGTTTTAAGGAGCGTCTTGAAGGAGGAGAGAGAGGTAGAGAGGTGGAGAGGTTTAGGGAGGGAGTTCCAGAGCTTGGGGCCCAGGCAACAGAAGGCACGGCCACCGATGGTGGAGCGATTATAATCAGGGATGGTCAGGGGGGCAGAATTAGAGGAGTGCAGACATCTCGGGGGGTTGTGGGGCTGGAGGAGGTTACAGAGATAGGGAGGGGTGTAGGGGCTGAAGGAGGTTACAGAGATAGGGAGGGGTGTAGGGCTGGAGGAGGTTACAGAGATAGGGAGGGGTGTAAGGCTGGAGGAGGTTACAGAGATAGGGAGGGGTGTAGGGGCTGGACGAGGTTACAGAGATAGGGAGGGGTGTAAGGGCTGGAGGTGGTTACAGAGATAGGGAGGGGTGTGGGGCTGGAGGAGGTTACAGAGATAGGGAGGGGTGTAGGGCTGGAGGAGGTTACAGGGATAGGGAGGGGTGTAGGGGCTGGAGGAGGTTAGAGATAGGGAGGGGTGTAGAGGCTGGAGGGGATTACAGAGATAGGGAGGGGTGTAGGGGCTGGAGGAGGTTAGAGATAGGGAGAGGTTGTGGGACTGGAGGAGGTTACAGAGATAGGGAGGGGTGAGGGCCATGGAGGGATTTGTAAACAAGGATGAGAATTTTGAAATCGAGGCGTTGATTAACCAGGAGCCAATGTAGGTCAGCGAGCACAGGGGGTGATGGGTGAACGGGACTCGGTGTGAGTTAGGACACGGGGCAGTGAGCACAGGGGGTGATGGGTGAACGGGACTCGGTGTGAGTTAGGACACGGGGCAGTGAGCACAGGGGGTGATGGGTGAGCGGGACTGGGTGCGAGTTAGGACACGGGGCAGTGAGCACAGGGGGTGATGGGTGAGCGGGACTCGGTGTGAGTTAGGACACGGGGCAGCGAGCACAGGGGCTGATGGGTGAGTGGGACTGGGTGTGAGTTAGGACATGGGGGCAGCGAGCACAGGGGGTGATGGGTGAGTGGGACTGGGTGTGAGTTAGGACACGGGGCAGTGAGCACAGGGGGTGATGGGTGAGCGGGACTGGGTGCGAGTTAGGGCACGGGGCAGTGAGCACAGGGGGTGATGGGTGAGCGGGACTCGGTGTGAGTTAGGACACGGGGCAGCGAGCACAGGGGGTGATGGGTGAGTGGGACTGGGTGTGAGTTAGGACATGGGGGCAGCGAGCACAGGGGGTGATGGGTGAGTGGGACTGGGTGTGAGTTAGGACACGGGGCATTGAGCACAGGGGGTGATGGGTGAGCGGGACTGGGTGTGAGTTAGGACACGGGGCATTGAGCACAGGGGGTGATGGGTGAACGGGACTCGGTGTGAGTTAGGACACGGGGCAGCGAGCACAGGGGGTGATGGGTGAGCGGGACTCAGTGCGAGTTAGAAACATAGAAACATAGAAAATAGGTGCAGGAGTAGGCCATTCGGCCCTTCGAGCCTGCACCACTATTTAATAAGATCATGGCTGAACATTCCCTCAGTACCCCTTCCCTGCTTTCTCTCCATACCCCTTGATCCCTTTAGCCGTAAGGGCCACATCTAACTCCCTCTTGAATATATCCAATGAACTGGCCTCAACAACTCTCTACGGTAGGGAATTCCACAGGTTAACAACTCTCTGAGTGAAGAAGTTTCTCCTCATCTCAGTCCTAAATGGCTTACCCCTTATCCTTAGACTGTGTCCTCTGGTTCTGGACTTCCCCAATGTTATATATGTGGACTTGTATTTACTCTGTATAGCCACCAGAGGGATCATCCCCCAGAGTCCCAAGGGATCCCATAATCCCTTGGGAGCACAGGTATTTAAGAAGGCTTCACAGGTTGGAGAGGCACTCTGGTGACCTGCAATAGAAGACTAAGGTCACACTTTACTTTGAGCTCACAGTATTCAGTCTGATTCTTTTTCCATACACAACAACTGGAGATGAGACACAGATAGCGAACCCAAAGATGCAGAGAACAGTGGGCATCCTGGAGAAATTTTCGGAGATGATTGGGAAACTTTTGCGGAGCGACTTGACCAATACTTCCCGGCCAACGAGCGAGATGGGGAAGAGAACGCTGTAAAACGTAGAGCGATCCTCCTCACTGTCTGTGGGGCACCAACATATGGCCTCAGGAAGAATCTGCTCACTCCAGCGAAACCCACGGAGAAATCATACGACGATTTGTGCACACTGGTCCAAGAGCACTTGAACCCGAAGGAAAGTGTTCTACACCTACAAAAGATCTGAAGGCCAGGAAGTGGCGAGTTATGTCGCAGAGCTAAGACACCTTGCAGGACATTGCGAATTTGAAGGACATTTGGAGCACGTGCTCAGAGATTTTTTCGTACTTGGCATTGGCCACGAAACCATACTTCGCAAACTTTAGACTGTAGAGACCCCAACCTTGAGTAAGGCCATAGCGATAGCCCAGGCGCTCATTGCCACCAGTGACAATACGAAGCAAATCTCTCAGCACACAAGTGTTGCTACAAGTACTGTGAACAAAGTGATGCTGTTTTCGAATCATAACGTACAGGGCAGGTCACACGTACCTGCAGCTACACGTCCGCAGATGTCTCAGAGTCCACCATCAAGGGCGATGAATGCAAGGCCATTAACACCTTGTTGGCGCTGCAGGGGCGATCATTTCCATTCACGCCGATTCAAAGGATACGTTTGCAAGGGCTGTGGAACAATGGGACATCTCCAATGAGTGTGCAGGCGAGCTGCTAAGCCTGTTAAACCTGAAAACCACCATGTTGCAGAGGAGGATCACGACGAACCAGAGCCTCAGACCGAGGAGGCAGAGGTACATGGGGTGCACACGTTCACCACGAATTATCCCCCGATAATGCTGAATGTTGAACTAAATGGACTCCCGGTGTCAGTGAAGCTGGACACGGGCGTGAGCCAGTCCATCATGGGCAAACAGACTTGCGAAAGGTTGTGGTGCAACAAGGCCTCAAGGCCAGTCTTAACTCCAGTTCGCACGAAACTAAGAACATACACAAAAGAACTGATTCCTGTAATCGGCAGTACTACCGTAAAGGTCTCCTACGATGGAGCGGTGCACAAGCTACCACTCTGGGTGGTACCGGGCGATGGTCCCACGCTGCTCGGCAGGAGCTGGCTGGGAAAGATACGCTGGAACTGCGACGACGTCCGAGCGCTATTGCCCGCTGACAACACTTTGTGTGCCCAGGTCTCAAACAAATTTCCTTCGCTGTTCGAACCAGGCATCGGAAAATTCCAAGGAGCAAAAGTGCAGATCCACCTAATTCCGGGGACGCAATCCATCCATCACAAGGCGAGAGCAGTACTGTACATGATGAGAGAAAGGGTAGAGATCGAGCTAGACTGGCTGCAAAGAGAGGGCATCATTTCACCGATCGAGTTCAGCAAGTGGGCCAGTTCTATCCTCCCAGTCCTCAAGGGAGACGGCACCGTCAGAATCTGTGGCGATTACAAAGTAATTATCAATCGTTTCTCCCTGCAGGACCAATACCCACTACCAAAGGCTGATGACCTCTTTGCAACGCTGGCGGGAGGAAAGACGTTCACGAAGCTGGATCTGACTTCAGCCTACATGACGCAGGAACTGGAGGAATCATCGAAGGCCCTCACCTGCATCAACACGCACAAAGGTCTTTTTGTTTATAACAGGTGCCCGTTTGGAATCCGATCAGCGGTGGCGATATTCCAGAGAAACATGGAAAGTTTACTGAAGTCGGTCCCGCACACCGTGGTCTTCCAGGACGACATCTTGGTCACAGGTCGGAACACAGTCGAGCATCTGCAGAACCTGGAGGAGGTTCTTAGTCGACTCAACCGCTTGGGGCTCAGGTTAAAACGCTCGAAGTGCGTTTTCCTGGTGCCTGAAGTGGAGTTCCTGGGAAGGAGGATTGCGGCGGACGGTATCAGACCCACCAACGGGAAGACGGAGGCAATCGAGAACGCACCGAGGCCACAGAACGTGACGGAGCTGCGGTCGTTCCTGGGACTCCTGAACTACTTTGGTAACTTCTTACCGGGTCTCAGCACACTGCTAGAACTACTACATGTCTTACTACGAAAAGGGGATGAATGGGTTTGGGGCAAAAGCCTTTGTAAAAGCGAGAAAATTGTTATGCTCAAACAAATTGCTTGTGTTGTATGATCCATGTAAGCGTTTGGTACTAGCATGTGATGCGTCGTCATATGGCGTCGGGTGTGTATTGCAACAAGCTAATGATTTCGGGAAACTGCAACCGGTTGCTTATGCATCGAGGAGTCTGTCTAAGGCTGAGAGAACCTACAGCATGATTGAGAAAGAAGAGTTAGCGTGTGTCTATGGGGTAAAGAAAATGCATCAATACCTGTTTGGGTTAGAATTCGAATTGGAAACTGACCATAAGCCACTTATATCCCTGTTTTCTAAGAGTAAAGGGATAAATACCAACGCATCGGCCCGCATCCAGAGATGGGAGCTCACGTTGTCCACATACAACTACGCCATCCGTCACAGGCCAGGCAAGGAAACTATGCTGATGCTCTCAGTAGGCTGCCATTGCCCACCATGGGGGTGGAAATGGCGCAGCCCGCAGATCTAACCATGGTTATGGAATCATTTGAGAATGAGCAATCATCCGTCACTGCCCGGCAGATCAAAACCTGGACAAGCCAGGACCCCTTATTATCTCTAGTCAAAAGCTGTGTGCTTCACGGGAGCTGGCCCAGTGTCCTGGTGGAAATGCAGGAAGAGATAAAGCCGTTCCAGCGGCGCAAAGATGAAATGTCTGTACAGACAGACTGCCTTCTGTGGGGCAATCGAGTAGTGGTCCCCAAGAAGGGCAGAGACACCTTCATCAATGACCTCCATAGTACCCACCCAGACATCGTAATGATGAAAGCGATAGCCAGATCCCACATGTGGTGGCCCGATATCGATGCGGACTTAGAGTCCTGCGTTCACAGATGTAATACATGCTCGCAGCTAAGCAATGTACCTAGGGAGGCGCCGCTAAGTTTATGGTCTTGGCCCTCCAAACAACGTGTACCCTAAACCGTGGTCTAGGGTACACGTCGACTATGCAGGCCTGTTCTTGGGTAAAATGTTCCTTGTGGTTGTAGACGCGTACTCCAAGTGGATTGAATGTGGGCTAGCACGTCCGCTGCCACTACTGAAAGCCTGCGGACCATGTTTGCCACGCACGGCTTACCCGATGTTTTGGTGAGCGACAACGGGCCATGTTTTACCAGTGTTGAGTTCAAAGAATTCATGACCCGTAACGGGATCAAACATGTCACATCTGCCCCGTTTAAAGCAGCGTCCAATGGTCAGGCAGAGAGAGCAGTGCAAACCATCAAGCAAGGCTTGAAGAGGGTAACTGAAGGCTCACTGCAGACTCGCCTATCCTGAGTCCTGCTTAGCTACCGCACGAGATCCCACTCACTCACTGGGATCCCACCTGCTGAACTGCTCATGTAAAGGGCACAAAAGACAAGGCTCTCGTTAGTTCACCCTGATCTACATGAACAGGTAGAGAGCAGGCGGCTTCAACAAAGTGCATACCATGATAGCGCAAATGTGTCACGCGAGATTGAAATCAATGATCCTGTATTTGTATTAAATTATGGACAAGGTCCCAAGTGGCTTCCCAGCACTGTCGTGGCCAAAGAGGGGAGCAGGGTGTTTCGGGTCAAACTTTCAAATGGACTCATTCACCGGAAACACTTGGACCAAATCAAACTCAGATTCACGGACTACCCTGAGCAACCCACCTAGGACCTGACCTTTTTTGATCCCCCAACATACACACCAGTGGCAACCGACACCACGGTTGACCACGCAGCAGAACCCATCACCCACAGCAGCCCAGCAGGGCCCAACACACCAGGCAGCCCAGCAAGGCCAGCTGCACAGCAGCCCAGCGAGGGCCCAACAAATGATTCAACAATACCAGCTTTCACACCGAGACGATCAACCAGGGCAAGGAGGGCCCCAGATCAACACACATTGTAAATAGTTACACTATTGACTTTGGGGGGGGAGTGTCGTTATATATGTAAACTTGCATTTACTCAGTACAGCCACCAGAGGGCTCATCCCCTGGAGTCCCAAGGGATCCCATAATCCCTTGGGAGCACAGGTATTTAAGGAGGCCTCACAGGGTGGAGAGGCTCTCTGGTGACCTGCAATAAAAGAGAACGGTCACACTTTACTTTGAGCTCACAGTGTTCAGTCTGACTCTTTCTCCACACACAACACTCATCATCGGGAGCATTCTTCCTGCATCTAACCTGTCTAGTCCCGTCAGAATCTTATATGTTTCTATGAGATCCCCTCTCATCCTTCTAAACTCCAGTGTATAAAGGCCCAGTTGATCCAGTCTCTCCTCATATGTCAGTCCTGCCATCCCGGGAATCAGTCTGGTGAACCTTCGCTGCACTCCCTCAATAGCAAGAACGTTCTTCCTCAGATTAGGAGGCCAAAACTGAACACAATATTCCAGGTGAGGCCTCACCAAGGCCCTGTACAACTGCAGTAAGACCTCCCTGCTCCTATACTCAAATCCCCTCGCTATGAAGGCCAACATACCATTTGCCTTCTTCACCGCCTGTTGTACCTGCATGCCAACTTTCAATGACTGATGTACCATGACACCCAGGTCTCGTTGCACCTCCCCTTTTCCTAATCTGCCGCCATTCAGATAATATTCTGCCTTCGTGTTTTTGCCCCCAAAGTGGATAACCTCACATTTATCCACATTATACTGCATCTGCCATGCATTTGCCCACTCACCTAACCTGTCCAAGTCACCCTGCAGCCTCTTAGCATCCCCCTCACAGCTCACACCGCCACCCAGTTTGGTGCCATCTGCAAACTTGGAGATATTACATTCAATTCCTTCATTTAAATCATTAATGTATATTGTAAATAGCTGTGGTCCCAGCACTGAGCCCTGCGACACCCCACTAGTCACTGCCTGCCATTCTGAAAAGGACCCGTTTATCCTGACTCTCTGCTTCCTGTCTGCCAACCAGTTCTCTATCCACGTCAATACATTACCCCCAATGCCATGTGCTTTAACTTTGCACACCAATCTCTTGTGTGGGACCTTGTCAAAAGCCTTTTGAAAGTCTAAATATTCCACATCCACTGGTTCTCCCTTGTCCACTCTACTAGTTACATCCTCAAAAAATTCCAGAAGATTTGTCAAGCATGATTTCCCTTTCATAAATCCATGCTGACTTGGACCAATCCTGTCACTGCTTTCCAAATACGCTGCTATTTCATCCTTAATAATTGATTCCAACATTTTCCCCACCACCGATGTCAGATTAACCAGTCTATAATTACCCACTTTCTCTCTCCCTCCCTGTTTAAATAGTGCTGTTACATTAGCTACCCTCCAATCCATAGGAACTGATCCAGAGTCGATAGACTGTTGGAAAATGATCACCAAGGCATCCACTATTTCTAGGGCCACTTCCTGAAGTACTCTGGGATGCAGACTATCAGGCCCCGGGGATTTATCGGCCTTCAATCCCATCAATTTCCCGAACACAATTTCCTGCCTAATAAGGATTTAGAAACATAGAAACATAGAAAATAGGTGCAGGAGTAGGCCATTCGGCCCTTCTAGCCTGCACCGCCATTCAATGAGTTCATGGCTGAACATTCAACTTCAGTACCCCATTCCTGCTTTCTCGCCATACCCCTTGATTCCCCTAGTAGTAAGGACCTCATCTAACTCCTTTTTGAATATATTTAGTGAATTGGCCTCAACAACTTTCTGTGGTAGAGAATTCCACAGGTTCACCACTCTCTGGGTGAAGAAGTTCCTCCGCATCTCGGTCCTAAATGGCTTACCCCTTATCCTTAGACTGTCACCTCTGGTTCTGGACTTCCCCAACATTGGGAACATTCTTCCTGCATCTAACCTGTCTAACCCCGTCAGAATTTTAAATGATTCTATGAGGTCCCCTCTCATTCTTCTGAACTCCAGTAAATACAAGCCCAGTTGATCCAGTCTTTCTTGATAGGTCAGTCCCGCCAATCCCGGGAATCAGTCTGGTGAACCTTCGCTGCACTCCCTCAATAGCAAGAATGTCCTTCCTCAAGTTAGGAGACCAAAACTGAACGCAATACTCCAGGTGTGGCCTCACCAATGCCCTGTACAACTGTAGCAACACCTCCCTGCCCCTGTACTCAAATCCCCTTGCTATGAAGGCCAACATGCCATTTGCTTGCTTAACCGCCTGCTGTACCTGCATGCCAACCTTCAATGACTGATGTACCATGACATCCAGGTCTCTTTGCACCTCCCCTTTTCCTAATCTGTCACCATTCAGATAATAGTCTGTCTCTCTGTTTTTACCACCAAAGTGGATAACCTCACATTTATCCACATTATACTTCATCTGCCATGCATTTGCCCACTCACCTAACCTATCCAAGTCGCTCTGCAGCCTCACAGCATCCACCTCACAGCTCACACTGCCACCCAACTTAGTGTCATCCGCAAATTTGGAGATACTACATTTAATCCCCTCATCTAAATCATTAATGTACAGTGTAAACAGCTGGGGCCCCAGCACAGAACCCTGCGGTACCCCACTAGTCACTGCCTGCCATTCTGAAAAGTACCCATTTACTCCTACTCTTTGCTTCCTGTCTGACAACCAGTTCTCAATCCATGTCAGCACACTACCCCCAATCCCATGTGCGCTAACTTTGCACATCAATCTCTTGTGTGGGACCTTGTCGAACGCCTTCTGAAAGTCCAAATATACCACATCAACTGGTTCTCCCTTGTCCACTCTACTGGAAACATCCTCAAAAAATTCCAGAAGATTTGTCAAGCATGATTTCCCTTTCACAAATCCATGCTGACTTGGACCTATCATGTCACCGCTTTCCAAATGTACTGCTATGACATCCTTAATAATTGATTCCATCATTTTACCCACTACCGATGTCAGGCTGACCGGTCTATAATTCCCTGTTTTCTCTCTCCCTCCTTTTTTAAAAAGTGGGGTTACATTGGCTACCCTCCACTCTATAGGAACTGATCCAGAGTCAATGGAATGTTGGAAAATGACTGTCAATGCATCCACTATTTCCAAGGCCTCTAGTTCCTTCTCTCTAGACCCTCGTATTTCCGGAAGGTTATTTGTGTCTTCCTCCGTGAAGACAGAACCAAAGTATTTGTTCTGCTGGTCTGCCATTTCTTTGTTCCCCATTATAAATTCACCTGAATCTGACTGCAAGGGACCTACGTTTGTCTTCACTAATCTTTTTCTCTTCACATATCTATAGAAGCTTTTGCAGTCAGTTTTTATGTTCCCGGCAAGATTCCTCTCATACTCTATTTTCCCCCTTCTAATTAAACCCTTTGTCCTCCTCTGCTGAATTCTAAATTGTTCCCAGTCCTCAGGTTTGCTGCTTTTTCTGGCCAATTTATATGCCTCTTCCTTGGATTTAACACTATCCTTAATTTCCCTTGTTAGCCACGGTTGAGCCACCTTCCCTGTTTTATTTTTACTCCAGACAGGGATGTTCAATTGTTGAAGTTCATCCATGTGACCTTTAAATGTTTGCCATTGCCTATCCACTGTCAACCCTTTAAATATCATTAGGACGCGGGCAGTGAGCACAGGGGGTGATGGGTGAGTGGGACTGGGTGCGTGTTAGGACACGGGGTCAGTGAGCACAGGGGGTGATGGGTGAGCGGGACTCGGTGCAAGTTAGGACACGGGGGCAGTGAGCACAGGGGGTGATATGTGAGCGGGACTCGGTGCGAGTTAGGACACGGGGTCAGTGAGCACAGGGGGTGATATGTGAGTGGGACTCGGTGCGAGTTAGGACACGGGGTCAGTGAGCACAGGGGGTGATGGGTGAGCGGGACTGGGTGTGAGTTAGGACACGGGGTCAGTGAGCACAGTGGGTGATGGGTGAGCGGGACTCGGTGCAAGTTAGGACACGGGGGCAGTGAGCACAGGGGGTGATATGTGAGTGGGACTCGGTGCGAGTTAGGACACGGGGTCAGCGAGCACAGGGGGTGATGGGTGAGTGGGACTCGGTGTGAGTTAGGACACGGGTCAGGGAGCACGGGGGTGATGGGTGAGCGGGACTCAGTGCAAGTTAGGAAAAGGGGCAGTGAGCACAGTGGGGTGATGGGTGAGCGGGACTCAGTGCAAGTTAGGAAAAGGGGCAGTGAGCACAGGGGGGTGATGAGTGAGCGAGACTGGGTGCGAGTTAGGACACGGGGGCAGCAGAGTTTTGGATCACCTCTAGTTTACGCAAGGGTAGAACTCCCTCCCTAACAGCACTGTGGGAGCACCTTCACCACAAGGACTGCAGTGGTTCAAGAAGGCGGCTCACCACCACCTTCTCAAGGGGCAATTAGGGATGGGCAATAAATGCCGGTCTTGCCAGCGATGCCCACATCCCAGGAACGAATGAAAAAGAAAATTAATGGGACACAGCACCTTCTGCACAAGATAAAAGTTCACGGGGTTGGGGGTAATATATTAGCATGGATAGAGGATTGGCTAACTAACAGAAAACAGAGAGTCGGGATAAATGGTTCATTCTCTGGTTGACAATCAGGAGCCAGTGGGGTGCCGCAGGGATCAGTGCTGGGACCCCAACTATTTACAATCTATATTAACGACTTGGAAGAAGGGACTGAGTGTAACGTAGCCAAGTTTGCTGACAATACAAAGATGGGAGGAAAAGCAATATGTGAGGATGACACAAAAAATCTGCAAAAGGACATAGACAGGCTCAGTGAGTGGGCAAACATTTGGCAGATGGAGTACAATGTTGGAAAGTGTGAGGTTGTGCACTTTGGCAGAAAAAACATCAAAGAGCAAGATATTATTTAAATGGAGAAAGATTGCAAAGTGCTGCAGTACAGCGGGACCTGGGGGTTACTTGTGCATGAAATACAAAAGGTTAGTCTGCAGGTACAGCAAGTGATCAGGAAGGCCAATGGTATCTTGGCCTTAATTGCAAAGAGGATGGAGTATAAAAGCAGGGAAGTCCTGCTCCAGTTATACAGGGTATTGGTGAGGCCACACCTGGAGTACTGCGTGCAGTTTTGGTTTACATATTTACGAAAGGCTATACTTTGCTTTGGAGGCAGTTCAGAGAAGATTCACTCAGTTGATTCCGGAGATGAGGGGGTTGACTTATGAGGAAAGGTTGAGAAGGTTGGGCCTCTACTCATTGGAATTCAGAAGAATGAGAGGTGATCTTTGTTATATATTTAACCCCTTGTAACCTGTATTACACCACCACCAGAGGGCCTACCTGTTGGAGTCCCAAGGGATCCCAGCATCCCTTGGGAGCACGGTATATAAGCAGGTCACCCACGAGGTACCTACACTCTGGAGTCACAATAAACGAGCTAAGGTCACACTTGCTCATTGTACACAGTACTCAGTTTCATCCTTTATTATGAGTGTAACAATTCGCGACGAGGTAATGAACTACCGTGCGAAATTGCAAAGAACAGTCGGCATCCTGGAGAAGTTCTCAGAAGGGGACGATTGGGAGGCCTTCGTGGAGAGACTCGACCAATACTTGGTGGCCAACGAGCTGGAAGGGGACGAGAACGCTACCAAACGAAGGGCGATCCTCCTAACTGTCTGTGGGGCAACAACCTATGGCCTCATGAAGGATCTCCTGGCCCCGGCAAAACCAACAGAGAAATCCTGCGAAGAATTGTGTACGCTGGTCCGGGAGCACCTAAATCCTAAGGAAAGCGTTTTGATGGCGAGATATCGGTTCTACACGTGTCAACGGTCGGAGGGCCAGGAAGTGGCGAGCTACGTCGCCGAACTAAGGCGCCTCGCAGGACATTGTGAGTTTGAGGGATTCCTAGAACAAATGCTCAGAGACTTTTTTGTACTGGGCATCGGACATGAGACAATCCTTCGCAAACTGTTGACTGTACAAACTCCGAATCTGAGTAAAGCCATAACGATAGGCCAGGCATTTATGTCCACCAGCAACAACACCAAGCAGATTTCGCAGAGTAAAGTTCGGCCAGTACTGTGCACAAAGTAATGTCGGTTTCGAGCAGGAATGTACATGGCAGGACGTACACGCCGGCTGCTGTGGCCCGACCTCAGTTGACCCAGAGTCCTCCATCATCTGTTAATGTGAGGCAGTTAACACCCTGTTGGTGTTGTGGAGGTGATCATCGAGCCCCATCAATGCCGCTTTAAGCACTATGCGTGCAATGGTTGCAGAGCAATGGGACACCTCCAACGTATGTGCAGGCGAGCTGCAAACCCTGCAAACCACCACGTCGCAGAGGAAGATCGATCCACTGTGGATCAGACTGAATTGGAGTCTCGTACCGAGGAGGCAGAGGTGTACGGGGTACACACCTTCACCACGAAATACCCACCAATAATGTTGAAAGTTGAACTGAACGGAATTCCAGTATCTATGGAGCTGGACACGGGGGCGAGTCAGTCCATAATGAGTAAAACGGCCTTCGACAGGCTGTGGGGCAACAAGGCACACAGGCCCAAGCTCAGCCCCATTCACACCAAACTAAGGACTTACACCAAAGAACTAATCCCTGTAATTGACAGTGCTGAAGTCAAAGTCTCCTATGACGGAGCAGTACACGAACTCCCGCTGTGGATTGTGCCAGGGGATGGCCCCACATTGTTTGGCAGAAGCTGGCTGGGGAAAATCCGCTGGAACTCGGACGACATCCGAGCGCTCTCGTCCGTCGACGACACCTCATGTACCCAGGTTCTGAGCAAGTTCCCATCGTTGTTCGAGCCAGGCATCGGAAGCTTCTCGGGGGCGAAAGTGCAGATCCATTTGGTTCCTGGTACACGACCCATCCACCACAAGGCTCGGGCGGTACTGTACATGATGTGTGAGAAAGTGGAAATTGAGCTGGACAGGCTGCAGCGAGAAGGCATCATCACCCCGGTGGAATTCAACGAGTGGGCCAGTCCGATTGTCCCGGTACTTAAAGAGGACGGCAAGGTTAGAATTTGTGGGGACGATAAAGCAACGATTAACCGTTTTTCGCTGCAGGACCAATACCCGCTACCCAAGGCCGACGACCTATTTGCGACTCTGGCTGGAGTGAAGACGTTCACCAAGCTGGACCTGACCTCGGCCTACATGACGCAGGAGCTGCAGGAGTCTTCGAAAGGCCGCACCTGCATCAACATGCCATGCACATAGGTCTGTTCATCTACAACCGGTGCCCGTTCGGGATTCTGTCGGCCTCGGCAATCTTCCAGCAGAACATGGAGAGCCTGCTAAAGTCAGTTCCTCGCACAGTGGTTTTCCAGGACGACATATTGGTTACAGGTCGGGACACCATGGAGCACTTGAAGTATCTGGAAGAGATTCTTAGTCGGTTGGATCGCGTGGGGCTCAGGTTGAAACGCTCGAAGTGTGTTTTCCTGACGCAGGAGGTCGAGTACTTGGGAAGAAGAATCGCGGCAGATGACATCAGACCCACCGACACCAAGACGGGGGCCATCAGGAACGTGCCGAGACCACGGAACGTGACGGAGCTGCGGTCGTTCCTGGGACTCCTTAACTATTTCAGTAATTTCCTACCTGGGTTAAGCCCCCTGCTAGAACTCCGACATGTGCTACTGTGCAAGGGAGACGACTGGGTGTGGGGGAATTCACAAGGGGCTGCCTTTGAGAAAGCCAGAAATCTGTTGTGTTCTAACAAACTGCTTGTCCTGTACAACCCCTGTAAACGATTAGTGTTAGCTTGCGATGTGTTGTCATACGGGGTCGGGTGTGTGTTACAACAGGCTAACGAATCGGGGATCTTGCAACCGGTCACTTATGCATCCAGGAGTTTGTCCAAGGCCGAAAGGGCCTACAGCACGGTTGAAAAAGAGGCTCTGCCATGCGTCTACGGGGTAAAGAAAATGCACCAGTCCTTGTTTGGCCTCAAGTTTGAGCTTGAAACTGACCACAAGTCGCTCATATCGCTGTTCTCGGAGAGCAAAGGGATTATAACCAATGCCTCTGCCCGCAGCCAAAGATGGGCGCTCACGCTGTCGGCATACAACTATGTAATCCGCCACAGACCGGGCACAGAGAGCTGCGCTGATGCTCTCAGTCGGCTGCCATTGCCCACCACCGGGGTGGAAATGGCACAGCCAGCGGACTTGCTCATGGTCATGGAGGTATTCGAGAACGAAAAGTCCCCCGTTGCGGCCCGCCAGATCAGGACCTGGGACCAGCCAGGATCCTTTACTGTCCCTGGTTAAAAAAAACTGTGCCCTCCACGGGAGCTGGTCCAGTGTCCCAGCGGAGATGCAGGAGGCGATTAAGCCGTTCCACAGGCGCAAAGACGAGTTGTCCCTGCAGGCGGACTGTCTGTTGTGGGGCAATCGCGTGGTCTTGCCCCAAGAAAGGCAGAGATACGTTCATATGTGAACTGCACAACACCCAACCAGGCATCGTAATGATGAAAGCCAGAGCCAGATCCCACGTGTGGTGGCCTGACATCGACTCAGATCTAGAGTCATGTGTACTCCAGTGCATCTTATTAAAGAAGCTAAGGTCACACTTGCTCATTGTACACAGTACTCAGTTTCATCCTTTATTATGAAAGTACCACACTGTATCACATTGCCCCAACCCTAGTCCACACACACTGCATCACATGAGAAAGAGTTAATTAGCAATCTTGTTGTGCGAGACCCTTTGGGGAAGAGTGACCATAACATGGTAGAATTCTTTATTAGGATGGAGAGTTAATTCAGAAACTAGGGTCCTGAACTTAAGGAAAGGTAACTTCGATGGTTTGAGGCATGAATTGGCTAGAGTAGACTGGCAAATGATACTTAAAGGGTTGACGGTGGATAGGCAAAGGCAAACATTTAAAGATCACATGGATGAACTTCAGCAATTGTACATCCCGGTCTGGAATAAAAATAAAACTGGGAAGGTGGCTCAACTGTGGCTAACAAGGGAAATTAAGGATAGTGTTAAATCCAAGGAAGAGGCATATAAATTGGCCAGAAAAAGCAGCAAACCTGAGGACTGGGAGACATTTAGAATTCAGCAGAGGAGGATAAAGGGTTTAATTAGGAAGGGGAAAATAGTGTATGAGAGGAATCTTGCCTGGAACATAAAAACTGATTGCAAAAGCTTCTATAGATATGTGAAGAGAAAAAGATTAGTGAAGACAAATGTAGGTCCCTTGCAGTCAGATTCAGGTGAATTTATAAAGGGGGACAAAGAAATGGCAGACCAATTGAACAAATACTTTGGTTCTATCTTCACGAAGGAAGGCACAAATAACCTTCCTGATGTACTAGGGTTAAGGTTAGGGTCTAGTGAGAAGGAGGAACTGAAGGATATCCTTATTAGACGGGAAATTGTGTTAGGGAAATTGATGGGATTGAAGGCCGATAAATCCCCGGGGCCTGATAGTCTGCATCCCAGAGTACTTAAGGAAGTGGCCCTAGAAATAGTGGATGCATTGGTGATCATTTTCCAACAGTCTATCGACTTTGGATCAGTTCCTATGGACTGGAGGGTAGCTAATGTAACACCACTTTTTAAAAAGGAGGGAGAGAGAAAACGGGTATACACCAGTTAGCCTGACATCAGTAGTGGGGAAA
Organism: Pristiophorus japonicus; assembly: GCF_044704955.1. Lineage (NCBI taxonomy): Eukaryota > Metazoa > Chordata > Chondrichthyes > Pristiophoridae > Pristiophorus > Pristiophorus japonicus. Next base: position 5,977,249 of record NC_091999.1, read on the forward strand.
ATGTTGGAATCAATTATTAAGGATGAAATAGCAAAGCATTTGGAAAGCAGTGACAGGATCGGTCCAAGTCAGCATGGATTTATGAAAGGGAAATCATGCTTGACAAATCTTCTGGAATTTTTTGAGGATGTAACTGGTAGAGTGGACAAGGGAGAACCAGTGGATGTGGTGTATTTGGACTTTCAAAAGGCTTTTGACAAGGTCCCACACAAGAGATTGGTGTGCAAAATTGGGGGTAATGTACTGATGTGGATAGAGAACTGGTTGGCAGACAGGAAGCAGAGAGTCGGGATAAACGGGTCCTTTTCAGAATGGCAGGCAGTGACTAGTGGGGTGCCGCAGGGCTCAGTGCTGGGACCCCAGCTCTTTACAATATACATCAATGATTTGGATGAAGGAATTGAGGGTAATATCTCCAAGTTTGCAGATGACACTAAGCTGGGTGGCGGTGTGAGCTGTGAGGAGGATGCTAAGAGGCTGCAGGGTGACTTGGACAGGTTAGGTGAGTGGGCAAATGCATGGCAGATGCAGTATAATGTGGATAAATGTGAGGTTATCCACTTTGGGGGCAAAAACGCGAAGACAGAATATTATCTGAATGGTGGCAGATTAGGAAAAGGGGAGGTGCAACGAGACCTGGGTGTCATGGTACATCAGTCATTGAAAGTTGGCATGCAGGTACAGCAGGCGGTGAAGAAGGCAAATGGTATGTTGGCCTTCATAGCGAGAGGAATTGAGTATAGGAGCAGGGAGTTTGGGCCGTAGGTGGCCTTGACTGCGGTGAAGAATCCTCGCAATGCGAGGCTGTCGACCAGTTGCTGTATCTCCTGTGCTTTCCCCATCCACCACCTGTTCTTTAGCTCCTGGGTTTTTTGTTAGACCTCAGCCTTGAGCCGTCTGTAATGCTGCTTTGCCGCTCCAGAGTTGAGTTGTTGCTTGAGGCTCAGAAATGCCCCGCACTTGCGATCTATTAGTTCTTCGATCTCCTGATCAAGATATAGTCGATGTATTCACTGAGGTATATGAAAGCACGGGCCTTACGCTGAACATCCGTAAGACAAAGATCCTCCACCAGCCTGTCACCGTCGCACAGCACTGCCCCCCAGTCATCAAGATCCACAGTACGACCCTGGACAGCGTGGACCATTTCCCATATCTCGGGAGCCTCTTACCAACAAAGGTAGACATTGATGCGGAGATTCAAGACCGCCTCCAGTGCGCCAGTGCAGCCTTCGGCCGTCTGAGGAAAAGAGTGTTTGAAGACCAGGCCCTCAAATCTACCACCAAGCTCATGGTCTACAGGGCTGTAGTAATACCCACCCTCCTGTATGGCTCAGAGACATGAACGATGTATAGAAGGCACCTCAAGTCGCTGAAGATATATCACCAACGCTGTCTCCGCAAGATCCTGCAAATCCCCTGGGAGGACAGACGCACCAACGTTAGCGTCCTCGACCAGGCCAACATCCCCAGCATCGAAGCACTGACCACACACTCGACCAGCTCCGCTGGGCAGGGCCACATAGTTCGCATGCCAGATACGAGACTCCCGAAGCAAATGCTTTATGCGGAGCTCCTTCATGGTAAACGAGCCAAAGGTGGGCAGCGGAAACGTTACAAGGGACCACCCTCAAAGCCTCCGTGGTAAAGTGCGACATCACCACTGACACCTGGGAGATCCCGGCCGCAGACCGCCCGAGGTGGAGAAAGTGCATCCGGGAGGGCGATGAGCACCTCGAGTCTCAACGCAAAGAGCGTGAAGAGGCCAAGCGCAGACAGCGGAAGGAGTGCGCGGCAAACCAGCCCCACCCACCCCCTTCCCTCGACCAATGTCTGTCCCACCTGTGACAGGGTCTGTGGCTCGCGTATCGGACTGTTCAGCCACCAGAGAACTCACTTTGGGAGTGGAAGCAAGTCTTCCTCGATTCCGAGGGACTGACTACGATGATGATGAATTGAGGAACCCGACCAAGCTGCAAGCACCAGGTGACCACCAGATGACCACCAGATGACCACCAGATGACCACCAGATTCGACCACCAGGTGACCACCAGATGACCACCTGATGACCACCTGATGACCACCAGATGACCACCAGATGACCACCAGATGACCACCTGATTCGACCACCAGATGACCACCTGATGACCACCTGATGACCACCTGATGACCACCAGATGACCACCAGGTGCAGGATTACTTTTTTTAAAGACATACTAATTTTAATCCTTAAATTGAACATACCGCCATTGACAAGGTACATTTTACACATTTATCCCCAGGAACCTTGCTTGTGGCCTCCAAGTTTATTCTTGGGGAATTATTCAGGTGTAATTTTTAAAACAGATATCACCACTGTTTGTATTAACAGAATTTGAAACAAAAACGACATAATGTGATGTATTGGTCAACCATCAATATATATACTTTAAAAATAATTGAATAGATGCAGAATAGAAGGATAATTGAAATACAATGAGAGCTACACAGAAAATCCCCATTAAAAACAAAAGTGGGTTTAAAAATCATGTTTGAGGGTTTTACACAAATCTAGATTGGATTTGTTGAACTGGTTTTGAGTCAATGCACCTCTGATCAAAAGACATTCAGGGGCACGGTGGAACACTAAAGATAATTCATAACCATTAACTAGATTAATATTTGAAGCAGGGAAGGGGTAAAATTCGATTTGACCTGCAAGAGGGATTAACGGCACTCAGATCGTAGCAGGTGGGGAAAAAACGTCACATTAAAAACACAGCCAGGATCGAATGGTTCAGACAAGGCTCCCTCCGTACTGCAGGCAGTGCAGCATTGTGTACTGTACATAGGCTTTCACGCATATGGTGGTACATCAGTCATTGAAAGTTGGCATGCAGGTACAGCAGGCGGTGAAGAAGGCAAATGGCATGTTGGCCTTCATAGCGAGAGGATTTGAGTATAGGAGCAGGGAGGTCTTACTGCAGTTGTACAGGGCCTTGGTGAGGCCTCACCTGGAATATTGTGTTCAGTTTTGGTCTCCTAATCTGAGGAAGGACATTCTTGCTATTGAGGGAGTGCAGCGAAGGTTCACCAGACTGATTCCTGGAATGGCAGGACTGACATATGAGGAGAGCCTGGATCGACTGGGCCTTTATACACTAGAGTTTAGAAGGATGAGAGGGGATCTCATAGACACATATAAAATTCTGACGGGACTGGACAGGTTAGATGCAGGAAGAATGTTCCCGATGTTGGGGAAGTCCAGAACCAAGGGTCACAGTCTAAGGATAACGGGTAAGTCATTTAGGACTGAGATGAGGAGAAACTTCTTCACTCAGAGAGTTGTTAACCTGTGGAATTCTCTACCGCAGAGAGTTGTTGATGCCAGTTCATTGGATATATTCAAGAGGGAGTTAGATGTGGCCCTTATGGCTAAAGGGATCAAGGGGTATGGAGAGAAAGCAGGAAAGGGGTACTGAGGTGAATGATCCGCCATGATCTTATTGAATGGTGGTGCAGGCTCGAAGGGCCGAATGGCCTACTCCTGCACCTATTTTCTATGTTTCTATATTAGGCAAAATTTCAGGAAATCCTGAAGTTTGTAGTAAACAGACAGGAAACCCGACTCAATATTTAAAACATGCAATGACATCCCCATCAAAAAAAGTTAAACCCAATTTATTTTTTCGACAGCACAGAGTACTCTCCTGCCTGCACTTCTGGTCCAAGGTTATCCACAAATGTGCAGGATTACTAATTGAGGAATCCATACAAACCTGCAAGCACCCGATCGAAGCTCCGGATGGCGGTGCAGGATTACTTATTGAGACACACCTGGTTATATCCAGGTAAAACACGACACACACATCCAGACACATTGCTGGCACCAAACCGACACTGACTGTCAGAGAACAGCTCCGCAGGTCGGGCTATAAACCAGCTGGAGTGGCGGACCGTTTCAACCTCCCGCGCGAGCAGCTCCGGGCGTGCCACGATTTTCAGATGGGCGACTGGGTGACGTCATCAAAACCCTGCTCGCTGTTTTGGAGCGTGGGCAGGAACATCGGCAGGGCCCAGGTACAGAGGTGTGGAAAGGTCGGGGCTGAGGAGCGGCCAGAGATCGGGGGCGCAGGAGCGGCCAGAGATCGGGGCGGAGGAGCGGCCAGAGATCGGGGCGGAGGAGCGGCCAGAGATCGGGGCGGAGGAGCGGCGAGAGATCGGGGCGGAGGAGCGGCCAGAGATCGGGGGCGGAGGAGCGGCCAGAGATCGGGGCGGAGGAGCGGCGAGAGATCGGGGCGGAGGAGCGGCCAGAGATCGGGGGCGGAGGAGCGGCCAGAGATCGGGGGCGGAGGAGCGGCCAGAGATCGGGGCGGAGGAGCGGCCAGAGATCGGGGCGGAGGAGCGGCCAGAGATCGGGGGCGGAGGAGCGGCCAGAGATCGGGGGCGGAGGAGCGGCCAGAGATCGGGGGCGGAGGAGCGGCCAGAGATCGGGGCGGAGGAGCGGCCAGAGATCGGGGCGGAGGAGCGGCCAGAGATCGGGGCGGAGGAGCGGCCAGAGATCGGGGGGGCGGAGCGGCGAGAGATCGGGGCGGAGGAGCGGCGAGAGATCGGGGGCGGAGGAGCGGCCAGAGATCGGGGCGGAGGAGCGGCGAGAGATCGGGGGCGGAGGAGCGGCCAGAGATCGGGGCGGAGGAGCGGCCAGAGATCGGGGCGGATGAGCGGCGAGAGATCGGGGCGGAGGAGCGACGAATCAGGGTCCGGGGCCCAGAAGAGCCGAGGGCCCAGGGTCAGCACGGGCCCAGCCCACACTGTGCGATATGTGTACACACTGGGTCCGTGCAGCAGAGCTGGTCTCCAGTCGTCCTGGTTGACCCTTGCCCCTGGACCAAGGCCTCGCTCTGTCAAGCCCGTGTGGTGGCTGGTGTACTACGGCCACCCCACGTTAAACAAACCCACCCACAGGCATCGCCCACCCCTGGAGTCCAGGACTGGAACATCGGGTCCTTCATTGAAACATCTGTGAACTTGTGGAAGCAAGTCTTCCTCGTTCGAGCGAGCGCCGATGACGGTGGTGACGATGGTGGATTGTGGGAGGAGACAAAATTCTCCGACCCACATTAACATAATACGGGAGGGGCCGGCCGTGACCAGCATTTTATACATTTATTTCAGATTTCCAGCATCCAGTGGCCGACGGACGAGGAAGACACAGAAGGGGAGGAAGGGAAAGGAGACAACCCAGACAGTCCCATTGTGGACGGGTTCTCCGTGATGGAACCACCCACAGCGGGACCAGTGACCACGACCCCAATTCCCTTTTCAAAGTGTGTCCCACACCGTACCTTCCCTCTGTGACTGACCATCGCAGCGTCCTCTTGACCGTGTTGCTGCAATAAACGCCCCCGCCAAGCAAACGTTCCCATCCGACTTTAAACATCTCTCCATCCAACGTGACAGCGAGATATCAATGAGTCTCACCTTGTGCATTCCCTTAGTGACTGCCTTGTGTGCGAGTGTTGTCACGCAGTGCTAGCCCAGTTGTTGCCTCATGGCTGGGGGAGAGGCTGCTGGCTTTCAGTGAGTGCTGGCCTTCATAGCGAGGAGATTTGAGTATAGGAGCAGGGAGGTCTTACTGCAGTTGTACGGGGCCTTGGTGAGGCCTCACCTGGAATATTGTGTTCAGTTTTGGTCTCCTAATCTGAGGAAGGACGTTCTTGCTATTGAGGGAGTGCAGCGAAGGTTCACCAGACTGATTCCCGGGATGGCAGGACTGACATATGAGGAGAGACTGGATCGACTGGGTCTGTATTCACTGGAGTTTGGAAGAATGAGAGGGGATCTCATAGAAACATATAAAATTCTGACGGGACTGGACAGGTTAGATGCAGGAAGAATGTTCCCGATGTTGGGGAAGTCCAGAACCAGGGGTCACAGTCTAAGGAGAAGGGGTAAGCCATTTAGGACTGAGATGAGGAGAAACTTCTTCACTCAGAGAGTTGTGAACTTGTGGAATTCCCGACCGCAGAAAGTTGTTGGGGCCAGTTCATTGGATATATTCAAGAGGGAGTTAGATATGGCCCTTACGGCTAAAGGGATCAAGGGGTATGGAGAGAAAGCAGGAAAGGGGTACTGAGGTGAATGATCAGCCATGATCTTATTGAATGGTGGTGCAGGTTCGAAGGGCCGAATAACCTACTCCTGCACCTATTGTCTATATGAGGCTTCAGGTGGTCTTGCAGGATGGTCTGAAGGAGCTGATGGCTGGGAGTGTGAAATCAAGTGAAGGTGCCTTGTCCTGTCCTGTGCCTTGATATCTCCCCCTCCTCCTTCTCCCTCACACTCGGGCGGATGGAATGAGGAAGGCATGAAGCTCGAGCCCTGGTGAGCGGAGGGCAGGGAAAGCCAGGCTTACCCCCTGCGCACTCGGCAAATTGGCCGATAATCGCGAGGTGAGCTGGAAGTGGGATGTGAGGAAGAGGATAACATACGAGGATACCAGCATCTTGTTGTAATTACAGGCCTGCCGCTGGCCAAGGGCTTCGCCACGCCCCTGCCAAGAATGACCAACGTTGGCTCCTCCAAGGGGATGAGAGGAATGTGAGGTGGGCCTCCTGTTTGTCACAGATTGTTGGTCGGTGAGTGATGGAGGGGGGGTCATGCAATGAACTGTGGTGCTCCCGAAATTCCCTTTTCCCGTCCCTTGTGCTCCCTTGGTCCTTGCCTTTCCTCTTGTGCCCCGAGCGAGACTCGGCGGGGCAGGAGAAGGCCAGCTCAAGGAACAAGGCAGTGGCTGCACCTTCTTCTCCAAAGGGAAACCAGCAGATGAACGACGCCTCCAGGGGGCTGGGCCACGCCATAAAGAACGAGCTGGTGGGCCGTCTCAGAGGCTCCCCCCCCTGCGGGATAAAAGAACGCCACGTGACCCGTGGGCTCAGCCTCGCCCGGAACCAGTGCCCTATGGTCATCAGCACGTAGGCCCCAATACTGGTCGCTACAGACAGGACCAAAGGGGAATTCTGCTCCAGCCTCGAACAATCCCTGTCCCGGGCCCCAACAGGCGACAAGCTGATCCTCCGCAGCAACATTAACACCATAGTCGGCAAGGGCACAGACCTCTGGTGGTGGGGGTTGTGACCGGCGGAGAGAGGGGAGTGAAAGCCAACTCCAGCGGTACCCTGCACCTGACCAACTGTTCACAACATGGCCACGTGGTAACCAATACCTTGTTCCGTCAGAAAGACAAATATAAGGCTTCATTGCAGCACCATGTTACGGTCACTCTTCCAAAGAGGATCCTTCACTACCAGATCATTAATTAATCCAGACTCATTACATACTCTGGTGCAGTACTGAGGGAGTGCCGCACTGTGGGAGGGGCAGTACTGAGGGAGCGCCGCACTGTGGGAGGGGCAGTGCTGAGGGAGCGCCGCACTGTCGGAGGGGCAGTACTGAGGGAGCGCCGCACTGTCGGAGGGGCAGTACTGAGGGAGCGCCGCACTGTCGGAGTGGCAGTACTGAGGGAGCGCCGCACTGTCGGAGGGGCAGTACTGAGGGAGCGCCGCACTGTCGGAGGGGCAGTACTGAGGGAGCGCCGCACTGTCGGAGGGGCAGTACTGAGGGAGCGCCGCACTGTCGGAGGGGCCGTCTTTCGGATGAGACGTTAAACCGAGGCCCCGTCTGCTCTCTCAGATCCCATGGCACTATTTGGAAGAAGAGCAGGGGGAGTTATCCCCGGTGTCCTGGGGCCAATATTTATCCCTCAATCAACATAACAAAAACAGATTATTTGGGTCACATGATGTTGCGGTTTGTGGGAGCTTGCTGTGCGCATAGTGAAGTACACGCTAAATGTACTTCATTGGCACTTTAAGGCTTCCGGTGGTCGAGAAAGGTGCTATTTAAATGCAAAAGTTTCTTTCACGGTTCCTAAAGTGTTTGACAGCCAATAAACTCACAGCAAGCCGTGAGTTTAATCGGTTAATCCGGTTGGTGTTAGTTGATGGAGGAATATTGGCTCCAGGACAGCGGGGGGGGAACTTGCACACCAGCCACCACACGGGCTTGACAGAGCGAGGCCTTGGTCCAGTGGCAAGGGTTAACCAGGACGACTGGAGACCAGCTCTGCTGCACGGACCGAGTGCACAAAATATCTCACAGTGTGGGCTGGGCCCGTGCTGCCCCTAGGGCCCGTGCTGCCCCGAGGGCCCTCGCCTCTTCTGACCTCGAACTCACGCCTCTCCTTGACCCCGATCAAGTCCCTCTACGAACTCTCGCCGCTCCTTCGCCCCAATCTCGCCAGTCCTTCTGCACCTGCCCGCACACTTCATCTAAATCCTCCTCAACCCCACTCCCCATGGAAATCACCCTCCCGTCTCCTTAACCCCACTCCCCAGGGACATCACCTTCCCATCTCCTTAATCCACTCCCCAGGGACATCACCCTCCCATCTCCTGAACCCACTCCCAGGGACATCACTCTCCCAACTCCTCAACCCCACTCCCCAGGGACATCACCCTTCCATCTCCTTAACCCACTCCCCAGTGACATCACCCTCCTTTCTCCTTAACCCACTCCCCAGGGACATCACCCTCCCATCTCCTTAACCCCACTCCCCAGGGACATCACTCTCCCATCTCCTGAACCCACTCCCCAGGGACATCACCCTCCCATCTACTTAACCCACTCCCCAGGGACATCACCCTCCTTTCTCCTTAACCCACTCCCCAGGGACATCACCCTCCCATCTCCTCAACCCCACTCCCCAGGGACATCACCCTTCCATCTCCTTAACCCCACACCCCAGTGACATCACACTCCTATCTCCTTAAACCACTCCCCAAGGACATCACCCTCCCATCTCCTCAACCCCACTCCCCAGGGACATCACCCGCCCATCTCCTTAACCCACTCCCAGGGACATCACCCTCCCATCTCCTCAACCCCAATCCCCAGGGACATCACACTCCCATCTCCTCAACCCCACTTCCCAGGAACATCACGCTCCCATCTCCTTAACCTCACTCCCCATGAACATCACCCTCCCATCTCCTCAACCCCACTCCCCAGGGACATCACCTGCCCATCTCCTTAACCCACTCCCAGGGACATCACCCTCCCATCTCCTCAACCCCACTCCCCAGGGACATCACCCTCCCATCTCCTTAACCCACTCCCCAGGGACATCACCCATCTATCTCCTCAACCCCACTCCCCCGGGGACATCACCCTCCCATCTCCTCAACCCCACTCCCCAGTGACATCACCTTCTTATCTCCTTAACCCACTCCCCAGGGACATCACCCTCCCATCTCCTTAACCCCTCTCCCCAGGGACATCACTCTCCCATCTCCTTAACCCACTCCCAGGGACATCACCCTCCCATCTCCTCAACCCCAATCCCCAGGGACATCACCCTCCTTTCTCCTTAACCCACTCCCCAGGGACATCACCCTCCCATCTCCTCAACCCCACTCCCCCGGGGACATCACCCTCCCATCTCCTCAACCCCATTCCCCAGTGACATCACCCTCCTATCTCCTTAACCCACTCCCCAGGGACATCACCCTCCCATCTCCTTAACCTCATTCCCAGGGACATCACCCTCCGATCTCCTCAACCCCACTTCCCAGGGACATCACCCGCCCATCTCCTTAACCCACTCCCAGGGACATCACCCTCCCATCTCCTCAACCCCAATCCCCAGGGACATCACCCTCCCATCTCCTCAACCCCACTTCCCAGGAACATCACACTCCCATCTCCTTAACCTCACTCCCCATGAACATCACCCTCCCATCTCCTCAACCCCACTCCCCAGGGACATCACCTGCCCATCTCCTTAACCCACTCCCAGGGACATCACCCTCCCATCTCCTCAACCCCACTCACCCGGGGACATCACCCTCCCATCTCCTCAACCCCACTCCCCAGTGACTTCACCCTCCTATCTCCTTAACCCACTCCCCAGGGACATCACCCTCCCATCTCCTTAACCCCTCTCCCCAGGGACATCACTCTCCCATCTCCTTAACCTCATTCCCAGGGACATCACCCTCCCATCTCCTCAACCCCACTTCCCAGGGACATCACCCTCCCATCTCCTCAACCCCAATCCCCAGGGACATCACCCTCCCATCTCCTTAACCCACTCCCCAGGACATCACCCTCCCATCTCCTTAACCCACTCCCCAGGGACATCACCCTCCCATCTCCTCAACCCCACTCCCCAGGGACATCACCCTCCCATCTCCTCAACCCCACTCCCCAGTGACATCACCCTCCTATCTCCTTAACCCACTCCCCAGGGACATCACCCTCCCATCTCCTTGACCCACTCGCCAGGGACATCACCCTCCCATCTCCTCAATCCCACTCCCCAGGGACATCACCCTCCCATCTCCTCAACCCACTCCCAAGGACATCACCCTCCCATCTCCTCAACACCACTCCCAAGGACATCACCCTCCCATCTCCTCAACCTCACTCCCCAGGGACATCACCCTCCTATCTCCTTAACCCACTCCCCAGGGACATCACCCTCCCATCTCCTTGACCCACTCGCCAGGGACATCACCCTCCCATCTCCTCAATCCCACTCCCCAGGGACATCACCCTCCCATCTCCTCAATCCCACTCCCCAGGGACATCACCCTCCCATCTCCTCAACACCACTCCCAAGGACATCACCCTCCCATCTCCTCAACCTCACTCCCCAGGGACATCACCCTCCCATCTCCTTAACCCACTCCCCAGGACATCACCCTCCCACGTCCTCAACCCCACTCCCCAGGGACATCACCCTCCCATCTCCTTAACCCACTCCCAGGGACATCACCCTCCCATCTCCTCAACACCACTCCCCAGGGACATCACCCTCCCATCTCCTCAACCCCACTCCCCAGGGACATCACCCTCCCATCTCCTTAACCCACTCCCCAGGGATATCACCCTCCCGTCTCCTTAACCCCACTCCCCAGGGACATCACCCTCCCATCTCCTCAACCCCACTCCCCAGGGACATCACCCTCCCATTTCCTTAACCCCACTCCCCAGGGACATCACCCTCCCATCTCCTCAACCCCACTCCCCAGGGAAATCACCCTCCCATCGCCTCAACCCCACTCCCCAGGGACATCACCCTCCCATCTCCTTAACCCACTCCCAGGGACATCACCCTCCCATCTCCTCAACTCCACTCCCCAGGGACATCACCCTCCCATCTCCTCAACCCCACTCCCCAGGGACATCACCCTCCCATCTCCTTGACCCACTCGCCAGGGAAATCACCCTCCCATCTCCTCAACCCCACTCCCCAGGGACATCACCCTCCCATCTCCTTAACCCACTCCCCAGGGACATCACCCACCCATCTCCTTAACCCACGCCCCAGGGACATCACCCTCCCATCTCCTTAATCCACTCCCAGGGACATCACCCTCCCATCTCCTCAACCCCACTCCCCAGGACATCACCCTCCCATCTCCTTAACCCACTCCCCAGGGACATCACCCTCCCATCTCCTCAACCCCACTCCCCAGGAACATCATCCTCCCATCTCCTTAACCCACTCCCCAGGGACATCACCCTCCCATCTCCTTAACCTCATTCCCAGGGACATCACCCTCCCATCTCCTCAACCCCACTTCCCAGGGACATCACCCGCCCATCTCCTTAACCCACTCCCAGGGACATCACCCTCCCATCTCCTCAACCCCAATCCCCAGGAACATCACCCTCCCATCTCCTCAACCCCACTCCCCAGGGACATCACCCGCCAATCTCCTTAACCCACTCCCCAGGGACATCACCCTCCCATCTCCTTAACCCACTCCCCAGGGATATCACCCGCCCATCTCCTTAACCCACTCACAGGGACATCACCCTCCCATCTCCTCAACCCCAATCCCCAGGGACATCACCCTCCCATCTCCTTAACCCACTCCCCAGGGACATCACCCTCCCATCTCCTTGACCCACTCGCCAGGGACATCACCCTCCCATCTCCTCAATCCCACTCCCCAGGGACATCACCCTCCCATCTCCTTAACCCACTCCCAGGGACATCACCCTCCCATCTCCTCAACACCACTCCCAAGGACATCACCCTCCCATCTCCTCAACCTCACTCCCCAGGACATCACCCTCCCACGTCCTCAACCCCACTCCCCAGGGACATCACCCTCCCATCTCCTTAATCCACTCCCAGGGACATCACCCTCCCATCTCCTCAACACCACTCCCCAGGGACATCACCCTCCCATCTCCTCAACCCCACTCCCCAGGGACATCACCCTCCCATCTCCTTAACCCACTCCCCAGGGATATCACCCTCCCGTCTCCTTAACCCCACTCCCCAGGGACATCACCCTCCCATCTACTCAACCCCACTCCCCAGGGACATCACCCTCCCATTTCCTTAACCCCACTCCCCAGGGACATCACCCATCCATCTCCTCAACCCCACTCCCCAGGGAAATCACCCTCCCATCTCCTCAACCCCACTCCCCAGGGACATCACCCTCCCATCTCCTTAACCCACTCCCAGGGACATCACCCTCCCATCTCCTCAACTCCACTCCCCAGGGACATCACCCTCCCATCTCCTCAACCCCACTCCCCAGGGACATCACCCTCCCAGCTCCTTGACCCACTCGCCAGGGAAATCACCCTCCCATCTCCTCAACCCCACTCCCCAGGGACATCACCCTCCGATCTCCTTAACCCACTCCCCAGGGACATCACCCACCCATCTCCTTAACCCACGCCCCAGGGACATCACCCTCCCATCTCCTTAATCCACTCCCAGGGACATCACCCTCCCATCTCCTCAACCCCACTCCCCAGGACATCACCCTCCCATCTCCTTAACCCACTCCCCAGGGACATCACCCTCCCATCTCCTCAACCCCACTCCCCAGGAACATCACCCTCCCATCTCCTTAACCTCACTCCCCAGGAACATCATCCTCCCATCTCCTTAACCCACTCCCCAGGGACATCACCCTCCCATCTCCTCAACCCCACTCCCCCGGGGACATCACCCTCCCATCTCCTCAACCCCATTCCCCAGTGACATCACCCTCCTATCTCCTTAACCCACTCCCCAGGGACATCACCCTCCCATCTCCTTAACCCCACTCCCCAGGGACATCACCCTCCCATCTCCTTAACCTCATTCCCAGGGACATCACCCTCCGATCTCCTCAACCCCACTTCCCAGGGACATCACCCGCCCATCTCCTTAACCCCTCTCCCCAGGGACATCACTCTCCCATCTCCTTAACCTCATTCCCAGGGACATCACCCTCCCATCTCCTCAACCCCACTTCCCAGGGACATCACCCTCCCATCTCCTCAACCCCAATCCCCAGGGACATCACCCTCCCATCTCCTCAACCCCACTCCCCAGGGACATCACCTGCCCATCTCCTTAACCCACTCCCAGGGACATCACCCTCCCATCTCCTCAACCCCACTCACCCGGGGACATCACCCTCCCATCTCCTCAACCCCACTCCCCAGTGACTTCACCCTCCTATCTCCTTAACCCACTCCCCAGGGACATCACCCTCCCATCTCCTTAACCCCTCTCCCCAGGGACATCACTCTCCCATCTCCTTAACCTCATTCCCAGGGACATCACCCTCCCATCTCCTCAACCCCACTTCCCAGGGACATCACCCTCCCATCTCCTCAACCCCAATCCCCAGGGACATCACCCTCCCATCTCCTTAACCCACTCCCCAGGACATCACCCTCCCATCTCCTTAACCCACTCCCCAGGGACATCACCCTCCCATCTCCTCAACCCCACTCCCCCGGGGACATCACCCTCCCATCTCCTCAACCCCATTCCCCAGTGACATCACCCTCCTATCTCCTTAACCCACTCCCCAGGGACATCACCCTCCCATCTCCTTAACCCCACTCCCCAGGGACATCACCCTCCCATCTCCTTAACCTCATTCCCAGGGACATCACCCTCCGATCTCCTCAACCCCACTTCCCAGGGACATCACCCGCCCATCTCCTTAACCCACTCCCAGGGACATCACCCTCCCATCTCCTCAACCCCAATCCCCAGGGACATCACCCTCCCATCTCCTCAACCCCACTTCCCAGGAACATCACACTCCCATCTCCTTAACCTCACTCCCCATGAACATCACCCTCCCATCTCCTCAACCCCACTCCCCAGGGACATCACCTGCCCATCTCCTTAACCCACTCCCAGGGACATCACCCTCCCATCTCCTCAACCCCACTCACCCGGGGACATCACCCTCCCATCTCCTCAACCCCACTCCCCAGTGACTTCACCCTCCTATCTCCTTAACCCACTCCCCAGGGACATCACCCTCCCATCTCCTTAACCCCTCTCCCCAGGGACATCACTCTCCCATCTCCTTAACCTCATTCCCAGGGACATCACCCTCCCATCTCCTCAACCCCACTTCCCAGGGACATCACCCTCCCATCTCCTCAACCCCAATCCCCAGGGACATCACCCTCCCATCTCCTTAACCCACTCCCCAGGACATCACCCTCCCATCTCCTTAACCCACTCCCCAGGGACATCACCCTCCCATCTCCTCAACCCCACTCCCCAGGGACATCACCCTCCCATCTCCTCAACCCCACTCCCCAGTGACATCACCCTCCTATCTCCTTAACCCACTCCCCAGGGACATCACCCTCCCATCTCCTTGACCCACTCGCCAGGGACATCACCCTCCCATCTCCTCAATCCCACTCCCCAGGGACATCACCCTCCCATCTCCTTAACCCACTCCCAGGGACATCACCCTCCCATCTCCTCAACACCACTCCCAAGGACATCACCCTCCCATCTCCTCAACCTCACTCCCCAGGGACATCACCCTCCCATCTCCTTAACCCACTCCCCAGGACATCACCCTCCCACGTCCTCAACCCCACTCCCCAGGGACATCACCCTCCCATCTCCTTAACCCACTCCCAGGGACATCACCCTCCCATCTCCTCAACACCACTCCCCAGGGACATCACCCTCCCATCTCCTCAACCCCACTCCCTAGGGACATCACCCTCCCATCTCCTTAACCCACTCCCCAGGGATATCACCCTCCCGTCTCCTTAACCCCACTCCCCAGGGACATCACCCTCCCATCTCCTCAACCCCACTCCCCAGGGACATCACCCTCCCATTTCCTTAACCCCACTCCCCAGGGACATCACCCTCCCATCTCCTCAACCCCACTCCCCAGGGAAATCACCCTCCCATCGCCTCAACCCCACTCCCCAGGGACATCACCCTCCCATCTCCTTAACCCACTCCCAGGGACATCACCCTCCCATCTCCTCAACTCCACTCCCCAGGGACATCACCCTCCCATCTCCTCAACCCCACTCCCCAGGGACATCACCCTCCCATCTCCTTGACCCACTCGCCAGGGAAATCACCCTCCCATCTCCTCAACCCCACTCCCCAGGGACATCACCCTCCCATCTCCTTAACCCACTCCCCAGGGACATCACCCACCCATCTCCTTAACCCACGCCCCAGGGACATCACCCTCCCATCTCCTTAATCCACTCCCAGGGACATCACCCTCCCATCTCCTCAACCCCACTCCCCAGGACATCACCCTCCCATCTCCTTAACCCACTCCCCAGGGACATCACCCTCCCATCTCCTCAACCCCACTCCCCAGGAACATCATCCTCCCATCTCCTTAACCCACTCCCCAGGGACATCACCCTCCCATCTCCTTAACCTCATTCCCAGGGACATCACCCTCCCATCTCCTCAACCCCACTTCCCAGGGACATCACCCGCCCATCTCCTTAACCCACTCCCAGGGACATCACCCTCCCATCTCCTCAACCCCAATCCCCAGGAACATCACCCTCCCATCTCCTCAACCCCACTCCCCAGGGACATCACCCGCCAATCTCCTTAACCCACTCCCCAGGGACATCACCCTCCCATCTCCTTAACCCACTCCCCAGGGATATCACCCGCCCATCTCCTTAACCCACTCACAGGGACATCACCCTCCCATCTCCTCAACCCCAATCCCCAGGGACATCACCCTCCCATCTCCTTAACCCACTCCCCAGGACATCACCCTCCCATCTCCTTAACCCACTCCCCAGGGACATCACCCTCCCATCTCCTCAACCCCACTCCCCAGGGACATCACCCTCCCATCTCCTCAACCCCACTCCCCAGTGACATCACCCTCCTATCTCCTTAACCCACTCCCCAGGGACATCACCCTCCCATCTCCTTGACCCACTCGCCAGGGACATCACCCTCCCATCTCCTCAATCCCACTCCCCAGGGACATCACCCTCCCATCTCCTTAACCCACTCCCAGGGACATCACCCTCCCATCTCCTCAACACCACTCCCAAGGACATCACCCTCCCATCTCCCCAACCTCACTCCCCAGGACATCACCCTCCCACGTCCTCAACCCCACTCCCCAGGGACATCACCCTCCCATCTCCTTAATCCACTCCCAGGGACATCACCCTCCCATCTCCTCAACACCACTCCCCAGGGACATCACCCTCCCATCTCCTCAACCCCACTCCCCAGGGACATCACCCTCCCATCTCCTTAACCCACTCCCCAGGGATATCACCCTCCCGTCTCCTTAACCCCACTCCCCAGGGACATCACCCTCCCATCTACTCAACCCCACTCCCCAGGGACATCACCCTCCCATTTCCTTAACCCCACTCCCCAGGGACATCACCCATCCATCTCCTCAACCCCACTCCCCAGGGAAATCACCCTCCCATCTCCTCAACCCCACTCCCCAGGGACATCACCCTCCCATCTCCTTAACCCACTCCCAGGGACATCACCCTCCCATCTCCTCAACTCCACTCCCCAGGGACATCACCCTCCCATCTCCTCAACCCCACTCCCCAGGACATCACCCTCCCATCTCCTTAACCCACTCCCCAGGGACATCACCCTCCCATCTCCTCAACCCCACTCCCCAGGAACATCACCCTCCCATCTCCTTAACCTCACTCCCCAGGAACATCATCCTCCCATCTCCTTAACCCACACCCCAGGGACATCACCCTCCCATCTCCTCAACCCCACTCCCCCGGGGACATCACCCTCCCATCTCCTCAACCCCATTCCCCAGTGACATCACCCTCCTATCTCCTTAACCCACTCCCCAGGGACATCACCCTCCCATCTCCTTAACCCCACTCCCCAGGGACATCACCCTCCCATCTCCTTAACCTCATTCCCAGGGACATCACCCTCCGATCTCCTCAACCCCACTTCCCAGGGACATCACCCGCCCATCTCCTTAATCCACTCCCAGGGACATCACCCTCCCATCTCCTCAACCCCAATCCCCAGGGACATCACCCTCCCATCTCCTCAACCCCACTTCCCAGGAACATCACACTCCCATCTCCTTAACCTCACTCCCCATGAACATCACCCTCCCATCTCCTCAACCCCACTCCCCACGGACATCACCTGCCCATCTCCTTAACCCACTCCCAGGGACATCACCCTCCCATCTCCTCAACCCCACTCACCCGGGGACATCACCCTCCCATCTCCTCAACCCCACTCCCCAGGGACATCACCCTCCTATCTCCTTAACCCACTCCCCAGGGACATCACCCTCCCATCTCCTTAACCCCTCTCCCCAGGGACATCACCCTCCCATCTCCTCAACCCCACTCCCCAGGGACATCACCCTCCCATCTCCTCAACCCCACTCCCCAGTGACATCACCCTCCCATCTCCTCAACCCCAATCCCCAGGGACATCACCCTCCCATCTCCTCAACCCCACTTCCCAGGAACATCACACTCCCATCTCCTTAACCTCACTCCCCATGAACATCACCCTCCCATCTCCTCAACCCCACTCCCCAGTGACTTCACCCTCCTATCTCCTTAACCCACTCCCCAGGGACATCACCCTCCCATCTCCTTAACCCCTCTCCCCAGGGACATCACTCTCCCATCTCCTTAACCTCATTCCCAGGGACATCACCCTCCCATCTCCTCAACCCCACTTCCCAGGGACATCACCCTCCCATCTCCTCAACCCCAATCCCCAGGGACATCACCCTCCCATCTCCTTAACCCACTCCCCAGTGACATCACCCTCCTATCTCCTTAACCCACTCCCCAGGGACATCACCCTCCCATCTCCTTGACCCACTCGCCAGGGACATCACCCTCCCATCTCCTCAATCCCACTCCCCAGGGACATCACCCTCCCATCTCCTTAACCCACTCCCAGGGACATCACCCTCCCATCTCCTCAACACCACTCCCAAGGACATCACCCTCCCATCTCCTCAACCTCACTCCCCAGGGACATCACCCTCCCATCTCCTTAACCCACTCCCCAGGACATCACCCTCCCACGTCCTCAACCCCACTCCCCAGGGATATCACCCTCCCATCTCCTTAACCCACTCCCAGGGACATCACCCTCCCATCTCCTCAACACCACTCCCCAGGGACATCACCCTCCCATCTCCTCAACCCCACTCCCCAGGGACATCACCCTCCCATCTCCTTAACCCACTCCCCAGGGATATCACCCTCCCGTCTCCTTAACCCCACTCCCAAGGACATCACCCTCCCATCTCCTCAACCTCACTCCCCAGGACATCACCCTCCCACGTCCTCAACCCCACTCCCCAGGGACATCACCCTCCCATCTCCTTAATCCACTCCCAGGGACATCACCCTCCCATCTCCTCAACACCACTCCCCAGGGACATCACCCTCCCATCTCCTCAACCCCACTCCCCAGGGACATCACCCTCCTATCTCCTTAACCCACTCCCCAGGGATATCACCCTCCCGTCTCCTTAACCCCACTCCCCAGGGACATCACCCTCCCATCTACTCAACCCCACTCCCCAGGGACATCACCCTCCCATTTCCTTAACCCCACTCCCCAGGGACATCACCCATCCATCTCCTCAACCCCACTCCCCAGGGAAATCACCCTCCCATCTCCTCAACCCCACTCCCCAGGGACATCACCCTCCCATCTCCTTAACCCACTCCCAGGGACATCACCCTCCCATCTCCTCAACTCCACTCCCCAGGGACATCACCCTCCCATCTCCTCAACCCCACTCCCCAGGACATCACCCTCCCATCTCCTTAACACACTCCCCAGGGACATCACCCTCCCATCTCCTCAACCCCACTCCCCAGGAACATCACCCTCCCATCTCCTTAACCTCACTCCCCAGGAACATCATCCTCCCATCTCCTTAACCCACTCCCCAGGGACATCACCCTCCCATCTCCTCAACCCCACTCCCCCGGGGACATCACCCTCCCATCTCCTCAACCCCATTCCCCAGTGACATCACCCTCCTATCTCCTTAACCCACTCCCCAGGGACATCACCCTCCCATCTCCTTAACCCCACTCCCCAGGGACATCACCCTCCCATCTCCTTAACCTCATTCCCAGGGACATCACCCTCCGATCTCCTCAACCCCACTTCCCAGGGACATCACCCGCCCATCTCCTTAACCCACTCCCAGGGACATCACCCTCCCATCTCCTCAACCCCAATCCCCAGGGACATCACCCTCCCATCTCCTCAACCCCACTTCCCAGGAACATCACACTCCCATCTCCTTAACCTCACTCCCCATGAACATCACCCTCCCATCTCCTCAACCCCACTCCCCACGGACATCACCTGCCCATCTCCTTAACCCACTCCCAGGGACATCACCCTCCCATCTCCTCAACCCCACTCACCCGGGGACATCACCCTCCCATCTCCTCAACCCCACTCCCCAGGGACATCACCCTCCTATCTCCTTAACCCACTCCCCAGGGACATCACCCTCCCATCTCCTTAACCCCTCTCCCCAGGGACATCACCCTCCCATCTCCTCAACCCCACTCCCCAGGGACATCACCCTCCCATCTCCTCAACCCCACTCCCCAGTGACATCACCCTCCCATCTCCTCAACCCCAATCCCCAGGGACATCACCCTCCCATCTCCTCAACCCCACTTCCCAGGAACATCACACTCCCATCTCCTTAACCTCACTCCCCATGAACATCACCCTCCCATCTCCTCAACCCCACTCCCCAGTGACTTCACCCTCCTATCTCCTTAACCCACTCCCCAGGGACATCACCCTCCCATCTCCTTAACCCCTCTCCCCAGGGACATCACTCTCCCATCTCCTTAACCTCATTCCCAGGGACATCACCCTCCCATCTCCTCAACCCCACTTCCCAGGGACATCACCCTCCCATCTCCTCAACCCCAATCCCCAGGGACATCACCCTCCCATCTCCTTAACCCACTCCCCAGTGACATCACCCTCCTATCTCCTTAACCCACTCCCCAGGGACATCACCCTCCCATCTCCTTGACCCACTCACCAGGGACATCACCCTCCCATCTCCTCAATCCCACTCCCCAGGGACATCACCCTCCCATCTCCTTAACCCACTCCCAGGGACATCACCCTCCCATCTCCTCAACACCACTCCCAAGGACATCACCCTCCCATCTCCTCAACCTCACTCCCCAGGGACATCACCCTCCCATCTCCTTAACCCACTCCCCAGGACATCACCCTCCCACGTCCTCAACCCCACTCCCCAGGGATATCACCCTCCCATCTCCTTAACCCACTCCCAGGGACATCACCCTCCCATCTCCTCAACACCACTCCCCAGGGACATCACCCTCCCATCTCCTCAACCCCACTCCCCAGGGACATCACCCTCCCATCTCCTTAACCCACTCCCCAGGGATATCACCCTCCCGTCTCCTTAACCCCACTCCCCAGGGACATCACCCTCCCATCTCCTCAACCCCACTCCCCAGGGACATCACCCTCCCATTTCCTTAACCCCACTCCCCAGGGAAATCACCCTCCCATCGCCTCAACCCCACTCCCCAGGGACATCACCCTCCCATCTCCTTAACCCACTCCCAGGGACATCACCCTCCCATCTCCTCAACCCCACTCCCCAGGGACATCACCCTCCCATCTCCTTAACCCACTCCCCAGGGACATCACCCACCCATCTCCTTAACCCACGCCCCAGGGACATCACCCTCCCATCTCCTTAATCCACTCCCAGGGACATCACCCTCCCATCTCCTCAACCCCACTCCCCAGGACATCACCCTCCCATCTCCTTAACCCACTCCCCAGGGACATCACCCTCCTATCTCCTCAACCCCACTCCCCAGGAACATCACCCTCCCATCTCCTTAACCTCACTCCCCAGGAACATCATCCTCCCATCTCCTTAACCCACTCCCCAGGGACATCACCCTCCCATCTCCTTAACCTCATTCCCAGGGACATCACCCTCCCATCTCCTCAACCCCACTTCCCAGGGACATCACCCGCCCATCTCCTTAACCCACTCCCAGGGACATCACCCTCCCATCTCCTCAACCCCAATCCCCAGGAACATCACCCTCCCATCTCCTCAACCCCACTCCCCAGGGACATCACCCGCCAATCTCCTTAACCCACTCCCCAGGGACATCACCCTCCCATCTCCTTAACCCACTCCCCAGGGATATCACCCTCCCGTCTCCTTAACTCCACTCCCCAGGGACATCACCCGCCAATCTCCTTAACCCACTCCCAGGGACATCACCCTCCCGTCTCCTTAACCCACTCCCCAGGGACATCACCCTCCCATCTCCTCAACCCCACTTCCCAGGGACATCACCCTCCCATCTCCTTAACCCACTCCCCAGGGACATCACCCTCCCATCTCCTCAACCCCACTCCCCAGGGACATCACCCACCCGTCTCCTTAACCCCACTCCCCAGGGACATCACCCTCCCATCTCCTTAACCCACTCCCACCTTTCACCATAAATTCGGCAGAAACCCTGAACAAAAGTGTAGAGGAACAAAGAGACCTGGGAGTGCAGTTCCACAGATCCCTGAAGGTAGCAGGCCAGGTGGATAAGGAGGTTCAGGCGGCATACGGAATACTTGCCTTTATTGGCCGAGGCATGGAATACAAGAGCAGGGAGGGATATGCTTGAACTGTATAAAACACTGGTTAGGCCACAGCTGGAGTACTGCGTGCACAGTTCTGGTCACCACATTACAGGAAGGATGTGATTGCACTGGAGAGGGTACAGAGGAGATTTACCAGGATGTTGCCGGGACTGAAGAATTTTAGCGATGAGGAAAGATTGGATAGGCTGGGGTTGTTTTCTTTGGAACAGAGGAGGTTGAGGGGAGACCTGATTGAGGTGTATAAAATGATGAGGGGCCTGGATAGAGTGGATAGGAAGGACCTGTTTCCCTGGGCAGAGGGGTCAACAACCAGGGGGCAGAGATTGAAAGTAATTGGGGGGGGAGGTTTAGAGGGGATTTGAGGGGAAATGTCTTCACCCAGAGGGCGGTGGGGGTCTGGGGCGGAACTCACTGCCTGAAAGGGGGGTAGAGGCAGAAACCCTCACCACATTTGGATGTGCCCCTGAAGTGCCGTAACCCACAGGGCTACGGACCCAGAGCGGGAAAGTGGGATTAGGCTGGGTAGCTCTTGGTCGGCCGGCACGGACACGATGGGCCGAATGGCCTCCTTCCCTGCTGTTAATTTGTCTGATTCTCTCACTGCCCAATCCCCATTCTCGAGTCCGCCCCCATCCCTGTCGACGTTGGTTGATTACTTCAGAATGAAAGGAAAGGCCAGCTATCGTCACAAGGAGGATCCAAAACTGGGAGCTAAAATTGTTTACATTTTTATTATGTTAAATCAATGTAGAATTTTTTTTTTAGTCAACATTTTAAATAGAACACATGATACAATGAGCATTGCAGTTAACATGATTCACCAGGCTGAGGCGCTGCGGACACGATACAATACCGGCTCTCACCCACAGGGGGCGCTGCGTCGTGGTCACGATACTATACCGGGTCTCACCTACAGGGGGCGCCATGGGCACGGTACAATACCGGTCTCGCCCACAGGGGGGTGCTGTAGACACGATACAATACCGGGTCTCACCCACAGGGGGCGCTGTAGACACGATACAATACCGGGTCTCACCCACAGGGGACGCTGTAGACACGATACAATACCGGGTCTCACCCACAGGGGGCGCTGTAGATATGATACAATACCGGGTCTCACCCACAGGGGGCGCTGTAGACACGATACAATACCGGGTCTCACCCACAGGGGGGGGCGCTGTAGACACGATACAATACCGGGTCTCACCCACAGGGGGCGCTGTAGACACGATACAATACCGGGTCTCACCCACAGGGGGGGGGCGCTGTAGACACGATACAATACCGGGTCTCACCCACAGGGGGCGCTGTAGACACGATACAATTCCGGGTCTCACCCACAGGGGGCGCTGTAGGCACAATACAATACCGGGTCTCACCCACAGGGGGGCGCCGTAGACGCGATACAATACCGGGTCTCATGCCTAGGGGGCGCCATGGACACAATACAATACCGGGTCTCACCCACAGGGGGGGGGGCGCTGTGGGCACGATACAATACTGGGTCTCGCCCACAGGGGGGCGCTGTGGACACGATACAATGCTGGGTCTCGCCCACAGGGGGTGCTGCGCTGTGGACACGATACAATGCCGGGTCTCACCCACAGGGGGGGGACGCTGTAGGCACGATACAATACCGGGTCTCACCCACAGGGGGCGCTGTAGACACGATACAATACCGGGTCTCACCCACAGGGGGCGCTGCAGACACGATACAATACCGGGTCTCGCCCACAGGGGGGCGCTGTGGACACGATACAATATCGGGTCTCACCCACAGGGGGCGCTGTAGACACGATACAATACCGGGTCTCACCCACAGGGGGCGCTGTAGACACGATACAATACCGGGTCTCGCCCACAGGGGGGCGCTGTGGACACGATACAATACCGGGTCTCGCCCACAGGGGGGGGCGCTGTGGACACGATACAATACCGGGTCTCGCCCACAGGGGGCGCTGTAGACACGATACAATACCGGGTCTCACCCACAGGGGGCGCTGTAGACACGATACAATACCGGGTCTCGCCCACAGGGGGGCGCTGTGGACACGATACAATACCGGGTCTCGCCCACAGTGGGCGCTGTAGACACGATACAATACCGGGTCTCGCCCACAGGGGGGCGCTGTGGACGCGATACAATACCGGGTCTCGCCCACAGGGGGGCGCTGTGGACGCGATACAATACCGGGTCTCGCCCACAGGGGGCGCTGTAGACACGATACAATACCGGGTCTCGCCCACAGGGGGGCGCTGTGGACACGATACAATACCGGGTCTCGCCCACAGGGGGCGCTGTAGACACGATACAATACCGGGTCTCGCCCACAGGGGGGGGGCGCTGTAGACACGATACAATACCGGGTCTCACCCACAGGGGGGCGCTGTGGACACGATACAATACCGGGTCTCGCCCCCGTCCTGCGCAGCCACTGAGAGACCCGCCCCGCGGCACAGCCCCCCCCCCAGAGGGAGAGCGGATCCGAGGACTTGGGTTCCTGGGCGGGGCGGGGGGGGTGGGTTTCAGCCCCCTGGTTGTGCCCTTGGAGCCAGTTTGCCGTGAGCCAGGGTGAATCTGGGAGCGAGTACAAGTGGGCGATGAGCGCAGTTAAGGGGTTGGTGCGGCCGCTCGGAGCTGGAGGGGGCCGAGCGGAGTGGGAGCAGGAGCTGGAGTCACGGATCCTTGTCTAACAAGGTCAGTTCACCCATTAGAGCAAAGCGTGGAGACCCCTCATGGCCCAGGCCCCCAGTGAGAGGGACACAGGGCGTGACTGACCAGAGACACACAGGCCCCCAGTGAGAGGGACACAGGGCGTGACTGACCAGAGACACACAGGCCCCCAGTGAGAGGGACACAGGGCGTGACTGACCAGAGAAACACAGGCCCCCAGTGAGAGGGACACAGGGCGTGACTGACCAGAGAAACACAGGCCCCCAGTGAGAGGGACACAGGGCGTGACTGACCAGAGACACACAGGCCCCCAGTGAGAGGGACACAGGGAGTGACTGACCAGAGACACACAGGCCCCCAGTGAGAGGGACACAGGGCGTGACTGACCAGAGACACACAGGCCCCCAGTGAGAGGGACACAGGGCGTGACTGACCAGAGACACACAGGCCCCCAGTGAGAGGGACACAGGGAGTGACTGACCAGAGACACACAGGCCCCCAGTGAGAGGGACACAGGGCGTGACTGACCAGAGACACACAGGCCCCCAGTGAGAGGGACACAGGGCGTGACTGACCAAAGAAACACAGGCCCCCAGTGAGAGGGACACAGGGCGTGACTGACCAGAGACACACAGGCCCCCAGTGAGAGGGACACAGGGCGTGACTGACCAGAGACACACAGGCCCCCAGTGAGAGGGACACAGGGAGTGACTGACCAGAGAAACACAGGCCCCCAGTGAGAGGGACACAGGGAGTGACTGACCAGAGAAACACAGGCCCCCAGTGAGAGGGACACAGGGAGTGACTGACCAGAGACACACAGGCCCCCAGTGAGAGGGACACAGGGAGTGACTGACCAGAGACACACAGGCCCCCAGTGAGAGGGACACAGGGCGTGACTGACCAGAGACACACAGGCCCCCAGTGAGAGGGACACAGGGCGTGACTGACCAGAGAAACACAGGCCCCCAGTGCGTCACTGGACAGAGAGACGGGCCTGTTGAAATCGAGTTCTATCTTTAGTGTGCAGTAGATTCCAGGGGTAGCGAACGGAGCTGACCCACACCCCCCCCCTTCCCCCCTCCAGAGACCCCCCCACCCCGGCCAGGATCATCAGGAGAAGTTCTGGATGGGATGACTGACTCTCAGACAGGCCCAGTAACAGGCTCGGGCCATACAGCAGACGGACAGAATGATGGCCACGGCCCAAGCAGCGTAGATCCCGTGGTACTTCTGAGCCTGCTTCCAGGTGGCGACCTGCCGGGGGGGGCGAGAGTGGGGGGGGGGGGAAGGGTCAGAGGTCAATGTCACAGCAGCCAAGGTGGGGAATGTCCCCGTCACACAATCCCCTTCCCCCACCCCATGCACCCCCGCCAAGTCCCTCCCTCCCTCAAACAACGTTCCCACGCCCCCTCCGAGTCCCTCCCCTATCGGGGGGATTAACCCCCTCACAGTTCCTCCCCTATCGGGGGGGATTAACCCCCTCACAGTCCCTCCCCTATCGGGGGGAATAACCCCCTCACAGTCCCTCCCCTATCGGGGGGATTAACCCCCTCACAGTTCCTCCCCTATCGGGGGGATTAACCCCCTCACAGTCCCTCCCCTATCGGGGGGAATAACCCCCTCACAGTCCCTCCCCTATCGGGGGGATTAACCCCCTCACAGTCCGTCCCCTATCGGGGGGGATTAACCCCCTCACAGTCCCTCCCCTATCGGGGTGGATTAACCCCCTCACAGTCCCTCCCCTATCGGGGGGAATAACCCCTCACAGTCCCTCCCCTATCGGGGGGATTAACCCCCTCACAGTTCCTCCCCTATCGGGGGGGATTAACCCCCTCACAGTTCCTCCCCTATCGGGGGGGATTAACCCCCTCACAGTCCCTCCCCTATCGGGGGGATTAACCCCCTCACAGTCCCTCCCCTATCGGGGGGAATAACCCCCTCACAGTCCCTCCCCTATTGGGGGGGATTAACCCCCTCACAGTCTCTCCCCTATTGGGGGGGATTAACCCCCTCACAGTCCCTCCCCTATCGGGGGGAATAACCCCCTCACAGTCCCTCCCCTATCGGGGGGGATTAACCCCCTCACAGTCCCTCCCCTATCGGGGGGATTAACCCCCTCACAGTCCCTCCCCTATCGGGGGGAATAACCCCCTCACAGTCCCTCCCCTATCGGGGGGGATTAACCCCCTCACAGTCCCTCCCCTATCGGGAGGATTAACCCCCTCACAGTCCCTCCCCTATCGGGGGGATTAACCCCTCACAGTCCGTCCCCTATCGGGAGGATTAACTCCCTCACAGTCCCTCCCCTATCAGGGGGGATTAACCCCCTCACAGTCCTTCGCCTATCGGGAGGATTAACTCCCTCACAGTCCCTCCCCTATTGGTGGGATTAACCCCCTCACAGTCCCTCCCCTATCGGGGGGATTAACCCCCTCACAGTCCCTCCCCTATCGGGAGGATTAACCCCTCACAGTTCCTCCCCTATCGGGAGGATTAACCCCCTCACAGTCCCTCCCCTATCGGGGGGATTAACCCCCTCACAGTCCCTCCCCTATCGGGAGGATTAACCCCTCACAGTCCCTCCCCTATCGGGAGGATTAACCCCCTCACAGTCCCTCCCCTATCGGGGGGATTAACCCCCTCACAGTTCCTCTCCTATCGGGGGGGATTAACCCCCTCACAGTCCCTCCCCTATTGGGGGGATTAACCCCCTCACAGTCCCTCCCCTATTTGGGGGGATTAACCCCCTCACAGTCCCTCCCCTATCGGGGGGGATTAAGCCCCCATTAAACCCCCTCCCCCCCCCTCGGATACTCACAGCAACCACGGCGGCAGTGGCCGCGAACACCAGGCCAAGGATGAAGATGCACAGGCAGCGTTTGCGAGGATATCGGCGACCGATCGAGGACCTGGCAAAGGACCGACAGAAAGCAGAGTTAGAGAAAGCTGTAAGCGAGGGCCGTGAGCAACAGTGGCTCATACGTGGCCGGGCAGTGGGGGGTGGGGGGGGGGCATGGTGCTGCACTGTCTTCTGCTGCTTTATCATCATCATAGGCAGTCCCTCGGAGTCGAGGAAGACTTGCTCCCACTCTAAAAGTGAGTTCTTAGGTGGCTGAACAGCCCAATACGGGAGCCACAGTCCCTGTCACAGGTGGGACAGACAGTGGTTGAGGGAAGGGGAGGGTGGGACTGGTTTGCCGCACGCTCCTTCCGCTGCCTGCGCTTGCTTTCTGCACGCTCTCGGCGACGAGACTCGAGGTGCTCAGCACCCCTCCCGGATGCACTTCCTCCACTGAGGGCGGGACTGATCTTTGGGCCCAGGGACTCCCAGGTGTCGGGGGGGGGGATGTTGCACTTTATCAGGGAGGCTTTGAGGGTGGGCCCTTGTAACGTTTCCTCTGGCCCACCTTGGGGCTCGCTTGCCGTGAAGGAGTTCCGAGTAGAGCGCTCGCTTTGGGGAGTCTCGTGTCTGGGGGACATGCGGACAATGTGGGCCCTGCCCAGCGGAGCTGGTCGAGTGTGTGGTCAGTGCTTCGATGCTGGGGATGTTGGGCCTGGTCGAGGACGCTAACGTTGGTGCGTCTGTCCTCCCGGGGGGATTTGCAGGATCTTGCGCGTTGGAGGTGTTTCTCCAGCGGCTTGAGGTGTCTACTGTACATGGTCCATGTCTCTGAGCCATAACATATCATGCATAAAGACCCCAGCAGAATACCCTCGGGCTGGATAGCTTCCGAGCAGGAGTATGAACCCCGATGGATATCCTACGCGCAAGTATATGGAGGCTATGACTCGCTTTTAATCTCAGTATAAAAATATAAACAGAGAAAGACATGTGGCCAAAATCATCAGACATCTTTAGGGCGGGCTTTGACACAAGAATCGAGACAAAAAACTCGATATGCCGTTGGGTATTAAGGTTTATGGGGAACCTCGGTGGTCAAAAGGTCAACATCCGAGGTCAGGCCCACCCCTCAAATGAGAATAAAAAGTAATTTCCTCATGGCTGCCCTGACAGACAGCGTGAGGGGAGAGAGAAACAGAAGCCTTCAGCTGGTGGAAGACCCTTTGAGCCATCCCATGGTTTACCGAAGGTGGCTCCAGACGCAGAGAAAGAGACTGAATGGTGAGGAAAATGATACTCACACTCTCCGGCAGTGTGGACAGCGTGCCAAGGTCCGGTCTGTAAACTCCCTCCACTGTGAAAACACACGGAAACAAGGTGAGACCGAGCCGCTCAAGGCCTCAGCATTGCCCCACAGCTGATGTCGCTGAGCCGCCCCGTTACACGCCCAGACGCTCCGTTACACGTCAAGCCCATGACCCACTCCGTTACACGCCGACCCCGTGACCCACTCCGTTACACGCCGACCCCGTGACCCACTCCGTTACACGCCGACCCCGTGACCCACTCCGTTACACGCCGACCCCGTGACCCACTCCGTTACACGCCGACCCTGTGACCCGCTCCTTTATACGCCGACCCCGTGACCCGCTCCTTTATACGCCGACCCCGTGACCCGCTCCTTTATACGCCGACCCCATGACCCACTCCGTTACACGCCGACCCCGTGACCCACTCCGTTACACGCCGACCCCGTGACCCGCTCCTTTATACGCCGACCCCGTGACCCGCTCCTTTATACGCCGACCCCATGACCCACTCCGTTACACGCCGACCCCGTGACCCACTCCGTTACACGCCGACCCCGTGACCCGCTCCGTTACACGCTGACCCCGTGACCCACTCCGTTACATGCCCAGATGCTCCATTACACGCCGACCCCGTGACCCACTCTGTTACACGCTGACCCCGTGACCCGCTCCGTTACATGCCCAGACGCTCCGTTACACGCCGACCCCGTGACCCGCTCCATTACACGCCAACCCTGTGACCCGCTCCGTTACACGCTGACCCCGTGACCCACTCCGTTACATGCCCAGACGCTCCGTTACACGCCGACCCCGTGACCCGCTCCATTACACGCCAACCCTGTGACCCGCTCCGTTACACGCTGACCCCGTGACCCACTCCGTTACATGCCCAGATGCTCCGTTACACGCCGACCCCATGACCCACTGTTACACGCTGACCCCGTGACCCGCTCCATTACACGCCAACCCTGTGACCCGCTCCGTTACACGCTGACCCCGTGACCCACTCCGTTACATGCCCAGATGCTCCGTTACACGCCGACCCCGTGACCCACTGTTACACGCTGACCCCGTGACCCGCTCCGTTACATGCCCAGACGCTCCGTTACACGCCGACCCCGTGACCCGCTCCATTACACGCCAACCCTGTGACCCGCTCCGTTACACGCCGACCCCGTGACCCGCTCCGTTACACGCAGACACCGCTCCGTTACACGCCAACCCCGTGACCCGCTCCGTTACACGCCAACCCCGTGACCCGCTCTGTTACACGCTGACCCCGTGACCCGCTCCGTTACACGCCGACCCCGTGACCCGCTCTGTTACACGCAGACACCGCTCCGTTACACGCCGACCCCGTGACCCGCTCCTTTACACGCCCAGCCGCTCCGTTACACGCCGACCCCATGACCAACACTGCCCCCACCCCGCCCCCGGAACATCGTGTGACAGAGACACCCACCCCCGCAGGACTCTGACATCCCCCGCACTCACCAGGAATGTGTTTTTGCAGTGCCCGCAGATGACACGAGCTCCGACTGGCTGGGGGTCTGGGCTGGTCGGACCGGGGTGAACCGGACCAAGATTTATTATCCTTTTACTGTAAGAAATCACAGAGAAGTCAAAAAATTCACAACCTCACACCAAACAAGCCTTTAGAAACATAGAAAATAGGTGCAGGAGTAGGCCATTCGGCCCTTCGAGCCTGCACCACCATTCAATAAGATCATGGCTGATCATTCACCTCAGTACCCCATTCCTGCTTTCTCTCCATACCCCTTGATCCCTTTAGCCGTAAGGGCCACATCTAACTCCCTCTTGAATGTATCCAATGAACTGGCCTCAACAACTCTCTGCGGTAGAGAATTCCACAGGTTCACAATTCTCTGAGTGAAGAAGTTTCTCCTCATCTCAGTCCTAAATGGCTTACCCCTTATCCTTAGACTGTGACCCCTGGTTCTGGGCTTCCCCAACATCGGGAACATTCTTCCTGCATCTCACCTGTCCAATCCCGTCAGAATTTTATATGTTTCTATGAGATCCCCTCTCATTCTTCTAAACTCCAGTGAATATAAGCCAAGTCGACAGTCCAGCCATCCCAGGAATCAGTCTGGTGAACCTTCGCTGCACTCCCTCAATAGCAAGAATGTCCTTCCTCAGATTAGGAGACCAAAACTGAACACAATATTCCAGGTGAGGCCTCACCAAGGCCCTGTACAATTGCAGTAAGACCTCCCTGCTCCTATACTCAAATCCCCTAGCTATTAAGTTCAGGACCCTTGTCTCTGATTTAACTGTGTCACTCTCCATCTTAATAAAGAATTCTACCATATTATGGTCACTCTTCCCCAAGGGGCCTCGCACAACAAGATTGCTAATTAGTTCTTTCTCATTACACATTACCCAGTCTAGGATGGCCAGCCTTCTAGCAAGGTTCCTCGACATATTGGTCCAGAAAACCATCCCTAATACACTCCAGGAAATCCTCCTCCACCGTATTGCTACCAGTTTGCTTAGCCCAATCTATATGTAGATTAAAGTCGCCCATGATAACTGCTGTACCTTTATTGCACGCATCCCTAATTTCTTGTTTGATGCCATCCCCAACCTCACTACTACTGTTTGGTGGTCTGTACACAACTCCCACTAGTGTTTTCTGCCCTTTGGTATTCCGCAGCTCCACCCATACCGATTCCACATCATCCAGGCTAATGTCCTTCCTTACTATTGCATTAATTTCCTCTTTAACCAGCAACTCCACCCCACCTCCTTTTCCTTTCTGTCTATCCTTCCTGAATGTTGAATGCCCCTGGATGTTGAGTTCCCAGCCTTGGTCACCCTGGAGCCATGTCTCCGTAATCCCAATTATATCATAATTCCGCCCCTCGAGCCTGTTGCACAGGAACTGGAGGAGGCCCATTCAGCCCCTCGAGCCTGTTACACAGGAACAGGAGGAGGCCCATTCAGCCCCTCGAGCCTGTTACACAGGAACAGGAGGAGGCCCATTCAGCCCCTCGAGCCTGTTACACAGGAACAGGAGGAGGCCCATTTAGCCCCTCGAGCCTGTTACACAGGAACAGGAGGAAGCCATTCAGCCCTTCGAGCCTGTTACACAGGAACAGGAGGGGACCCATTCAGCCCCTCGAGCCTGTTACACAGGAACAGGAGGAGGCCCATTCAGCTCCTCGAGCCTGTTACACAGGAACAGGAGGAGGCCCATTCAGCTCCTCGAGCCTGTTACACAGGAACAGGAGGAGGCCCATTCAGCCCCTCGAGCCTGTTACACAGGAACAGGAGGAGGCCCATTCAGCCCCTCGAGCCTGTTACACAGGAACAGGAGGAGGCCCATTCAGCCCCTCGAGCCTGTTACACAGGAACAGGAGGAGGTCCATTCAGCCCCTCGAGCCTGTTACACAGGAACAGGAGGCGGCTCATTCAGCCCCTCGAGCCTGTTACACAGGAACAGGAGGCCCATTCAGCCCCTCGAGCTTGTTACACAGGAACAGGAGGCGGCTCATTCAGCCCCTCGAGCCTGTTACACAGGAACAGGAGGAGGCCCATTCAGCCCCTCAAGCCTGTTACACAGGAACAGGAGGAGGCCCATTTAGCCCCTCAAGCCTGTTACACAGGAACAGGAGTAGGCCATTCAGCCCCTCAAGCCTGTTACACAGGAACAGGAGGAGGCCCATTTAGCCCCTCAAGCCTGTTACACAGGAACAGGAGTAGGCCATTCAGCCAACCTGAAAATGACCCGTTTACCCGACACGGTTTTCTGTTAGTTAGCCAATCCTCTACGTTTGCTAATATATTACCCCAAACCCGTGAGCTCTTATCTTGTACAATAACCTTTTATGTGGCACTTTATCAAATAAGAACATAAGAAATAGGAGCAGGAGGAGGCCATTTGGCCCCTCGAGCCTGCTCCGCCATTTAATAAGATCATGGCTGATCCGATCATGGACTCAGCTCCACTTCCCTGCCCGCTCCCCATAACCCTTCACTCCCCAATCGCTCAAAAATCTGTCTATCTCCACCTTAAATATATTCAATGACCCAGCCTCCACAGCTCTCTGGGGCACTGACTGGTGTCTCTCAATCCCCTCTCTCTCAGGATATCTACACACATAGAAACATAGAAAATAGGTGCAGAAGTAGGCCATTCGGCCCTTTGAGCCTGCACCACCATTCAATATGATCATGGCTGATCATTCACCTCAGTACCCCTTTCCTGCTTTCTCTCCATACCCCTTGATCCCTTTAGCCGTAAGGGCCATATCTAACTCCCTCTTGAATATCTCCAATGAACTGGCATCAACAACTCTCTGCGGTAGAGAATTCCACAGGTTCACAACTCTGAGTGAAGAAGTTTCTCCTCATCTCAGTCCTAAATGGCTTACCCCTTATCCTTAGACTGTGACCCCTGGTTCTGGACTTCCCCAACATCAGGAACATTCTTCCTGCATCCAACCTGTCCTGTCCCGTCAGAATTTTATATGTTTCGAGGAGATCTCCTCTCATTCTTCTAAATTCCAGTGAATATAAGCCTAGTTGATCCAGTCTTTCTTCATATGACAGTCCAGCCATTCCGGGAATCAGTCTGGTGAAACTTCGCTGCACTCCCTCAATAGCAAGAATGTCCTTCCTCAGATTAGGAGACCAAAACTGAACACAATATTCAAGGTGTGGCCTCACCAAGGCCCTGTACAACTGCAGTACGACCTCCCTGCTCCGAAACTCAAATCCTCTCGCAATGAAGGCCAACATACCATTTGCCTTCTTCACCGCCTGCTGTATCTGCATGCCAACTTTCAATGACTGTTGTACCATGACACCCAGGTCTCGTTGCACCTCCCCTTTTACTAATCTGTCACCATTCAGATAATATTCTGCCTTCCTGTTTTTGCCACCAAAGTGGATAACCTCACATTTATCCACATTATCCTGCATCTGCCATGCATTTGCACACTCACCAAACCTGTCCAAGTCACCCTGCAGTCTCTTAGCATCCTCCTCACAGCTCACACTGCCACCCAGCTTAGTGTCATCTGCAAACTTGGAGATATTACATTCAATTCCTTTGTCTAAATCATTAATGTATATTGTAAATAGCTGGGGTCCCAGCACTGAACCCTGCGGCACCCCACTAGTCACTGCCTGCCATTCTGAAAAGGACCCGTTTATTCCTACTCTTTGCTTCCTGTCTGCCTACAGTTCTCTATCCACGTCAGTACATTACCCCCAATACCATGTGCTTTAATCATGTGGGACCTTGTCAAAAGCCTTTTGAAAGTCCAAATACACCACATCCACTGACTCCCCCTTGCCCACTCTACTAGTTACATACTCAAAAAATTCTAGAAGATTTATCAAGCATGATTTCCCTTTCATAAATCCATGCTGACTTGGACCGATCCTGTCACTGCTTTCCAAATGCGCTGCTATTACATCTTTAATAATTGATTCCACTACTGATGTCAGGCTAACCGGTCTATAATTTCCTGTTTTCTCTCTCCCTCCCTTTTTAAAAAGTGGGGTTACATTAGCTACCCTCCAATCCATAGGAACTGATCCAGAGTCCATGGAATGTTGGAAAATGATCACCACTGCATCCACTATTTCTAGGGCCACTTCCTTATGTACCCTGGGATGCAGACTATCAGGCCCTGGGGATTTATCGACCTTCAATCCCATCAATTTCCCTAACACAATTTCCTGACTAATAAGGATTTCCTTCAGTTCCTCCTTCTCGCTCGACCCTCGGTCCCCGAGTATTTCCAGAAGGTTATGTGCGTCTTCCTTCATCAAGACAGAAACAAAGCATTTGTTCAATTGGTCTGCCATTTCTTTATTCCCCATTATAAATTCCCCTGATTCTGACTGCAAGGGACCTACATTTATCTTCACTAATATTTTTCTCTTCACATATCTATAGAAGCTTTTGCAGTCAGTTTCACTAACTGGTGTCTCTCAGTCCCCTCTCCCCATCATGGGGATATCTGTACACTGACTGGTGTCTCTCAGTCCCCTCTCCCCATCATGGGGATATCTGTACACTGACTGTTGTCTCTCAGTCCCCTCTTCCTCAGAGAGATATCTGTACACTGACTGGTGTCTCTCAGTCCCTCTCCCTCAGGGAGATATCTGTACACTGACTGGTGTCTCTCAGTCCCCTCCCCCTCGGAGATATCTGTACACTGACTGGTGTCTCTCAGTCCCTCTCCCTCAGGGAGATACCTGTACACTGACTGGTGTCTCTCAGTCCCCTCTCCCTCAGGGAGATATCTGTACACTGACTGGTGTCTCTCAGTCCCTCTCCCTCAGGGAGATATCTGTACACTGACTGGTGTCTCTCAGTCCCTCTCCCTCAGGGAGATATCTGTACACTGACTGGTGTCTCTCAGTCCCCTCCCCCTCGGAGATATCTGTACACTGACTGGTGTCTCTCAGTCCCTCTCCCTCAGGGAGATATCTGTACACTGACTGGTGTCTCTCAGTCCCTCTCCCTCAGGGAGATATCTGTACACTGACTGGTGTCTCTCAGTCCCCTCCCCCTCGGAGATATCTGTACACTGACTGGTGTCTCTCAGTCCCCTCTTCCTCAGAGAGATATCTGTACACTGACTGGTGTCTCTCAGTCCCTCTCCCTCAGGGAGATATCTGTACACTGACTGGTGTCTCTCAGTCCCTCTCCCTCAGGGAGATATCTGTACACTGACTGGTGTCTCTCAGTCCCCTCCCCCTCGGAGATATCTGTACACTTGCTTGTGTCTCTCACCAGTAGGGTCTGGGACAGGCGATCCTCTGTGACGTCACTTTACAGATCAGGAGACAATTACACGGACATCGGACGTATTTCTTACCCATAGGAGCATTTTTAATGGGCTGTGGAGAGAATGAGGGGGAGAGCAGAGTGAGCACAGATTCAGAAAGCCCCAATCGGCACTGTGTACATGATGCGACAATGCAATCTACCCCCAATTTGAACCGACTAAAAGCTGGCAGAGTATGTTCCGGGACAGTGTCCGTGCAGAGTAACCCTACATCCGAGAGGATTGAAGAAGATGGGTTTCCCTGGACTCCATCAGGATCTTAAAGCTAAGTTTCTTCAAGAAAGAAGGTCTTGTATTTATTTAGCGCCTTTCACGACCACTGGACGTCCCAAAGCACTTTACAGCCAATGAAGTACTTTTGGAGTGCAGTCATTGTTGTAATGTGGGAAACGCCAATTTGCGCACAGCAAGCTCCCACACACAGCAACGTGATAATGACCAGATAATCTGCTTTTGTTATGTTGAGGGATAGATATTGGCCCCAGGGGATAACTCCCCTGCTCTTCGAAATAGTGCCATGGGATCATTTACTTCCACCTGAGAGAGCAGACGGGGCCTCGGTTTAACGTCTCATCCTAAAAACGGTCCCTCCGACAGTGCGGCGCTCCCTCAGTACTGCCCCTCCGACAGTGGGGCGCTCCCTCAGTACTGCCCCTCCGACAGTGCGGCGCTCCCTCAGTACTGCCCCTCCGACAGTGCGGCGCTCCCTCAGTACTGCCCCTCCGTCAGTGCGGCGCTCCCTCAGCACTGCCCCTCCGACAGTGCGGTGCTCCCTCAGCACTGCCCCTCTGACATAGAAACATAGAAAATAGGTGCAGGAGTAGGCCATTCGGCCCTTCGAACCTGCACCACCATTCAGTAAGATCATGGCTGATCATTCACCTCTGTACCCCTTTCCTGCTTTTTCTCCATACCCCTTGATCCCTTTAGCCGTAAGGGCCATATCTAACTCCCTCTTGAATATATCCAATGAACTGGCATCAACGACTCTCTGCTGTAGGGAATTCCACAGGTTAACAACTCTCTGAGTGAAGAAGTTTCTCCTCATCTCAGTCCTAAATGGCCTACCCCTTATCCTTAGACTGTGACCCCTGGTTCTGGACTTCCCCAACATCGGGAACATTCTTCCCGCATCTAACTTGCCCAGTCCCGTCAGAATTTTATATGTTTCTATGAGAACGCCTCTCATTCTTCTAAACGCCAGTGAATACAGGCCCAGTCGATCCAATCTCTCCTCATATGTCAGTCCTGCCATCCCGGGAATCAGTCTGGTGAACCTTCGCTGCATTCCCTCAATAGCAAGAACGTCCTTCCTCAGATTAGGAGATTAAAACTGAATACAATATTCCAGGTGAGGCCTCACCAAGGCCCTGTACAGCTGCAGTAAGACCTCCCTGCTCCTATACTCAAATCCCCTAGCTATGAAGGCCAACATACCATTTGCCTTCTTCACCGCCTGCTGTACCTGCATGCCAACTTTCAATGACTGATGAACCATGACACTCAGGTCTCGTTGCACCTCCCCTTTTCCTAATCTGCCGCCATTCAGATAATATTCTGCCTTCGTGTTTTTGCCACCAAAGTGGATAAGCTCACATTTATCCACATTATACTGCATTTGCCATGCATTTGCCCACTCACCTAACCTGTCCAAGTCAACCTGCAGCCTCTTAGCATCCTCCTCACAGCTCACACCGCCACCCAGCTTAGTGCCATCTGCAAACTTGGAGATATTACACTCAATTCCTTCATCCAAATCATTAATGTATATTGTAAATAACTGGGGTCCCAGCACTGAGCCCTGCAGCACTCCACTAGTCACTGCCTGCCATTCTGAAAAGGACCCGTTTATCCCGACTCTCTGCTTCCTGTCTGCCAACCAGTTCTCTATCCACGTCAGTACATTACCCCCAATACCATGTGCTTTAATTTTGCACACCAATCTCTTGTGTGGGACCTTGTCAAAAGCCTTTTGAAAGTCCAAATACACCACATCCACTGGTTCTCCCTTGTCCACTCTACTAGTTACATCCTCAAAAAACTCTCGAAGATTTGTCAAGCATGATTTCCGTTTCATAAATCCATGCTGACTTGGAACGATCCTGTCACTGCTTTACAAATGCGTTGCTATTACATCTTTAATAATTGATTCCAGCATTTTCCCCACTACTGATGTCAGTCTAACCGGTCTATAATAAGCCGCTTTCTCTCTCCCTCCCTTTTGAAAAAGTGGTGTTACATTAGCTACCCTCCAGTCCATAGGAACTGATCCAGAGTCTATGGAATGTTGGAAAATGATCACCAATGCATTCACTATTTCGAGGGCCACTTCCTTAAGTACTCTGGGATGCAGACTATCAGGCCCCGGGGATTTATCAGCCTTCAATCCCATCAATTTCCCGAACACAATTTCCTGACTAATAAGGATTTCCTTCAGTTCCTCCTTCTCGCTAGACCCTCGGTCCCCTAGTATTTCCGGAAGGTTATTTGTGTCTTCCTTCGTGAAGACAGAACCAAAGTATTTGTTTAACTGGTCTGCCATTTCTTTGTTCCCCATTATAAATTCACCTGAATCTGACTGCAAGGGACCTACATTTGTCTTCACTAATCTTTTTCTCTTCACATATCAATAGAAGCTTTTGCAGTCAGTTTTTATGTTCCCAGCAAGCTTCCTCTCATACTCTATTTTCCCCCTCCTAATTAAACCCTTTGTCCTCCTTTGCTGAATTCTAAATTTCTCCCAGTCCTCAGGTTTGCTGCTTTTTCTGGCCAATTTATATGCCTCTTCCTTGGATTTAACACTTTCCCTTGTTAGCCACGGTTGAGCCACCTTCCCTTTTTTATTCTTACGCCACACAGGGATGTACAATTATTGAAGTTCATCCATGTGATATTTAAATGTTTGCCATTGCCTATCCACCATCAACCCTTTAAGTATCATTCGCCAGTCTATCCTAGCCAATTCACGTCTCATACCGTCAAAGTTTCCTTTCTTTAAGTTCAGGACCCTAGTCTCTGAATTAACTGTCACTCTCCAGCTTAATGAAGAATTCTACCATATTATGGTCACTCTTCCCCAAGGGGCCTCGCACAACAAGATTGCTAATTAGACCTTTCTCATTACACAACACCCAGTCTAGGATGGCCAGCTCTCTAGTTGGGTCCTCGACCTATTGGTCTAGAAAACCATCCCTAATACACTTCAGAAATCCTCCTCCACCGCATTGCTACCAGTTTGGTTAGTCCAATATATATGTAGATTAAAGTCGCCCATGATAACTGCTGTACCTTTATTGCACGCGTCCCTAATTTCTTATTTTATGCTGTCCCCAACCTCACTACTACTGTTTGGTGGTCTGTACACAATTGCCACTAGCGTTTTCTGCCCTTTGGTATTCCACAGCTCCACCCATACCGATTCCACATCATCCAAACTCATGTCCTTTCTTACAATTGCGTTAATTTCGTCTTTAACCGACAGTGCGGCGTTCCCTCAGTACTGCCCCTCCGACAGTGCGGC
This sequence comes from Pristiophorus japonicus, assembly GCF_044704955.1. NCBI lineage: Eukaryota > Metazoa > Chordata > Chondrichthyes > Pristiophoridae > Pristiophorus > Pristiophorus japonicus. The sequence continues at coordinate 6,016,443 of NC_091999.1, forward strand.
GTTCCCTCAGTATTGCCCCTCCAACAGTGCGGGGCTCCCTCAGTACTGCCCCTTCGACAGTGCGGGGCTCCCTCAGTACTGCCCCTCCGACAGTGCGGCACTCCCTCAATACTGCCCCTCCAACAGTGCACCGCTCCCTCAGTACTGCCCCTCCGACAGTGCGGCACTCCCTCAATACTGCCCCTCCGACAGTGCGGCGCTCCCTCAGTACTGCCCCTCCGACAGTGCGGCACTCCCTCAATACTGCCCCTCCGACAGTGCGGCGCTCTCTCAGTACTGCCTCTCCGACAGTGCGGCGCTCCCTCAGTACTGCCCCTCCGACAGTGCGGCGCTCTCTCAGTACTGCCTCTCCGACAGTGCGCCGCTCCCTCAGTACTGTCCCTCCGACAGTGCGGCACTCCCTCAGTACTGCCCCTCCGACAGTGCGGCACTCCCTCAGTACTGCCCCTCCGACAGTGCGGCACTCCCTCAATACTGCCCCTCCGACAGTGCGGCGTTCCCTCAGTACTGCCCCTCCGACAGTGCGGCGCTCCCTCAGTACTGCCCCTCCGACAGTACGGCAATACACTGGGAGTGTCAGCCTATATTTTTGTGCTCAAGTCCCTGGAGTAGGATTTGAACCCACAACCTTTTGACACAGAGGCGAATGTGCTGCCCACTGAGTGATGGCTGATCCCATGTTCGAACAATCGACACACTCCAGCTGACCCCAGCCCTCGAACCAAACTGATCCCCACCCCACCACTCCCCAACACCCACATTCCCACCGCCCCCCCCAGCCCCCTCCCTCCCCCCCCACACCATAACCCAGCCCCTCCCCTCCCTCCCTCACCATAACCCAGCCCCTCCCCTCCCTCCCTCACCGTAACCCAGCCCCTCCCCTCCCTCCCTCACCGTAACCCAGCCCCCTCCCCGCTCACTGCAACCCTCCCCCACCTCACCGTAGCCTCATTGCAGATCCCACATTTCACCACGTGTTGCTGCATTTTGCCTTCAACGTTGATGGGGGACTGACAGACCCGGCAGTTGATCATCGGGCTGCTCCCGCTCTCAGGGCTGGTCAGAGGGGAGTAGGGGGGAGGGTCCTCACCCGGGAGCACTGCTGGAGCCCCCTCGGTGAACTCGGGAAATCCTGGAGAGACAGCAGGGAGCGGAGCGTCAGTATCATTCACCACTCCATACCCCACACACACACACACAGGTAGAGGAGCTTTACTCTGTGTCTAACCCCCTGTACCTGCCCTGGGAGTGTTTGATGGGACAGTGTAGAGGGAGCTTTACTCTGTATCTAACCCCGTGCTGTACCTGCCCTGGGAGTGTTTGATGGGACAGTGTAGAGGGAGCTTTACTCTGTATCTAACCCCCTGTCCCTGCCCTGGGAGTGTTTGATGGGACAGTGTAGAGGGAGTTTTACTCTGTATCTAACCCCCTGTACCTGCCCTGGGAGTGTTTGATGGGACAGTGTAGAGGGAGCTTTACTCTGTATCTAACCCCGTGCTGTACCTGCCCTGGGAGTGTTTGATGGGACAGTGTAGAGGGAGCTTTACTCTGTATCTAACCCCGTGCTGTACCTGTCCTGGGAGTGTTTGTTGGGACAGTGTAGAGGGAGCTTTACTCTGTATCTAACCCCCTGTACCTGCCCTGGGAGTGTTTGATGGGACAGTGTAGAGGGAGCTTTACTCTGTATCTAACCCCCTGTACCTGCCCTGGGAGTGTTTGATGGGACAGTGTAGAGGGAGCTTTACTCTGTATCTAACCCCCTGTACCTGCCCTGGGAGTGTTTGATGGGACAGTGTAGAGGGAGCTTTACTCTGTATCTAACCCCCTGTACCTGCCCTGGGAGCTGGTAAGAATGCATGGTGTGCACCCGACACAGATTTGAAGAGCTTGTTTTGCAGAAAGAGGAAGAGCTGTTTGCTTTATTGGTGCCGAGGTTCGAAGCGGAGCTGAATTCCTGTGGAATTTCCGGCCAGTAACCTCAGCATGAGGAAGTGGGATTGAATCACTGCGATGGGGAGCAAGCGGTTATTTGGGAGGTGTGCTAATCTCCTAGCCAGTGCTGACTTAGCTCCTTACAGGAGGGAAGATGTAAGTTTATCACTTTAGTATGATGAATAGAAAAGCAAATTATTATTTAAATGGAGAGAGATTACATAATGCCGCAGTACAGCGGGACCTGGGGGTCCTTGTGCATGAAACACAAAAGGTTAGTCTGCAGGTACAGCAAGTGATCAGGAAGGCCAATGGAATGTTGGCCTTTATTGCCCCGGGCGATAGAGTATAAAAGCAGGGAAGTCCTGCTGCACTGTACAGGGTATTGGTGAGGCCACACGTGGAGTACTGCGTGCAGTTTTGGTCTCCGTATTTAAGGAGGGATACACTTCCCCCTCCCCCCCGTTCAGAGAAGGTTCACTCGGTTGATTCCGGAGATGAGGGGTTGACTTATGAGGAAAGGTTGAGTAGGTTGAACCTCTACTCATTGGAATTCAGAAGAATGAGAGGTGATCTTATCGAAACGTATAAGATAATGAGGGGGCTTGACAAGGTGGATGCAGAGAGGATGTTTGCTCTGATGGGGGAGACTAGAACTAGGGGGCATGGTCTTAGAATAAGGGGCCGCCCATTTAAAACTGAGATGAGGAGGAATTTCTTCTCTCAGAGGGTTGTAAATCTGTGGAATTCTCTGCCCCAGAGAGCTGTGGAGGCTGGGTCATTGAATATATTTAAGGCGGAGATAGACAGATTTTTGAGCGATAAAGGAGTAAAGGGTTCTGTGGAGCGGGCGGGGAAGTGGAGCTGAGTCCATGATCGGATCAGCCATGATCTTATTAAATGGCAGAGCAGGCTCGAGGGGCCGAATGGCCGACTCCTGCTCCTATTTCTTATGTTCTTATGGCAGCACTGATGATATCTGGGCCGGGTTATCCGACACAAACTGATAGAAAAGGAAAACTGGGAAAGAATATTAGAACCATCCAGTTGGGATAACTGAGGAAATGTCAGGATTATTTAAGACGGGAAAAGAGAGAATCAGGAAATTATAGGCCTATTGGTCCACCGTCAGTTGTGGGGAAGTTACTGGATTCTGTGCTTTGGGACAGAGTGGCTGAATCGGTGAGAGAGAGGCAGCATGGAGCGGTGAGGGGCAAGTCAGGTCCGAAGGATCCAGTGGAATTACTTGAGGAGGTCACTGGCGAAGATATGGGAATGGCGATGGATGCAGTTTATATGGACTTCCAGATGGCATCCGAGTGCATGGGGGGGGGGAGCTATACTGAGGGGACGGGAGCCAGATGGGTAGGTGGGGGACCGTGGGGGAGGGCGCGGGGTCCGTGGGGGTCACTCGGGGAGGGAGCGAGGGCCATCTCTCTCGGGGGGAGGGGGCGGGTCCCACCCTCTCGGGGGGAGGGGTCGGGGTCTCTCCCTCTCGGGGGGAGGGGGCGGGGTCCCTCTCTCTCGGGGGGAGGGGGAGGGGGCGGGGTCCCTCTCTCTCGGGGGAGGGGGCGGGGGTCCCTCTCTCTCGGGGGGAGGGGGCGGGGTCTCTCTCTCGGGGGGAGGGGGCGGGGTCTCTCTCGGGGGGAGGGGGCGGGGTCTCTCTCTCGGGGGGAGGGGGCGGCGTCTCTCTCTCGGGGGGAGGGGACGGCGTCTCTCTCTCGGGGGGAGGGGGCGGGGTCTCTCTCTCGGGGGGGAGGGGGGGGGTCTCTCTCCTGGGGCGGGGTCTCTCTCTCGGGGGAGGAGGCGGGGTCTCTCTCTCTCGGGGGAGGGGCGGGGTCTCTCTCTCTCGGGGGGAGGGGGCGGGGTCTCTCTCTCTCGGGGGGAGGGGCGGGGTCTCTCTCTCTCGGGGGGAGGGGCGGGGTCTCTCTCTCTCTGCGGGGAGGGGCGGGGTCTCTCTCTCGGGGGGAGGGGGCGGGGTCTCTCTCGGGGGAGGGAGGGCGGGGTCTCTCTCTCTCGGGGGAAGGGGGCGGGGTCTCTCTCTCTCGGGGGAGGGGGCGGGGTCTCTCTCTCTCGGGGGGAGGGGCGGGGTCTCTCTCTCGGGGGGAGGGGGCGGGGTCTCTCTCTCTGCGGGGGGAGGGGGCGGGGTCTCTCTCTCTCGGGGGAGGGGCGGGGTCTCTCTCTCTCGGGGGAGGGGCGGGGTCTCTCTCTCTCGGGGGGAGGGGCGGGGTCTCTCTCTCTCTCGGGGGAGGGGGCGGGGTCTCTCTCTCTCGGGGGAAGGGGGCGGGATGTCTCTCTCTCTCGGGGGGAGGGGGCGGGATCTCTCTCTCTCTCGGGGGGAGGGGGCGGGATCTCTCTCTCTCTCGGGGGGAGGGGCGGGATCTCTCTCTCTCTCGGGGGGAGGGGGCGGGATCTCTCTCTCTCTCGGGGGGAGGGGCGGGATCTCTCTCTCTCTCGGGGGGAGGGGGCGGGTCTCTCTCTCTCGGGGGGGAGGGGGCGTGGTCTCTCTCTCGGGGGAAGGGGGCGGGTCTCTCTCTCTCTCGGGGGGAGGGGGCGGTCTCTCTCTCTCTCGGGGGGGAGGGGGCGGGGTCTCTCTCTCTCGGGGGGAGGGGGCGGGGTCTCTCTCTCTCGGGGGGAGGGGCGGGGTCTCTCTCTCGGGGGAGGGGGCGGGGTCTCTCTCTCGGGGGAGGGGCGGTCTCTCTCTCTCTCGGGGGGGGAGGGGGCGGGGTCTCTCTCTCCGGGGGGAGGGGCGAGGTATCTCTCTCGGGGGAGGGGGCGGGGTCTCTCTCTCTCGGGGGGAGGGGGCGGGGTCTCTCTCTCTCGGGGGAGGGGGCGGGGGCTCTCTCTCTCTCGGGGGGAGGGGGCGGGGTCTCTCTCTCTCGGGGGGAGGGGGCGGGGTCTCTCTCGCTCGGGGGAGGGGGCGGGGTCTCTCTCTCCGGGGGGAGGGGGCGGGGGTCTCTCTCTCTCGGGGGGAGGGGGCGGGGTCTCTCTCTCGGGGGAGGGGCGGGGTCTCTCTCTCTCGGGGGAGGGGGCGGGGTCTCTCTCTCTCCGGGGGGGGGAGGGGGCGGGGTCTCTCTCTCTCCCGGGGGAGGGGGCGGGGTCTCTCTCGCGGGGAGGGGGCGGGGTCTCTCTCTCGGGGGGAGGGGCGGGGTCTCTCTCTCGGGGGGAGGGGCGGGGTCTCTCTCTCGGGGGGAGGGGCGGGGTCTCTCTCTCGGGGGGAGGGGCGGGGGTCTCTCTCTCGGGGGGAGGGGGGGTCTCTCTCTCGGGGGGAGGGGCGGGGTCTCTCTCTCGGGGGGAGGGGCGGGGTCTCTCTCTCGGGGGGAGGGGCGGGGTCTCTCTCTCGGGGGGAGGGGCGGGGTCTCTCTCTCGGGGGAGGGGCGGGGTCTCTCTCTCGGGGGGAGGGGCGGGGTCTCTCTCTCGGGGGGAGGGGCGGGGTCTCTCTCTCGGGGGGAGGGGCGGGGTCTCTCTCTCGGGGGGAGGGGCGGGGTCTCTCTCTCGGGGGGAGGGGCGGGGTCTCTCTCTCGGGGGGAGGGGCGGGGTCTCTCTCTCGGGGGGAGGGGCGGGGTCTCTCCCGGGGGGAGGGGCGGGGTCTCTCTCTCGGGGGAGGGGCGGGGTCTCTCTCTCGGGGGGAGGGGGCGGGGTCTCTCTCTCGGGGGGAGGGGCGGGGTCTCTCTCTCGGGGGGAGGGGCGGGGTCTCTCTCTCGGGGGAGGGGCGGGGTCTCTCTCTCGGGGGGAGGGGCGGGGTCTCTCTCTCGGGGGGAGGGGCGGGGTCTCTCTCTCGGGGGGAGGGGCGGGGTCTCTCTCCGGGGGGAGGGGCGGGCTCTCTCTCGGGGGAGGGGCGGGGTCTCTCTCTCGGGGGGAGGGGCGGGTCTCTCTCTCTCGGGGGGAGGGGGCGGGGTCTCTCTCTCTCGGGGGGAGGGGGCGGGGTCTCTCTCTCTCGGGGGGAGGGGGCGGGGTCTCTCTCTCTCGGGGGAGGGGCGGGGTCTCTCTCTCGGGGGGAGGGGGCGGGGTCTCTCTCTCTCGGGGGGAGGGGGCGGGGTCTCTCTCTCTCGGGGGAGGAGGGGGCGGGGTCTCACTCTCGGGGGGGAGGGGGCGGGGTCTCACTCTCGGGGGGGAGGGGGCGGGGTCTCACTCCTGGGGGGGGGGGCGGGGGGGTCTCTCTCTCTCGGGGGGAGGGGCGGGGTCTCTCTCTCTCTCGGGGGAGGGGCGGGGTCTCTCTCTCGGGGGGAGGGGGCGGGGTCTCTCTCTCTCGGGGGAGGGGGCGGGGCCTCTCTCTCTCGGGGGGAGGGGGCGGGGCCTCTCTCTCTCCGGGGGGAGGGGGGCGGGGTCTCTCTCTCTCGGGGGGAGGGGGCGGGGTCTCTCACTCTCGGGGGGAGGGGGCGGGGTCTCTCTC